>NC_139383.1:44972500-46173750 GCF_054392235.1 Sus scrofa | reverse complement strand
AAAAACAGTAAGGGAGCAACAAATATGAAGTGGAATATTGTTTTTGCTTGCCTTAGCAATTTTGTCAAGGGTATTTTGAATCTCCTCTTTAAAAGTTCCTTCTAATGGCATAGTAATTGTTTTTATGACTTTTCCAATGAACTATGAAGTACTCTACTGTCAGGTAATGAGTTCTAGGGAAGGGATGTCCTCATTTAATCCTGGACTGATGCTGAAGAGTTGCCCCATCCTTTTTATACAAGAGGCGTGGAAAGATGAATAGAGACAAGACTCAAATGAACATCATTATTATCTTCATCATTTTCATCATCAAATATTTAATGATATTTGTCCTTTGCCCAAACCTCTAAGGACCACTACAATGAATTTTAAAAGTCCTATCCAATCTTGGAATATTTATAGATAGAAAAGCAAAGCATCAGTAAAATTCCTTGGAGATCTTTTGAAAATAGACATGGGTTACAGAGTATCCCCATAATATTTTTCTAAACAATAAGAATGTTAGCAAAAAGGTTATTAATTAAATGCTTAATCCATGCTTATTTATTCCAGTACTTAATATATCCCAAACTTATCTACTACCAATTCAGCATTTAGTACAGCTGTGTGCCTCTTGAGATCAATACATAATCTCATCATACTTATTTTATGGCATTGGAATGTCAATTCAAACTTTATTTCACATGATTTTTATCTTTGAGTTATTTAGTATTACCATTTAAATATTATAAAAATAATTTCTTTCTCTCTTTTGGTTTCACATGTCCAACTATTTGACAATTTTTACATATTAGTCATATTTTACATTCTCTCTTTAATAATTTCAACCTCTGCATCATGTTTAGGTCTCATTCCATTGATTGTTTTTCTACCTTTCTTTGAATGCCTCATTATTTTTTATTGACGTATCTTTAGTGAACAAGACTGTATGTTTCCCTAGATTGCTCCTTAAAGAATGGCATTTACCAGGCTGCCAAAATGGAAACATTGTATGTAATAATTGTATTTTTTGGATGTAAGTATTGTTAATAATAAAATATCTTGTTATAAAATTTTCTTTTTACAGAAGATAACATGCTCTAATACCATTATTTTTTTTCTCTCAGGGCCACACCTGCAGCATATGGAATTTCTTAGGCTAGGGTTGAATCAGAGCTGCAGGTGCTGGCCTACACCACAGCCACAGCAATGCCAGATCTGAATCTCATCTGTTACCTACACCACAGTTCACAGCAATGCAAACCCTTAACCCACTGAGCAAGGCTAATTCTTGTTCGTAATTTGATCCTACTTCCCATGTATGCAGTTATTTTTAATCTCTTATAGTTATCCATATTATCTTGTTTGTCTAGGTACAAACATTGCAGCCACTGTAACAAAGGGTCCCAGATCCCAGTTCCCAGGCTGTTACAAAATAGGCCTCACTGAGAAAGAACTGAAGATAGAAAGGACCAACTCTTGAATATCTGGGAAAGGAAAATTCTAGAAAGAGGAAAAAAGTGTTTGAGGAAACACAAGGAGGTCTTTGTAACTCAACAAAGTGGCCAAGGGTGAGGACAATATAAGATGAAGTTAAAAGGGTGAAGAGGGGACCTGATTTGTAGGGTGCTGAAGGAGCATGGTATTAAACATGAAGAAAAAAAGTGTTTACAGGGTCCACAATGTTCAGGTTAATCAATCACTATACTCTGACCTCTCCGGAGGCCATGTGAGAAGTCAAAGTATAACTAGTACAGCTTAACTAGTAAATAAAGCATTAGGGGGAAAACGTTTCTGAGGTTATGTTGGTAAAGTGTCCATCAGCTCTACTGAGACATACTGGCCCCTGCAGAGAGGAGCCTCCTGTCTCCACATAGCACTGAATACATCCTGGAAATTCTTTTTAAAACTCTGACCATCACTGCCACTTTTATGGTAAACAGACCATCTTTTCTTAACTGAAAATGCCATCACTGACATTGGCAGAATTGTACAGAGTCCTACTGAGAAATTTGTCACTTATCTTCTTCATTGGAATAGTCTGTCCCTGGAAACACCAGCGTCACTTATTTAATATAACATAGTTGTAAATTTTTTCTCAGGAAAATGGTAGTAATCGAATGTTAAATGTGTACAAGGTCCTGAGCTATTTTTTTTACTTGATTTAATTTTATTATCCCAATAAACCCATGAAGTACCAATAAATGATCCTCATTTACAAATAAGAAGCCTCAGTGATTGTGTCTTCCTTAAATATTACTATTGTCACAAGTATCTGTATTTTCCTGATGAAGGACCATCAGTTCCCATCTCATTTATGTTAGGTTTGGGCATATGACTTGGACTGGCAAATTAAATATAGGTAGAAAATTTAAGAACCTGTTCATATTTGCCAGGTGCCTTTTTCCTTCTTCAGTAATGATGACAGTGTCCACAAACCTGGGTCCCATTGTGAAGAAAAACTGGATTTGTGGCTCACTTCTGTCATGGAATAGAAATGGGAAATAAATCCATGTCAGAAAACACTGGTACTTAGAGAAGCATATTCATTTTTGTATTATTACAAATGTAGGCTGTTATGCTTGTTTAATCTACATCCTGAACCTAAATCGTGATGATAATTTTAAATGTGGATGCAGATTTGACTGGTTTCCACATACTATTTTTTGTGGTATCACTAATACCCAAAGTTCTAAATAGATAGCGACAGGGTAAAAAGTATAATCAGTAAATAATAGGATTTTGAGCTGAAAACTATCCCTAAAGAAAAATTCCAAATTTTTTTTTTTTTTTTGCCTTAAAAGTCTCACTTAGAATAAATTGCAGGCTCTCCTGTGTGACTACTCTAAATAACACTCATTTGAATGGATAATTCTGACATGGTATTTAAATTAGTAAATTTATGATATCACTTGTGAAATGGCTGCCTATCTGCCAGCAGCACTGTCCCCAGACTGGTAACCAAACAAATGCTGAGTTATCTAACTCATGTAGAATGCCAATGTACTCTTTCACACTATTTATTGAATGTTCTAATGTTTCCTCAGTGATCATCAGAGCTTCTTGATCCTCTTTTCAGACATCAACTCAGTTCTTCATTTCTTGCCCAATGCTGTACATTTACTCTCTCTTTAGGATGTACATAAATATACAGTTACAGTATAAACAGGTAGTGTGAGTGGTGGTTATACATAATGGCTAACAACATCATTCTGCCATTTACTAGCTGCAAGATCTTGTGCTTTCATTTTCTCAATTGATAAAATAGAGAGTATTTTCCATGTTGCAAAAATACTGTAAACTTTAAATTGGTTGATTGATAAGTCCTTAACAGTACCTTGCACATAATAAGGTCTCCAAGTATCAGCTATAATTTGTGTTTTACTCTTCATTGTAATAAGCTTGTGTATAAGTTTATCTTTCTTCCCAACTAACTTAGAGATTAACTGTTTATATGCATTGTAATAGATTATTTTTTTAATAAGTTTATCTTTATTCCCAGTTGGACATTATGTTATGGCTACATTGTGTTTTCTGATTGGAACTGTTAAAATTTAAACTGAGGTGTATTACATTTTTAAGAGTTTATTTGAGCAAAGAAGAATTTGAATTTAGCAACATCCTATCCAGTCTGGCAGATAGATAGATGGGCTCAGAGGAGCTGCAAAGAATGAAAGCCTTTAATAGCCAGAAGGCAACAGGAACAAAGAAGGTATACTATGCAAAAAATGGGAGCTGGTATTGCAAAGTTATTTTCTTCTAGGGGCTGCCAGGGGTCCATCAGGTAGATTACCTACCTAATGCTGACCAGTGATTCCTGATGGACTGGTTTAAGATTCCATTTCTGAGAGAGTAGAAACTCTGTGTAAGTCTTGATTTGTTGATGTGGGGCTTAGCATAAGTGACTCCATTTTGAACCTGTTGTCTTGTTTTTAACAATACCCACTGTCCTACTCAGCATAGCAACTTATACACATAATACAGCAATTGAGGATAGCCTATTATAACTAATAATTAGAGGCACAACTCAAGAGAGAACATGATCTGAATCCTCACCTGCAGTTACAGCCTGGTTAAATTGGAAGCATTACTTAGATTCTCTGAACTCCTGTGTACTTGGGAGAGAATTGGAGGTAGTGAGGTCTGCCTCTAGGTTTATTTAATGAGTATCAACTCAGATAATATATGTAAACCCTTCAGTACAGGGCCTGGCACATGTAAGTGCTTCATCAGTTGTAGATTTTGCTAAGAGATGCTCAGTGCAGATGGACACAATGAACAAATGAATACTTTTAGCCATTTTACAACTGTTCTTCACTTTTTCCTAGTGTCTGTTAACACTGGAAACCTGAAACATAATCTATCTGTCTGTAAGGCTTTGCTTGTATTGTTCTCTAGATGTTTCCCTGGCAACTCATTTCTGGATTAATAGAGTCACGTCTTTTTTTTTTTTTTTTTTGGTTCGATTGTTTAGTTTGGTACTCCTAGGTGAGTGCACAATGGCATATATTAGTCATTCAATATTCAAAACATTTGAAAACAGTAGGTTTTCATTATTGACTCACTAAGCCCAAATATAGAAAAGTTCAAATTCTTTTTTTTTTCTTCATTTTGGCTACATCTGCAGCATATGGAATTCCCAGGCCAGGGATCAAATCTGAGCCACAGCTGTGACTACAACTACTGGATCCTTAACCCACTGTGCTGTACCAGGAATCAAAACCACACCACCAGAGACAATACTGGTTCCTTAACCCACTGTGGCACAGCAGAAACTCTGAAAAGTTCAAACTCTTAATGTATGTTGATAAGAAATGTTTAATTCTCAAGGATCATTACTAAAAAAATATGAATTAGTACTCAGTGACAACTTGATAAAATCCATTACTTTACCTATATTCTTAATAAACAACTCTTTACACTAAAAATAAATCTTTTAAGTAGATTAATATTGTGCTTTGTTTTTCTCATTTACTTTAAATTAGACTGAGATTTCATAGACCTAAACATGTTTAAGCTTGAGAAAGTGTTTTATTTTGCTGCAAGATATCAAATTATCTTTAATGGAGGGAGTCTTGATTTCTTTATGTTTTCCATAATGAACAAACTTTTGAATTGCGCATTTAAATAGTCTGATGTTTTGTTTTGTCTCTTCTAATGTAGGCATTGATTGTGAAGTAAATATAGATAAGTGTCTATCAAAGGCCTATTTCCATGGTGGAACTTGTATTGATGGCATCAATCATTATGCCTGTGACTGCAAAAGTGGGTTTTCCAGAAGACACTGTGAAGCAAACGCAAATGATTGCATCTCAAATCCTTGTCCACAAGGAAGGTAGCTATTTTAATTTTCCATTATTATATCTATAAAAGCAAATTTGACTCACAGTATCTAAAACTTAATGTCAAGGCAAAGTTGATAAAGATAATTTTAATCATGCCCTTTCATAATACAAGAACTGAGTACAGTTAAGATGACAGATACTGCCTGTTTAACTGAATGCAATGAAGTGATATGTTATCTCTGTCCTTCTTTCATTTTTCTCATTAGCATAAAGTAATTTTAATAATATGGATTAATTAGACTTTACTAATCTTGAAGGTAAGGCTTATAGTAACAGGAGTAGCAAGTAGGATGATGAGAGATTCTGTTATTTGCTCTGCAGAGGGGTAATGCCACACACTTAGTATTTAAAATGTTCCTAAGAAGACTTTTTCTTTCATCCCTATGTACATATAAGGCATTTTGTGACTCTCTTTATGCAATTTATAATAACCATTCTGCTCATGGATAGAATATTAGTTTATGCAAATCTAGAGATGGGATATTTCTAGGAGATGCAGGTGGAAAAGAAGAATGGCTCACAGATGCACCAAGCTGCCTTCTGCAGCATTATTTTTCTTTTCTAGTTCTTTTTTAGTTTTCTAGTTACAGACTTTGTAAGCAGGGGAGGGAGGATGAAGATGGGTATTTCATTGCAATACAGTTTGGCCATAGCTGACTTCAGTTTCCTACATAAGCCCTAGATGTATTTTTTGTCATTTAGAACCACTCTTTCTTTCCATTGCCATGGGGAAGATGGCAAAAATGAAAATTGATTTGTTCTTTCAGTCCAGTCACCTTGAAGGGTAAGAAACCAGAAATAGACTCTGCCTTCTTTCATTCATGGGAATATGCCTTTTTACCTGAACTGGAAAAGACAAAAATTAAATGGTAACACTCTTGAAATTATGGTTTAATACCTTATTTACTTAAAATTTAATTCTATATTTCAGATGCATAGAGTTCACTGATGAGCATCAATGTTCATGTGATGCAGAATGGACTAGTGCAAAATGTGAGATCAAGATTAACGTAAGTTTTATAATTTTTATTAACTATAATTTAAAAGAAGTATCAAATAGTTAGCAGATATTTGGTCCTGTCCAAAAAATCCATAAGACATTTGTTCTACACCAAAAGGTCCTTGATAGTTTGTCCTGTGCAAAACATTGTGGAACAGTCCAAATACGCTCTTGGATGTTTTAAATAGGACAAAGTGCCCTGCAGGAACCAAGCTACTTACTGTAGGTTCCAGAGTCATTATTTCAGCAATTACTGATGATTTCTGCTCCATCTCTACCTTTCCTCTTTGGAATTTCTATTTGCTTGCTCCAAACAAAACTAAAAATCACAGCTTCTTTCACCCCCTCTGCTTCATCTTGCTACCATAAATTTCTGCAATCTAGAGTCCTCATTCAAGTAAATCAGTAGAAATGGTCATTGTCCAATGGGCTCAGAAAGCTTGTGATTTGCCTTCCACCTCCCTCTCTTTGCTCTTAGGACACAGGTGTTTCTGGATGTGTAGAAATGAGAGTAGATTAAATTGATCTATTCACTGTAAGGAGAAAATAAGTACAGAATGAATGTATCAACACATGGGTGCACGTAGAGAACTGTGGAATCTGTAATGAGTGCAGAATCTGTCTTCTGATCTTCAGGCATAGAATCTAATGTGATTGACACATGCTATTTTGTATAGAATGACTCATCTGCTGAGAAGGGTTGGTTACCTGAAGTTTAAGACCATTCTTGGTGGGTGAGGATCCCATGAGCCTCCTGGATAATGGGAAGCTCTTCCAAATCCTTCCTGGCTGCCAGTGACATGGTAAAGGAAGGAAACACATGCAATTGGAGATTGTGACACTATGGATATTTTATTTAAATCCTTTGTGTTTCTTTCCTTCATTAGTATAGTCTCTATATCACAGGGCCATTGTGTGATGATATACATAAATGTGGGAGATACTCAGTAAATAATGCAGTTAGAGGGAGAAACAGAAGTGAATTGCTGTTTTGCTCCTTACCTGCTGTGTGCTCTAGGACAGACCACTTGTATTCCAAAATCATATTTTAGCTATTAAATGAGAGTAATCACAGTAACTATGTCTTAAGTTGTTTTGAGAATTAAACTAGATAATGTGTGGAAATCAACTAGCACATTTTCTGACATATTATTTTTTAAAAGCTTAATTATTTATTGATGTGATGTTGATTTGATTCTATATACAGAAAGCCATACTTGATGTGGAAAAAGAGGGATTGTAATTAAGAAATTCCCTAACAGAGAACAGAGGAAGGATGTATCTTATCTGTACTGTTGCATATATTGGCTGCAATAATCTCTAAAACCCTGTCTCTTGATACTGTAAATGTGGTATTGTTCTTCTAAAATAAATATATGAAAAAAGAAAATTTTTTACATATCAATTTGTATATATTCATACACACATTATAAGAATATTTGTTAAAATTCTACCTATATACTTCTTGATGCTTTTTCTTAATATTTTTATTTTTATTTTTTTAGTTTTTGGCTTCACCCATGGCATGTGGAAGTTCTAAGGCCAAGAATCAAACCCACTCCTCAGCAGCAATCCACAGTAGTGACAACTCTGTATACTTAACACAGCTAGGCACCTGGCAACTCTTTAATATTTTCATTTTAACATAAAGTTAAACTTATTATGTTCTTTATTCACTGACTTTTGGTTTCACCTGGTGTGTCTTAGGGAACATTCCATTGTAATGCACAGAGTCCTGACTCATCCTAATAGCTACAAAGTATTCCAAATAAGTGTTGAGGAGCCACACTTATTAAATGAGAATATGAGCATACCAGCTGCCCTAGATCCTATCAAATGAAATTATTTTTTTTAAAAAAGTGTTGACTAATTTGATGAGAAAAATGTAGCATATCATTTTGATGTCTATTTTCCCAAGTTATTTTGAAGACTGAACACATTTCCATGTGATTATTCCATATGCGACCTGTATTTATTTATTTGTGTCTTGTCCACAAGACTTTGACTAGTAGTATTTTTCTTTGGATTTTTTTTGCCCTTTTCTTTTTTGTTTTTTTTTTAAATATTATTTAAAATTATAGGTAAGATCCACTAGACTCTGCAAAATTACATACCTTGTCTAGAGCTTGGCCATTCGTGCTTTGTAAAACTTGTAAATTATGAGATTTTCATATTTTTCTTTTTATTTATGATACTAGGCTTTGCCTCTCTTTTTAGAAGGTCCTTTCATATAGGAATATTTAAATTATTTTATTATATAATTTTAGGTCTAACAGAACTTTTAATACTTTAACTCATGGTGAATATTTTGCTATAGTTGATGAAAGGTAGGAATCTAATTTTTTCAAAGTATAATCAATTTTCCAAGAACTTTTATGAAGTATCTATTATTTCTGTATTGTTTGGGGATGCTTCATTTTTTCATGCACTAGTTTCCTATATATGGATCATTATAAGACAATTTACTCCATTTCTTTTCTTTTTAAACATCTTATCCTGCCATCTGTGTTAATTATTATAGTGCAGTGAAAAATTTTGTGTCTTTTAATTAACAGTTATTGCATTCCAAATATATTTTTGATCATTCATTCTGTAAATATTAAATAATTAAAATCTATGAAAATCTGAGATACAGCAATCATTAGGTATACCTCCTGCCTCACCAGCTACAGTTGGAGATACGGATTATGAGTAGAGATATGTATCCTACTCAGCTCACCTATTTTTTGTAACTTTCTCTATGTTGCAATGCCTAGTGCCAAAGTGGTTTCTTAGAGTTCTCTGAAATGTTGCCTCCTGGGCTACAGTCCTTGTTTTGCCCCAAATAAAACTTTACTCACAACTCCCAATTGTGCCTTTTTTTTTCTTTTCAGTTGACACCAGATAACAGATTCTAAAGGGTATCCACAAACTTAAGCTCAAGGCTGTCTTTTTAGTCTAAAGAAACAAAAGCAGTGGTGAAACATAGGCAGTACGGATAGAAAAGAACTCTGAAGTCAATGTGGGATAGAATGAAGCTCCTGGGAACGTGTAAAAGCAATGTTTTGTTAGGGCTTAAGGTTTAAAAGCACAAGCAAAAAACTTTTTTGGCCAATCTGATGGGGCAAGATTAAAAATATTAAAAGTACCGCTAGATAAAAGCAAATGCATGATTGCGTGCTTGGGTATGGAATGGATGCCATAGTGCACCTCGCTATACATACACATATAGGCATACACACACACACACACAGAAAAGAGTAATATTGAAAACAGATATTTTCCCTTTTGTTGTTGTTGTTGTTGTTGTAGAAGAATAACTGCTATAAGGGAGTAGTTTTTGTTTTGAAATGATTATAGAATAAAGAAAAGAATCAAGACATTCTCAGATGAAGAAAACTAAGAATTTATAGTGAGCAGAAGAACTAACGGAAGTTTTATACACAGAAAGGAAATGGCTAAAGAATGAACTGAGTGTGTGTGTATTTGTATTTGTAGCTTTTCAAGTGTGAGCTGAGATTTATAATGGGCTTTTTATATAATAAGATTTTTACCTTTTTTTCACTGTATACATTATGCACATTTTCCTATTTTTTTGTTAATGCTTAATTAGCATGTAGTGGACATTCAAAAGCTTTCTTTTTGTGTATCCAGATATACTGATACTTCTTTCTAAGTTTTCTGTGATTTGAGACATGTTTAAAAAGGACTTATTCAAAGAGTTCTAGTATTTTTCTCAATAGCGATTGCTCCATCAGTACACTTTGAGTTGGGATCCCCCACCAGATGGTCAGCTGTTTCCCAAAAGTCATTGTAGAAAATATTTATCTTATTCAATTGAAAACATATCTTTAAAAAATAAGGAAGATCTCATAAGTAGAAATTTTCATTACACACACAGATTTCATTTTATCTATCATCGGAAATTATTCTGCATTTATATATGTGTATAAAGTTCTATTTTATTCTCGTTAATATCCTATTGTATGGAGACACCATATTTATTTAGTCAGTTACCTGTTAATGGAGATTTAAGACATTTTATTTATTTATTTATTTATTGTCTTTTTTTTTTTTTTTGGTCTTTTTAGGGCATCACCTGCAGCATATGGAGGTTCCCAGGCTAGGGGTCTAAGTGTAGCTGTAGACGCTGGCCTACCCCGCAGCCACAGCAACACGGGATCCAAGCCACATCTGTGACTTAAACCACAGCTCACGGCAACACCAAATCCTTAACCAACTGAGCAAGGCCAGGGATCAAGCCCACAACCTCATGGTTCCTAGTGGGATTCATTTCCACTGTGCTACCGCAGGAACTCCTAAGATATTTTTAGATTATTGCTCTTAAAAATTATGTCTTAGATGCAGAAGTTTGAGTATTTCATAGTAGGAAGTAATCATTCATCTTTTCAAAACTCTCTTCATGCTCATTTTATTTTTTTATTTTTTTGGGTGTCTTTCCTTTTGGCTTCACAGACCATTTCTTTCCCACCATATCTGTGTGTTTATTAGGCATCTTCTACATACTTTTCTGTGTATTCTCTCTGTCTACTCCATTGTTTTCCCTGGTCCATAAATCTTGAATCTTCAAGACAAGGGCAGATTTCTATCACAGATCATGACAAGAGTGAACTTTCTGAATCAGAAGAGAAAAACAGGTGGAGGAAAGGGGAATTACACTTCCTAACCCAGTCTTTCTTGACCACTAACACCAATCCCATATCCTATGCAATCCTATACAGATTCCTTAGCAATGTTTAATCAAAGTGCTCTAAGTTTTAGGATTATTTGCTCAAGTTTGGAACCTCATTTCTCCAAGTTAGAGTCCAATATACTACCAAGATCTTGAATATACAATTTAGATTTCTTTTTGCAATTTTCTTTTGTTTACCTTAAGAATTAGGAGTGATATTAAGTATTGCTTTTTTAATGGGTTTGAAATTGCATTATCTTTAAAAACTGTTGAATTATGTGTCATGGAATTTGACCTTATGTCTAGTTTCAGCCCTGAGGTACTTTTCTTTCTTATGTAGATTCATTTGCACATTTTCAGGCAGTTTCTTAGACAATGGTTTTGTTTTTTCATTTCATTGGCCCTCTTTCCTGGAAGTACTGCCAAACACATTTTCAATAAATAAATACAAATTAATATATTTACTGAAAAAAATCCCAATTTTTATGTCATAATCTCATTTGATATGTTGAAATAATAAAGTTAATAGTACATTTTCTTTACATCAAAACATCATAAGTCAGAGTTCCTATTGTGGCTCGACAGTAACAAACCTGACTAGTATGCATGAGGACACAGTTTCCAGCTCTGGCTTCTCTCAATGGGTTAAGGATCTGGCATTGCTATGAGCTGCCGTGTAGTAGCAGTCATTGCTTGGATCTGGCATTGCTGTGGCTGTGGCTGTGGTGTAGGCTGGCAGCTACAGCTCCGATTCGACTCCTACCCTGGGAACTTCCATAAGCCATGGGTGCAACCCTTAAAAGAACAAATAATAATAATAATAATAATAATAGTAATAATAATAATGTCATATTAAGTCCAGAATCAAACAAAATCTTTTCCCTATTAACTTCTGTAGACCTATATTCAACCATGTAAGTTTGGGAAAGAAAAAAAGAAAGAAGCATATAAAATTATATTGGAAGTAAACCTTAGTGATATTAAGTATTTACCATTTACCCTGTCCTATGTATAGTTCCACAACCAAGGAATCTCTTTGAGAGAAGTCAAAAGATTTGGTGGTACAATGAGCCCTTAAGTGGAATTCAGGCATTTAGTGTCTATGTGATTTTATGCTGTTGTCTCTTATTATAGGACCTTGTTGAATTCACTCCAGTACCCTTGGGCTTGTCATCATCCTTGAATGAAGTAAAATCATTGGACTAGATTCTTGCTTCCCATGTTTGGTCCACAAACTAGCAGCAACAGTATCATCTGGGAATTAGTTAGAAATTGAGAAACACAGGCCCCCTCCCAAAGAGTTTTAATATGCTATTAGGAAGCTATCCAGAGAATTCACATGCAATTTAGGTTTTAGAAACTGTCCACTATGTTGGTAGGTTTTATTCTAGAGCTGCACAGCATTCAAGAAATTCTATGAAACTTAGTAGGTCTTTGCAGTGGATAAGGTAGGGCTCTCATGGGTACCATGTCCTGTTTTCACTCTTCAAAGAGACAGTTCCATGATTACCTGTTTAACGTGTTTTGTTTGGCTAAGATCTTATTCAAGAAAAGTGTTCCAACTTTAAAAACAGCAGAGCTAAAATCAAAACATCATTGGAGGAGAGAAATGCTATGATAAAGAAGATCTCAGATAAAAACTGTCAGAGTGGTAACAGGCACATTTAGTAGTCTGAGCAGTCCACAGTGAATACATCATTGCTCTGATACTCTTACACTTCTGTATATTTCCTGGCTTGGGATCCTGAATGCAGGTTGAATGAACATTGACATCTAGCTCAATTGTCTAGATTGCCATGGTTTGCAGCATTACCTCAGCTTCCTTCTCTTTCTCTAAGCTACCAGCCTTTTGTTTCTTTCCTTTTCTAAATTAAATTAGTAAATTCTTCTTAGGAAGCACTTTATTATATTAAATAGTGGATAGAAAAGTAATATAAATAATGATGAACAAAAGGAAAAGCATCTTTCTTAATTTTTGAATGAGGAAAGATCAAGAACTTTAAATGGTATTTGATTTTTTTCTAAAAAAGAAATTGCTTTTGTATTTCCCATTAAGTTTTCTAATTAATTTAGTAAGAGATTCTTGTAAACCCTAGAGACAGAACTTTTGGCAATCTAAAATACTATCTCTTTCTTCCCATTGGAGATATAATTCAATTAGTTTATGTAATGCTTTCTAATAAATCAGTCTAAATATACCCTGCCATAGGGCTAAGAGGGAAACGTGGTTTCCATGCCATTCCCTGTGGAAGTTTGCATTTACACTCCATAAAAATAACTGCAATACCTGCCCCAAGTCTAAATGCCCTTGGCTATCCTTAAGGAGTTCACATTTTTAGCAAATGTAGGGCTAATATCAGAATGATATTCATTTATAGAATGAATGAATTAGTGATAACTCTATCACTTGGGTACATGTAAAAGATCACCATCTGTGTTCCAAGCATGACTTGAGTTTTTTTTGATTCAAGTGCACAATTTCTTATTTAAAGTGGCACTAATTAAGCTTGCCAGTGATTTTGACAAACCTTTAATTTTCCATTTGATACATGGTATGAATGCAACAGATCCCACATTAGCCTTGTCAGTTTGAGTTTTTATTGTTATATTAACACCTCTCAGAAGTCATTAAATGTTTATAGGCAGGAGTGTCAATTAATGATAGCTGTAGAAAATACCACTTTTCAGGGTGAAATGTTGAAAAAGTCTCATTTTGGATAGGCAGTTGTCCTGGAAGATATAATAACTTGAATTCCCAGAGTGCAAATGAATCCTATTTGTATACATTTACTAAGAAATTATGTGTAAACAACATATTGAGAATACATTTTTAAAAGTTTTGCTAATCTTGTCACAAAGTTCCAGACTTATAGATGAAAATCTTACCAGAGTTACATTACATTGAAAAGTGGTGTCATACCATTTTTATGGCACAATTCTCTGTGCTTTTCAAAATATCAGCATGTATGTAATATCTAAAATGTGAACTTAAGAAATATGTGGTATGATTTGGTAGACAACAGATGTACTGAGGAACTCATTTTCTATTCTAAGTTCCAAATGACTTAAATGGAAGCTGACAAGTTCCTTGGCTTTCAGAATATAAAGGAAAGAAGATGGCATTTACTGAACAGCTATTATGTCCCAAGAATAGGACTAATTGCTTTATATTCATTATTTTACTTAATTATCATAAGAAATTGTATGAGGTGAATGATATTATTGCCATTTTATGCATAAATGGACCTACAATAAATTGAATACCTTTGCAGATTGAATAAAAGTAGAAGTATACAAATATTCTAAAGCTTAAAAAGAAAGAGACATATTATCCAGGTTCCTCTGACTCCACAACACCCCTGTACTTCTAGAATGCTGGACATAAGTCTGGACATAAGTCTGGACACATGCATAAGAAAAGTGGTTAATTAAAAGATTATGATCAAATATACATGCTGGACATAAGTCTGGACACATGCATAAGAAAAGTGGTTAATTAAATTATCATCAAATGTACATTAAGAATCTGGATCAAGGTGGCAATAGTTGAGGCTCTGAATTTCCCTCCTGCCAGAGACACACTGAATGTACATTCAAGCACAGAACAATTATTCCTCTAAGAAACCCAAAAACCAGCTGAGTAATGACTGTGCAGAAGCAACTGAGAAATAAATACATTGAAATGCAGAGGAAAGGCTGAGATCCACTCTCACCATAAACCCCACACCTGGGACAGCACTATACAATAAGGAGAGAATCCCTAACTTCTAGCTCTCCCTGAGAAATGATGGGTTTGGACCCCACACCTAGCATCTCAAAATGTTAACTGTAAAAACATAGAGCTTTTCTATGCATTCAAAGTTAAGTTTTTAGCATCTTAAAATATTTTTTAAAAACCCGCAATAATCAGTCATGTTTCTAACAATAAACTATCAGAAAGAGAAATTAAGAAAACAATCCCATTTACAATAGAAAAAAAAAGAATATTATACTTAGAAATAAGTTTAACCAAGTTGATGATAGTTCTGTACAAAGAAAACTATAAAATATTAATGTAATAAATTGAAGACACAAAAAATGGAAAGATTTTCCTTATTTATGAATTGAAAGAATTGATATCATTAAAATGTTTATACTACTCAAGCAATCTACACATTGTAACCTTTATAAGAACTCCCATTTTCACTGAAATAGAATAAATAATCCTAATATCCATATGGAACCTCAAAAAACCCCAGATAGCCACAGAAATCCTGATAAAGGAGAACAAAGCTGGAAACATCAACTTCCTAATTTCAAACTATATACAAAGCTATATTAACCAAAACAGTATGATATTGGCATAAAAACACATATAGACCAATGGAACAGAATAGAAAGCCAAGAAATAAATCTGCACAAATGTATTTAATTAAGAATATACACTGCAGAAAGGAAATTCTCTTCAGGAGTTCCCATTATGGCTCAGTGGTTAATGAATCTGACTAGGAACCATAAGGATGCAGGTTCGATCCCTGGCCTTGCTCAGTGGGTTAAGGACCTTGTGTTGCTGTGAGCTGTGATGTAGTTCACAGATGTGGCTCGAATCCCACATTGCTGTGGCTATGGCATAGGCCTGTCTGGTGGAGGTGCCAGTTCAATCCCCAGCCCAGCTTAGGGGTTAACACTCCAGCATTATTGTAGCTATGATACAGGTTAAAGCATTGGCCCTGGCCTGGAAACTTCCGCATGCCATGGAGGCACCTGAAGAAAAAAAAAAAAAAAAAAGTGATTACTGACTGTTCTCCAAAGAAGCCATATAAATGACTAACAGGTATATTAAAAGGTGCTCAATGTCACTAATCATCACGGAAATGCAAGTCAAAGCCACAATAAGATATCATTTCATTCCTGTTAAGATGTCTATTATCAAAAAGACAAGAGACAACAAATGCAGAGGATGTACATGCAAAGGATGTAGAGAAAAGGAAGCCCTTATGCACTGCTGGTGAGAATGTAAATTGGTAAATGACTGTGGGAAAACAGTATGGAGATTTTTCAGGAAATTAAAATGAAACTACCATATGATCCAGTAATCAACTTCTGGGTAAATGTTCAAGGGAAATGAAACCATTATGTTGAAGAGAGAGCTGCGCATATGTTCATTGCAGCATTACTCACAGTAGCAAAGATATGAAAACAACCTAAGTGTCCATCAACAGATGACTGGATACAGAAAATGGGATAGCTATATGTACAATGGAATATTATTCAGCCTTAAAAAAGAAGAAACCCCTGCCATTTGTGACAACACTGATAAGCCTGGAGGGCATTATGCTAAGTGAAATAAGCCAGACTGAAAGACAGAACTATATTGTATCACTTATATGTGAATGCTGAAAAAAAAAGTTAAAAGTACAGAAAGAAGTACAGGGAATAGAGTGGTGGTTGCCAGGGCCCCAGAAGTTAGGGGGAAGGGAAAAATAGGGTACAAATTTCAGTTATAAGCTGAGTAAATTCTGGGAATCTAAAATATAACATGGTGACTATAGTTGATAATGCTGTATTGTATTATTAATATTTACTAAAAAAATAGAACTTGTGTTTCACTACCCTGACCCAAACCAAAAAAAGTAAATATGCGATATGATGGACATGTTATCTTGATAAACATATACGCAATGTGTGTACACAATACACTTTTCATGATGTAGATATATATCATCACATTTTACACTTTATATTTCAGAGTTTTATAAAATGTGTTATATTTCAATAAAGCTGAAAACATATACATTAATTAATTCTGGTGAAAAAAAATGAATGGTATAAAAACTCAGATATTTTAGATGTTTTGTCTTTTAGAGGGGTATAAGTCAATTATGAATTGTCTATTCTAAGTATGTGATCAAACCCATTATTAGTCATTATCCAAGACAGCAAAGTTAAACTGGGACTGTCCCAGGCAAATGGGGATGTATGTAGATATCAAGGGTCAGTGAATTCCAGATATGCATATCGTACATAATTTAATAAAGTCTAATAATTTTTTTTCTGAAAAATCAACGAGTTATTTGACAAGTATTTCTGGTGATAAAATTAAAAATCACTTATTATTAGCAATACATATTTCAGTTTTTAGAGTAAGGGAAAATTAGATAAGCTTGCAAATTAGTTTCCTTAAAATGTTCAAATAAGAATATAATTTTAAACAAATTTCTAGACTTAACACTAATAATCAAATTTAATTCTCTCTCTGCTAATTTAGGACTGCACATCCATCCTCTCTACAAATGAAGGCTTCTGCCAGAAGGCAGCCCACAGCTTTCCTTGCATTTGCTCAAGCCAATCCAGTGATACATACTGTGAAGTAAATATCAGCAGTTGTGCTGAGCCTGTGCTGAATACAGTCTTCTGGCTTAATGGAGGGATTTGTGTTGATGGACATGGACACACGTTTTACTGCAGGTCAGTATTCATTTATCCATGAATAACTACATGTCCATTATGAAAGCTTATAAACATCCCACTAGTAAGGCACTCTGAAATGCAGAAACTAAGCTTTTATGTAAGTTTTCATCTTTAAAAATGCAGTCCTAAACTAGAAATCAACAATTCTAAAAAAAGCATTGCTCATATATTTTTCCAAATACCAAGTATTCATATCAACCCAAGTTGGACTCTCAAATGTAATTGTTGCTCATTTTATAACTGTTTCATATATCCTCTTTCCCGAATTGGGTTCTTAATCCTTTTCTTAAAATTACTCCACATGAATGACTTACAAATAGTTCATATTTATAGCATACTTAACCAGAGATTCATCTCTCACTACTGTATTTCCCTTCTAAGATCTTAACAATTATAAAGTTTTTAAGATTTAAATAAATTCACCTGTCGCTGCATTTTTAAACCAATTATTATTTAAGGTATATTTTTTAATTTCTTAAGAGATGAATTTTCATTACCTTTGTTTTTTGTGGTTTTTATCATTTGTTTTTTGTTTTGTTTGTTTTCACCAACAAAATGAGTTTATTAAAGAATAGCAGAGGAATTGCAATTCAGAGCAATTAAGCTATAGCCAACATCACAGGCAAGCTGGGTAAACAAAAAAACGAATATTACTTTATAGAGAAAAAGGGAAAAGTTGGGAGGGGCTAATATGAACAAAGGTCTGTTGGAGGAAAAGAGAGAGTTTGGAGCAGTGATGGCTTCTCATTGGCTGTGTTATGAAGTTTTCCATTGGCTGAGCTTGTTGTTGGGCAAGGAGAAAATCTTCGTTCCTCCTGCTGGAGCATTAAGATTGAGACCTTCTTGCTTAGAAATGTAAAGCTGCAATGGATGGTGTGTGTATGAGTACTCCTACTTCAAAAATTTCTGAATTGATTTTAAATGATGTTTCTCTTTATTAATTTTTATGCTGATTTTAAACTAAACATGTCTAAGTCTGTTGTTTATGATTAGCAATATACATAATATGTTGGTCTTTTGTGAATTTAGCCATTATCTGTTTAATTTAAAAAATATTAATGAACCCAGATATTTTAAAAAAGAAAAAACTCACTTTACCTTTTTTTCTCTGTGTCGGTTTGATTTGGAAAAAGATGATGTTAAGTTAATATTTCTGAGCAACCATTTCTGTTAAAATATCATAAATTACTGAACGGTTAGTTGACCATGCGTATTATTTAATAGTAAATTTTATCTGTTATTTATATATCTTATCAGTTGCTTATCTTTAAATTATTAATATAATCTGCCTTGTATTCAATACTGCCACTACCATACATTTTGCTCAGTATCTATGACACATTCTTGACCTTTTATTTATTTTAATCCCTGCAAAATCATTTTATTTGAGTCATAGATACAGATTTCACATAATCCCAAGATTATTATATTTTCATTTAACATATACATACAGTATTTATTATGATGATGCAAGTTTTATTTATTACATATTGCCTAATATGCCATTTTCATTTGTTCTATGTGAGTGTATATGTGTTTATGTTTTAAATTATATTTTGTATTTTTGAGCATAGATTTTGCTTATTTTTCTCTGGCAGTATGTAAACATATTTTTTAATATCAGTGCTAATTACATATAATGAAATTATAAAAATGATCATTTGGCCATAGCAAGCACCCTCCAGATTATAACCTAATTAGGAGTTGAATTAAGTCGGCAACAGAATGTTGAGCATTTATTCTCAATTGATATAATGCTTTAAACCAGAGTTCCATTCATGGAAATATTTTTAAATCAAAAAATTAGAAATAAGTGTACCTAAATCTAAAATGTATGTTTTCACAACATGAATAGTATTTGTTAAATCAAGTACTATAAAAGCTGCTCTATCAATGTTCCTTTTGGGGGATGTTATCCATCAACTAGTTAGTCTGACCTTAAGATGTGAACTCAATGGAATTCAGAATGAAGACACTGCTTCTTCTAGGCATCTCTAAGGGACAAGGGTAGGCATTCATTATTGCTACAAGGTTATTCAAAAACATTTGAATATCCATGTGTATTCAAAATTTTCATTGCTAATTCAAGGTGCCCAAAAGCCCGGAAAATCTGTGAATGGTGAACGCTTGAGGGCAGTGCAGATTCTAGGGGACTTGCACAGTGACTGGGAGGATCCAACACAGTTGGTGCCAAAATAGCACAGTCCCCAGACAATTTATTACAAAGGAAACTCATATTATGGGAGGGAGACCTTTGCAAGTTAAGTCATCAGATTTCTACTTGCCTAAGGATAAACCTGTGATATATTTATTTAAAACATGATAAAAAAAATTTTTTAATATAAAAATATATCAAACTTATTGTTTAAATCTCTATTTTGCATTCTTCAAATTTAATTTTTAAACTCTTATTCTTAAAAATGTGATGAAATATTTAGTTATTGTCTTCTTTATGCTTATTTTCCTGAACACATACAAATCAATGTTAATGTCTTGGTTCTTATTGCTGGTATATTTGTTAGTCAGCTTTCAAAATTTGGTTTGATTTTAATTGGGGAAATAATTATCCAAACCTATAAATTTCCATCTTAAGAATATTTATCCTGAAGCTTTATTTTCATAAAACTTCCTTATTAAAAGATTTCAGCTCTCAATATTCTGTAGAATATTCTGTATTATTGGCTCCCTAGTGATTTCAGGAGAATTAATTTTTTTTCAGTCAAAATCTCAAGTTGTAATCACATTTAAAAAAAAAAAAAACATAAAATATATTACCTGGAATGATTGCCTGGAAAATTTGACGCTTCCAACCTAAAATATTTTGTTGTGTTTTTGGCTTTACATATGGATTAGAACTTGGTGAAGTTCACATTTCTTAGATCTTACGTTGAGTGAGGAATTTACAGTAGATGCTATTATCTTGCTTTCTTCTCCATCATTGCAGAAAAGACAGCAGAGAATGGCCTACTCTCATGAACATTATGTTTTATGAACACAGTTGATTCACTTCCCTTAGTGAAAGCTGACACAGTTTTTAATTTCTTTAATTCAAAAAGGTGTATAAAATATTTATCCCAATGACTGTTATGTTGAGAACTTATAATTTAATTCCTTTCCCTTTCATCTTTGAAGTAGAAGCATTTAATTGGAATATGTGATGTTACATATTTCTTATTTATTTCTTCATGTCTGAAAGTTTTCTCATATTATTCTTCTGTTATTCTTTTGTGCATTCGTACTGGTTCAATAATTCTTCATTTTTCTTCAGATACTAATACTGCTTACATATTGTATATCACTAATTTAAACTGATTTTCATGCATATCATTCTTTTTCTTTTTGTCTTTTTAAAAAGATCCTTTTCTTTTTTTTCTTTTTTGTCTTTTTGTTGTTGCTATTTCTTGGGCCGCTCCCGGGGCATATGGAGGTTCCCAGGCTAGGGGTTGAATCGGAGCTGTAGCCACCGGCCTACGCCAGAGCCACAGCAACGCGGGATCCGAGCCGCGTCTGCAACCTACACCACAGCACGCCGGATCGTTAACCCACTGAGCAAGGGCAGGGACCAAACCCGCAACCTCATGGTTCCTAGTCAGATTCGTTAACCACTGCGCCACGATGGGAACTCCAAAAAGATCCTTTTCAATTCTCTATTTACCTCTCAACCTTTTGTTTTATGAATTTTTTTCTTATAACAAAATTATTTTCTTCTAATTTTCAATGCATGTGAACTCTTAAATAGGCATTTTATTCCATTGTAAATGGAATGCCCACTAAACAAAGAATATTGTTATTTTCAATAAATTGTTACATAATTTTTTAAGTTGACTCAGTCTCGGTTTGCAGCATGTTTATGCCAGCTTTATTGCTCATTGCTGCTGTTATCCAGATATCTTTGAATTCCAAATCTACTGGCCAAACTCTTTACTGAATTATTCCTGTGTCTACCAGACAGTTGTGAGAAGCCTGACCAGTTAAAGGACAGGAACGGAAGCATTAATACAGAGACATACCTGAGATAGCCTATTCCATTACACATGTAGACCTAGGTGAAAAATCTACGAGTGTATGGATTCATTTAAATGTCTCTACCATTCAGATTTAAATTATAGGGCTTCTGTAGGTCTGAGAAGTGTCAGATTTGTAGTTTGTTCATTACTGATTTTTCTCATGAAGACATTTGATTATTTTAGATAATTTTAACAATGATGTATAATGAGTAGCTATTATCAACTCTTCCTTCTTTCTAACATAGTTACATTTTGAAAGGCATAGAGAATCTTTCAATGGAAAAAAAAGTGAAAAAGGAGAAAAAAAGAATTACTTAAGCCTGACTGTTTAGAATGTGATCCTTGAAGATGGTAACCGAATAAGCCAGTGTTTATAGCCTGGTTTTCTCATTATGTGGTAAATACATAGGTGATGTTGCTTTGAATACTTATATAAATATGTTAACCATTTCAAACAAAATAAGTTAATATTTTTAGATAAACAGTTACTGGCTGTTAGGTGCATAGTAACATAAAATGTTCAAGTAATTCTATAACCATACTGTGGATCTTTTCTGGAGAAGTGAAACAGCATTTCAAACACCTAAATTTATTTTTACGAATATATATGTTGGGCAGTTCAAACTCTGAAGTGAGTAAACTTATATTTCCCAATGAAGAAATATAAAATTAACAATAGAATGTTTAAAATACAAGAAAAAAATTGACAGCTTATGGGATTTTTCAAAATCTTTGCCATTCACACACTCCATTTGTTATTTAAAATAAATGAAAATATCTTTTTGTTCAGAAAATATAGTATCTTATGGTTACACTTCTGTTTTTAAATTTACATAGGCACTCCTGTTGTGGCTCAGCAGTAATAAACCTGACTAGTACCCATGAGGACTCAGGTTCAATCCCTGGCCTTGCTCAGTGGGTTAAGAATCCAATGTTGCCATGAGCTGTGGTGTAGGCCAGAGGCTACAGCTCCAATTTGACCCCTAGCCTGGGAGCTTCCATACGCTGCAGGTGCAGCCTGGAAAAAAAAAAAAAAAAGAGAGAGAGAGAGACAAAAAAAATATCCTATATGTTTCCTATTGACTCATGGAAATTTAGGACTGAAGATTATAGAAATTACCTCTAGTAATCTACTGATTTCATATATGAAGACGCAAACTCCTGAGGTGGTTTATACTATGTCTACTGCCTACAAAGTCATGATCCCTGGGAAAAATACTAGACTCCATTGCATTGCTCTTTCATTTTTATTAATTTTTAATTCAAAATACAAAATATAAAACATAAGGTTAAAAAATGGGAAAAAAAAAGAAACATATATAGCTAGCAGACTATTCTCTAGATACAGTTAGACATCTGTTTTGTACTTTATATCCTGGTGCAAAGTTTAAAGACATTAATGACTTTGTTCAGTTTAATAATAGCTGCTTTCAGAAGTCAATAAGTATTATTAACCATGTGTAACAGTTTAATAGCATTTTAATGTGTTCAAGTTTTATTAAACCATAAAAACTATGTTGAAATTATACTAAAATCCAAATTAGAATCGCACAGCAGAGGACTATAGAAATAACTAAAAACATTATATGTAACTTTTTTCTCTGGCACCATGTAGATTATAAAGAATATATCAAATAATTTATAAAAGAAAGCACTGAGACACAAAGATATTTGGCTTTGTTTTTAATATGTGAAATCCTTCTGCAGGCAGTTTTTCCCTCGGAGTTCTCTGCTTCTGGTTTTACAGACCCCTTTCCATCGCCTAGGACTTCCTGCCCTCCAACTGCAAATATCCCTTCACTCTGATTATGTTTTCAAAAATATCAGATGGACCATATACATTCTAAATTAACTTTTTTTTTTAACTCTCTCAATCCAAAAAAAAAAAAAAAAAAAGCCTTTGACCAGGAGTCAAAAACTTAATTATAGGAAGAATCCATTTATGAGAAAAATAAATTGCATTATTTTGACTTAGTATTGCAAGGGATAAAATAATAAGAAAACCCACATTCTGTAATAGGCCTACTGTATGAACAGGATGTTTGCTATTTTAGAACATGGCTTCGGAATATGAAGAGACTCAAATTTAAAAATTTGATTGTTTTGATTGTTATACCTTGTGTTTTAATAATTACAATATAATTTTTAATTCTGTATTTTATTCATCAAATCAGTAGGCCTTTTGGTATATTAAAATGTGGGATATATTTCCTTAACATTTATTTCAATTTTATTTTATAATAATGAAAACTCCTCTTGATCACTGTATGATCTATCTCAGCCGTTATAATGATCACTAAATATTTTCAAGACTCATTCTTTAAGACAATTGCTAGAATTTTCAATGAAGAAAATAATATTTTAAAAAATTTCTGAATTGCCAATAGAGAAATCTCCTTTTTTTATTGTTTTTTGTTTCGAAGGGATCTCATTGCCTGGGAACAGCCCTATACATCCTGTGTGTGCCCAGAGGGTTTGTTGAGAGAGCTGAATCTGATGTGAGCAAGGGTCACATCCTTCTCCAGGGTGTACTGGAAGCTATCACCTAGATAGGGGGCGGGCCTGGAGATGGAGGGGCTAGATCCAGAGACAGGGATGAGCTGGGGTTTCTCCTCTATTGGGTGGCCTTCACTGCCCAGGAGTTGAGTCATGTCTGAAGAAACTGGAACAGAAGCCCACAGATTTATGTCTGAGCAGGCTCTGTTCCCTTTAAGTGTATGCTCCACCTCCTTCCACCACAACCAGCACCCTAACCCTGAGAGGGGAGCAGAGATGGAGCAAGAGGGTCTGGTGTGTATATTCAGCAAGTGTCAGAGCTCAAGGTGGGGCCAGCCATCTGGCCACCATGAGATATCCAGCCGCCTCTGAAGCTCCGTCTGTGCAATGGCCAATAATGTTGCCCTCGTCCTGCTCATGCTTAGGATTTGAGCCCCACAGCATTTCATAGGTGAGATTTTTCATGCTGTCCACAGTCCGGTGTGTAACTGTGACTGGAGGCAAATGGTGCTGGGTGCTGGAGCATTTGCTTGGTTCAGGTTGGGTTGTTCAGGATGGTCACTGCAAAAGAGAGAGCCAGTCCACCCAGTGCACTCTGCTTCAGAGAAAGCAAAGCATTTGTGCTCCTCCTGAGCAGAGCCCAGACATCTCACAGCCCTCCTATAATTCCAGTGGCCCTACAACCATCCAAGGGGGCTTTTCTTACCCACTCAGACTCCAGGGCTGGTGCCGAAACCAATCACTTTCCAGGGAGGGTCTCTACCTGTGTATCTCCCTTTCCTCTGAGTCTCCTTCGAGAGGCACAGATCCCAACCTGGTTGCTTCTCTTGCCTTACTACCCAATTCGTGTGCATCTTTTTGCAGGCCTGGTTCTACAGGAGTCTTTCTCCAGTTAGTTTTCAATAAGAATCATTCCAGATGTAGAAGTATTTTTGATGTGTTTGTGGAAGGTGAGTTTAGCATCCTTTTATGCCACCATCTTGATTTGAGTCAAACTAATTCTTATAAAAGTTAATCTTTAGTAATACCGTGCAAGTTATTCCATGTAGAATGACTTTTCTAGGGGAAGAATTTAAAATATTTTAATTGATACATATCAAATGGCTGTCTCAATGTAAAACACGCCATCTTCCAGCATTTAGAGAGAATCTGCTTTATCTGATAA
The DNA here is from genome assembly GCF_054392235.1 of Sus scrofa. Classification (NCBI taxonomy): domain Eukaryota; kingdom Metazoa; phylum Chordata; class Mammalia; order Artiodactyla; family Suidae; genus Sus; species Sus scrofa. The sequence continues at coordinate 46,148,636 of NC_139383.1, read as the reverse complement.
GAATAAGACAAAGAATTCCTCTAAAAGCCCATAATGCATCATGATTTATGTAACTTAAAATAAGTCAGTGAATCTCTCTGAAGCTTAGCTTCTTCATTTATGAAATAGTTAAAAAAAAATACCAGCCTAATAAGACTAAGACAAGGACATCATGAGATAAAGATAATTTACATGGAAAACCTCTGTTCAACAACTAGTTGAGAGAAGTAAGTTAAGCTTCTTTCTACTCCTTCCAATTCATGCAACTCTCTTTCCCGGTGTGTGTTGTAAAATAATTAGAAAATTTTTAGTTACAAAATAAGGAATAAAAATACTGTATCGCATCATCTCATGTAGATATTCATTTCAATCTTTGATGGAATTCTTGACTATGTCTATTAATCTTTGCATTTTAAACAAAAATAAGTTTATATATCTATAATGAGGAATTGAAACAAAAGAATAACTGTGGCTAAGTTGTTATAGAATATTCAATTAATCTACAAAGAAAGAAATTCATAATCAGTTTTAACCCAGATATGCAGCCATTTCAGCAGCTCTTTCTTTTTAAAGTTTGATACATACAAAAAATATCAAAATATGTGGAAGTCCCTTATGCTTGAGACATTTCACTTCTTTCATGACTGGAGAAGAATATGTCTTGAATGAAAAATGTATGTTTTAGTGCATATAATGTAGAAATCCTTCTTAGAATGATGTTTTTGAGTTATCAGCAGAGTGAATAATTGTTTAACACTTCTTTTTCTTCAGAAGTATATTTTAAAAATGTTATTTGTAATGCTTATTTTCCTATATAAAATATAACTGTATGGAAATATGCAACTGTTCAATCCCTTCTACTAATCATGAGTCCTAAAAACATTGTATCATTATGTTTTTTTTAATTTTTATTAAATTTTTGTCTTTTTGCCTTTTCTAGGGCTGCTCCCGCGGCATATGAGGTTCCAAGGTTAGGGGTCTAATCAGAGCTCTAGCCGCCGGCCTACCGCCACAGCCACAGCAATGCCAAATCTGAGCCACATCTGCAACCTACACCACAGCTCATGGCAACGTGGGATCCTTAACCCACTGAGCAAGGCCAGGTATCGATCCTGCAACCTCATGGTTCCTAGTCGGATTCATTAACCACTGAGCCACAACAGGAGCTCCTATTGTTATATATTTTAATGTTTACTGAAAGTAATGCCTTTCTAAAAGTAAAGATGGATTTCCCAGAGCTTTGAAGTTTTAACAATTGAGGTAGATTTTTTAGTTTACTCATATGATAGGAAATAAAAGAAATAGTGGTTTTTAACAGTGCTGAGTAATTTACTGTGCTTGCCATGCTCTGTAAGAGCAGACTAATCTGACACAGTTGTTGAAACTGTATTCTAAATTTAGATTATTTTCTTTATTGTTTTTAAAAATATAACCCATTTTTGCAGCTGGGTTTTCAAATTTTAACGATACTGAATTGATAAATTATGTTGAACCAAAAGGGAAGAAAAAATTCTATCAACATTAATTTTATTACTTAGGTGAAAAAGATAAGGGAACTTTTAAGGTTCCTATGTTCTAATCCAATTACTTAGGATTATATTTTTCTAAAATAGATACACATTTTTTAACCTAATTTTATTACAGCACTAAATCAAAAAATTAAACATTGGCCAGGAATCTAAAAGATTAAACAAGAGGGAAAGGTTAAACTTTAAATAAAATGCTTGCTCTGAAAAAAATACAAATAAACTATCCATTTATACTTTATAGTATGCTTACATAGATATTTGAGTAGTAAAATAATATTAAAGCCGGAAATGGTTCCTTTTTGGCTCTTATCATGTTTTGGTTTGCTACATTGTTTTTTTAAGAGTTTTTGGAAAGTTCCATCTCTTTCACAGTCAAAGTCAGTGTCAGAATTTGCTCTCTGCCTACCTGATTGGATAGAATTAAACTTTAATGCCACACTCGGCAATCCAGGTACTTTTCCACCAAAGACATTTGGCAGTAAGGAGAGGGAAAAAAATGCTCATACACTTATTGTCAGTGGAATTACTGCATCTCCACAGGTCAGGGCGTCAGCACCTTATAACCGACTTTAGTTCTTTAGCAGTACCTTTTGTAGATCAATTTATAGAGCTAAAAACTCTTCTTGCCTTCCAGTTTTAAAAGCATGATTTTGATTTTTCCTTAGCCATAAGATTTTTTCCAAGCTTCTTCCAAATAATTTGACTGCCAGAAATATAAACCTGAAAATGAATTTTTTTAAGATGATTTTAAAAGTAGTTTAAACTGAAATATCAGTGTGTTTGCATAGGAGACTGTGTGTGTATATGTGTAAGACAGAATGAAAATGAGAATTATTAATATCTTCCAATTCTTTAGAAATAGAAAGTTATTCACTTTGTTTATATATATGTGTATATATAGAGAGATCAGATATATTCTGAATAGAACTGATATGTACTGCATCATATATGACCTACTTATTCTACCTAAATATCTTTTTTAAATTAATTAGCTTGTCTGTTTATACAACAAACATTTGTTAGGTGTTTGTGACCTGGCATATAGCAAAGGCATAGAAATGAAGTAGGTACATATCTTAAATAAATTTGCAGTTTATTAAGGAAATCTATACACAAATAGATGAAAAAAATTTCATATTTTATGGCAAGGTAAGAAAAATTTAAACATGAAATTGTTCTTTGGCCATTTGGTCCTCTTCCCTCCCCTTTAGAGTGTGTGGTGCGTCTGTGTTAACCAGCCTCCTTAGGAAATAACATTCTTTCTTAATCTCATAAGTGGTCACAATTCCTTAGGAGATAACCTTCCTTTTTGATCTTGTAAGGGCCCATGATGACCTGAAACCCACTACTCACTTTTTAGTGAAAACCTGAATTGTGTAAAACGGTTAGTAATGCATCATTTAATGTAGAGTCCTCTGTCTCAAAAACCTTATACAACTGCTTTGACCTCTAACAGGCAGAACAGTCCTCAAAGTTTTCTGAGAGGTGGTTCCTGAGTTATAATCTTCACTTTGGCTGTTATATAATCTTCCATTTCTTTCTTAAGTGGACTGATTGATTTTTTTCATCAACAGAATGTAACACAGTGTGTAGGGACTACATGCTACAAATACGTAAAACTTCAATAGAAGAATAAGGTAGAATCTAACCTACTCTGTTTTGAGGAGTCTAATGAGGTTTTAAAAGGAGTTGTCTTTTGACTTCAGTCTTAAAAGATAAACTCGTGACTCTGATATATTTGATAACAAACACAAAAGAAAAAGAATTAAAGCAAGGGTAGGTGAAACTAAGGAACCAGTCAGTCCTTCAAGAGACTTGTGAAAGATGCTTATTGGACTTGGTATTTAATCTTGTAAATAATGAGAGCAGATCCTTTAAGGGCTTGTAAGAAGGAGAGTTAAATAGCCATATTTGCATTTTAAAAATAACTTTGGGGAGCAGTTTCTTTGATTAAGGAGTTAAAGTACCAAATACCAACCACAATGACCTAGATGGGGAAGTGGGAGGGTGAGTCCAACAGAGACAGTGAAAAGAGAAAATATGTGTTAGGGTTGAGATTCAGGAGGTAAAAATCACAAATTTTAATATCAATTGGATGTCAGAGTAGAATGAAGACTCAAGGATGGCTCTACTCTTTTCAGGTTCCAATGATTATGGCTTCAAAACTAAAAAATATCCTGACTGATCATTATCTCCAATCTAAGTAGGAACAGATTCTAGGTCTCCTGCCTTTATTTAACCCTATGACTCTGCCAGAATGAGTTGTTAGCCTAAAGCCTTTCAATTTAATGATGCTAAATGCCAGCCAGAGTGAATCTCACAATCAGTCCTGGTGACCTAGGGACATAATAAGTATTAGAATTAGGATACATAGAATTATACCAATAAGGCGTTTTCTCTCACATATACTTTCTTCTTATTCCTAATTAGAATGATATAATAACTCTTTAAGAAATAAAATAAAAATTCTTAACACAAAAGAATTAGAGAGGACTTTTGATCTGTAAATATTTATTTTTATTCTTTTAATATATAATGATTTTTTTTCCATTATAGCCGATTTACAGAGTTCTGTCAATTTTTTACTGTATGGCATGACGACCCAGTTATACATACATTTATGCACTCTATTTTCTCACATTATCATGCTCCATCATAAGTGACTAGATACAGTTCCCAGTGCTACACAGAAGGCTCTCATTGTTTATCCATTCCAAAGGCAATAGTCTGCATCTGTTAACCCCAAGCACCCCATCCATCCCACTCCCTCTCCCTTGGCAACCACAGATCTATTCTCCAAGTCCATGATTTTCTTTTCTGTGGAAAGTTAATTTGCGCAGTATATTAGATTCCAGGTATAAGTGGTAAATAGTTTATTTTTAAATATTCTCTTTGGTATGTCAAAATCTTTTCATATCCCTATGGACTAAAACAACTCATCATGCTATTAATTATTTTTTAACATTTCTGTGAACAAGAAAATGAGGATCTTTACAAATCCTTAAGGATTTCTGAATTCATAATTCAAAAATCATAAAATTTATAAGTAACTGATGAGTAATTACAAGACTTTTGTAATACTTCAAATTAAATACTTACTGTGTGTCACCATGCAGGCATATGTAATGTGGCAAGATTTCTCTTTGAGTCCTTTAAGGAAATTAAAAGAAGTGATCTACTTTTTGATTTTGGATTTCCTAATGCTTATTACATGTTATATGATATTAATAGAATTATAAAGAATATAAAGAATGAAAGAATATTCTTAGTGATATGCCTGCATACCACTGGTTTATTCATAATAAATATACAATGTATAAGATATTAAATCCATCCTTTGCTTAGTCTCTCTTTGAGTGTCTAATAATTGGAATAAGCAGATGTTTTATGGATATGGGAAAACTCTCCTTTTTTTTTTTTTTGAGTGCCATCTGGCTTGTTGGCAACACGAACAAACAGTTTGCATCTGTGAGTTTAGAGATCTCATGGGACAATTGTTTGTTTAAGTTTTATAGGGAGGATTAAGAAATGCAAGTACTTACATCCCGACACTTTACTTTAAACTTGTTTGAAATATCTTTTCAGAATTATTAATAGAAAGTAAATACATATTTTATGACTTGTATGATTCACATTTAATTTTATGAACATTAGCATATGTTCAGAAAAAATGTAAATAACTATATCTCCTATAATTGGTCAACTAGGTGAGGTGTTAATATATAAAGGGTTAAATACAATATTTAACATGCTTTATTATTGGAAGTATAGTATTAGCATGCTTTGGTAAAACAGCAATACCTATAGATGTCACTGATAATTATATTTTTCTTTTTCTTTCCCAGTCAGGATTTCTTGAAAAATTATCCATTCAATTCCAAACCTATAAGACCATGCAAATATATTTAGATAAACTACGGAGGCACAAAATTGTCCTTGAACATTAAGATCTTTGAACTTGGAGTCATTTATACAGATCGATTTTTTTGGTCAATTCTGGCTGTAAACTTCCATGCCCCATTCCTTAATGTAACTAATCCTACTACACCGAACTCTTAAAGATTGAAGCTACTCTTACTATCATGTTTCTTTTGATTTCTTTTCTTGCATCTGATCTTAGGACTTCTTTTAATCAATTATTTGCTTCCAGACCCTGCACGGCACATATCACAGCCTTTGGTATTTGGATGGTACCATTAGCTGATATTGACTGACCTAATTAGGATTTGCTGGGCAGAAACTTAAGTCCATGAGATTTATCTCCTTGTTTGAAATTCTACAATGCCTTGGAGAAGCAGTTATATTTGTGACTATAGCGGAGTGGGTTGACAATGGAAGAGTAAATAGTATGAATTTTCCTTCCCCATGTACTCTAGTGCAAGAAATACTTACTACTTCACTCTCTAAATCAAAAGAAATGAACACCAAGCCCCAAATCACAAGGATGGTATAAGACTGAATTTCATTGATGTTTTGGCATGTCCCGCATAACATTCGGTCAAACAAAAATACTGTGAGACTAAATTGTATCAAGGATACGCAGATAAAGGTCTCTTCTTTTTAGTACAAATGCTCAAAGTCAAGTCTACATCATTAATTTGAGAAGAGGTAATTCTGCTCTTTCTGGCTCAACTGGACTCTGCAGAATTTGGCCAGACCTGGAGCTTGGATTCCTCAGAATATAACCTCTGAGTGGATCAGGCTATTTGCCTGCAAGGATCTGCCATTTCTCCAGGGAACTTGGAGGAGGAGGTGGGAGTGGGTTCCTGGTGTTTTCAGAAGCTGAGACTCAATTTTGTATCAGACAACTTGGGGAAATCTCTTTTTTTTTGGGGGGGGGCGCTTTTCTGGAAGTTCCCAGGCCAGGGATTGAATCTACACCACAGCAGTGACCCAAGCTACTGCAGTGACAACATCGGATTCTTAACCCACTGCACCACAAAGGAACTCCCTTAACCTCTTTTTAAGTGGCTGATTGTCTTATCAAATCTCTAACCTCTGTCTCTAACTCCTGCCGGCCTATCTCACATCATCTCTTCTTAATGGGGTTTTAGAAACACACTGCTAGTCTCTCCTTCCGGAGAGTAATGGTGGGCAAGCAACTAATCATATAGCTCTTTCCTCACTATTTATTCCATAATCCCCTTCATCAGTAAACCTATGTGTCCTTAATGAATGTTCCATCCCAGTACCCTTATATAAATTTGAAGCATTACATGGATTCCTAGGATAATTGCTTCCACATAAAAAGCACAATATTCCATTATGGGGCAAAATATTAGTAACTGATTATGTGACTCAGATACAGAATTGATTTTCAGAAGCATATTTTCGTCTCCTTTATTTCAGTACTGAAATACCATCCAGATGTGTGCTTATTGGCTTTTTGTTTCATTTTGTTTACTATGTAAGCATTTGAAAAAAATCAACCTCAGTTTCAGCAGAGACTAGTGCTGTGCTCTAAACCAATGGCTATTTCTGCCTCATTCCTATGTGCCACTCCTGCACTTCAGACAGTGCTCTTACGTGAAATAATTCAGTTCATTTCTGCAGATTGCTGTCATTCTATAATTCAATACCCTGACTGAAGTCCTTTAGTAACCCTGGAGGAAGTGCCCACATACAGCAGATCTAAGTGTGTGCCTGTTTGTCAGAAGTGCCACAGCCTTTGTTTTTCTCTGAATTAAATCAACTGTGCTCTAAAACCCCCAACACAATAGGACACCATATCCTACAAAAGAACATACTCAACACAGTAGGACCAAAAATCCTACACAAGAACAGCTGTAGATGTATTCCCCTACTAAGAGTCATGCTCCACATTTTACACTGGGGGATATCTACTTCCTTTCTATCATCAACTCCTTCCTTCATCTTGCTCTTCCTCAGATACTAGCCTGGTTAATATTTCTTAAGAAAACCCAAATATCAGATTCTGTATACTTTAAAAGTCAGCTTCTACTTCTATCCCTGTAGTTCAAAAGTCCAAGGTATAGAGGAGAATTGATGCTTAGATTGGGTTTTGTGTATTCGTGTGGGGGAGGGGGGATAAAATAATGCAAGTCTACTAGTTCTCTGGCTCAGTAAATTAAGGATCTAGCACTGTCACTGCTGTAACATGGTTTTGATCCTTGGCCCAGGAACTTCCACATGTCACCAGTGCAGCCAAAAAATAAATAAATAAAAATAAAAATAATTCAACATCTCAATAATTCATTCTGAAACATGCTTTCAGAATATAGTAATTGGAATTGAAGATTTGAGTTTCCCCATTGTCAGAAATAAAAAGATTTGAAACTTAAATAATAAAACAGGTGAGAAAGTAGGCATTTATTCTAGTGATTGGATGCCAACTATGAGTGAAGACATTTGAACTCCTGAAGTTCAAGTCATTCAACTTAAAACCATAAATAAAATAAAAAGAAGCTATCAAAGTTAATGTATTTTTGATTAGGTCAAGAACAGGTTCTAGTTACATCTAGTTACAATTAGCAACAGCTAATTTATAACCCTCTTTCAAAACCACAGTTAGACAAATTGCCAAATATCTATTTGAGCCCTTTTTTTTTCAGGTACTGAGGGTCTCATGTTGTCCTATTACCCATGACTACTTAAGCTCTTCCTCATCTGGGTGTATCCAAAACTGTACAGTGTTGCTCCTGCCACATCATACCTGATTCCTAAAAGTTTATGAGACCATATCATGCAACTTCTTATATTTTTAGCTTGCAAATATAACATAAAATCCCCCTTCAAATTAGCAAATTATACCCACAAATTAGCATCAACTGCTTTACCCTGGTAAATGCAAGAGTCAAGCCACTTATATAGCTCTCTTCCACTTCTTTCTTGGGCTTTTCAGATACAATTTATTTCATAACTAGTAAGTACTAGGAGGCAGCCTTCTTTTTAAGGTCACAGAGTGATAAGTAGCAATGCAAATGTAGAAAGATCAGTCAGACTCATTTATTAGCTGAGTACATTACTAACTGATACATCAGTTCTGAAATGCACCTGAAATAAAGTTTTGCTTCAGCAAAATTACAGATGTGCAGATGACTATATATCCTAGGTATTTAGGACATAACTAGGAAAGAACTTTGTGTGTGTGTGTGTGTGTGTGTGCGCGCGCGCGTGAGTTTAGATAGAGAGGGAAAAGAGAGAAAGAGAGAAGGAGAAATCCTTTGGTAACTTCTTATTCTAATATTCTACACTTAGTGCTGCACTGTGCCAAATAAATTCTTTATTCCATGTTACACACTGGTTTTGCTGAACTGAAAAAGATTTGACTCTTTGAAGTATTTGAAAACCCCTGTGCTTTGGCACTTCAGGTATTAATTCTCTATCTGTTACCTTTTATTGATTTTTCAAAGGTAAGTAATCTCAATCTGGTACTAGAAGCTAATACAAGGCCTAAAATTTAACTCCCTTATAACATTTGAGACTGCTTAACTTTAGGTCAGATTTAACCCTACTAAACATACCTACTATAGTATCTCTTCAATAGTGTTTTTCAAGCTGAAACTGACAACACTTATGACTTGAATCTAGCCAGAATCCAGATTGGGGATTGAATCCATGGTTTAAAATTAGAATCACTCACCAGGTGTCTTGACTTACTGAGGGACTGGTGGTTCATCTTCTTTGTGCTTCAGCGCAGAAGGAATTCAGCAAGAGACAAAGTGATAGGCAAGAAATAGATTTATTAAGACAGGACGCTTGTGAGACATGCTAGTGCAAGCAGGCAGACAAGGAGGCTCTGGCCCAGGATTAACAGGGGGCTACAGTTTTATAATCCAAGGGAAATGCGTATGGGAAAAGACTACCTCTTCCCCTTTCTTTGAGTAGTAGCTCCTCCTTGGTATCCAGTAAGAGCCCATTTGACCCTATAAGGTATACTAGGACCATCAAGTGCTCATTCAAATAACTGCCTTTAACCTCCTGCCCTTGACCTAAACCTGAATGCAGGCCTCACTCCATTCCCCCACAAAATGACCTAAGGCATATCTTGCACCCTCCACCAATCAAGCAAGTCTCCTAACTCTATGGCCCTCTTCAGCAACTATTAACTTACAGTCATCTAAAAATTCTCCATGGTAACAATCATAATTTTATATTTTAAAAGCTATCAATATCTCAAAAAATATTTCCCCATTATTTGAATTGTGAGTGTGTAAATAAGCACTGTGTGTGGTTTACATACACATTTGTTTCCCATTGCGTCATAGCCTGGTAGAATTTTTTCCATCATCAGAAGTTAATGAAAATTAATTTGGATAGGGTTAATATGTATATTTGGAATTGGAGTCAAGTGTCATTCACATGATGTAGTATCATAGCAGGATGAGTGAAAATTTCATGGTAATTTGAATACACACAAGTGTGAGAGAGATGAGTCATCATAAGGCAAAGGGGAGAACAGCTGAACTGGGCTCCACAGGAACATGCAGGGTAACAGTAGGTGTCACAGCCATGTGGCCAGCAGTGGGTTCAATTCAACAGTGTCAATGATCAAATGAAGTTACTGTTAATTTATGTTCTGGTCATATAGTTCTATTAAAAACTGTAAATGTAGTGCGTTTTTGACATGTTTTATGGAAGTGAATGTTTTATGTTTGTGTTTCTTATTTAAATGATGCACTAAAATGCTATTAAATGTAACATGATGGGATGTGAGGACAGCCTTTCCTTTCAAATAGGTCTTAGGTTTGACAAATGTTGTATTTTGCATTTGAATATAGTTATTAGTTTACATTTTATACAGATTTAGGACCATTTACACAAAATAAGGTAAAAATTGTTGTAGTTGCTGATAACAACTAGTCCATCACTAATTCAAAGTTGCAGGTTTTCTTTTTTGAGTTTTTTTCTTTGGTTACACTTTCCTGTCTAAGTGGTAATTTTAAATAAGACCTGAAAATACTGCATCTGTCCTCGATTCCTATTCTGTCATAAAATTTCCTCTGAAAGTTGTAAATTTACTTTTCTCAATTCAAAAGAAGTACAAAACTTTTATGGGGTAGGGTGCCTGGTGTCCTTTCTGTAGGAGTCATGGAGTACAGAAACAGTAATGTTTCGGTCCTAATGAAGCCTAATTTGGGATTATTATTATTATTATTTCGATAACAAGTACAACTTAAAGGCCATAGAACAAAACTTTTTTTTTTTCTTGCAGAGTGACATTTGAAAAGGTTTTTATAGGACTAGTACAGTTTATGTACTCCTTTTAGCTTTAGGCTGAAGAGGACTGGATATGTTACATCTCTTTACATACCTTATACAAAAGATGAACTCTGATGAAGGAAGGTTGGGGGAAGCTGTAATCTGGGGACTCCTCAGTCCTTCATTTTACAGGGACCTCTCCTGTTGATTGCCTTTCAAAAAGACACCAGCAATTGTATCTTTGAAATGATTTTTTTTTTAATTTCTAAACTACGGTTTATTCAAAAATCACACATTTTAGATCTAATCATCTTTAAGATGGTTCACATTTTTATTGCCAATGGAATTAGTTTCCTGATATTTATTTTTTAATTTTTTATTAAAGTATAGTTGATTTACAATGATAACCCTTTTATAAGTTACACCTTACACTGTGGTAAGAAGCATTTTGGGGATGATGGATGCAAACTGTAACATTTGGAATGGGTGGGCAGTGGGCTCCTGCTGTACAGCACAGGGAACTGTGTATGATTGGGTCACTTTGCTGTACAACAGAAATCAAAGAAGTACTGTAAATCAACTATACTTTAATAAAAAAATTAAAAAGAAGCAGTTGGGTAAGAATGGGATCATATTCTTTTTCCTTTACCTACACTCTGTCCTAGTGATATGGTACTAGGATGATTTTTCTCTGGTTTCAGAATCTTCAATGAAGGATGTATTCCAATCAGTCTTGGTTTCAGATTTTCATTAGAAAATCTGTCTAAATATATTTCTTTCCAGCACACTTCTTTGACACAAAAAAATAGTCATGAGAAAAAATTTATCTTCCTTCTAGTAACTCATCATGAGATAGCTAATAGCTAATTTCGTCTTTATGTCTTATGATCAAACTTGCTGTGAATGTATAATTCATATTTAATTGAGATCCCCTTGTGATACTATTATACTTTTGTACTCTTTACTAAATTTAATTTTCTTGAAACACAGTTGATTTAAAATGTTGTTTAATTTCTGCTGTATAGCAAAGTGATTCAGCACACATATCAATACAAAAGTATGCCTTTACTATTCCCATAGCCCCAGCCCATCCCTCCCTACACTTGTGGTAACCATATATTTGTTTTCAAAGTCTGTGAGTCTATTTTGTAAATAAGTTTATTTGCACCATTTTTAAAATTCCATATATAAGTGATATCATATGTCTTTCTCTGACTTATTTCATTTAGTATAATAATCTCTAGGTCCATCTATGCTGCTGAAAATGGCATTTCAGTATTTTTGTGACTGAATAATGTTCCATTGTTTATATGTACCACATCTACATCTAATTTATCCATTCCTCTGTCAATAAGTAAAAACAATAAGTGCTGGAGAGTATGTGGAGAAAAGGGAATCCTCTTTCACTGTTGCTGGGAATGTAAATTGGTGGAACTACTGTGCAGAACAGCTTGGAGATTCCTTAAAATACTAAATATAGAACTACCATATGATCCAGCAATCTCACTCCTGGGCATATATCTGAAGAAAACCATATAGTACACACACCCCTGTATTCATTTTAGCATTATTTACAATAGCCAACACATGGAAATATACTTTCATGCTCATAAGTTGAAAATATGTTTAATATGAGAAAAAAATATGTGTGTGTGTATATATATATATATAAATATAAATGACTGGGTCACTGATGTGCAGCAGAAATTGGCTCAACACTGAATCAGCAATACTTTAATGAAAGAAAACAAGAATATATTTAAAGGTCTTATTGTACTTCTGTAGTCTTTTTGGTGATTGTAAACAAAAACGTGTATTCCTTTTTATTTTTCCTTTTGTTTGTGTTTACTTGTGAAACCTTCAAAGTGAAAATATCCCTTTTAGTCTCTTCCAGAAGATAAACTTTTCCTTTAAAAAAATTTAATGAGAAAATCAATGTAATGAAAAAATGATTCATTAACTGTTTGTGTCAAGATTTGTTAATTGTGGAGTTCCTGTCATGGCTCAGTGGTTAATGAATCCGACTAGGAACCATGAGGTTGCAGGTTGGATCCTTGGCCTCGCTCAGTGGGTTAAGGATCCAGTGTTGCCATGAGCTGTGGTGTAGCTCACAGACATGGCTCAGATCTGGTGTTGCTGCGGCTGCGACCATAGCCCAGGGGCTACAGCTCTGATTAGACCCCTAGCCTGGGAACCTCCATAGGTTGTGGGAGTGGCCCTAGAAAAGGCAAAAAGACAAAAAAAGAAAAGATTTGTTAATTGTAAATTCTCCATAAAAAAAGAAAGAACAATCAAATGACAAATTGCTTATCCCCACAAGCTATTTAGTACCAAGATTATTCACATTCTCCTAGTTTTTCCAGCATTTGTAGCAGTCTTTGGATTTTTGTTTATCAAGTACTTACTGAGCACTGGCTGTGTGCCAAGTAGTGGGGCAGGAATTAAAACTGAGTCCAGGAAACACACAAGCAGTTTTAAAGAGCTTACGCTCTTGTGGATGAAGCTCAGCAAGTAGTGGGGACGGAAAGAAGAAAACAGAAAATTAATTTCAATGTGGTAAATGGCACCTGGGGCTAAATAGGGAGTCACATGAAGGCATATCTGTCATACAGCATCAGAAAAATATCTTGGTTATAGCTAAACCACGTTTAAGGTGTTTAAAAGGTTGAAACAATAAATTTGTAATTGTGAACAGTTAGCTCTACTAGAGTTTGAGAGTGCCATACTGAAACTGGAGAATCATGAAAGTCTACACACTTAAATGGTGAAAACTATGTCCTATTCAGCCACGGGTCATAGGCACTCAGGCTATAGATGCCACCCATTGTCCTTCCTGGGGAAGGAGAAAGTGACAGCTGGGGATACTAATAAACTAGCCATCTTTCTCCTTAGTCACCTTCACCCATACCAGACCCTTAAAATTCTGCAGATGGGAACCTCCACATGCCATGGACATGGCCAGGAAAAAAAAAAAAAAAAAGAAGAAGAAAAAGAAAATTCTACAAATTCACAACAGACTTCCAATCTGATATCTGATGTTTATGGCTTCATTCTTAAACAGGAGCAAACAGACAAGGATCTCTAGACATCTGGAGAAAGCTTCTTACATAAATGGGATCAAACAAACATTACAGTGAAACAGAGGAATCAGAGGCAATATAGGAAGCATTAAAAGAAAGCTTCAGAAATATAATTAATATACTCAGAGAGACAAAGAACATATTAATTCATTTAAAGCAACAACCACAAAGCAACATGCTTTTAAAAAGAAATTCAAAGAACTAAAGCTTTTGGAAACTACAAATTATAGAAGGAATTAAAAATTAAGGAGGAATTTTGAATGAAAAAAAATGAAAAATGTTTCCCAGAAAGCAGAAACTCTCACACACACAAAAAAAGGAAACACAGGTAGATATGTGATGAAAGCATAAGAAAAAAAGATAAGTAAAACTCAGATGACCCAGTCTGAGGACTCTTAGTAGTCTCAGAAAGTGATAACAGGGAGAGGACATTAACAAAGGAATAATTCAATACCATTTCCCAGAACTGAAGTTCATGCATCTGTAGACTGGAAAAGGCTCCATGAGTACCTAGAAAAATTAAACATAAGACCATTTTGAAATTTCAGAAAAAAAGGATAATATTATTATTAAGGAAACCTTCTATCCAACCCCCAAAAAAGGTGGGAAAAAACAAAAACAAAAAAATGCTATGTAAATTGAAATCCCATTCTCTGCAAAAAAAGTGTAGGATGGCTTGAATTTATTTCATCATCGATTATAGGAACCCAAGAAAAGAAATGAATAATATGAAACCTGGCGTAAGACAGCTGAAACCTCCAGAATGCAAATCATTTACTCAACAAGTAATTATCGTTTTATTATGTGCCAAACTCTTCTGATTCAGACAGTATAACAACAAATGAAGCGAAGCAAACAGAATGTCCTGCCATCAAGAACTTATGTTCTAGTGACAGAGAAAGATAATCACTGAGAGGGGAAAGTGAAGCAGACCCCATTATTCACTCCAGTGCAATGTTAAAGACTGTGACCAAAAGCAAGAGAGCTAACACATCTGCAATATGTATAATATAAAGTGTGTATATTATATATACATGGAAATGGAATTTATATTCTTTAATGCACACATTAGAAAATAGGAAATGGAATTTATATTCTTTAATGCACACATTAGAAAATAGGAAGTATATAACAAACTAAGCATTAACTCAATAATTAGGGAAAAAAAGTAACTTTAAAGAGATGATAGAAAGGAAATTAAAATAATAGTAAGAATAGAAATGGATTGTATAGAAAATGAACTGAGAGAAAATACAATAAAAATAGGCAAAACTCAGAAGCTATTAAGAAGCTGTTGGGAACACCATTAAAAATGTTAAGGGCAACCTTAGGCTTGATGCAATTAATAATAAAGCCCAATTTGATATAAGAATCAAAATATGTACCTGAATTCTGGAAGGTAAGGTATATATAATTTTCTCATCCTGCAGAGAACCCTTTAAAATAATATATTGAACTTTATATCATAAATATTAATGTGTTTCTTCAAATAAGAAGTTTTGTCTTTTAAGACAGTTGTCAGTTTGGGAAATACTGGCTGAAGCGTGGGTTCCTGAAGTGGACTGGAGGAGAAATAGAAAGTTCAAACCTATCTTCAGAATATTTAAGAGTTTGGAATGTTAAAAACTTTGGGTTATTAAAAATTTAAGAAATTACGGACAACCTTTGATAGCTTTAATGTAACAGCTGGCAAATTACGATATTTATTTTTATGCTGTGACATTGATCACACGTGTTAAGTGTGATGTTTTAAGTGGCGTAGCCATGTAAATGATGGTGACTTCTAATCTTCATCTACATAAGATACATTTTACAATTGTGTTTGTGTATCAGCACAATGCGTATAATAATTTTAGATATACAGTGGGCACATAAGAGTACTTGAATATAGTTTTACATGACTTTTTCTTTAATCGATTTTCTTTTAGTGCATAATGAAGAGATAAATTGAAGAATGCACTTGAATCATAAATAGTAAAAATACTAATGGATGGTAATGCACCTACTACGTTCTTATATTACTGAGTGTGAACATAATTGAAAACCGCCCCATTCTCATCCTTCACAATTCTCTTTTATATACAGTATTTAATGACGTATTTTATCTTGAGAATTAAAATATTCATATCAAATATTCATTTGATAAAATATATTTGTAAACTATGAGAAAGAGGAAAAATTTGAAATTAAGAACAATAATCATCCATTACTATCTTATAGTAAAGTTAAAAAGGAAGAAAATTTACAAGAGTGTACTGACTGTACATAATCCCAGGGCAGGGATTAGAAGAAAAAAAAAAATAAAAGAATGCCTATTAGTTTATTAAATATTATTTAAAAGAAAAGTTTCACTTTAGTCACTTAAAAAATTCTATCCGTGCTTAACAGATGAGCAGTATTTGAGAGACAATTCTGTGTCCATTGGGCAAGCTAAATCTTAATTAAAATTCATGAAAGTATTTTTGTATTACCCCTAAAGATGCTATTGATTATTTTGCAAGTGAGCTGAAAGCAAGACACATTTATCTCCTCTAAAGCTGAGTGTCAATTTTCCGAAAGGTTCAAAGCATTGCTATCAATGTAGACTGCACATTTGTTATCTACATTTAACCGTAAGAGCTCTCCCACATAGAAGTATTAAGCATAAATACCTATTATATTTTATTTTATCTCCAGAACACTTTTATTAAAATATATACCCCTTATAATAATAGTCTGAAGACATTAATCATTTAATGACCTATGTGTGCCAATCTTAGTTTTTCCAGGAGATAGTTTAAAAATTATATCATATATTTTTATAATTTGATTGTCATCAAGTTAAACCATCAACTTTACCAGTGGAAAACTGTCACTCATAGAAGTTAAGTGACATACCCAGGAAGCAGATGATTAGACTTCCCTATGTAATCAATTTCTGATCTATTCTACCCGTTTTTAGCATTCTCAATTCTCTTGTTTGTTTTTGAGATGAAAAATAATTTTCGCTGTACTGAAAATTACAGTTTTCACACATTGATTATACAGTTTGGTAACAGACATTATTTTTATTTCTGTATCCATACCCTGATGACCTTAAACATGAGGAAGTGAACTGAGCAGTGGGGCTTGTCCTTTGCTCTCTAAGGTAGAAAAAGGGAAGCCAGAATAGACAACAGGGTCAGGTTGCAAACTTGATGCCAGTCCTCAACCAACAGAGATTATCATGGTTGAAAGGAGGCAGAAGGGCTGAGGTTAACCTACTCATGGATTTGCTGTGTGGCTGTGGCCACATTAGTTGTCATCATATATATGAGACAGATGGTTCCACTAATAAATAATGATTAAGCACAGTGATTTTTCAACCTTGACTGCATGTTAGAATCACTGAAGAATTTTTAAACAAAACAGATACCTTAGTCCCCATCCCCATTAATTCTGATTTAATAGGTTTGGAGCAGGGCTAGAATATCGTTATGAAAAGCTCATACATATACCAAAAATTATCAGTTATTTACTTGAAACCCTAATTTTGCTGTATTTTTATTTGCTAATCTAGTACTTTGGAAGGATGTCTATCTTTTACTTGTAGGAACTTCTCATTGTGTCACAAGCATTCCATCACCTGTGACATGAGTACCAATTCCATCCTACAATCAATAGATGAGATTAATAGAACACATATTGGTTTTAAAGATCAACAGTGACCTAAAGAAATGCAAACCGAAAACTGTTTTATTCCCTTGTTTTCTTTTTGTTGATGTCCCAGAATAGACTATTTTTTGAAAAGTAAATACATGCTCATTTTTTTGCCAATGAATTCATCCTTTGAAGGTAATTCCAAAACTTTGATAAAAGAACAAAAGACTTTAATCCCTCTCTTTAATATTTTTATTATAATTATATAGTTATATATATAATCATATAGTTTTATATATATATAATTATATACTTCTTGATGACTTACTCTCTTATCTCCCAGAGTTTTCTAAGAGAAAATGAATAAAAAATGATAATCCACATTGGTTTTAGTATATGTTTGGAATACAATATTGTTGCCACTGAATGAGTTTGTACTTGGTTAAATCATTGGAGTAATGAGAAAAAAAAAAACACCTAAAGGTATTCACTTCTGTACTGGGCCAAAATTTCACATATGTACCCATGTAAGTATTTTATTCATTTTTCATTCTATAACTATATTGTACAATTTAGACTTTGGTAACTTAAAATGTCATTGTATGTTCTGCTAACTGCTCTGAGATACCTATCTGGAAGGGAAATGTTGGTCACTGAAAATCAACTTCTAGTCTAAGTAATGTGGAGAAGAGAACTGGAAGTTACCTAAGAGAAGGGATGCAGTGTGACAATCAGGAGACATAAGAAAATAACCAAAAAACAAGAGATTTTTTGGTCTTTTGCACAAATGACATAGATTGCTGAACCATAATTTTATCGTTGTTAGTTTGAGTAGAAAAAGACTAGAGAATACATTATATAGTGTCTATAAACTTATTGGATAAGAATACAATTTGCATTACAATAGCCTTTTAAGTCGTGTAAATAGTAAGCTCCAGATTCATCCTGAGTTTATGGTCCTAATCAGACTACCTGAGAATCACTTAGTTTGAACCTGAGACATAAAACTAACTGTAACTTAATTTTAACCAAATTAATGTTTGTGAAGTACTTGATTAATTAATATACCTCCCCACTGCTATTCTCCAATAATTTCCCTGTATGTTGAATACAAGTTGATCTATGTATGTAGGTAAGATTAAAACCAGATTTAACTTTTATTTGGGGGAATAAACTTAAAATTATCTAGCATTCAAATCATGACACTCTTTCTGCAAAAATTCTGAAAAAATGTGACTTCGTAAAGACGCTATTTCTATTTCTGGCCTATATCATTTAATTGGTGTGAATGCTGAATATCCTTACTAGGGCTACTGACCAAGACACTCTTAAATTAGCATAAGTTCCCTACCAGGCATTATATTGCACTGAAAGCACAGTTTAATGTAAACTATTCTGTAAAATAGAAGCTACCAGGGCATAGAAATGGGAAAACTTTGGAAGATAATAAAATGCATTAGAAAACGTCAAATATATAATCTATTTTAATTTGTTGATAGTTTATTATTTAGAAGGCTACTTGGGAAAAATTATAAATTATTGAGGATTACAGGGTACATTGTTCTGATTTTGTTTAAAAATAAAATAAATGAGGAAATTAATTAAATATTAAAAAGATCTCTCATTTTTGATAGCAAAATCTGTCCACTGAACAGATTTTGGGAGAGAGCAAAAGGTCTTTGGGAGGATCTAAAAGTCTTCCCAGTGCTTTTATCATCATACCCATACAATTATTTAAAGATAATGGGGAAAGTTACTATTCACTTTTATACTTTTTTTTGGAAAGTGCAGTAACTAAACTAATTCACATCTAAGACTGGGAATCTGAGAAGTTAGTCTTTATTAAAAAAAAAAGACTGAATCTACAAGGTAATACATGAACCATAAAATTATTTTATGAACCATAAACAACACTTATTATTCACCATCTTTGTAAAGAACATGTTTGAATCTTGATAAGAAAATAGACAAAATTTATTTTTCTATAAATTCTATAAATGGCCTTTTTTCCTACTGCTCCATTTCTAATTCCTTTAGACACAATTGCTTATTTCATTATTATGAATATAGTATTATGTACTATTACAGTGTTTTACTGTAGTACTAAGCAATAGTACTATAAAACTCTATAAAAATGCAGTACTATTATAGCATCCTCAAATATTATGGTCTTATAGAGTAATACAATACTATTTAATCTTGACATTTAAAACATCTTTACAGTAACACACTCACGTTTATTAGATTAAGACTATCAAACCTATAGCATTTAAAAAACTTTTACAAATTCACAAAAAGCAACAGGACACAAACAATACACAGAATTCCTTGCTCATATTCACAGTGGCAGCAATGCTAGTGAGTATGTATATGTACTTATCATGGGAGTAAGCACAGTGTAGAAAGAGTCAGTACATTCCTAAGACTCCACTTTAAGTCATAAGAATCATGACATTTGAAAATCCCATCTACCATGTTCTTTTCTTGAACATCTGCTTTTTTATATGCAAGAAGTCCACTTTTGGGGCCATGCCCATGTCATGTGGAAGTTCCTGGGCCAGGGATTGAATTTGAGCCACAGCAGCCATATGAACCTTGCAGTGACAATGCCAACTCCTTAATCTGCTGAGCCACAATGGGAACTCCCAAAGTCCACTTTTAAATGAGATCTTATTTCTGCCTCATTACTTATATCCTCCCTTATATATTTAAGGCTATATAACACACTTACTTTTTAATTTATTTTTACTATTATTACTATTATTTATTTGTTGCTGTTTTATGACCACACATGCAGCATGTGGAAGTTCCCAGGCTAGGAGTTGAATTAGAGCTGCAGCTACTGGCCTATGCCACAGCCACAGCAATGTGGGATCTGAGCCACCTCTGCTACCTACACCACAGTTCACTGCAGCACTGGTTCCTTTAACCCACTGAGCAAGGCCAGGGATCAAAACCACATCCTCACAGATATTAGTCGAATTGTTAACCTGCTGGGCCACAATGGGAACTCCATTAAACACTTACTTTTAATTCTTCTGATTTAAAAGTCCACTTCATCTAGCATAGGTTCATTTCTTCATTTACCTACTGAAGCGCATCTTGGTCACTTGCAAATTTTCAAGCCATTGGAGTAAATTGCAAGGAGTGGGAGAACTGGATTACATGGTAACAGTATGCTTCATTTTGTTAGAAACTGCCAAAATGGCTTCCAAAACGGCTGTACCATTTTGCAATCAATAAGATTTCCTTTTGCTTCACAGCCATGTCAACACTTAGTTGTGTCAGTGCTTTGTATTTTAATCATTCTCATAAGGGCATAGTGATCTCAGTTTTAATTTTAATTTTCCTAATGGCAGATGATTTCCATGGACTTTTGATATATTTATTTCCTGTCTTATCTTCTTCAGTGAAGCAGCCTTTGAAATATTTTGCCCATTCTTTCTTTTCTTTTTTTTTTTTTTTTACTGTTGATTTTTTAGAGTTCTCTGTTCAGATACATGTTGTCTATTAGATACGTTTTATGGAAATATTTTCACTCAGTTGGTGGATTGTCTTCTCATTCTCTTGACTAAGCAACATTTTTTAGTGAGGGACTAATTTTTAAATTTTTACAGAGAGGCAGCCATGAAGCAGGAAGTTCTTTTGATTGTAATCCATTAGAATGTGCAGATTTGAGTGGCAAAGGAAGAGAAGAGGATTCCTATGGATAGGGGTATTTTTCTTGTACATACAACCCTGGAAAATATTTTAGACTGCTTTCCTTTTATTCTGCTAACACTTAGAGCTCAGGCTTTTGTATATTTCTTTAAACATGGAACAAGCAATATCTTACCTTATCCAAGACTCATTTCAAATGTGGCCTCTTTCCTTTTCATGATCATTGGTACTCTCAACTTCAAGGTAAAAAATAAGATCACTACTAAAAATTCCAGACAATTATCAGGCAAGGTAAGGTAAATTCTTCACAGTTATAATGGCATCAGCCCCCATCTACACACTGGATTTATGGCTACAGTGAGACTCTGGATTTTCATTTCTGTGAGATTATTTCTACCAACTGCTTTCTAAAAGCAACACAGTAAACTGGTTAATTTAAAAGGAAAGCATATTACAGCTGTTTAATTGGGTTGGAATCTAATTTAAACTTAAGCATAATTCTTATTTACAATTAATTTCTCTGTCCTTTAATATTTTCTACTGACATTGGATTAGTGCAGGATTAATTTTCTCTCAAGGTCTTCAGATTATTATTTTTACTATTATTTTGTCTTTTTAGGGCCACACATGCAGTATAAGGAAGTTCCCAGGCTAGTGGTCAAATTGGAGCTGTAGCCACTGAACCAAGTCATAGCCACAGCAAAGCCAGATCCAAGCTGCATCTGTGACCTATACCACAGCTA
The DNA here is from genome assembly GCF_054392235.1 of Sus scrofa. Lineage (NCBI taxonomy): Eukaryota > Metazoa > Chordata > Mammalia > Artiodactyla > Suidae > Sus > Sus scrofa. The sequence continues at coordinate 46,126,865 of NC_139383.1, read as the reverse complement.
ATGGCAATGCCAGATCCTTAACCAATTGAGTGAGGCCAGGGATTGAACCTGAGTCCTCATGGATGCTAGTCAGATTCGTTTCCCCTGAGCCATGACAGGAACTCCAAGATTATTTTTAAATTCATAAATTTCATAGTCTGAAGTTTCTTCAGATTAAAATAGTTTTTCTTGTTAGATTTTAAGGTTTATAGTAAAAGAGCATTTTACTATAAGTTGTAGCATGAAGGTTATTAATTTTTCTCCAAATTCCTTATATATGGACCAAAAGAGGAATATTCTCAATAGAAAACATCAAAGAAGAAATTTCAAGTATTTTATTACTTATGGTGTATAGTGTTCATTAGTTGCAACTTGTGGCAAAGTTTTTATTTAGAAGTAAGTGCTTTGCTGTAATCTCATTGGGGAACTAATCAATATATTAATGATAAAGCAAGTATAAAACACATTTAAGGTAGCCCAGGACCTATTCATTACTTCTTGGCCAGAGTGTGATATTTAAAGAACAATAAACAAAGCAAAATAAGAAGTGCACATCCTTAAGTACCTTATATTTCTTCCTTCTTTTAGATGCCATTTATTTCTTTTGGTGATTTAACTTTCCTGAATTCAACATTCCAACAGCATGTTCACTGCCAAATTACAGCTATGGATTGTCAAGTGTTTTGAGTGTCTAAGGTATAAAGAATAACGAAAATCATGTTATTATCTGGAAGCTAGAGTTCCACTTAATACAGCAGTCTCCCTTGACTATTTTATATCACAATCTGCTCTATAATTAGATAACACCTGAAATCTAGCAGGGATCCTAATGACAAGAATGTTCCATCTGACTTCTTAGTGTAGCTAATGAAGCATGGGAAGAATTTTCAGCAAGTGTCAACCACGTTAGCTTGTGTTATCTACTTGACAGTGTGGCAAGTGGTATTTGTTTGCTAAGCCCCAGAAGAAATGATTATTACTTAAATGTTTATGTTTTGATTGGAAATAAAATTAAGGCTAATAGTGATATGCATGGTGATAGCTTAAAATAGTCTCACTTTAAATACAGACAGCCTTAATTTTACATAATTACACAAAAATGGCAATAGTCATCAAAGAACTGAATGGAATTTCTTTTTTTGAGACTGGACGGCCTACCAGGGAGCCAAAAATATGTAGTTAAGATAAAAATATAAAGGATTTTTTTTCTTACATATGTTCAAGAAATGGCTCCTTCTATATGCTGTATCGCAATGGAAAAATCTTTGTGTAGCGTTACAGATTGGGACAAAATCTGGTTCATTCAGTATATCTTTTATGATTAAATAGGATACCCTGTAGTTATTTCTAGAATAATTCAAAACTCATCCTATGAACTTCATAAGCCGAGGAAATAGGAAAAGTATCTCTGGCGAGAAAAACAGGTTTGCTAGATCTGCTCAAGCAATGAATTTTTAAAAGGTTTGATTAAAACAACAGAGTATGTCAGTTAGCAGTAGCAGTCCACACATGAGCTTTCAAATGCTCTCTTCCTAAGCCCAGCTAGTGGGATGATATGTAAGATGTTTTATTTTTAGTTTTTCAGCAGCCCATTTTGATTTAGTGCCATTTGCATTTTTATAGACAACAACAATCTTGCAGCAGGCTCTGCTGTACTGATAAATTTTGCAAGTTGATAATAGTAAAGGGTGTGTAGAACTTGAACCTGATATAAATGTGTTGTTTTAAAATATCAATACCACTGAGAGATGTCTTAAAGGAAACAAAACACAGAATAACTAGCAATTATATTTTATTATTTTCTTTTGTTTTCCAAATTGAATTACTGCCTTTCTGTTTACCCTTTTTGAATATGTAATGTTTTAGACATTTAAGAAGAATTTAAGAAGAAATTTCCAAAAGAAAACATTAAGATAGCTATTGGAAAATTTTATAATGGATAATATTTCTCTTTAATAAATACTCTGGTCCTGAATTTCAACTCCTAAAGGCAGGATCATTCTTAAGAGAGTTTTGTAGCCTAAAGAAAAAAAAAATACAGTATGTAGAAGTCATGCATGAGAGTGTAGAGAGGATTAATTAAAAGCATTTTTTTTTATCCTAGAATCTCTTAGTTTGTACTCAGTCTTCTCAACAACCATGATATATATATTACTATATAAAAATATATATAAATTATTATATCCACTTTATAAAAGGGAACATGGAAGTTCAGAGAATCTAATCATTTGCTTCAGGTGGGTTAGCTCCTAAATGGAAGAGTTGGGGTTTGTATTAAGGTCTATCTTACATACTGGTACCTCAGGTAATTTTTACTGAGATGAAAGCTTTTTAGAAATGGACTATGTGAGCCCTCTTGCTGTAAGGGAAACCAGAAGTCACAGAGTGAAGATGTGCAACCCTGGGGGTAGGACAGGTCTGCTTGCACTGGACGGAATGTCTTGGTAATAGTGCACAATTTGGCTGGTTGCTCAGGTTGCAGTGTTGTTCATTTATGTGTTTGTTTGTTGACTAGGACTTTATAGGCTTCAGATTTGATTTTGAACATCCTGAGCAGTCACAAGGTCTCAGCCTTATCACTGCCTGCTGTCTCCCCCACGAGAGTGTCTCTCATCTACATCCTCCGACACGACCACATCCCAGGGTCCAAGTTTGTTCTCCCTCATTCACAGGCTATTTACTCATCTGTTAGGCACTAGAAACGCCTCCTCAGGCACAAAACACTAGTCTGTGAGACAAATGTTAGATAGGTGTAAATACAGTATTATTTCGGCCCTCTAAATCAGCAACATGTGGGAGAACTAGAGGATGGACCAAGTGTCAGGTAAAGCCAAGGAATCACACCGGAGGTCTTAAGTTTAATGGAGGAGAGAGTCAGAGGGCTAGAAGGGACCAAAATCTAGTCTGAAAAGAGTTGACGTTACAATGGCAAGTTTCAAATGAAGGGGAGAAATTTGAGCCACTTGGAGGCTGACTTAGAACTACAGGGCAGGCCCATGTTATTAAGACACTTATTTAATATTTTATACTTGGCAGACTGTGGTTCAGGGAAAGAAGCTGAAGCCTTCTTCATGGCATAAGTCAAATGTTAGGATGGGACCGCATATAGCAGGAAAACGTTGTACAGAGGTAAATGGAAAACTACTGCTAAAATGAGCATGTTAAGTTTAATTAAAATGCTAAATTAACTCCATGCCAAGCAGATACATAAGTAAACTAAAGTGTATTTATGTTTCTCCTTCTCCATGTGGGTCTGGGAGTGATCTCAGACTGCAGATGAACTTGAACATTAAATAACCCCAGTTATAAGCCTTCACAGTTATGACCTATGGGCTTAAGTTAACCTTTTCCCAGTGTCCCTTCCCATTTATCTGTAAAGGTAAGAGGAATTATAAGAGATGATTCAAGGAAACGACTTGGAAAATGACCTTCAATTTCCTGAATCTCTCTCCTACAATCAACCCTGGAGAAAATTTGTAAGTGGAAGCAGGATTCTGAGGAGTTAATTTGAAATTTGTGAAATATTCCTGAAAAGAACCAGGGCCTCTTTACAACTGGTGTGAAGGCTGGTGAAGAGTGGGCCACACAGAGATCTGCAGCTGAGGGAGAGCAGGGGCTAGTAGGGAGGCTCTTGTGTTCTGCATTTCCAAGTTCTCAACTTTGCTTGGTTGAGCTTCTGCTACTACTTGTATAACATTCTAAAGTAAAGCCATCTATGGTCAATTAGGTTACCCCCATTTCACATCAGATGTAATGTAGGTATAAACCCTGACAGTACTTTTGTAGCAATGCTCAGAGCTCTTTGATAACACTGGTTTAGTTTTGTGCAATATTACTTACATATTTTTCTAACAGCTAAATTACTACAATCATAAACTTTATTCTAGTTTTCATACTGAAGAAGATCTGATTTCATGATCCAGGATTAATTGCTTACCATATGAATATTTAAAAATGAAGCGTTGTGTTCTTGTTTTTATTCCTCACATTATTATAATTTATATCCACTGGTGGTTAAACTTCTTTTATCACCAAACACAATGAGATTGCCCCTTTAAATGGTCTTCAATAATATAAATATTTAAATATATACAATTCAGTATATATATATGTAAAATATATAATAGTTGACTTTATGATACATTATATATTATAAATGGATCACCTTCTTTAAAACATATATTATATATTACTATATTAATATATATTTCTTTAAATATATATTGATATATATTTATAATGTGAAATATCTATTTTAATATGTATATTATTTAAATATATATATTAAGATATTTTTCTTCTTTTATATATATATATATATATATATATATATATGTGTGTGTTTTTTGGGGGGATGTACCCATGGCATATAGAAGTCCCTAGGCCAGGATTGAATCTGAGCTTCAGCTGCTACCTATGGCACAGCTGCAGCAAGCTGGTTCCTTTAACCCACTCTGTAGGGCTGGGGATTGAACCCACACTTCTGCAGTGACTTGAGCTGCTGCAGTTAGATTCTTAACCCACTCCACCACAGTGGGAACTCTTCCAGTATGATATTTAAATGGAGTGGTGAGGAGTTCCCATCGTGGCGCAGTGGTTAACGAATCCGACCAGGAACCATGAGGTTGCGGGTTCGGTCCCTGGCCTTGCTCAGTGGGTTGACGATCCGGCGTTGCCGTGAGCTGTGGTGTAGGTTGCAGACGCGGCTCGGATCCCGCGTTGCTGTGGCTCTGGCGTAGGCCAGTGGCTACAGCTCCGATTCGACCCCTAGCCTGGGAACCTCCATATGCCGCAGGAGCGGCCCAAGAAATAGCAAAAAGACAAAAAAAAAAAAAAAAAAAAAAAAAAAAAAAGGAGTGGTGAAAGGAGATATCTTTTCTACACATATATAACATAAATGTCACCTCATTTTGTTTAATAAATACAGGCTGAACTTATCACCTACATAGATTATCAATATTTTTCTAAAATTGAACTTTCTATTTCAGTATGAATTAGGTTTGAAAATATCTTGGTGTCTGATGTGAAATAGAAATCTAACTTTTTCCCTATTTTTACAATCCCAGATTTGGCATACATCTTGAAACATAATTCATTGAGTAATCCATTCATTCCCATTGATTTAACAGAAATGCTACTGTAACTGAAATAATTTTTCTGAAATATCTATTCTATTTCATTGAGAATGCTAAATTTTTTTAATGGAAATTTGTGTCTCTCTATTGGAGACTGTTAGACAGGTGGTATTTTTAAAATGATTGTGCAGTTTTTAATTTCTAATAATTTATTTATAATTGGAATGATAATGGTAGAAAAATAGATCCCCAAAAGGGATAGATAGTCCAAACACATAAATAAGAGTGTGCAAAATTATTATATATTAAAGGTGGTATAAAAAGTAAATGTGGAAAAATGGAATATTTAAATTGGGAAATATGATTAGGTCTATACTGTCCACTTTGAATAAAATTAATTTCTAATGGATTAAAATATTGTTATGTAAAATTTAAAACCATAAAAATATTGGAAGAAAATATAAGTGAATATTGATATAACAGAGAATGGAAATGTCTTTATAAATATAATCTAAGAAATGGAAAATATTGAGTGATCAGACTACATAAAAATTTAAATATTCTGTGTAACTAGAAACAGACTAATTTTAATAAAAATTAAAATTAGAAATAATATGACAAATATTTTCATAAATCACTATAGAAACTAAAATTTGATAAGAAAATCATAACAAACTTGAGCAATAACAGAAATGAGCAAAAATATGAATATTTAAATGATGGAAAAATAGGGATTGTGCTGAAACAGTGAAAATATATCCAACAACAAGTGATTGGATATGTGTAGGCATATATGTACATGTATGTGCATATGTGTGTATGCGCATGTTTATATTGTGTTATACATTTAAGAGTATTGTCAGATGATATTGCATTATTGAATTATCCTTTTCTTCCTTACTAATCTCCCTCATTTGAAGACTGTTTCTGGGGGTCTTATTATGTATTTTCATATAAAATAATCATATTTAGCCATAAATATGATAAGTCAATTTTAAAACAAATGTGTTAAAAATATGCTATTAAACTGGAAATGTAAATTTCAAAACATTATAGCCTAAGAGACCATCTCTTATATAGACACTTTTCAGGTCTATATAAGGTCTTGAGTTTTTGCTTAATTTTGCTCATTGATGATCTGCATTTTTATAAAACAAAATGTATAAATATTTATAAGAATACAAGATTATTTTAAAATTGATTTAACTGGAAGATGGATTGAGACGACAAACTGGCCATATGCGTTTACATTTCCTTTCAATTAAATTATTTTAAAATCAGAACACTGGTTTTTGGATAAAGTTTTAACAGTACTAGCAATTAAAAAGGATAGTTTTGGTGGTCAAGAAATTTTGACAAATTCCTGGGAGATAAATCCATGCTTGCCAGAGAAGCAAGAGCAAAATAAACCATAGCAGGAAAAACAGTTGAAAACTAGTACAGAGGTGGCTGCAATTTCAGTCATAATCAAAGCTTGGTGCACACTTGAAAGAGAGCAGGAGGAGGGCCCAGGCCCAGGGGAATCCAGGCAATTAAGAGACAGCACTGGGAACATTGCGGGCAGTCTAGAGCACCTTGCTCATTTTCTGAATCAGACAGCAGAGGTTCTGGTCTCTGGCAAAACTCCAGGACTGCTCCGTAGAAGTGAAATAGTCAGCACAGAAAGCCTATTTATATGGATGATGAGGCCTATGATTTAAATGACATAATGAGAAAACTCTGGATCTCCAAAAGAGAGACTCAGGGAACACCAAAGAAAAGGCAAGGAGAGAAACAAAAGTTTTCCAGTCTTACAGTAAAAGCCTCACAATTTTAAAAGTTAGGAAACAGTGTGCCCCACCCCAGTCAAACCCCCATCCCACTCCCATCATCTACCCTCTCCCCTTACCCCCACCCCCTAACCTCAATGAGCTTCACCACATTCTCTCAGAAGGAGTTTGAGGAGCCCTTCCTAGCCTTGCTAGCACAGCCCCCTGTGGATATCCACTGACAGCCCAAGGTGTCTGCCTATACTAATCGGCACATCTTTAAGCTCAAAACTAAAGGACAGCCGTAGGCACAGATTTTTTGAAAAACTGCCAGCTCTTGGGAGGAAGCCCTTGAGAAACAAGAATGCCGGTACGGGAGAGAATATGTGAAAGACTGCACCAAAATTAATCCCATGAAATAAAATAGATGTATTTTTTAAATGAAAACATATTGTTAGACTGGCATAGAAAACAAAATCCATTCCTATATTATTCTTAATAAATTTAACTAAAAAGATATTAGTATAAAATTCACCGTTAGTCAAAGATATATCGGGAAAGTGCTAACAAGAGGAAAACAGAATTCCATCTGAAGATTATTAAATGATACAGGATTTTTTATAGTAAAGTTCTGAACAACAATAAAACAGTATCTATAGAAATGAAGAATAATTTAAAATACAATCCAATAAGATCTTCTTTTACAATATAAAAGCTAGAGTAGACAAAAAGAAATAAGGACAGAGTATTTGCATAATGCAATGAGATAACTTGCTCTTACATTTAGAACATTGCATACAGCAGATAGAAAATGAATCTTTTAAGACATTCATGAAGTAGGGAAAAATGACTATATGAAGATGTAAGACAATCTTAATAAATTTTGTGAGGTAGAAATTCTTTTGTCCTTATTTATAAGCCACAATGAAATTAACAATAAAATAAAGTGAAAAGAATTAACAAATTCCTGGGATAAAAATAAAATCAAAAGTGAAATGATAAGCATTGAGAAATGAATAGCAATGAAGTATTACATAATAAAAACTGATGTGGACAAAGAGGTACAAAGGAAGAAGTGTAGCCTTAAATACACATAGTAGAACTTAACAAATTAAAATTAATGATGTAAAGTAAATAAAATAAAAGTGAAAAAGGTAAAAAAACACAATCCAGAAATAAATAAGGGAGGTCTTATTTGCAACAAAAATAAAAATCAATATTCTAGAATACAGCAGCAGCAACAAATAAAATAATAAGAAAAGTATAGATCTGATCCACAAAAACACAGTCTGGTTCATTGAAATCACATAAAATAGTCAAATAATTGGCAGTTCACAGAGAGGCGAATAATAAGTTAATATTAAAAATGAGAAAGTGAATTGAACTATAGAAATAGTAAAATTTTTAAATGTAAATATCCAAGTATATATCAAAAGTTTGAAAAATCTAGATTAAAGGGTGATTTTCATATAGATATGTAATAGATATAGGAGAATAAAAAGTGAAGAGACTTGAATGGTATCAAAGAAAACAAGAATCTGGCCTGAAAGCTCTCCTGAAGGCAGGGGGTAGAAGTTACAGGGCAGGGGCGGGGACAGGGGAGCACTTGGGGCAGCGCTGACTTTCAGGGAAAATTCAAGTAGGCCAGGGGTCCAGGAAACAATGGCTTTGGCAATTTGGAGTCATTTGAATCATAATAACTAATAGCTCTCCGTGTTGTCAGTAATTGTGGCTTATTGAGGGTGTACAGACTGGAGTTTAAGTAGATCTCTGCTGTGTCTTAGGAGGGATTATGCTACAAAACATGTGGCCTTGGCACGACTGGTGATGGTGTCTTGCTGTAATGTCACTGCCTCCATTAAAAAAAAAAATGCTTTGTATAAATATACACACACACACATATATAAACAAAAAAATTCTGTATATAAAGGCAAAAGCTCCTTTGAGGTTTCCTTTATGAATTCTATTACTACTACTGCTAGTAATTTCTTTGGAGATTTATGTTCTTTAAATACCATTTTGACTCTGATCATAATGATGAACACTTTCAAATTCTCCTCAACTTACTATCAGCAGCATCTAGTTTTAAAGTTTAAGTTTAAAAGAAATTTACTGAAACCATGGACCTCAGACTCACCAAACACTGTTAGGGGTCAATATGCTTACAGTTTTCACTCAACTACTGTGGCAAATTAATCTCTTTTTCTATGGGATGGATCCTTTCAGGATTTTTTTTTTTTTTTTTTTTACTTTTTTAGGCAGAAACTAAAATGTTACAAAAACAAGTAGGGATAAACCAACCACTCTGAGAATAGATTGCCTGATTTTCTGACTGTGGCTGTTTGATAAGAGATAAATATATCTTTCAATGTGCATTCTAAAAAGAAAATCAGTGGATGAAAAGGGCATAATGTTTAATATTTTCTCTTTAAAAAATAATACCTGAATTTCTTTCCAGACTATTTCTATTTGGGTTTATAGCTACATTCCCTTTGCATGTGAAATGTGTTTGTGTAATTATTTTTATAGGAACTGAAAAGAAAATATCAGTAGGACCTGATCTCAAACAATATCACAAATTCTACTGTGTGCTTTCCTAATCCTTGCTGCTGAGTATTTATTTACATCATCTACTAGGCAGTACCAGACAGACTGAGTTACAAGCAGTGTCTGTAGTCACTGAAGTTATCAAACTTCATGTGAAGGAAGCTAAGGACAAAATTAAGAAAAATCACTTTCTCACCAAGAATAAATACATAAACACATATATTTATAAACATGTGAGGTGGAGAGGCTTACATTTTAAAAACATAGTTGTGCCAAGATTAGTTTAGCTCTACTCCAATATTTTAGTTCCTTAAATGTGTTTTGCTCTCTTTGACCTGTACTTGCAACACACACTTCGTTCCCATCACAGCTGGTACCTTCTATTCATCCTCCCTGCCTCAGCTTCCTACCTCCTTCAAAAAATTTTCCTGAATCTATCCAAATAGGCTGGATATATTTCTTAGGTGATCCAATAATGTCTTGTCATTTTTCATCTTAGCATTTATCAAACTATATTCCCTCACCTGGTGAGTCATGTAGGTGGAGTCTATCTTCGCTAGGTTGGCTGGCTACAATACACGTAGGCCAGCTGTGCAGGCCAACTCCAGCCAAACATCTTTCTTTGTATTGCCCATGAGCTGAGAGTAGTTATGTCATTCAAAAAGTTTTAAAACCAATTGAAAAAGTCATAGTTCATGACATATGAAATTAAAAATTCAGCATATATGTATATATGTAAATTCAGTATATATATAGTTTGTTTGGAGTTTAATCATACCCATTCAGTTCCATACCAGCACTGGCTACTTTGGAACAAGAATGGCAGTAGCTGAGTGATTTCGACAGAGACTGTATTCTCCACACAGCCAAAGATGTCTACCATCTGGCTCATTATAGAAAATGTTTGCCAACCCTTGACCTCCCCAACACCCAGATCAACCTACAGTGATCTCTATAATCATAACAGTTTCAAGCTCTCAACTACCATTTTCACTCAGTAACTCCCAAGGTTTTCAGAGTGTCTGTTTATTCTCCTGCTCATTACTGTGGGAGCCCAGATCTCACAGCTGCTTCCTCCACCACCAAATGCTCCAAAACCAGCCATGTTCTAAATGAATATTTCTGTGGCCACTATCATTGACACCCGCTGCTGATGGAGATGGGGCAACACTACACAGGTGCTGAGGCCTTGGCCTTCTCTCAGAAGGAGGCTGAAAAGCATAAGAAAAAACATTATTTAGCCTTGCCATGATACCTTCTTTAATCCACATCCCATTAACTGACATCACTTTCCTTTTGAGAATGACAAGAAAGCAATGTCCACCCTTAATTTCCTCTCTCAGAATTAGGTCTATTTGGCTGTAATGTCTATGTGACTCCCTGGCATTGGCTTAGGGTATAGTAAACAAGCTGCTGGATGGCTCAAAGAGGCCACTGGGCAAACCTAGGTCAGTTCACAGTTACCATCATCAATGTAAGATCTATAGGCTCTTCTTTACCATTGCCTCACAAAAAACTGCTTATGGTGTCCCGCTGCTTTCAAGAAAAAAATAAATAAATAAATAAATAAAATAAAATAATTCTTAAAAAAAAAAAAAGATTACTAGCCAAACTTATAGAAATTGAAAGTAAAATGGTGGTTTCTGGGGCCTGGGTGAGGGGAGGAAAAGCAGCCTGGGTGGGGAGTGGGGGGGTGGCTGTTCAACAGATGGTAGAGTTTCATTTTTATAGCAAGTAAGATGAGTATGTTCTAGAGAGCAACTATATAACACTATAGTTGTTATATACTTGTTAATAGCACTGCTTGTGCACTGAAATTTTTGTTAAAAGGGTATATCCCAAGTTAAGTGGTTTTTTTTAACCACAATTTTACAAATAAAAAATTAAAAAATGTTATTTTAATCATATTTCACAGGCATGAATAATGGCAGGGGAGAAGTTGAAATCATTATCAGTACATCCTTTGTTGGTAAGGGGTGACCTGGCATTCTAGGAGGTTCATGGCGAGTTGATTTTCCTCAGACTCCAAACCACCTCAGAGAGAAAGTTTTACTCCTGAACATTTATCACCAAAGGGCATATTTTGTGGTTACAGATTCATTTAAAGACATCCTTATTAATTTATCAAAGAGCTACCCTTAAGTTATAATAAAACTTTCTGATAGGACTTGGGACACATTTAAGGAAAATGGTGATGCCTATAGAAAGAATTCCTCACTGACAATTTTCCACAAAGACCAAAAAGATAATTGACCTTTTAAAAGGAAAAAGGCATACCATCAGCTCTGCTTCAACCATGCTGAGTTGCTCATAAAACAGAATTCAATTTCCCCACCCCTGCCCATTTTGTGTGGGTATCCCTTTTGCTAAACACATACATGAAGGTATTTTTTAAAAATAATTATATGCATCATCCTTTTTAAATATTTTCTATTTTTAAAAGTATGATTTTTTTGAAGTCCCATCTTATTTTTAATAAATATTTGATAGAGTTTAATGTGAACTGATGGCAAAATATTATTAAACTATATTCTACTCTGGTTATTCTGAGATATTCATATTGACAATTTGTGGATCAAACATAATCATTTAATACATTACTATGCTGATATTTTTTCATTTCTCTCTGTCAACTTAAACTTTATTTCATCTTAATAATGCCAATATTACAACATTTCAACTGTTACCTTACCTGTAAAAGAATGCAATTTAGCTTTATCTGATTTAGCAGTACAATGTATTTGCAGCTCATGTGACTATAAAGTGTCTCTCTGATTACCCTAATCACATCATTTTATAGAATTTTAAACTTTTATCCCATTTTATTAATAGACTTAAATGATATGTAAACTAAAAAAATATTGACTACTTTTTAGCTTTCCTTTTACTTAGCTGCTGAACACTTTCTTTTTCTCTAGGAATAAATACTTCCTGTGCCTGACTCAGCTATTTAAAAAAAAAAAAAAAAACTGAGAAGTTACTCAAATTAATTGATTTATAAGATAATAAAATACATAACTTGTGTTTAAAGAGTTAAGTCATAGGAACTTATTAGACCAGAAAACAATTAATATATGTCATTTTGTTTATCTGTGAAATTGTCTCAAATTTATTTTTCAGTAGAAGGACAAATATGAAAGTAGTGATAAAATAAGGACTTCAGATAGGTTTTTGGATAGCTTTTCATGGAAAAAAAAAGGAGAAAAGAGGGAGTGAGGAGAGGTGTGAGGGAGGGAGGAAGGGAGAAAAAAGGAAAGGAAGACATAAGCATAAAACCTCATAGTATCTCAAGGTACTAAGATGAAGGCTTTACCTCTTACCTTCTACCCTTTCTGGCATGTTTGATTGTGTGCTAGATGACATTTATATTATTTTTAAAAAATATTTTTATGACATTTTTTACAACAGATTAGGATTTCAAATCTTTTCAATTAGCCTAGCTAATTTTTTCTGGCCCATTATTATTTGAAAATAATTCCAACATCTTAATGAAGTACAAGTAAAAGTCTGGTGATAAATGTTTTCAGAATTTAGTAAATCTTAAATGTACCCATAAAGCTATTTCTTTAAAGCCTAACTTCATTTCTTTAAAATGTATACTTTTGGTAATTTGTAATATTAGAGCAAATATTTGTTTTTTTTTTTCAAAATAAAAGGAGCATCAAAGATTTGTTAAAACATAACTACGGCAAGCAATCCAGTGTTTATTTCATACTGTGTTCATAATATTTTAAAGTTGGGTTTTATAGTAAGTTATTTTTTATTATTTTATTAATATTCTTCCCCAGGGAATTTATTTGTAATGTGATTTTCTATAGCTAATTTTCTGAAATAAATTTCACTTAAAAATTAGAATGATTAAACCCAAAGTAGACTGCAGATATACTTAGTAAAATCGACACACAATAAACATTTGTTTTCTTTCAAGACAATAAAGCAGTAGTGTATGAAATAGAACAGTCAATCTTGCAAAGAAAAGGACTCAAGTTATCAAACTTTAAACAGTTTTCTAAAGAAAGGTATGTGCGTGCTTGTGTGAATGTGTGTAAATATGTATATCTTATATGTGTGTATGCATATGTGTGTGTATTGTGTGTGAGTGTGTATTATGTGTGTGAGTGTGTATGTGTGCATTCCCAAACATATGAAAATACAGGCATATTTACCTTTGGAACCACACCCATGTATATATCTGCTTCTCTCTATGTGAAATAATATAAGAAAAAGAAAGGAAGACTCTTTGGAGAAATTAACCATGTGTTGCTCTCAACAGAGGCACAGAGGCAGCAGGAGCATCCTCGATTCCCTATCACATCACTCTCATGCTGCCCTTTAGAGGAACATTACAAGCAGTGATGTTCTCTACAATGGGTGGGTTTTCAGAGACCTTGTAATTTCAGCTCAGACTCTAGGAGATGGATGGTGTGCACTGCAGAAACTAGTTAGTCCTTGCCTTCTGGAACTAACTGGATGAGAACGTTCATTAATTTCTTCTTAAAATAAAATCTCAGCAGTCAGTCATCATAACAGTTAAAAGCAGCTTTTATATTTTCATATCCATGTGATCTGATAAATATTAGAAATGGGAGAAATTGAAATATTAGGGCTTAGCAGTATGTTCAGTCTCTGCTGACCTTTTCTATTTGCTCCTAAGCTCTTACATAAAGTAATAGTAATAACAGCATTAACAGCTAATGTTTTTGTTGAGCACTTAATATATAACACAAACATTTACTGTCTCTGCTAATCCTCATAAAAAGTAATGCCTTATCAAAATAATAATACCTTGTGAGGACAAAGGTATTGAGAAACAATTGTGGGGAAACTGAGTCAGCCTCTGAGGACAAGGAAACTTATAAATAAGTTCTAAGTAATAATCAGAATTTGTGGTTGATCTTCAAGCAGGTTGATTACTTGTTTGAGAGAGAAACCATCTCTTCATTCCTCACTGCTCAATGTGAATCTTTTCTGAGCCTTGGACTTCCACATTGCTGAATAAATTTGCAATGGCTTGAAATTACATGGTTTCAATTCACTTGTGCAGAAAACTCTAACTAAATTCAGGTAGAGACAGGAAAACTCAAAATCCACTGATGAAAAGAGAATGTGACAGAAAAATGTTCACTCAGTTCTTTCTCAATATAGTTTCTCTGGATTTCCCTGGTGGTGCAGCAGGTGAAGGTTCTGGCATTATCACTGCAGTGGCTTGGGTCACTGCTTTCCACATGCTGCGGGCACTATATTTATTAATCTCTCTTAGCAAAATAATCCCCAAAAGCATGTTCCTCCTCCTTCCCTTTCTTATCCTTGCAAGATGCTAAACAACTAAATAGGATGACTGGTCCTGAGGAGTCCACTCTCCTCACTGGTACTGCCTATCTGCTTTGACAATCTAGTCTCACTAGCTGTCTTAGTGTCGTCAGCCTTTGACCTCATAGGATTTTCGCAAAAGTACCAGGGCTGGTATAACATGTAGTCATTTCTTTCGGTCCTATGAAGGCAGTGCACCCTTGCCCTGTTTATCACCTCCAACTGCCAAGCCCCAGTGAAAGGCACTGCAGATCCTCTGAGACTCAAAACTGCTCCACATGGAAGCTTCTTTCTTCCAGGTTCCTTCAGTGGTCCACAGCCCCTGCAGGACACACTGGAACTTTATTCTCAGCTTCCTTTACGGTGGCCATAGGAAATACTTTGGTCCATTTCAAACCTCAAAGCTACCTAAAGAGATTTAGACTAGAGAGGCAGAGAAACCTGGAAGTAGACTTCTTCTCTCTCCTCTTCCACCTAAGCTTGCCCTAATGCCATTCCTGTTCTAAAATAGCCTTAAACCAGTGCTGTACTGAAGAGAGCACACAGGTGGGAGGACAACCGTCCTGGTTTGCCTGGGGCTGAGGGAGTTCAGAGAGACAGGGTTTCAGTGCTAAAACCTATATGGTTGGTCACTCTATGTACAAGAAAATATCCTAAGGAGTTCCTGTTGTGGCTCAGCAGAAATGAACCTGTCTAGTATCCATGAGGATGCAGCATATATCCTTGGCCTCACACAGTAAAGGAACCACTGCTGTGAGCTGTGGTTCAGTTTCTGTGTTGCTGTGGCTATGGTGTAGGCCAGCAGCTATAGCTCTGGTTCAGCCCCTAGCCTGGGAACTTCCATATGAGGTAGTTCTGGTGCTGCCCTAAAAATAAGTAAGTAAATAAATAAATAAACAAACAAACAAATAAATAGAAAGTATATCTAAAAATCTTCACCAGCCTGGAGTGACCAGGAGAAACCAATGTACACATTGTACAGAAGTTAAAGAGATGAGCTGAGAAGAATAGAAGCTAATGGGGAAAGCCAGAAAACACAGAACCATTTGGGATGAGAAGAGAGCAGGTACTGTAGCCTGGTCCAAATTAGCCTTGCTCAGAAAACTCAGACTCAGCATTCCTACAGGCATGGAGTATTTCTATACACCATCTCTTTGTGTACTTGTGTCTTGTGTACTTGGAGAGTACACAGATGCAGGCTGGTATAGGAGCCAACTCCAGCAAAATGTGCAGTGCACTTTTGTGCCAAATGTTCCTTTTGACTTCAATGGAGTAAAAAATGTTTAAATATTATAGGGATCAATTTCATTTGTTTTGACTAATTTTGCATTTTGACCTATTCTTACAGATGGACATTACCTATTTGAATAAGAGGTAGTATTATATTATTACAGGCTAGCCTACTTATTTTGTGAAGCATTCTTTTAGCTTATTTTCAAAAATTTTACTCAAGAAAGTTTTTATCTTTGCTAATTGATAGCATTTCCTCTTGAGCTTATTAAAAATAACTCAGAAGAAGTGAGTTCTTTATCTCAGTCATTTGTACATTATTAAATAATTACATCCTCCTTTATTTTGATTTTAAATATAGTTCTCTCTTTACCTGTGAAATACATTTAGAAACCCTAGTTCCTTTTACTCTCTCAATTATTAATGTATTCTGTTCTTGCATTGCAAATGATTATATGTTGAAATTACATAGTAGAAATGGAATTGAATTATTAGGGTTATATTATTTCTGTCCAAAAATAGGATAACACTTCTTAGACATTTCTATTTGCTAGAAATAGGCACATTATTTTTATTTGAATAGCAGGTGAAATAAGAAAACTGCCTTTATGTAAAATAATATATATACAATTGTATTTATAAATGCATAAAAATAACATATTAGTTGGACCAAGATAGTGCTGAGAAGTTGTCCATAATAGCACTGAATCCACAGAATGATTCCCTCTGTACAGTGCTCAGTGAAGAATATCTTATTTGAAGCAAGGATCATTTAGCCAAATGCCCTCTATCTCTTAACAGTTACCTATCTCATTACAAATAAAGACTAATTTTCCTATGGTAGATAAATGCAAGAGTGTTTTCTTTATTCCCTTCCTAAATGGATAACCCTTCCTTTGCCCCGAAGCAGACTACTCAGTAAACAGAAATAGACTTAGCTCCATCTCCCAGCTCGATGCGAAGAAAGAAAAGAAATCTTCTGATAAAAGTGTGGTGTGTCATGATTTCTCCTCATTCCAGTCATGATCCTACACACACCACATTGCCAGGAACAAAGAAACTGGATCAGCATCCTCAAGTCAGAACAAGAGAAGTTAACGCCATCAGTGCATTTCCACAAACCCAAATAATAGTACAGACTGGGTGCAAATTCTCTTTCCCCAGGTTGCCACTGAGAGAGGAGAGTCAGAGTTCTCATCGTGGCTCAGTGGAAATGAATCTGACTGGTATCCATAAGGACCCAGGTTCGATCCCTGGCTTCTGTCAGTGGCTTAGAGATCCAGTGTTGCAGTGAGCTGTGGTGTAGGTCGCAGACACCGGCTCAGATCCCGCGTTGCTATGGTTGTGGTGTAGGCTGGCAGGTGTAGCCTAGCCTGGGAACCTACATATGCCACCGGTGCAGCCCTAAAAAGACAAAAGAGAAAGAGAGAGAGGGGAGTCTTTCCTTTGTTATTATTCTAATCAAAAGAAACCAAACACTCAAAGGCCATGCTGCCCCGTTGTTAATAACCCAATATTTCTTTTCAGTTTACTGACAAAAATCCAACCATACTCTTATATTTTGATATTAACATTTGCCCCTGTACACTGGCCACTGCAGCAAATACAAGGAATCCCCAAGTGGGATTCCCCAGGTGCCTGATCCGTGGGTTCCTGGAGTAAGAGAAAGTGCAAAGTTGGCACTCATCAAAGGGCTTGTGAGTACTAGTATGAGACACATCTGTAACTGACCTTCCAATAAATTACTCTTTTGTAGAGGTAGCTGTGAAATGAAAGAAGGAACAGAACAGTTAAAGTTCAAAGACATGAATCTGCTTAGTTATTGATTCTGTAAGGCCATATACCATTCTCTATCTCTTATTTGGAAGATTGGAAGGGATGTATACATTTTAAAATAATACAATGTATTATATTATACTATAAGTTATTGTACCACAAGGTATATTCCAATAATCAGTTGGGGGGGGCAAGAAAGATAAAGTAAAATTGTTTTAAAATAATCTCAAAAATAGTGCAGTAAGTGTTAGAAGTCCAAACAAGATGATGGGGATGAGAAGAGAGAATGAGCCCAGGTTCCTGAGAGAGTCAGAGAAGAATGGACAGTGGTGACTGTTCAAGGCAGAGTGGGACCTTTTTTTAGCCACACTCACAGCATGCAGAAGTTCCCAGGCCAGGGATTAAACTCATAGCATAGCAGTATGGAGTCACAGTAACAATGCCAGATCCTTAACCTACTGAGCCACCAGGGAACTCTCGGACTTTTCTATTCACTATGACAAGGAGGCACATTTTTTTACCAACAAAGATGGTAATGGGAAAAAAAGACAAAAAAAAAAAAAAAAAGATGGCAATGAAGCATATATTTCTTGGAAAATAGAATTTTATCCCTGATCACATCTCTAGATGTGAGTAGCAGTAGATAAGTGAGGAGGGTAGGCTGGGGACAGGCTACATAGGCTACATAGGGGATTCGGTATTACCCTGAACATTTTCTATTTTATATATCAGAAATTACTCTGGTGTGTGTATGTGTTGTATGGAAGATCCATATCAGTTGTTAAAGAAGCTGTAAATGAACCTAAGGCCAAAGTGACTTTATTAAAATATTCCTTCTCCCTGGACATCTTCATCAAGGAATGTCATCTCTCTAGAGAAAAAAAAGGGGAGGGGGAGCTATTATTCTTAAACTCAGGAAATTAATTAATTGTGATTTGATAGTTACTTTCAGTTATCTGTTTCTTAAGTGGATTTTCAGGATGCTTTTCTTTTTCTATATCTATCTGTGATACATAATAGAATAAAAGTTCATGTAAATATCTGTCATTATGCATTCCATCCAGGAAGGTATTCTGCTCTGAGTAAAAGGGCCCTGACTGTGGTGGGTTCACACATAAGCTATGAACCACATAGGACTTCAGTGAGGTTCCAATTTCAATACAGAACTGTTTTCATTTAAAAAAATAAAGACAAGTTGGAGAAATACAATTGCCCTTGTCTTTACAAGCATGTATGTTTCTTTAAAACTTATATATATTATTACAACAAATTTTGGAATTGTACTTGATACATTAGCACATTTTAAATTGTGGAAATAATCTTAGAGCTAAGGTATTTGGAAAAGTCTATGAAATATTACAGCTTGAATTCTTTCATGTCCCTATTTCTCATTCATATTTTATGTGCACCTAATGACTTGTTTAAATAAAGGTCTCAGGTTGAAAACAAGCAGATGCCTACAAACATATCTTAAGTGGAAAGTAATGTTTTGGTATTGCTGCAGGCTTTAAATATTGTCATAAATCAAATCTAAAAGCCAAAAGGATTTGGAATGACTAGATGGGAGTTTGATTCTGAAACGAACTTTGGAAAGAAATTTTCAACTAAAATGGCAAATATGAAATGTTTAATACTTGAAGAAATTGAGTGTTGGTTTATGTCTATTATGGTAAAATAAACTTTTATATCTATTTTGTGTATAAAATAACTTGCTTAATAATTAGAGAAGAATTTCAAGTAGAACAAGTCTCAGTGTAAATATTATATTGGTATAGGTCTGAGTGCAGCATTTATAATTTTATAAAGATAAAATGGACTTTATAAATATATATTTATGGAGACGTAAAATAAACTTGAAATTTCTTTTATAATATGATTTACTCAAAATTGCCATTTATAATCAGATTTATCAAACTTTATACAGATGACTTTCAAATGTGTAACCCTAGCTCTTATCTCTCATTTTCATTCTAATAAAGTTTTCTTTGGATGACGCATGTGATGTTAAATATATTGTTTATCATTTAGCTATCTCGACTTCTATTTATTTCTGCTACTACTATTATAACTATTTAGCTAAATATTAATTACTACTCCTTTCATTAGTGCTCTAAACTCAAAGTCATTGTTTTAACTCAGCTCCTATATCATTTATTCTGTCTCATAATCTTCTTGCTTCTTGGATCTATAGACACTAGAAGAATCCAGGAATTTATCATTTGATAACTAGGAAGGAAACTGGGCTAAGAGTTTCAGGATTTTTTTTTCTCTATTTCATTATATGCTTAGCTTTCAGCAAAATCTTCCTAAGATATAGCTTTGCAAATGATAACCAGGTAGGAGTTCCCGCCATGGTACAGTAGGTTAAGAGCCTAACTGCAGCGGCTAGGGTCTCTGCGGAGGTGCAATTTTGATTCCTAGCCCAACACAGTGGGTTAAAGGATCTTGCCTAGGAACTTCCATATGCCATGGGTGCAGCCATAAAATTTTTTAAAAATAAAAGAAAATTATAGCCAGGTAATAAAAAAAACATAAGATATTAAATCATTTAAATGACTTTTTAGCATAAGTATCATGTTCACATAGAAAGTAGAGTTTTTTCCAAAGTAAACCAAAGGGCCTAATGTTTCTTTTCTATAGTAAAACAATACAATTAACAATCTCAGATAACATAATAGAATACAATTATTTAATATCTTTAGAAAATGAAAATGAATTAAATTACTCTGGGACATTCTATTATTAGAAATATTAAAATATTTCTTATAATAGAGTAAGCAAAGAGTAGGCTTTACTCTTTCTAAGCTCCAGCATTTACTCAGCTATTAAATGTCAAAATGCATGTGGAAGAAAGAAAAAAAAATCTGTAATGGAACTACACCATGGCTATAATCAAGGACTCGGGGTCACAAGACTCAGCTTCCAGTCTCTTCTGTCACTGGTCATGTGACCCTGGACAAGTCATTTAAACTCTTCTAGCCTCAACTACCTCTTTCATAAATAAATAAATATTACTATTTGCAGTTAATCTAGTCCAACTTAGAGTAAACAGAAGGGGATTTCTTGTAGGGTATCAGTTAATTTACAGATTTCCCAGGTAAGCTTATAAAAGCCAGCTTAGTATGGCAATAAAAAGGAAGGACACAGACTGAAGAGAGCCTGCCTATCGCTTGACTGTACCCACACAATCCTCCTGCTGCACATCAAAGCACTAAGGACCAGATGCACCTTCATATCTGCTCAGATCTGCTTTGCAATTTGTGATGGTGTATCTGCTTAAAAGAATCGAGGTTCTTAACCTCTGCATTTTTCTTATTTGGGAAAACTTGCTAAGATATTTGTAGAATGATCCTTCAGTCATCCAGTCTATAATAACAGCAAAACTACTTCTGATGCTCTTACGACCACTAAAGGTTCAAGTTATGTGACCTACATTAAATAGAGTTGGCATGTAATAAGCTTTCAAATGTTAGCAAGTAGCAATTTTTCACTTAACTATGCATTAAACACTTGCGTCCTAAAAAGACTCTTAAAAACTCAAGAAAAAAATAAAACTAGCTCCAAACTCCACGTTTGATAGTAGTAGAAGGCAATGAAGTTTCTAATAAATGTTGAATGGTATTACCCGGTCTTAAATAAGGAAATTGGATTCCAGAAAAAACTGATGGGTAGATGAGTAAAAAGGGAATGAAATATAACCTACACTCATGTTTATTATATTTTTAAAATATATTTGCAATTGTATATTTCATCATTCTGAAAAGAAAATTAAAATATTTAACTAGGGTTAAAGATATGGGCTAATAAAATCTCTGGCATATAGGGTTCTTTTTTAAATTATGGGAGTTATAATTTTCTGAATTTTTATAAATCTGAATCTTGTTTAAAATGTTTCATTTTACATGCTGCATCTCCATGTCCATTTGGGCAATTAAAATATATGGCAGCTTCAGAATGCAGTGTGTTTCCTCAAGCTCTGTCCTCTCTGGCCCCATGGGTTCACAGATGTCCTTCTCTGGGACACCATGATAAAAACAATGATTGGGAAGCCTGGCCCAGCTTTCTTCAGGTGAGCTATTTAGAGTATAGATATTTCATTGCAAAGGCCAATTTGTATACCATGCAAATTCAGGAAGAGGAGTTGAGTTTGGGAAAGAATTTATTAAAGGTAATTTACAGAATATTGTGACCCACCAGATATGGCAGTTCAGAGGTGAAGGAGGGCTAGTAAACAAAGCTCTACATGGTTAAAAAGAAAGAAAAAGTTGAAATTAGCACAGTAACAGTAAACAAAGAAACAAATATTGTCTCTTCACTATAATTTTCCATACTTGCCTCTTCTCCTCTCACAAAATAGAGATGAACACCATACCCAAGATGACTAACAGTTATTTGGGGATATTTCAGTACTTCTGAAGACTCTAATTTTCCCATTGAGACTATCTAGAATGCCAACATCTATGAAAAGTGTTGATGTGTGTTCATATTTAAATATATTTAGTAAACTTTCTAATGAAGCACATGCCTTTAAATAGAATACATCACCCAAGGAAAACGTTACCCCTAAACTGTTTCTTTGCTTTGTGTCACACAAGTTAATTTAACTGCTGACCCAGTAAAAACCTATGTTCTAAATACTTTCTATTAATGTTGCATTCTTTTTTTATGAATTAGACTTGATTTACAAATTAGTTTCAGGTTCACAATATAGTATTTCAAATGTTTTTATTCAAAATTATTTAAAATATTAGCTATAATCCTAGCACTGTATATCACATCCTTGTATCTTATTTATTTTATGCGTAGTAGTTTACACCCCTTAATCCACTACTTCTGCTTTGCCCCTCCCTCATTCCTCTCCCAATTGGTAACTACTAGTTTGTTCTCTGCCAGTTTGTTTCTGCTCTATAATATTCATCCCTTTGCTTTATTTTTACATTCGGCTTATATGTGATAACATACAATATTTGTCTTTATCTGTGTGACGTATTTCACTAAACATAAAATCTTCACGGTCCATCTGTATTGCTATAAATGGTAAAATTTTAGTCTTTTTATTTCTGTATAATATTTCTGTGCATATGTGTCTGTGTTCGTGTGTGTGTGCATGTGCATGCGTGTGTGTATGTGTGTGTGTGTGTGTGTGTGTGTGTGTGTGTGTGTGTTTGCATACCTTCTTTATCCATCCATCTGTGGTGATCATTTAGGTTGGTTCCATATCTTGGCTATTGTAAATAATGCTGCGGCAAACATTGGGGGCGGGGGTGGAGTGCATGTACCTTTTCGAATTATTGTTTTCATTTTCTTCAGATATATACCCAGGAGTTAAATTGCAGCATCATGTAGTAGTTCTTAGTTTTTTGAAGAAACTCTGTAGTGTCTTCCACGTGGTTTTGCCAATACACATTGCCGTGTATACTAGCATTCCATTTTCTCACATCCTTTCTGACATTCGTTATTTGTCTTTTGGCTGATAGCCATTTTGATAGATGTGAGGTGATATCTCATCTTGGCTTTGATTTTCTTTTCCTTGATGATTAACGATGTTGAGCATCTTTTCCTGTGCCTATTGATCATCTGTGTGTCCTTGGAATAATGCCTTAATGAGGTCTTCTCACAATTTTAAATTGATAATTTAATTGATACTGGGTTGTATAAGTTACTTATATATTTTGGATATTAGCCCTTTAAAAACGTATCATTTGCAATTAGATTCTTCCATTCAGTGGGATGTCTTTTCATTTTCTTAATGGTTTCCTTTGCTGTGCAGAGCTTTTAATTAGGTCTCACTTGTTTTTCTACTTTTGTTGCGTTTGCCTTAGGAGACAGCTCCAAAAAATATTGCTACAGTTTATGCCAAAGACTGTTCTATGATCTCTTCTAGGAGATGATTTCAGGTCTTCCACTTGGTCTCCAACACACCTTGAGTTTATTTTTGTATATGTTATAAGAAAGTGTTCTAATTTGATTCCTTTACATGTAGTTGTAAAATTTTCCCAGCACCACTTATTGAAGATACTGTCTTTTTTCCGTTCTATATTCTCTGTCGTAGATTAATTGACCATATGTGCATGGGTTTATTTCTGGGCTCTTTATTCTGTTTCATTGATCTATGTGTGTGATTTTGTGCCAGTACCATACTGGTTTGCTTACTGTAGATTTTTAATATATTTTGTACTCAAGAAGCATGGTACCTCCTTCTTTCTCCTCTTTTCTCAAGATGGTTTTGGCTATTTGGGGTCTTTTGTAAAGTTTCCATCCAAATTTTAAAATTAATTGTTATAGTTCTGTGAAAAATGCAAGTGTTATTTGATAGGGATTGCATTGACTCAGTAGATTGTCATGAGGAGTGTGGCTACTTTCAATAACATTAATTCTTAATTAAAGACCAGACAGGGACCAAAGCAGAATTCATTAATACCAGCAAATTGTCCAACCTGTTTCAAACTGCAGAAGGGTGGGTGAATTCTACTACTATGCCCAAGGGCATCAGACAGCCTCCAAGAAAATTTAGAGAATTGGGGTGGCGGGTGAAGGATGAACCAACGGAATCGCATTAATTTATATACAGTCTGGACAGAGAATTACTGAGAATGGATCTTGAGGTAAAACTGACTTAAAATGCTTATGAGGTATCCATGATGGATACCAGAAAACTAATGGCCCTCAGATTCTTTCATCATATTCTCCCAATAGTTGTTTGTTAAAAAAAAAAAATCATAGAGATGTACTGTGGTACTCTTTTATCATTAACATTTAAAAGTATACCCAAAACATAAATTTAAAATTATGAGAAGTAAAAGTTCTAGTGTTTACTTCTCACACACCAGGGGCTCCTATTCTTCATTCTCTAAGGTTCCCACATCACCCTTGGGAGGTTACTTCTTCTTTTCTTTTTTTTTTTTTTTGTATTTTTAGGACCTCACCCATGGTATATGGAGGCTCCCAGGCCAGGGATCAAATCAGAGGAATTGGAGCTGTAGCTGCTGGCCTATGCCAGAGGCACAGCAACCCCACATCCAAGCCACGTCTGTAACTCTGGATCCTTAACCCACTGAGCGAGGCCAGGAATTGAACCTGTATCCTCATAGATACTAGCCAGATTCGTTTCTGCTGAGCCAGGATGGGAACTCTCTTGGGAGGTTACTTCTTAAGGGCTGCTTGAGGATGTGTATGACAGTTATAATGAAATGGAATGAGATGATCAAATGTATACTCCTCCACTTTCAGTTAAAGAAATTAAATTTGACTTTTCCCCACTTAGAGCTGCTTTTGAATTATATTTCATATAAAGATAGAAAGCAAATGAAATATTCATGATATATATTTACACTAAAATTGAAAATATTGTGAATAGAAGAATTTGTCAATGCAGAATTCTCAGAATATTTTTTAAAATATATGAAATTTCTCTGTCCTGATTTTTTTCATATAGTGATGCAATTTTTCTGTATCCCAGTGGCTAATATGTTGTAAAACATTATTGCTTAAGTGGCTGCCTTATAGATACAGCATATTCTTTGTGGATGATGAAAATGTCTCAGAACCTGCTAGAGTGAAATTTACACAACATTACGAATGTACTAAATGCCACTTGATGAACACTTCAAAATGGTTAATTTTATGGTTAGGTGAATTTCACCTCAATAAGAGAAAATTTAAAACACTACGACTTAACAAAATAAATGCATTCAGTTTTATTTTCACACCCTAAATCTGTTCTCCTACTAAATCTATTCTACTAATCTCATAAATAGCTGCTATTGAATATATTGACATATATTTACCTACTTTTTAAATCCACATTTCCCCATTATTTTACTAATAGTTTGCATTTTTCTTACATGTCTCTCAGAACAGCTATTTTAAAACTTAAAGAATTTTTCCTGAACTTTTTTGAAAACTCAAACTGTTTCAGAGACATTTCATAGTAAAGGGTGAAACAACAATTTCCTTTTGAAAATTATGTGAATCTATTATCAAATACAATGAGGGTATTTTGTTTTTCTATAAGGACAAAGAAGGGCAGTAGTATGCATGACCCTCTGTTTCCCCTTATATTGTATATGACAGTATGATTTTACAGAAATAAGAAAGCATAGAAATTTGCTCATAAGTTTTGAGTTTTTAATAACAAACGTCTATTCCCAACAATTTGATAGTTCTGTCTTTCCAGTATAACTTGAAATACTGTTTAATTTCGTCTAGTATGAAACATATTGTCAAATATGATTTTTAACAGTTCTTTACTCTTTATTTTTTCCATTTATAATACCTATTTTTTCAAAAGACAGAGAATTTTTTTGACTCATGTATATTCTAAAACCAGTATACTTTGAGTCTACATATATAATGTATATGCATTTTTATACACATATACCTTTGACCACTGCTGCCTCATTTTTAGCTCCTTGTAATGAATTGTTTTTGGAATACCTAATTGTATTAGTGTGCATGGGAGATTCTTTAACTTTTAACCTACTTTCACAAATTCCTTTCTTTTTAATAAAGACTCTTTCTTTCTTTCTTTCTTGGCCACGCTGGTAGCATGTGGAAGTTCCTGGACCAGAGACTGAACCTGTACCACAGCAGGGACTATGCTGGATGCTTAACTACTAGGCCACCAGGGAACTCCTACTTTCATAAATTCTGATACTCTTCCATACAAACAGCTACAGGCAGTGAATCTGTTTTCTAGGTACAGTGTTAACTGTGAGGACTTTTGAGAGCTAGCCTAGCAAATATGCAAAATACCCCAACATTGAGTAGGTGATAAGATGCCTTGATTGTGTTCCTTGAATGTGGTCTCTGGAGATCCTATTTCTCAAAGTACACAACAAGTAGCAGCTGTTTCTCGCTCAAAGTTTTATGCAATTTGAGATTTAAATCTCTTTTAACTGGGAAATTCAATTTGTAGACTAGTGTGTGTGACTCTACTGGTTTTCAGTTCATTTCCGGATTTCTTGCCAACTGGAAAAATTATCCAATGATGACATGCTTAAAATTTTATTTTTTCTAAAGCTCATTGAATAGTAAAAATCTGTTTTATTTTTCTAAATGCTAGAAAATAAGATTCTTCACAATAGTTCACTTTGATCAAAGAATACCAATTAAGTAACATTTCTCACTAATTTTTTCAGTTCATGAAGAGATAAATATATGTTAAAACTTACGAAGAGAGTCATCTGTGCGTTATAAAATGTCTTGCATACAAATAGAAAATGATTTGATAGTATTTTTATTTCTTAGAATGATATAATAATTATTAAAATATGATGGGGGAGTTTCTGCTGTGGCTCAGCAGGTTAAGAACCTAACTAGTAACCATGAGGATGCTGATTCAATGGCCCTGCTCAGTGGGTTAAGGATCCAGGGTTGCAGCAAGCTGTGGTGTGGGTTGCAGCAAGCTGTGGTGTAGGTTGCAGACTTAGCTTGGATCTCAATTTGTTGTGGATATGGCATAGGCCAGAAGCTGCAACTTCAATTCGCCCCCTAGCCTGGGAACTTCCATATGCTTCAGGTGTGTCCCTAAAAAGAAAAAGAAAATGATGGGATATTTCAACTATAGAGGAGCAATATTTTGGTATCTTCTACTCTGTTTTTCAGTTTATCTTGCGTTTATTTTAAATGAGAACGATTCTTCAATTATTGTCTGATTCTTCTTCATAATGATTCTAAATACTTCAGCCCTTATATAATGTACAATACCAGGCCAAATTTCCAGATTAAAAAAAAAAAAAAACAACTAAAGGAGTTCCCTGGTGGCCTAACAGTTAAGGATTGGGCATTGTCACTGCTGTGGCTCTGATTACTGCTGTGGCTTGGGTTCCATCCCTGGGCTGGGAACTTCCACGTGCCATAGACATGGCCAAAAAGAAAAACAAAAACAAGTAAATTCTTTAGAACACCTGCTATTTGAAACAATGAACAAGTAACACTCACATTTTCCACAAATATCCCAAGCGATATACCATTTGATATCATGACACTAAAATCTTTTTTATTGTTAGGTAACTACAATTCCTTTGAAAACCAGAACAATAGGAATAGACAATTTGATGAAGAGAATGTTCTAAAATATCAGTAATTAAGAATGGCATGTACTATTTGAAAATATATTGAAGATTGACAGTAAATATATCAAAACTCTATAGTACACAGAAACAAGATGGAAGATTTTCACTTATGTAATTGTAGCAGTTATGTGGTGTGGTTAGAAGTAATCAAATTAAAAGACGTTTGTGTTGGACCTGATGTATTTCATTTTTTGTCACCTATACATTACATTTATGAAATTACTCCATAGTTCTGTAGGCACTAAAATGAAGTTCCAAATAAATTATAGACTGATATATGTAAACAGTGTAAATCTTTGAAACAAACTTTTATAGCACATATTAGTCTCATATAATATACCCATATATTGTGTTTCTTTATTCAACCTCAGTTTAAATCTCATCTAAGCCTCCGTCTTACTTGGCTGGAGAGAGATTCAGGTGGAGTCATATTTGAATCTCCCTCCACTCTGCGCCCAGAGGAACAAAGACATCTTGGAAGACAGTCCAGTGTTGAAGGAAAGGGAGTAAATCCCTCAGGTTTTCAGGCTTCCATATTTACTATTAAATTGTCTTATTTTCCTGCCTACATAATCCCTTTATCACTGACCACTGGTGGTTTTGCAGCTTTCATACTCAATTTAAGGTGTAGGAAGCTTTGACAAAGCTGGAGAACTGCATGGACGTGATCCCTTTCCCTGTGTTCAGGGTGAAGTTACCTTCACTGAGATCCAGTAACTCTTGGGAGAATATTTCAAGGGAGAGCTAATGAGCTTATAATTGCTCATTAAACTCACTGATACTTTTCCCTAGTCTATTTTTTTCAAATTTATTAATGATTTATTTATCTATTTTATGGCCACATCTAGGGCATATGGAAGTTCCTGGGCCAGGGGTAGAATCAGAAACCCTACTGCAACCCACATTGCAGCTGTGGCAATGCCCGATCCTTTAACCTACTGTGGTGAGCCAGGGATCAAACCCTCACCTCCACAGTTACCCGAGCCCCTGCAGTTGGATTCTTAACCCACTGCACCACAGCAGGAACTCCCTTTTCCCCTAGTCTTCAAGAGTTACTCTCTCCTCACACCCTCAGAGGACCTCTTCTTTCTCCTGCTCTTCAAAATCCCTAACATAACCTCTTCTGTAAATTAATACTTTATGGAAAAGAGAACTAGATAACTGCATTTACTAGATCCCAACCTCAGCCCTGAGCTATAGCTTGCAATCCCTAAACTTTGCCCCAGGCTATAGATGCCTTCAGGTTAGATCCAATGATTGAATAAAATGTAGGGTTTTCCCATTTGCAAACTGTATGTACCCAAAATATTAAGCATGTAGCTCACACAGTGTTACAAAATAGAATCCCATTCATTGGCACACAATTCTCAAAATAAGAAAAATAATAGCATTTATGAATTCTCTTCCTTACTGGAACTTATACTAGAATTGACTATTTCCCATAAATACAGTGTGACTTGCTTGTGAGTCAGTGAAAACAACAACAATACAAGAGAAGTGTCAAATGTTCTTTCTGGAGAGATTCTGGATGTGTGGCTTTCAGCTGGATCCCCAAAGTTATTGTGCAATGACAAGCATCAAAGAGAAGGTGGCTCCCAGACAGTTGAGAGCTGCCAACCAGAGTGGAGGAATGACCTGGCCAAGGCAGAGGTTCTCTATGGTCTCTGCTGTGCTTAATTCTTCTGAAATGTAGAATTAGGTCCCTAAATGAAGCTAAATTAAAAGGTAGCATTGAGAACAACAGTGCACACAAAAATCTTTTGCTGTTTTCATACATCACCTGTTCTCCAGGATGAACAGAATTTTTAGGTTTTTAATGAATAAAATTTTAATGAATTAAAACTACAGGTACACTAATCATCCTTCAATTGTCATGTAGATTTCATGGCCCTAAACCAAGTACTAAGTATAAGTGACTAAGTCATTTTTTTATATTTTTCATTTTTATAAGTTGAAAATATCATCTAATATATAGCGTAAACGTTATAGGGGCAAAAGAGCAATGCATTCTAAGACAGAACATTCATTAGTCTTGCTCATAAAATGTATTTTACGTAGATTTATTGTAGTCTTAGTAGCTCCATATATTTTTGTTGTATTTTTCCCTAATTTCATAGTTTTAAATGCTCAATATAAATGTTAATTGCTCAGTAGAGAAAAATGACTTCTATCTCAAGTACTAGCATAAAATATAACTAACAAACATTACTTCTTCATTTGGTTCTTTTCTTTTCATAAGATGAACATTGCTTCTATTTTTTTCCATTGCAAAATAGATTATGGAGCCCTAACAGAGTTAGTCTAGGGCCCTAACATTTGTAATAAAATATAGTTTAGAATTCCTGAGAATTTGGAGGGATGGTGATATTTTCTTAAGGGTTTTTGGTAAATAGCAATCATTAAATATTATTCAGGACAGTAATCAAAGATTTGTGTTAGGGAGCAAATTGAAAATTTTTCTGGGTATGGAAAAGTAGTGGTTCTTGATGGAACCATTTGGCAAAAAACAATGGGTTCAACAAAGTTATGAAGAAGAGAGTTTTGAATACCTTAGATTCAGGCGATCTGTCATATGCCATCAATCTTTAAGATGCCTAATCAGATATTTCCAGTAATAATATATTTTTATGTAAGCACCACAGAAATCTTTCATAAGTGGTCATGATAATTACTTTCATCTTTGGCTTTTATAGAAAAATCTACATTGCAGCCCATAAAGTAATTATCTATCGTCCTTGGTTGAAACATACAAACAATTGCCCTTATGTTTGACCATTGCTTTTTGTTAAGATTTTAAATTTTTGCATTAAAATTTCCTCTAGGAAATGGTATCATAACATGGTTTTAATTTCCTAATTTGAGTCAATAGCTTTAGTTTTCAGAAACAAAACATTGATTATTATAAAGTTACTGGGATATTATTGAAGGGATTGTTGTATGACTGACCCCTTCTGCATGAAAGATGGAGACTATTTGATTATTGTAGCGATAATGTTGGGCTTCAAGACCCTTCAAGGAAACTGAACTCAAAGCTTCTGGCCAAGAATTACCAGACCCCTATCATCACCCCACCTTCTCTTTCTAATGCCCCTTCCTCCACCTTGAGCAACCTGGACTACTCCTTCCTACTCCCTACTAGGAAAGGTGTGTGGCCCACTCCTTACCCCACCCCCACAGGGGCAATATATACCCCCAACCTACCACCTCTCTTTCCCCAACCAGTCGGCAGGTCAGCAGGTGTATTGGGGGACCAACCAGAAAAAGGAATATGCTCCATGCAGATGAGGCATACACTTGAGAGCAATCAACACTCTGCCCTCACGCATATGCAGTAGGCCTTGACAGGAAAAAACAGGTCTTCACTGGGGATTGCAGCAGCATGAGGCTATAAAGGGAAACCCAACTCTAAAGTGGGGCCAGTCCCTACTGACAAAGTGGCCTAATCTCCCACTGAGAGTGTACTTTCACTTTAATAAGCTTGCTTATGCTTTCTAGTGTGTCTGACACAGCTGTAACACTTTTGCTTTAATGAACTCATTCAGGCTTTTTAATGCATCTGCAGTTTCAGTTCTTTGCTAGGTAGGAACAAGACCCAGGAAGACAACACACCATAACAATAGCAGGCCAGTATTTTGTGGGACCTATTTGAAAATGAAAATGTTGGGTCTCTTGTTCAAACAATAGGGGGAAAAATGCAGTTAAAATTAATATAATATAAGAAGTTCCTTTCATGGCTCAGTGGTTAACTAACCCCATTAGGATCCACAAGAATGCAGGTTTGATCCCTGGCCTCACTTAGTTAGTTAAGGATCCAGCATTGCTGTGAGCTGTGGCATAGGTCACAGATCTGGCTCAGATCCCGTGTTGATGAGGCTGTGGTGTAGGCCCCTAGCCTGGGAACTTCCATATGCCATGGGTACAGACCTGAAAAGCAAAAGAAAAAACAAAAAAATTAATAAAACATAAACCTTTTCCCCTTTTTCCCATGGTCTGTCTCTAGATTTGTCATGGTGTTTTTCACTTGTTATTATTGTTGTTCAAAATAAAGAAAATTTTAAATTTTCAAACATTAGCATGAATTTTACTGTTGATCTTTATGTTACACTAAGCTTATTTTAAATGCAAATACAACAGCATTTAACTTGAAAACAGAATCATCAAAATTTCACAGAACCTATTTTATTCTTTCCAGAATAGTGGACAGGCTCCACAAGAACTCTACTGTTCTACTATCATGTTTTTTGTTTGCTTGTTTGTTTTGTTTTGTTTTGGCTATGCTCTTGCCATGTGGAAGTTCACAGGCCAGGGCCCAAACCCATGTCACAGCACTAACCCAAGCTGCTTCAATGACGAATCAGAACACTTAACCCACTGAGCCACAGAACTCCCTGAACTCTACTGGTCTTATTTCCCTTCTTAATGGGTTATATTTTGCCAACATCTCAGCTTTAGCATAGTGATGAGTTGAGGAAGAACTTGTAAAGGAGAAAAAACTATGGCTTTCAGCATAGATGATTGGCTGATATAGGGAAATAATACATATAAGAAAGCGTGTGGTAGAGCTTCTTAGTATTCACATTTCTTAGAATGTGACCTTCCTGCTTTTAAAGAAAGTGCTGGTTCAAAAGGAGAGTGTGAGGAGTTCCCGTCATGGCTCAGTGGTTAACGAATCCAACTAGGAACCATGAGTTTGTGGGTTCGATCCCTGGCCTCACTCAGTGGGTTAAGGATCCAGCATTGCCAAGAGCTGTGGTGTAGGTCGCAGACAAGGCTCAGATCCCACGTTGCTGTGGCTGTGGGTAGGCTGGTGGCTATGGCTGCAATTAGACCCTTAGCCTAGGAACCTCCATATGCCCTGGGAGCGGCCCTAGAAATGGTAAAAAGACAAACAGAACAAAACAAAAAAAGGAGAGGGTAGTCTTCCAAGGCTGCCAATGCTCCTAACACAATTATTCAGGAAAGTTGTATGGGGTTTGAGTCCTATTGAATTCCTACACATTGTAGGTCTGCAGGGATTCTGTTTTCACAGGGAAATAAGCATGCTGTACACAAAACAGCCTAGCTCATGGGGGTGCCCCACTATCCTGTCAGGCAAAACACTAGTGTAAAGAATTTCAAGATGGCAACAGTGGAAGATTAGACCGAGTGCTCAGCCTGTTTGAGGTGATGTTCCCAAATTTCCGTAAGAGGAGTTTTTCCCCATGATTATTGTATAATACCATTCTTTTTCTCTACTAGATCAAAGTGTGTTTGTCACTTTGTTTATAATACATTGTATTTTATCCATTAAAACTTACCTTGTACCAAAGCAGAACACAGAGTGAAAATGCTGAAAAAATGACTGAAGTAGAAAAGAGAGGGATACTGACAGCACTGATGTTTGATTAGGTAATTTTGGTAAAGAAACGTATTTTATTTTATGACATTTTAAAAAATACAATTCTAGAAACTCTTATAAGTGGATATTATAAAATTTCTATCATAATAATGGTGCAATCTGATACATGTTAATAAACTGTCATATAGTCCATTCACCTAGATTCAAAGGGATGAGTAAAAAAGATAGGGCATGATCACATTGTTCCTTCCCAACTTGAGGTGGCAGACAACTTGGAAAGTAAAATATACTCACAAATGGGAATTACTGGACAATAAAACATCATGAGGTAATACAAAACTCTAAATTTTATTGCACCATTTCCTAGACAAGGACAAGTCCAAGATCGTCATGAAATTGTCCTTTATAGGATTTATCGCAAATTGTAATTTTCTACATTCCTTTGGGTTACTCCTTCATTCCTTATATTCTCTGGTAGCTAGTCAGCTCCCCTTGTATATGGGGTTCACTCTTGTATCCCCTCTATCCTTGGGTTGGGGTCTAACACTGTGGTGAGACCCAGAATATGCACTAATATTACCAGTTAGAACTTAGAGAAACCTAATAAAGGAATCATTTCACAATATAGATAGCATGTTAAAAGCATTTAGAAAGGTATATGTTTGACTTACTAGGAAGGACTTTACAGAAGAGGTAAAGTAGTAACATTTACGGCAATGGGTCCTAGGGTGAAAAGAGTCTGAAAAAGATTTGGCAATCAATACCTCTTAATATTGAGAAAAATATGTTTAAAAAGTTTTATTGTTGCTGAGTCAGAGTTAGTGCAATAACACTGAGAATAAAGATGATTTTGGGAAGTTCCCATTTTTAAATTGAAATACTTCAACCATTCTTTACAGATTTTTATTTTCAATTTATGTAAAATATTCTAGAAAGCCAGTCATTTCTTAATTGCTTATTCAATGCTCTTAAAATATGATTTTACTTTGCACAAAATAGACTTTATTTATCATTCACTTATTGAACTATCACATTTTTATAAAAGCAATATTCATACTAGTTTATTCAAACAAATAAGAAAAAAGGAATAGAAATAATATATTCAGAAAGCTAGCTTGGAATGTGTCCAAAATTGCCAGAGTTTAAATTAGTACAATTTCCAAGGCATTTATTGTGAATTTTCATTGATCAGTAGTATAAGCTGTCAGAAGAAAAACTGTAATAAGACAAACTTGAGAATTCCAGTAACTAATCTTTGAGCATACAGCTAGTTATGAATACTAAATGTAATTCACATTTATAAAGCTACAAGGGCCAACCTAGAAGTTTGATCACAACTGAAACATAAAGCTCTAATAGAGCCTTAAAATAATCTAATTGTAAGGTAAGTTTCTATTTTAAGATTTTGCTACATTAACCATGATTCTTCTGTAGTTTTTCATTTCTGTCCTAACATATGATAGGAATTTTACCTATGTGTAGTTTATCAATGTGAATTACATCATTACATGTATTACTAAAATGATATATACAACTTCATGACAGTCAAATTTATGTCAAAAAGAAGAGGAAATAATTTCTCAGACCCCATATCCATGAATTATAACAATTCTAATTATCTTTCTATTTTATATTTTACTAATATTATTAAGGTTTCAACAATCTGAAATAATTAAAATATGTTCAATCATTTTTGCTTTCAGCTTAGTAAATTGAAACCCAACTCATTAATTTAATTGCAATAAAATAGAAATATTTCAATAAGACAAAGTATAAGTTATGCAATATAGTTATTATTTTTATTTTTATAAATCATGTAGCTTTCATACTAATCTATCCATCTGGATAAGTATACCCATACAATTTTAAGATCACTTGTACTGTTATCCAAATTTGAATTTAAAGAAGAAAGGAAAAATTTAACCCATACTATATTATACCATACATTAAGTGATTTAGACTCTACATTCTAGTCTTAAAAGTCATATATTCTATAAATATATGTCTTAATCACTCCATTAATATATTTAAGTTCATTTAAATATACTTCTGTGCAATGTCAATCCATGTTAGGGGAATATAGAGAAATTATAAGTAACAATATAGGAATAACCAATATAGAAATCTAACCTTCTTTCCTTAGATCATAATTAATTAGAATGCTACCATATGTGAATACTCAAAGATAAATTAAGAAAATATATGGTGGCCTTATTTTGCTCTGTGCTAATTATAACCAGTCTTCTCTGTGTGTGCCTTACCTCCAAACTCCCCTCTCCTGTTCTCTCTCTCTCTCTCTCTCTCTCTCTCTCTCACTCACACACACACACACACACACACACACACACACAGACACTCTAACATACTGGTTTAGATTAAAAATCTTGGATCTTGGGAGCTATTGTGGTGGCTCAGCAGTAACAAACCCGACAACTATTCATGAGGATGCACGTTTGATCCCTGGCCTTGCTCAGTGGGTTAAGGATCCGGTGTTGCCATGAGCTGTGGTGTAGGTCTCAGAAGTGGTTTGGATCTAGAATTGCTGTGGCTGTGGTGTAGGCTGGAAGCTACAGCTCCAATGTGACCCCTAGCCTTGGAACTTCATATGCCACACACACCTACAACCATAAAAAAGACAAAAAAACCCCAAAACAAACAAACAAACAAAAAAAACTCTTTTTCTTGGAAGAGGACTTAGAGAAAATGGAGCAAAATGGCTTTAATTTTTTAAAAATTTGGACAATAAAAAATCTAAAAACAGAAAAGGTCACATACAGTGAAAAATAATTTACAATAGGTTGTCTGCACAAACTTTCTCATTTTTGTTAAGCAGATTAATTTCACCTACTCTGATCTCTGCTAATACAGTAGTATTTCCAGAAAAGAAATTGTATCCAAACATATGCAAACCAAAACTTATGCCTATTGTATACACCATACATCTACTTTTGCTCTATTAAAAAAATTACTAAGGAATACTTCAAACAAAACTTCAGAGAAAGAAAATTTCCAGAACCTTATTTTTTCTATAGATAACTTTTGCAGATAAAAGGGGTGTTCTTATGAATAAAATTACAAAATGTTTATTTCATTCAGTCCCCAAAATGTCTTCCTAAATTATGCTACTTTATTGAGAATATTTTCTTTTCATGGCAAGTAGCATAACCTGTTTTTTTTTTTCTTCTAAATTATCTTTAATTTGGGCAGATATTTAAAAACTGAGTAAGAGCTGAGTAAGAACCAGAATGGAACACTTGTTAGAACATGTAGTTCTCATCTTAGGATTCTGTTTTAGTCTTGTTTTGAATGCAGCTATCTTAGGGTATCATATTCTGTTATTCCCTTTAAAAATAAATTAATATAATTCATGTAATTTATAGTCTTGTCATCTCTGTGTCTTACTTTTCTAAAGAAAGTAGTTATCTCATTTTTGCAAAAGATAAGACTATTTGATTAAACCTCTTAATTCTTTCTTCCAAGGTTAATATGTAGGTACTCTACACTGAAAACAAGAAAGCAGAAGTAAATGGTCACTAAACATTGAATTTTCTGCTCCAAAGTGATCCCCAGTTCTAAGTTAAGGTCAGATTTTAGAATAAACTTTACAAAGAAGAAGATATTGTAGTATTTAATAATGTGAATAATATCAAATTTTTGGAAGGTCTTCTCTCATCATAATCTTTGTTTTTGACATAAATATGTATCCATAGTCTCATGAGTAGAGATTAGACTTCTGAGCACAGTGTCTTCAATATATCCCACAGCCATCCTTGCCCTAAAACTTTTGTTCTATTTGAGGAGAGAAGAATTAAGTGGGTAGATCCATGGAGAGAGAAACAGTAAAAAATTCTATTAAATAAAGAAAATAATGAAAAATAGCAAGAGCCAAACATGTCTGTATAATAAAGTATAAGTAGGAGCTAAAATAATCAAAGAATGCTCCTTGGAGAAAGAATTGAGATGAATTTTCAATGTAATGAAGGGAGAGACTTTTTTTTAAATAATGATTTATATTATTCTCCATTTTAGCTGTTTTGCAATGTTCTGTCAATTTTCTACTGTACAGCATGGTGACACAGTTACACATACATGTATACATTCTTTTTTCTCACATTATCATGTTCCATCATAAGTGACTAGACATAGTTCCCAGTGCTACACAGCAGAATCTCATTGCTAATCCATTCCAAAGGCAATAGTCTGCATGTACTAACCCCAAGCATCACTGCAGCACTATTCACGATAGCCAAGACATGGAAACAACCCAAATGTCCATCAACAGATGATTGGATTAGGAAGATGTGGTGTATATATACACAATGGAATACTACTTAGCCATAAAAATGAACAAAATAATGCCATTTGCAGCAACATGGTTGGAACTAGAGACTCTCATACTGAGTGAAGTAAGTCAGAAAGAGAAAGTCAAATGCCATATGATATCAGTTATATCTGGAATCTAATATAAGGCACAAATGCAGCTTTCCACAGAAAAGAAAATCATGAACTTGGAGAATAGACTTGTGGTTGCCAAGGGGGAGGGGAAGAGAGTGGGATGGATGGGGAGAGATATTTTGACACACCTGCAGCAACATTGTAAAAGCTTGGACAGAAAATAACTAGTTTTGTAACAGAATAAGGGCATACAGTTCTCCTTGGAAGGGCGGGGTGGGGGGGGGAGAATGAATATTTGCTGAGTCATAATCTAATGTGTCTCAGGAAAGAAAACGAAATTTGCCTCATGAAAACTGGGTTCCATTAAAGGGCTTTGGTCAGAAGAGTCTTGGGGCTTAATAGGAAGATACAAGCTAGAAAGGAGATAGGGAAGCCAGATCAGAGGGACCTTCTAAATAAAATAATTCCCTAAACTCTCTTTATCCATTCCAGATATTTAGGTCATTGCTTAGACCCAGTTCCCAATGTGAATATATTTATTGTGTTTTCAACAGTCATCTTATGTACATGCTTTAAAGAGATAATAAAATTCCCTACAGAAGTTGTGTGTAGTCTTCTCTGAATTATTCAATCGCACAGTCCCATTATCCCATGATGGTAAATATCCACCACCTACCACAGTACTGTCATTGTCTTTCTTGTTATTTCAACAAATCTGTGTGCAAACACCATTCTCATATCTTTAGAATTTACCTGCAACCTCACTCTTTCCCTCCACCCTCCAGCCTTTCTGTCTCAGGGTAGGTATTTATTACCTGCCTTTCACAGCGTGCTAAATGTCATTCACAGCCAAACTGAGCTATAGCTTTGTCTAAAATCAGTCAATAACTTCCTCTCTTTCATTTTAATTCTCCTGCTCCACTGATACTTCTCTTGTAATTGCAAATATATGTAGAACATTTGTTTATTTGAAGGATAGTATAAACCTTTAAGAATTCTCTCTTTCCTAGTATCTCTTCTGGCATTGGTCTTACTTCTTTCTTTCACCAATAAAATTCCAATTATATACTTATATTTGCTAATTTTTCTCCTTTATCTTCTTACTAGGTGCTCTACCTTTCATAATATTCTGTCAATATCTTTACATGTATGGCAAAACTCATCTTTCACTTTTTTCAACTGTTTCACCCAGTTAAATCAATACAGTGTCATAAACTATGGACTTTTAAAATTGTGATTACTCCTTGTATTTTGATGAAATGTCTTTCTTCCTTAGTGTACCAGTCAGTTATAGTAACAACTATATCAAAACCCAGTGGCATGTAGCAATAATTATGCAGTTCTTAACTTACTCATGTGTGGATTGCCTGGAATCCAGCTAATTAGACTTGTCTCAGTTGGACTATTTTCCTAGCTGTGAACTGAGTTCACCTGTTTTTCATTCTCCTTACTCCTTCAACCACTTGAGGTATCTTCTTTTGCTTTTGTTTTTTTCCTTTTTCTGCCATACTCATGGCACATGGAAATTACCAGTCTAGGGATCAAATCCGAGCCACAGCTGTAACCTATGCCACAGCTGCCACATTGCTGGATCCTTAACCATTGCTTTGGGCTGAGGATTGAAGCAGCAATTCCAGAGAGACGGGCTGAGTTATTATCACAGTGTGCCACAGTGGGAGCTCTAAGGTATCTTTTTTTTTTTTTCTTTTTTTATCTTTTTGCCATTTCTTGGGCCGCTCCTGCGGCATATGGAGGTTCCCAGGCTAGGGGTCGAATCGGAGCTGTAACCACCGGCCTACGCCAGAGCCACAGCAACGCGGGATCCGAGCCGCGTCTGCGACCTACACCCCGGCTCACGGCAAAGCCGGATCGTTAAGCCACTGAGCAAGGTCAGGGACCGAACCCGCAACCTCATGGTTCCTAGTCGGATTCGTTAACCACTGAGCCACGACAGGAACTCCTAAGGTATCTTATGGAGAAAGATTAACTGCAAGAGGCTAAGTGAAACCAGACAAGTGCATTTCAAGTTCCCTTCATATCATTTCCACTATCATTCCACCAGAGATAGCAAATCATATGGCTGAGACCATCATCAATTAGGAAAGGAAATACACTCCTCTCATGGAAGGAAATAGGACGTGAATATGTGCTAATAGTCTGACTCACTGCCCTTGGGTTTCATGATATTGTATAGCCTTGGTAGGATTTCACTTCCATCTTCAAATGGAGATAAAAGTGATGATACAGTTGCAGACACTGTGGTATTCAGTCAGTTATGTTATCTTGACTAGTCCATTTTGCAAATAAATTACTTCATCTTTGAGTTATTTTGCAGCAGCATCTCTGCGTCACATCTGTCCCAATGGGTATAAGTGCATGCTCTGCTCCAGGATCAGTCATTGTCTCGGCATGATATGAGGAGACTGTGTGCTAAATGTTGTTGAGGTAAACTCATGAAATCTTTGTAAACAAAAACAGACCTTATCTACACTTTTTTCTCTTTTTTTTGTGATAAAATATACAGAACATAAAACGTTACTTAGTCATTTTTAAGTGTGGTGTTCAGTGATATTTACATTTGTATTGGGCAAACATCACCAGCATCCATCCTCAGAACACTTTTAAACTTGCAAAACTGAATCTCTGTACTCATTAAACAATAACCCCCCATTTATTTCTTCCTCCAGTACTTAGCAACCATCATTTTACTTTCAGCAATCATACAGTATCTGTCTTTTGGCTTAATATAATCCAGGTTTATTGATGTTAAAACATATGTCAGGACTTCCTTCTTTTTTAAATCTGAATAATAATCCATTATAAGTATATACCAAATTGTGCTTATCCATTCATCAGTCAATTGACATTTGGGTTGATTCCACATTTTAGTTTTTATGAATAATGCTACTATGAGCATGGCTATACAAATACCTCTTCCAGACCTAGTTTTATATTATTTTGAATATATACCCAGAAGTAGAATTGATAGATTGTACAGTAATCATATTTTTAAGATTTTGGGGAGTTGCCATACTGTTTTCCACAGTGGCTATATACATACAGTTCCACAGATGTCTTTTCACTTATTTATCTGTATAATTGCTTTCAGCAATGTTTTGCAATTTTCATTTTATAAAATTTTTACCTCATTAGTTATACTAGTTCATAAGAATTATTTTTATTATTTTATAAACAAAATAGTTTTCTTCAATTCTTTTTGCTGTCATATAGAAATGCAATTGATTTTGGTGGATTGACTCTATTCTGAATTTGTTTTTGAATTCCAGTATTTTTCCCCAATTTCCTGAATTTTTTTTTTTAATTCCAATAGTTCGTCCCCACTCCCCCATGGAATTTTTAGGATTTCTGCCTATGAGATTGTATCATCTGTGAACAGAAATAATTTTACTTCTTATTTTCCAGTTTGGATGCCTTTTATTTATTTTTATTGTTTGGTTGCTCTGGCTAGGCCTGCTAGTATTATGTTGAATAGAAGAAAAAACAGACATGCCTGACTTGTTCTTGATTTGGAGGAAAAATTCTCAGTCCTTTACCTTTGAGTATGATGTTCACTGTAAATTTTCCACATACAGCTATTATTATGTTGAGGTATTTTCTATCTACTAGTTTCTGAGTCTTCTTGTCATGAAAGTATATTGCATTTTTTCAGAAGTTTTCTCTGCTTCAATTGACATAATCTTGCGGTTATTTTCTTTTTTTTTTTTTCCTCTTGTATTTTAATGTGTTGATATACGTTACTCAATATGCTGAAGTTGCTTTGTTAATGTTTTGTTGAGGATTTTGCATAAATGTCCACAATGGGTACTAATTTTTTTTTCTTAAGTATGTTTTTCTGACTTTGGTATCAAGAATGCCAAAGCATAGAATAAAGAATGTTCTTTTCTCTTTATTTTTTGGAAAAAGTTTGAGAGGGATTGGTTTTAGAATTTTCTTTAAATGTTTGTTAGAATTCATCAGTGAAAACATCAACTCTAGGGCTTTTGTGGGGGGAGATTTTTGATTATTGATTCAAAATCTTTACTATAAGTCTATTCATTTTTTAAATTTTTTTATGGTTTAGTCTTAGTAGGTTTTATGTTTCTAGAAATTTGTCCATTTTTTCTAGGTTATCCAATTTGTAGGTGTACAAGTGATCAGAGTAGTCTCTTATAATCCCTTTTATTTCCACAGAATTGGCCATAAAGCCCCAATTTTCATTTCTGATTTTAGGAATTTGAGTCTATCTAGTTTTTTTAGTCCAACTAGCTAAAAGTTTGTCAATCTGTCTGCTAGCTTTGGGATTAGTTTTTCTTTTTCTAGTTCTTGAAGTTTTAAAGT
Organism: Sus scrofa; assembly: GCF_054392235.1. Taxonomy (NCBI): domain Eukaryota; kingdom Metazoa; phylum Chordata; class Mammalia; order Artiodactyla; family Suidae; genus Sus; species Sus scrofa. The sequence continues at coordinate 46,085,053 of NC_139383.1, read as the reverse complement.
GCCCCAGTGATTCTTTAATCGGTTAGTTGCTTAATAGTGTGTTGCTTAATGTCCAAAATGCGTGAATTTTACAATTTACCTTCTATTATTGATTTCTAACTTAATCTCACTGTGCTCAGAGAAGACACTTTGTATAGTATTTATCTTTTTGAGTCTATCAACATTCAACTTATAGTCTAACATATGGTCTGTCCTAGAGAATATCCCATATGCACTTGAGAAGAATATGTGCTCTGTTGTTGTTGGGTGGGTGTTTTGCATATGTCTGTTAGATCTAGTTGGTTTATTGTATTGTTCAACCTCACCTTTACTTCTCACTGTGTTATCGAACTGATATTTTTATCTTCATTCAAAAGACCTCTGAGGTTTCTTTTTCCACTCCACTAAATTATGTTGTTACTACTCTAACACATTTAGCAAGGGAACAAGTAATGCCAATATCTTTGTTCCCTTACAACTTGATAAGTGATAAGTCTACTATTTGATGAGAAGTTGACAAAAGAGAGTTGAGATTCATGAGAAAGCATAATTTGCTGGTGGTTCATGTATATAAATAAATAAAACAAACTTAAAAGCTAATATTTTTTTAAGTCCCAGAATTTCATAGTTTGAGGAAAATGGGAAAGCTGGAAGAAATGGTATCTGTAAAAAAGTATAATTAAGCAAAGCAAACTTATGTGTGTCCCCCAGAATGATACAGCATTTCATATGTTTAATTCTTCAGTTTTATGAATGACCTAATCTTGTAAGCGTCACATCAATACCTTGATAAAAACAAGCTTCAAAATGTCTTTTAAACATTTATTGCCAGTCAAGAATTAAACATCTCTGCCTAGGGAATTTCTGCATGTCACAGGCACAGCCAAAAAAAAAAAGACTTAAACATATAAAACTTATGTTTTTTTTTTTTTTAATCTCCTTATATCTTTGGAGAGAATGTAAGTAACATCAGTATGCATCCCATCCCTTTGTCTTCGCTTGCCATTTGGTGACAGGATTCATTGTTTTTGCTAGAAAATAAGATTAGTACATTGCAAATTATGCACGCTCAGTTGCATTTTTCCTATGCGTGAAGTTCTCTAAGTGCATGTTATTCATTGTTTATGAAATGTTTCATTTGTAAATCTGTTTTGAAAGCCTGAAATGGAACATTATGCTTCTATGGAGCCCTCTCTTATAGATTTCATTTTCATTCTAGAGGAATTATATTTTAAATATTATATCTACTTTCTGCTGTGTTATCTTCCACACCCTTCTTTAAATCTCACTACATAACCATCACTCATGTGAAACAACCATTAACTTCACTGAATAGAGTTATAGGATTAAATTCTATGAAAGAATTTTGCTGTGGTTGAATTAGTCAGGGCTGTATTCTTACATTTACCATGGAAGAAAAATGTCCTTTCCAAGGGCATTTTCACCTGAATCTGTTATTTTCTTACTTCGGCATTTGGTACAGTATGGCTGACCTTAAACAAAATACTTATATGATATCTATCTATAATTAGCTATTAAATCATAAGCTGTGTATAGTTAAATAAGGTACACAGACCATGTTTGCATATTTAAAAGATTAGAGAATGTTATTTGGGTCAATAAATATTTATGAAGTCTAATGCTAGGCATTGTGTGAAATACTAGGAATTTGAGGATGAATTCGATATTCATCTAATAAAACCTCCCAGAAGCTAATATACAAACAGGTAGATAAACTGTTAGTAGACATTTGTCACACATCATAGTCACCAAATAATTTGTAAATCATTCATTTTTGCTGGTGATGTTGGGAAAAAAACGCTTTAGGGCAAGGCTCAAAAGGAGGGGCCCTGGAGAATACATTGGATTTTTTTTTTCTGGCTGAGAAAAAGATGGAAAGTAACTTATAAAGAAGGAACAGAATGAGAGAAAGTCTTGAAAATTACCAAGTCATCATATATATGGGAAAGGTTAAGAGGCTCTCTCAAACTGTCACATGAATTGTTGATCACAAATGAAGCTTGTTGAAATATTTTGGTTTCCACTGTATCACAAGAAAGGAATTAAATTGTGTAGGCATTGGAAAGCCAACTCCAGTGTATAAGTAAGGTAGCGGCATGATTAATTTCATGTTTTAGGAAGATATCTCTTAGGAAATTGTAGAATATAAAAACTAGAAGAAGGGAAAAGGAAGAGGTTGATCAAAGCAATCCTGAAGGTGGACTCAATCAGCCATGGATATAAAATAGCTGTGGAGGATAACATGGATTCAATGATAATGTAGACTCGATAATAATGTAGATTCAATGATGTATTCAGTTTCTTCTGGCTGGAAGTCTTGGTGGTTGTGATGCTGTTGAGTTGTGAAATAAGGCCCAAAGTAACAGATCAAAGGGAGTAGGATTTTATTTTTTTAATGTATTGGTATGGTCAAGAATATGCATTAAAGGTATCAAGAAGGAAATTTGAAATATTTGGAATTATTTCTGTTTTTGAGATAAAGGTGTAGACAATATCAGAAACACATGATTACTGATGCCAAAAGAACAGAGACATTTTTTTCAGGGGCAAAAGATATGAAGTAAAATCTGGTAAAACAAGGATGGGACCAAAAAAGGATGTAGGGAAGCAGTAATAATACCACTCAGTCCAGGCTAAGAGATAGTATCAAGAAGCCATTCATTAAAATGTGATTAAAATAAGATTCTAAAAACAACATTTGTCTTTGAAAATTAACCCCTTGTTAGCAGTTCAAATCTAAGGTACTAGTGAGATATCAAGCTGCAGTATATATAGCTGGTAATTAAAAACCCTCATCTGTAGTCTGGAGGTGGAGTCATAGGCAGAGATGAAGCCTCTAAACTTACTTAAATAGAGTTAAAAGAAAATTACTAGGGAATAATATTTCAGGAGAAAGTATGTAAAAGAATAAGAGATGTGAAAAGAAAATACTGGCAAATATAGACAATTAATGGGCTACCACAATAAAAGTGTCTGCAGAAAGGAAAAGGAGTGGTCAAGAGAAATGGAAAGATCTAGAGAGTATTTTGTACAAGAAAGTTAAAGGGAGAAAAGCCTTACAAAACAAAGAGATGGTTATGGGGTTCAAATTTGGCAAAGACATTTTTCAAAAAGGGAAAATATTAATTGAGTATATTATTAATGAAAAGCAACTTTAGTGGACTGGTGAAGACAACTTCAGACTGCATGGAAACAGGACAGAATGACCATTGCATGTGTGGGTGTCAGGACTGGAAGTGATGGTGGGCAGAGTGGAGATGGTAAGGAGATGCTACTCTTCCAGATTTCTAAGTGATCATTGTGGAAGGTGGACAAGCCTGTCATTTTACTAGTATGAAAAGAGAAGGGACAGCTAGACTTAAGATTCAAATAAGAACATCTCGATAGATGAAGAGAAGGCATGTAAAATTCTTCTTAAATTCTTTTTTAAAAACTTAGGATATAAATTCATGAGTAGTGCAGTATCACAAAGGGAAATTGAGTTTTCATAGATAATATGTCAAATATAATTTTTATCATTCTGATCACACATGAGAAATTCATCACATAAAGTTACTATTATTTTTTTCAAGTTGGAAAAAGACATAAAAATCACTGTAACTTAAAGTTACTTTTACATTATTTTTTATTTTTAAATTTTTAAATTTTTTTCAAGGCATGCAGAAGTTCCCAGGCCAGGCATGGAACCCATGTCATAGATGTAACGTGAACCACAGCAGTGACAATGCCGGATCCTTAACTTGCTGAGCCACAAGGGAATTCCAACTTAACAGTTACTTATAGAAACACATTTTTCAGAATGGATTAGTTAGATTTAATATGGTCCTGATAATATGGGCAAGGGCATAAGGGTGCTTTGATTTTTTTTTTTTTTGAGATGCTCTTTGTCTCTCTAGAAAGATAAAGGCAAGGAATGAATAATGACTTAAATCATTATTTCTCTGATTCTGAGAAGTAAATATGCCCATATAAGCCCTGTTCTGATGGATGGGAATGGGCTGGGCTGGCAGAACTGTGTAAGAAAATGACCTCATGGCTTCCTCTCTGTGAGTGGGATGCACTATATTAATGTAGTAAGATAGCAGGTGATTACCCAGCTCTACCACAGTGACTTACCATTTGGATATAAGCAAGTGTAGAGAAGGCCCAGCTGTCAGTAAAATAGTGCAAAAAGGGATTGATAATATCTCACTTATCATAAGACATTTCCATCTTAATCTTGTGGGTATAATTTCTCCATTTGAGACCAGGAATGGGAGATAAGCGAGAAGCTGCATATGTTGATACTATCTTTTCCTACATCCTTCATCATTTATTATACCCCACAAATATATTATTTTATTTTTTGTATTTTTGTTTCAGTTTGGTCAGCTTTGTTTTGTTTTGGTTATATGCCTGGTGTTGTTAAGATTCTTAATTTAGTCAACTTAATTAGATGAACTATAAGAATTTTGTGATAATTTGTTTTCCTCAGTAATTTATCAAGCAAAATCTGAGGCCACCTCTTAAAAATTATGTTACTTAGAAATGTTATACTTGTATTAGAGTATGTTATCTTCTTTCACTTTAATTTTTATTAACTCACAAATGAGTTCAATTTGTTTTTTTTAAATTGGTTTCATATTTTAAATGCTTGTTAGATGATATACCAATAATATGTTAAATTTATTGTGAGGTTATTCTAACATATTGCTAAAGAATTTGTAATTTTTCCTTTCATCATTTGTGCTAGCATGTGAACTTTCAAAAGGAAATCTGATTTTAAGATATAAACTATGTTTTACCGAGAAATAGGGTTCCATATCTCATATTTTGAGCAGCAGCTGGATTTCAGTGGTTTAAAGTGATATCTTATCAAATACATATTAGACCTTGTCTTTAAAATATGAAGGCAAGCACATTTCTATTTGCACCATGGACTTTTTGCTTAAATTAAAGCTCTTGGATGAAATGTTGAAAGCAATCTGAATTCTCCTTTCTCAGCAATGCACTGTCACCTGTGTGTGCTGGTAGGTAAAACAACAGAAATGGTCAAAACTACACAGGCTCTAAGAGACTGGCAGACAAAAGAAACAACACGAAATTGCTGAGAGAGCTTCCCAGAGGAGTCCCAACCTGTATAGTCTGGAAAACTGGCTTATGCTTACCTTCATCTCCATCCTCCCAGCTCCTCGGGTTCACTGTCAAATCAGCACTAAATACATCTGCAGCAGAGCCCTTTGCCTTAATCATTTAAAACAAGAATATTGTGAGTGGTAAATAAGCCCCCCGTGATTGATTTCTTAGTAGATGGGGCCTGAAAGAAGCAGAACCACCATAAGCTGATGGGAAAGGGGAGTGTCAAGTAGTAGGATACAGCTATAGTGACCAAGATTGCTGACCATGGACACAGTGCCGTGATTAGAATGAAACTACTGAATCTGCCCCCTAGGACCAGAGAGCAAACAGGCTGAGGTCATGACAGTACTTCAAACCATCACCTACCATTTCCTCAGAGTATAGAAGGGTTGGCAAGCCATGCCACACATTCAACATGCTATATGCTTGAATATATTCAAGCATATAGCATCTCATTCTGCAGGGCCATCTTCAAGGAGAAAGGCTATTGATTTATAGGAAATGATATTAGACATAAAGGATAATGATACATAGATCACAAATGCTGCATCAACATATGGAAGAGTTCTTGCCTCAGCAAATAAAAGAGGTCAATAATGTTAAGAGAGTGAATATAAGATTTATTAGGAGGCTTTATTGCTCTGTGATTTATGAATTGCCACAGATGGCAGTGATAGAGTGTAATACTCACAAATATGATGCAATAAAGATTATTAAAGCATCTAGCAGTGCTACTTTTAGTTTCAGCTATAAACAGAAAATATCACTGGGCACTTGCTATCTTACAAAGAGAATATAGAAACACTCTTGATTATTAAAGATAACCACATAAGTCTGTTTCTACACTTGGGTTTCTTCTAAAGAGTTTTGATATTTGTCTCACTCTTTTGTTGTAAATGTGTACGCATCTGATGAGAGTTAAGAGTGGGTTTTGCAGGTATGGCTGGAGAGTCAGATGGCAAGGACATTAAGGGAGCTGACCAGGATGTGGATGCCCAGACCTAACTGCTTGATTTCTTTGGAGGAAAGTGATTCCTCCTTGGAAATCTTCAACTATGGAGCCACTGAATTTTATTTACTTTTTAAATATTTTTTTTTAATTTGCAAAGAGTAGCCACCACAGATATAATGACCTAAAAGTATTCAGAATCTGATGGACATGTATAATTTCCACCCCAAGTTGAGATTTTTGTCCCTTTGGTAACAATTTAGAAGCCAGTACTAGATGAATAATATCAATGGTGAAAGGTAAAAGGGGGATATCTGTTATTCAATTTCTTCATTTTCTAAAAAAAAAAAATTATTATCACTTTTCAAATTTACTTAAAGTTGAATAGTATCTTAAAATGATACTAATTACAATTTATGTAACAGAGAAAGACTAATTTTAAATACCTGGTCAAAAAGAGCAATTAATACTATTGGAGTGACTTTACTCCCTGGGATTATTTTGGAAAAAAAATGTTAATGAAATTTTCATTCTCTTCCTGCATATGAGAAAATTCAGTTTTAAATTAAGAGGTGCTATATTTTTAGGTAAACTCTATCAGTATTTAAATCCAGCCCCTACTCTGTTGTTCAAAATGTTGAATACATTCAGTATTGCAAGGTTCAGTTTGTTTTTTTCAAATATTTTATTAAAAATAAAACACTTGTACATATGATAGAATGTTGCCTTCTTTCTCTTTTTATTTGTTTTATATCTACGCTTCCTCTTTCTTTTATCAAACCGGCTAACACTCCTGTCCGTCTCCCATACTCAGTTTCCTTTGGCTCTGAGAAATTAACTATGCATCAGCTTAGCACATATTCAGTTACATTTCCTCGTCTGTGCTGCCTAGGATTCTGATTTGTGAACTGTCAGATCCATCCTCTTTCTTGTCAAAATAACTTTTGACTTTATTATATACAGCCCAACCATCTGCCACACTGACAACCCTAATATATGCTATTTCTTTTAGACCATCTCCATTGTTGAAATGGAATGCAGTGCTCTGTTTTCCTCTCTACCTAAGTCAGATCTTTTTTTCCTCCGTCACAAACTGAAATCTTCAACTGTGGAGCCATTTCTATTTCACTGTACTGTTTATTATGTTGAAACATTTATAGCCCAGTTGACAACACTTTAGCTTCTCCCTAAATCCATGATTTATTTTATTTGTGCAGCATGCGTTACTCTGGAAACTGTAACATTTGAATAAACTGACTGCATTTATGAGGTGTTAGACACTAGGAAGTCATCTTCATAAAATCAGTTTTGTTCTGAATGTTATCTGGTTCTAATTTAGGAACACATTTAAGGCCTGGATACCAGGGAACCAAAATTCAAACTAACAATAAGAATACTAAACCAGGATTTCCATGTGATCATTGTACAGCCAAACTTATTCCTATAAAAATCATGCTCAGTTTGCTATATGTTTTAGCGAAGTAATCTCTAAAAGCTAAACTCTTTTAAGATTATCAAGCTATTCTTTCATAAGTATTATGAAATTTTAAGAGCATAACTTTCCCTAATTTCCAAAAGATGGTCGATAGAGTAGAATGAATTAATTTGAAAGTTATGGTCCATTGAGAATGTAAGCCCCATGAAGGAAAGGGATTTGTTCTGTCCACCTATGTGTTCCCAGTGTTTAAGACTGGGCCATCTTACAAATTTGGTTGAAAGATGGAATGAATGTTCTCAAGGAATAAGTGTCATTCCTTGCATTGATACTTTGCAATTGCTCCTCCTAGGACTCATTATTCGGAAATTCAAATCAAAATTTGATCCCTCACTTCCTTTTTCTTTGCTCAAATGTTACCTTCTCAGCAAGGCCTTACATGAAAACCTATTTAAAATTACTAGTCAAAGTTGCAGGATAAAAAGTACACAGAAATCGACTGCATTTCTATATACTAACAATGAAAAATCAGAAAGAGAAATTATAGAAGCAATCTCATTTACCATCACATCCAAAAGAATAAAATACCTAGGAGTAAACCTACCTAAAGAGACAAAAGGCCTGTACTCTGAAAACTGTAAGACACTGATGAAAGAAATCAAAGATGACACAAATAGATGGAAAGACATAACATGCTCTAGGATTGGAAGAGTCAATATTACCAAAATGACTATACTACCCAAGGCAATCTACAAATTCAGTGCAATCCCTATCAAATTACCAAGGACATTTTTCACAGAACTCAAACAAAATATTTTAAATTGTTTGGAAGCACAAAAGACCCAGAATAGCCAAAGCCATCCTGGAAAAGAAAAATGGAGCTGGAGGAATCAGGCTCCTGGACTTCAGACTATACTACAAAGCAACAATCATCAAAACCATATGGTACTAGCACAAAGACAAAAATATACATCAGTGGAACAGGATAGAAAGCCCAGAATTAAACCCACACACCTACAGTCAACTAATCTATGACAAAGGAGGCAAGGATATACAATGGAGAAAATACAGCCTGTTCAATAAGTGGTGCTAGGAAAACTGGTCAGCCACATGGAAAAGAATGAAATTAGAACACTCCCTAACACCATACATAAAAATAAACTCAAAATGGATTAAAGAAAGACCTAAATATAGCACCAGATACTATAAAACTCTTAGAGGGAAATATAGGCCAAACACTCTCTGACATAAACAACAGCAACATCTTCTCAGATCTACCTCTTAGAGTAATGACAATAAAAACAAAAATAAACAAATGGGACTTAATTAAACTTAAAAGTTTCTGCACAGCAAAGGAAACCCTAAACAAAATGAAAAGACAACCCACAGAATGGGAGAAAATCTTTGCAAATGAATCAACTGGCAAGGGATTAATCTCCAAATTTATAAACACCTCTTACAGCTCAATACTGAGAAAACAAACAACCCCATCAAAAAATGGGTAGAAGATCTAAACAGACAATTATCCAAAGAAGACATATGGATGGCCAAAAAACACATGTAAAGATATTCAGCATCACTCATTATTAGAGAAATGCAAATCAAAACCACTATGAGGTATCACCTTACACCAGACAGAATGGCCATCATCAAAAAAATCTATGAACAATAATGCTGGAGAGGGTGTGGAGAAAAAGGAACCCTATTACACTGTTGGTGGGAATGTAAATTGGTACAATCACTGTAGAAAACAGTATGGAGATTCCACAGAAAACTAAACATAGAACTACCATTTGATCCAGCAATCCCACTCCTGGGCATCTATCCAGAGAAAACCATGACTCAAAAAGACACATGTACTCCAATATTCATTGCAGCACTATTTGCAATCACCAAGACATGGAAACAACCTATGTGTCCATCAACAGAGGAGTGGATAAAGACGATGTGGTACATATACACAATGGAACATTACTCAGCCATTAAAAGGAAAGAAATAATGGAATTTGCAGCAACATGGATGGACCTATGAGACACCAACATCAAATGCTATGACTTACATGTGGAATCTAAAAAAAGGACAGAATGAACGTCTTTGCAGAGCAGATACTGACTCACAGACTTTGAAAAACTTATGGTTTCCAAATGAGACAGGTTAGGGAGTGGGAGGATGCACTGAGAGTTTGGGATGGACATGCTATAAAATTTGGTTGTGATGATTGTTGTACACCTATAAATGTAATAAAATTCATTAAGTAATTTAAAATAAATAAATATAATTATTAATCAATATTCCTAATAACATATATGAGAATGGTTATGTGTATGCATGTAACTGAATCACTTTTCTGTAAAGCAGAAATTAACATGACATTATAAACCAACTATACCTCAGTAAAATTTAAATAAATAAATAGTAGATAAATTACTCAGCCATAAAAAAGAATGAGTAATGCCATTTACAGCAACATGGCTGTAAGATTATCATACTAAGTTCAGAAAGCCAGACAAAGGCAAATATCATATGATATCGCTTATAGGTGGAATCTAAAAGAAAAAATGACACAATTATGTATATGAAACAGAAAAAGACACACAGACATAGAAAGCAGAGCAAACTAATGGTTACCAAAGGGGAAAGAGAGGTGGGATACATTAGGAGTTTGAGATTAACATATACATATTACTATATATAATACAGATAGATAACTGACAATGACATACTCTATAGCATAGGGAACTATACTCAATATGTTGTAATAATATATAAGGGGAAAAAATCTGAAGATATATAACTGAATCACTTTGCCATACACTTGAAACTAATACAATATTGTAAACAACTGTACTTCAATTTAAAAAAAAATTGCAGTTTTCCTTGGAATCCATCTACCCTATACCCTTTTCTCTGCTTTTTTCCACTCTCCTTTACCACTTACAGTTATGATAGATTTTACTTATTTAAGCTTGATTGATTGACTGGTTGTCCAGCAACCCTACTGGAATGTAAGCTCCATAAGGAGAGATGCTGGTGTCTATTTTGTCATTATTATTGTCTGTGCCACTACATCAACAACCCTGTGATAGCATTTGCCACTTGTAGGCACTTTTCAGGCACTTGATAAGTTAGCTGTGGAAAGGACAAGATACATTGAAAGGATAAATTTGGATATTTGGCTTAGAGAATATTAGAATAATTTATTACATTTCTTTTAGTTTACAGACTGTGATGCCAGGTTTTAGATCTCTAAAATTGTGCTCAACAATATGAAATAAGCTTGCCACACATTATTTAGGCTCTAATAAAACATAAGCAAGCCTTTGTCCATTTAGAAACTTAAATAGAATATCAAGGAAATACCAAAATCATTTTGAAAATTAAGTGTACAGGTAGAAAATGGATCAATTGATCCATAGATTGATATAAATAAAGATAAAATAAAAATTGTGTGCTGGGGGGAGGGTACAATGAGCATTGTATTAGAGGAGTCCCCAAATATATTGTTTTTGCTTTTTTTTCTTTGCGCTAATACGGTCTTCTTCTAGAACCTCTTTTTCTCTCCCAGCCAATTTGTCATACTAAAGAAGTCCTATCTACTCATGAAGCCAAAAACAAAAACAAACAAACAAAATCTCCATGAAGCTTCAAGGAAGCATGATTTAAGAGGAGAAACTGCAATGTCACTGTTTAATAATTAGAAAAATTTTATTGTCCTTACAACTATGCAAGAAATGTACATGTTTTATTAGAAATATATTTGTTACTTCCAGCTGTGTTAAGCAGAATAATGGCTTTCCAAAGATGTCCATATCCTCACCTCAGAATGTGTGAGTGAGCATGCAAAAGGGACTTTGCTGATACACTTAATTGAGGATCTGAGATAAGGAGAGTGCTTGAGTGCTTGGATTTTCCAGGTGGGACAATATAATCACAAGGGTCTTTATAACAGGGAATCAGGAGAGTTGTGTGAGAAGAGACGTACTGATAGAAGCAGAGTCAGAGATGAATTTGGAGGTGCCCTGGAATTTGAAGGTGCAGGAAGGGCCCTGGAGCCCAGTTATGCTGGTGGCCTCTAGAAGCTGGAAAAAGTAAAGGAACAGATTCTCCCCTAGAGCCTCCGGAAGTATCCCTGTGCTCTACTGACACCCCAGTTTCACCCCACCAAGACTCATTTTGGGCTTCAGACCTGCAGAATCATAAGATAATCAATTTCTGTTGTCTTGAGAGCCTAGTGGTGTAGTTTGTTACAGGGGCAATAGGACACTGTTCTATAGTTTTACACCTTTTTTATTATCCTTCCACCTTCAATATTCAGGACTGACTTATACATAGTTAACAAACCATGAAGCATAAAAGAACTACTGGCCTAAAACTAATTTGGGGGAAAATGAAGTTTGCCTGGAGGGCCCTTCCCTTCTTCTCAAGGTTCATTTCTCTGGAGCTTTCCCTCTGTTCCTTTCCTGTTCCTCCCCAAGGTAGTAACTGATGATTGAATGGTTAATTTAAAAACTTAAAATATGACTATGTTCTGGTTTGAATGCAGGCTCAAAGGAATCCCTGAACTGGAGGAAATCTTTTATGTTCAGAAATATTTATTTTTCTTAATGAAATATATTAAATCCTTGATATTTTTATGATAAATTCAGAACATATATCTTATCCACAGACAAAGTTCAAAAGGGATGACCCAGAGAGTTAAGAACCTGATATAGTGTCTGTGAGTATGCAGGTTTGATCCCTGGCCTTGCTCAGTGGGTTAAGGATCCAGTGTTGCCACAAGCTGTATTATAGGTCACAGATGTAGTTCAGATCTGTGTTGCTGTGGCTGTGGCATAGGCCTGCAGCTGCAGCTCCATTTTGACACATAGCCTGGGAACTTCCATATACCACAGGTGCAGCCTTAAAAAAAAAAAAAAAAAAAGGATGACCCCAAAGAAGGTTCTATTTGGTAAATACAATTTGGTTAAAATGATATTGTTCTTTCTTACCCAATGACAATTTACTCCTAGTGAGAACTGTAAGTATTTAATAATAATTTAAAAGTAATAACAATATTATATTTTTACTATTGGCTTAGTAAATTACCACAAGCTTAGAACTTCTAAAACATTTCAAGCATATTGTATCACAACTCAGAAGGATGGGTGGGCTAGTTTGGTTTCTCTGCTCTACTTTCCACAGGACCCAAATCAAAGTGTCAGCTGGCTGGGAAGAGTCTGTTTCTGCACTTAGCCTCACTTAGGTTATCAGCTAAATCCAATGCCTTGCAGTTGTCTGGCTTTCCATTTCTTTCCTGGCTGTCAGTCTTGGGCTTCCCCTTAAAGCTTCCTTCATCCCACTTCCCATCTCCCTCCTCTTTCAAATCACCAATGATGTGCCAGGTCCCTCTCTTGAACCTTTGAATTCTTCTGCTGCATCTCTCTGACACCAGTCTGAGAAAGTTCTCTGCTTTTAAGGGTTCCTATGGTTACACTGGGCCCACTTGGGTCATCCAGGATCCTCTCCCCATTTGAAGGTCAAGAGCTTAATTATATCTGCAAAGTCCATTTTTCCACATAAAGAAGGATATTCACAGATTCTGGGGATAGTCTGTGGACAGCTTGAGGGCTGTTATTCTGCCTCCTACAACATGTATCGGGTATTAACTGCTACAGTGCCCCAAGCTGTGTGCCAAAGGCACAGGGTACATCATTTTCTTTCATCTTTAGCGGTGCTATGAGATAGATACCACTCTTTCCCTTGTTGCAGAAGAGGAAGCAGTATTGGAATATTGGAGATGTTCTTATTATCTGGTCAAGTTGAGGGGTAGAGTCAGTTCTGCTGTGTGACATGTGCATTCCTAAAAAGTCCCCCACTAGTCAAAATCACACAACAAGAACCACAGGCCTTATATGAAAGATGTGATACAGGGCACATAATTCAACAACATGGCACTGGGATATATTAAAATGATAAGAAACTGATGATTGGTAATATAGTGATAGACACATTACTCAATAAAATGAACAAAATTACATTAAATTTGATCTTTACCTTGAAAAAAGCCAAAGGTTTGTTTCTAGAAGTGGATACTGGAAGAGTCAGCTCATCATGAAGCATTGCAGGAAGATTATTTGAAATCAGGTGGCCAGTAGTGACTGAAGATATGTTTAAGTGTGTCTCCTTGCACACATGGTGAACTGAGGTCTTGATAGATGCTGTGTGTGTGTGTGTGTGTGTGTGTTTTGTGCATTCCTCCATCACCCTGTTCAGTCCTGTGCAGTTTTTTGCATTCACCTGGAGTTTCTTATGGAAAAATGTGTGCTTAAGAAAACAAGAAATCCACACTATGCTCAAATCGTTCTCTAATATGTCAATCACATTGTTTACAAAACAAGTGTTATAGCAGAACTGAGTGTAGTGAAGAGGCAGACTAGTTCAGAGCAGTAAAATTCTGTAAAAGTACCTGAGCTCATGATATACATACACAGACCCTGCATGCATCAAAGAAGACAACATATAAGATAAAGAAAAATAATTTTGAGGAATTTCCACATTGAGATGAAATTTAATATATATTAAAATCTTTTTTCGAGGTCTTTGAAGTAGGACCTCTCATAGAACTGCCAGTAAATCACCATTCTACTGCAGTTTCTGGCCTCATTCTACTCTAAACTTAAATGTAAACACTGTAGCAATCACATTATGCAATTTCAAGAAAAGCTTCATAGCATAGTTTCAAAGGGCATGCCCTTTGATATGATATACTCCCATTGGAGTAAACAGAAAGAACTCTATATTCCTTAAGCTAACATTGGTTTTAGTCACCAGTACTTTAATGAAGCTCTAAAAAAAGTGGGTGGTGGGAAGATGAGACTAGGTGAATGTTTTCAAGTGCTTAATGAGTATTAGTCACTTATGCAGTCTAATTTTGTTTCTAAACAACTAGGGTGGGGGTGGGGTTATTAAACTATTTGTTTTATAGAGTATGAAATGAATCTCAAGTCAACTTGCCCCACATCACACAGCGGTCGGCTGTGGGCAGAGGATTTTAAAGCATAGCTCTCTATTGACAATGAAGTACATTGCGTTCTATTTCCTCCTCATGAAAAGTCTAACATAGAAAAAAAAGTAAAGGATTTTTTCATCCTCGTTACTCATTATCTGAATTTGTAAACTAAGTTCACTAAATATAAACTTGTTATCCTATCCCCCAAACTAGATCCCCTCTTTTTTTTCTCTCATTATTATTAATGTGATCCATCAGCTACTCAAGCCTAAAATCCTCCCTCACCCACCACAAGCAGTAATTTACCAGTTCTCATTGATTATTAAAGCATTTCTAGACCCTTTCTGAGTCTTTCTATTTTTAACTACCATTCTAATGCAGACCATATAATCTTAAAACTGTATTACAGAAAGAATCCCAACTTGTCTTTCTTAGAAAGACAAGAGTCTCTAGTATGTACTTTCTCAAATTCATCTTCCAAAATATCAACAGATTTAGCTTTCTATTATGTAATCTGTGATAAGAGAACACAACTAGGGCCTATGGAAATGAGCCCTAAGACAAAGAAAGTAGAGAACCTTATATTTGGAACATGATGCCTACAATAATGCATTTTTGTGCAGTGTTCTCCTCAGGTTTTTAGTTTAATGAAACTTTCCCAGAGTGGGATAGCTTCCTTCCAGGAACTCTGGAATAAGAAGTACAGGAAAGCCATTCTTAGCACATGAAGCAGTCACAGAGAAAACACTATTGAACTCACATAGTACATGGCTAGCTCATCGGTCTCATGGTGTCACCCATGGCTTCGGCTTTGCCAGCTAACTCATCTCATCCATGAACAAGTCTTGTCTTTCAGTAAACATGTGTGCATGAACTGTGAATCCATATTTCCTTCTTCTGTCTCCTATACTCTCTGAGCTTTCTCCTGAAGAGCTGATGGACCACATGCCTTCAAGGATCTGTACGAGCTGAATAATTAATTAACATCTAGGTTTTCATAAACACGTGGGGAAAAAACTTTCCCTTTTTGAACAAATGAAGAAAATAGTAAATTCTTTTACTCAAAACTCTGTTCAAAAATAATGCCATTTAGGTGTTCTTGCTGTGGCACAGTGGGTTAAGACTCCAACTAGAGCTGCTTGGGGCACTACAGAGGTGAGGGTTTGATCCCCAGCGTCGTTAGTCTCAGACATTGCTGCAGCTGAAGCTTAGGTTAAATTCCTCACCCCGGAACTTGCACATGCCATGGGTGCAGCCATAAAATAGAAATTCAAAATAATGCCATTTAAAGATCAAGTTTGGGGCATGACTGAGCTTCTAGCTGACAGTGTCATCAAGAGAATTTTGAATGCAGTTATATCCCATGCAGAGACTACAGGTGACTGCTTATCCAATCCAGACTTGGATTGAAAGTAAGTTTGAATTGGAGAGGGACCAAGTTCAAAGTGAATCTTTTTCCTGCTGCACTTGTGGTAAACATATTCTGAAACCCAAAAGGGAATGCTTCTCAAGGTTTCAGTATGTTTGAAGGAATATTTACTGCTTTGATTTTATATTTATTGCCCATAATACCAGCATTTTAGGACATAAAGTTACTTTGCAAAGTCATATTAAGTGCCCTCATTTTAAAAATGCATTTCCTTTGGCTGTTTTACACTTCAAAAGATGGATGGGGACATGTGGGTGCTTGAAACCCTTTTGGTTTGGTTTATGAATATTTTGAGTATGTCAGTGGTGTGGAGGATGCTTTCAGAATGCCTTGTTCTAACAGTTGTTTTGATCTGTGGCTTTATGAATCTGATCCTTTGAAACAAACTGTGCTGCACTGCATTCATTGCCTTGGAGAATTTGGCTCTGTTGTTACACAGTTGCCTTCTGTTTCACCTTAGATCCTTTCCATTTCTTTTTCAGGGCATTGGTCCTAAAATACCTTAGCCTTTCAAGTCTTTGAAACAAGCTGCAAGAGAGATGAATAAATTGTTTGTTCACAAAATGGCACTGGTAGCACCAGTAGCATAAATTGCTCATTGTAATTTGCAACGTTTGGTATAAGAATATTTGCATAGTTGGTGCTATTTTTAGATACATACACATAAGACTCAGAAATTTCACTGAGCTCATTCCCTGCTTCCAGAATATTAAATTACGGATCTCTGTATTTCTCTAACTCCTTTAAAAAACACCATCCTAGAACTGGCCTTTTTAATTTCTTCTTTTTGGTGGATCCTAATTTTTTCCTTCATGTGAAATTCCCATTACCCTCATCTCTTCACACTCTGCCACCAGCCTCTTCTTTATCATCACTACCACCAAATCATTCTCTCTTTGCAGCTGGAGCTATCTTTCTGGAATAGATTCATCATATTTCCACCAACCCCCTTCTCTCCTTAATGAAGGGAGGAATGTTTAACCTACCCTGTGTGCCTCATACATTACGGTTCCTATGTAGACTCTAGTTGAGCCAAATAAAGAATCTTGTTTCTTGTACTCATATCTACACACTTTTTTCATCAGCATGCAAACACACAAGATTTTTTTCATGTTATGGAGTAACATGTTCAGAATAATATTTACATTTTCCACCTAGCTATCTACTTTTAAGTCATTCTTTAAAACTTATTTTGTGTATCCATTAATTAATTTATTTTACCATAGTAGTTATTAAGTACCTATCACAACCTAAGCACTATGCTTCAAACTAAAGGTATAAACATGAATAAAACACAATCAGTTTTTAAACAACTCCATAAGACTTCCATGATAATCACCTGCCTGCCCTGAGCATCTACTCATAGATACAAATAGACTAGTCTCTTCTCCCAATTTACTTTATTATTCTTACACTACTTTATATATTGTGCCATATGGGTGCCAGAATACCTCCCTAATTAAATCTTATACCTTTGAATAAATATTTTGCATTTATCTTATTTCTGAAGGACTAAACAGATAAATGAACTGAAAGATTATTTTTTATTTTTTTATTTTTTTATTTTTTATTTTTTGTCTTCTCTGGGGCCACATCTGTGACAAATGGAGGTTCCCAGGCTAGGAGTCCAATCCAAGCTGTAGCCGCCAGCCTGCGCTAGAACCACTGTAACACCAGACCCAAGCCACGTCTGTGACCTATACCACAGCTCACAGCAACGCTGGATCCTTAACCCACTGAGCAAGGCCAGGGATCAAACCCGCAATCTCATGGTTCCCAGTCTGATTCATTAACCACCGAGCCATGACGGGAACTCCATATATTATTTTTTAATATTATCAGCAACACCTAGACCTATGTCAAAAACAATATTTCTTGGTTAATGGTCATAGTCATAGTAAATTCCTTTGACAAATTTAGTACATTTACATCTTGACATGTATATAATACATAAAGCCATGAATTATAATTATCTTAGTTTTTTTTTTTTTTCTTCCTTAAGGCAATTCAATGACAAAACTCAATCCTCCCTGTACAAACGGTTGTGTGGGAGTTTAAAACAGAATGCTTTTTAAAAAGTGCCAACTGTCTTAAAACAAAGAAATACTTTCTCATTTCTGAAAACAGGAGTTCCTGAGTTCAACCATTAAAATGCAGTGTTGTTTTCTGCTTGAAGCAGCTGGCTTAAAGCCTTTATTTATTTTCATGTAAAATCAAAGACTGATGCACTCAATTGTTGAAATAACAGCTTTTTAATTATTAGTAATGGAGTGTCTAGCTACAGAATTAACACCTGGTTCATGTCTTGCTGAGATGACCTTGTCAGAAAAGTGTATTTTCTACAGAAATCCTTGTATCTCCATCTTCCAGTACAATATTTCTCAAGGCAATACTTTTTCTCTGTCCTTGGACATCAGTTCCACAAAATCTCTGTGTAACGTTCAGGTTTATATGAGGAATAGCAATTATATTATTTGATAAATTGAAAACGTGGCTTCTGTTTTTGAACTATAAAATAAGTTGTCCTGATCGTAACTCAAGCTAGTGCTGAGATCTTTTGTGTGCACCTGCATAAATGTCCACAGAAACACCGGTAATATGAAGTAAAGGTGATCTCCCCAGCCATGTCCTGGAGGGTACACCACGTGAGCAAGTAGGATTCTTTTTTCCTGATGTGCAATATCTTTTCATGTAAATATCAATCTCCCTGTGTTTATGACACAGGAATGGCAGTAGGAGATGACCTATTAGTTTTAAATTCAGAACTCTCGTTTCATTCATTGATATTTTGAACATTTCTTGCTTCTTTAAATCATCATTATTTACTGCCCAAAGGAAATCAGCATGACAGAGAACTATAAATACAAATCATGATCAAGAATTATACAGATCATTACTATTGATTTTGTGAAAGTGGCAAAATGAGGAGGTATCACAACCTTAGACTCAGTTTTAATATTTTTTTCTACAAAATCTGGGATTACATGAAAGCTATTTAATTAACTTCCATCTATTTTTGCTCAAATTTCTTAAAACTTCCATTTGCCTATCTTACAGGGCTTATAGCCATCTTCCTCCAAGTTGTCACTAATTTAAATCAATCTTGTGTTTTATCACTGCTTGAATTAAGCACCTGTACCCATTATCCCCATAAATATAACAAAATATACTACATCAAACCTATCTCATTTCTACTAAAGAGAATGGGAAGAAAATGGGAAGATACGAGTACTTACAATTTTTTATCTAATTTAACCTAGTTTTGTTTAATTTTATCTAAAACTTACCCAAAGCTTAGCATATTTCATGTAACAATATTACACATGTCACAAAGGAACAGTTCAATCTAGACATTAAAGTCTGCACTATTTCTCAGGAACCATTTCATGCTGAAATTCTTGCCTGAATTCAATATTAGGTTGGCTTTAGACAAACTACTTAATCATTTTGTCACTTGAGTTTTCCGATTAAAGGGTAAAGATAACAACAATACACATTGCATTCCCTTGCACTGAGAATTAAATGACATAATCCTTGGAAAGCCCATAGAACAGTAGGCATGTGGTAATCACTAAGTTCTAAGTGCATGTTGTTAATTACACTGAAATGATTCTATTTGGAAAGATGCACTGAACCCAATTTCCATGTAGTAGCCTAATTTTTGTCACATTAAAATGGCACCATATTTGTGGAATTCCAGATTCAATTTTGATTATGCACAGTTAATTTCCACTTGTGTTTTACTCCCCAAAACATCTCTGCATGTTAATTCTGTAGCTATGATCTTTTTAGAGTTGACTTAGTATGAAACCCAGATAATCTCCTAAAAAAAGCATTCACTATTTCAAAAATTTTTGACTCATTACTTCTCAGGAATTTTTGGAAAACTTCATTTCAACATGTTTTTTGAACAAACTCAAGTCTGGGTTAACAGAGGACAATAAGTAAATCAAAATAAAGCCATGTGGATATACTATTAAGTGTGTTGCTTTCGGTATGATGAGAAAGTAGCAATGACAGCTCTGAAATTTTCCATTAAAGTTTTGTTATGGTCCTACATCTCAAACATGCATTGAGGCCTTGAAGCCATCACATTGCTTGAGACACAGACATGTATTTATGTATATACATATATGTGAATTTACATATGTATATGTATACATATGTATATGTATATTTATATCAAGTGGGAATATGCAGAAAAGTTATTATATAAGTTCATTTATTTATTTTACATTCAGTAAACTTGTCATATTACACAAATTTTAGCACATCTTTAGGTATTATATGTGTAATAAAGATATGCTCTGTCAATACAGATTTCCTTTATATCTGTGAGCAAATGCATGTGTACATAAGAAAAGTATTTGCATATTAAACAAGGCATTTTTAAGAGTGAACACAAGGTTACTGTAAACATGACAATATCTGCTGTGAAATACCATGTGGAAAATGCCACAATGCAAGAAGATACAGATTATTTTTTTCAGCATTATCAAGGTATAATTGACTGCACTGTTAAGATACTTTAAAGTGCACAGTGTGATGACTTAATATGCGTATACATCGTGAAACAATTTTCACCATCAATTCTTTAACACATCCCATCACCTCTCATCCTTATATATTTTGGTCAAAACAATTAAGTTCTACTGTCCTAGCAAATGCCCATTGTACAATATGTTTTATGCACAATAGTCACCATGCTGTAAGTTAGATCTTTAGGCCTTATTCATATTATAACTGAAAGTTTGTACCCCTTTACCAGCCTTCCCCCACTTGCCGCAGCCCCAATAACTACTTTTCTACTCTGCTTCTATCAGTTCTACCTTTTCGTTTGTCTTAGATTCCACATGTAAGTGAACCATATCGTATTTGGAATTTGTCTTTCTTTGTCCAGCTTATATCATGTAGCATAATGTCCTCAGGATCACCCATGTTATCTCCAAATGACAGGATTTCCTTCTTCTTTTGAGGCTGAATAATATTCCTACATTTTCTTTCCCTTGCCTATTCGTAAACAGTACTGAAATAAACATGGAAGTACAGATATCACTTCAAGACCCACCTTTTATTTCCTTCGGACATATACCAAGAAGCAGAATTGCTGACTCATACAGAAGTTCTATTTTTAGTTTTTTGAAGAAACTTCACACCGTCTTCCATAGTGGCTGTACCAATTTACATGCACACCCACAGTGAACAAACATTTCCTTTTCTCCACGTCTTCACCAACACTCATCTCTTGGTTTTTTTGATAGTAGTCTTCCTAAATAGTGTAAGGTGATACCTCATTGTTTTGATTTGAATTTCCTTGTTAACTAGTGAGGTTGAATACTTTTTTACATACGTATTCGTCATTTGTGTGTCTACTCTGGAAAACATCTATTCAGGTCCTTCGCCCATTTTTTTTAAATTGGGCTATTTTTTTATTATTGAATCGTATGAGTTATTTTTCATAATTTGGATATTAACCCCTTATCAGGTAGGTGGTTTGCAAAGATTTTCTTTCATTCCATAGATTGCCTTTTTATTTTGTTGATGGTTTTCTTTGCTGAATATAAGCTTTTTAGTTTGATGTAGTCCCATTTGTTTGTATTTGCTTTTATTGCTCTTTTTTTTTTTTTTTTTCCTTTGGTCTTTTTGTCTCTTTCTGGGGCCACACCCATGGCACATGGAGGTTCCCAGGCTAGGGGTCTAATTGGAGCTGTTGCTGCCAGCCTACACCACAGCCACAGCAATGCCAGATCTGAGCCGTGTCTGCAACCTACACCACAGCTCATGGCAACACTAGATCCTTAACCCACTGAGCAAGGGCAGGGATGAAACTGGCAACCGCATGGTCCCTAATCAGATTCGTTTCTGCTGCACCATGACGGGAACTCCGCTTTTCTTTGCTTTTGGTGTCAAATCCAAAAAAATCATATTTGAGACCGATGTTAAGTGGCTTATCACCTATGGTTTTACAGTTTCTATTCTTATGTTCAAGTTTTTAATACATTTGAGTTGATTTTTGTGCATAAAGACAGTAGATGTGATTTTTGACCCACTTGCTTGTTAACTAACCAACCTTGAGTTAATTACTCAATTTTTCTGTATCTAAGATTTCTCACTTGTACAATGAAGATTTAACCACTAAATAAAGCAAATAATTGTTGTCCCTTTTTATAGGATATGTTCATTAGCAGATTTTCTTGTTTCCTAACCAACCCCCTTTTCCAAAAGATATTTACTTTTGGAGGTAGATCTCCTACAAAGTATTCATATTTTTATTTATTCATCATATTTTAGAAAACTAATTGAACCTCCTAACACTATATGTATCAAGTATGAAAAAATATAATAAATCATAAAGTAGAATCCTAGATTATTAGCTGAAGGGTGTGTGCATGTGCATACACACACACACACACACACACACACACACACACACACACACACAGTAGGTTAAAGACATTTTGGAATTAAACCTAAGGAAAGTGCCACCAGCAAGATCACCAGTTTGCAGTAGCTTGTGATGTATTAATTTTCATGGTGTGAAGTTAAAGTAAATGGTCTATCATATTAATGAATAGCACACATTTTAATAAGAACAATGTATTACTGCATACCTCCCCTGCAGGACAAATTTTCATACCTGGCATCTGGCTCGTTCACACAATCTAGCTTCTCATTTTGGATTTCAATGGTCTAGACAATTTATGTCTAATACTGACATCACTGACTCTATTGCTCCAGGAATGCCTAGAGGTGATTTATGGTGAATGATCTAACTTTCCTAACAGATGTATACAAATGGGCAAAGATACCATGCTTAGAATAATTAGGCAACTTATTGAATATAAGGTTTTTATATAAAAATTTTAAATGTGGATAAATTTATAGATTTATAAAATGATATCAGTGAAAAAAAACAAGGGGAAAATATTTATATGAAGAAAACAGAAATGGAGTTCCCATTGTGGCTCAGTGGTTAACGAATCTGACTAGGAACCATGAGGTTGCGGGTTCGATCCCTGGCTTTGCTCAGTGGGTTAAGGATCCAGCGTTGCTATGAGCTGTGGTGTACAGACGTGGCTTGGATCCTGCATTGCTGTAGCTCTGGCATAGGCCCATGGCTACAGTTCCAATTAGACCCCTAGCCTGGGAACCTCCATATGTCGTGGGTGCGGCCCTAGAAAAGACAAAAAGAAAAAAAAAAAAAAAAACAGAAACGTCATCTTATTAGATATAGAAAGCTCAGAATGAATTCTATCCATTTTTTTTTTTTTTTGTCTTTTCTGGGGCCACACCCACGGCATATGGAGGTTCCCAGGCTAGGGGTCGAATCAGAGCTGTAGCTGCAGGCCTATGCCAGAACCACAGCAACGCTGGATCCAAGCCCCGTCTACAACCTACACCACAGCTCACAGCGACGCCTGATCCTTAACCCACTGAGCAAGGCCAGGGATCAAACCCACAACCTCATGGTTCCTAGTCAGATTCACTAACCACTGAGCCACACCGGGAACTCCTCCAGTGTTATTTTTAAGCTTAGGCAGTGACTGATATTTAGAAGCTGCAAGTTATTTTTTAAATACTTTTGCATATTTATCTAGGAAAACTCTTTGCAGAGATTGATTTCTGAAAATACCACCACCATTAATATTAGTTTTATAATGAATACTTTTATGGATTTCATTTGGAAACATGTGTTATTAAAGTATACAAGCTTATTAGAAAAGATAAATAAAATAGGAAAAAGAACGCTGACACACAAACATAATCATGGTCAACATCTGGTCATGACTTTTCCAGATATATATTTGTAATATTGTATTTATGTCTATATATTTTTCTAATTGCATATAGAAAGGGCAGTTCATTGCATTGCTTATTGCTCTGTGTGTGTGAGAATCTTTGCCTCCACATGAATTCACTAATACAATACAAATATTGTACCAATACAAGATTCAAAATAAGAATGGGTATCAAGAGCTATGAAGAGTCCATGATTTCACCTTGCTCGCAGACTTATAAATTAGGCCACCACAGGTTCATAGATACTGTAAGAACACCAGAGACACCTGAGTCAGAGCCAGTGGGCTCGATTACCCCTGGCACAGCAGGCATAATGAGCTTCATATGTGTCCTGGTTCCCAGTCTCAGTCCCACAATGCAATGAAGAATGGTCCAGATGGATGCCAGGCATGGAGTGGGTTTTCATCACAGCTGGAGAAATTCAAGTTTAGAAAACCCCAGTCTTTTGTAAAGGAGTTGCTGGCAAACCTGCCAAACATTTGACCTAGAGGGAGACATTATTCACCACCACACCCCCAGGCCTCCCCTTCAGTCCACAGCAAACAAATCTGCCCTTTACTCTGGGGGAAGACAAACATTCCTTGTCAAGATCTTCCAGGACACAAGTCTTCAATGCCTCTGTGCATATGACATAGAGAAGTATCTCCCAGGATAGTGATGTAGTTTTAACAAAGTGAGGCAGATCAGACTCAGTTCCTCAAAAGTTAGGAATTGAGAGTAAGGTGATTAACTTATTCTGATCTGATGTATTTAATAAAAGACCAAATAAAGAGATCTAATTGTCTGCATTTTTCATGTATATTAAAATAAATCAAATATCAGAATAGACTTGGATATAGATGGTCTTCACAGCTATGTATAATAATATAGTACATATATAACACTTCACTTTTATAGATAATACTGACAGTTGCAGGTGTATTTTTGCACATCTATTTGTTTGTCAAACAAAATTTCAAGGAGAATTGCTGGCTTTATAAGATCTGAGAGTCCACGAATCTTCAGGTTGGCACTTCTGCTCCAAGGTTTTACTTACATGTTTCAGTTATAAACATGTAATCTGATGAGAACTAAAGGTTTTGTTAAATAGAATCTCTTCACTTGTGCTTCTGTGGGGTTCCTCCTGGTTTTCTCAGGCTTTTCATTTCATATATTTCTACTTCCTATAATTTCATAGTTAAAGTCCATGAGAAGCCTCACAGTATTTTATATTCTGTATTAATTCATAGTAAGCTCCCTACTTTATTTTAATAGTTAATTCAACTTCACTTGCTATTGTTTTTAACAGAGGAAATGTAAGCTGCTTTAATAAAAAGATTTCAAAATAATTTTACCTAAATAAAGTAGATGTTTCTATCTCCCTCTCCTTCTCCCCCACCCCTGCCCCTGTAACCATCTATTGGTAATCAGACCTTCCTGGCTTGTGAAACGGCTCTGCTTTATGAGATCATTCAGTCATCGCTTTACCATCCCCTCCATGCTTTAAAAAACAAGCAAACAAACAAACAAAAAACACCACTCATAGGACATTACCACCAAATCGAGGTGGTAACTGCTAGTCTCTGAAGCAAAATCATATCCCATTGAATTATATCCTGGCCTACTCAAAGCTACCTGCATCGAAGGCTGGAAACTAAAATCTAGATGATATCATTAAACCATCCTGAGTTCTATCAATATAAAAAAAAGAAAATGTAGTAAGTACCTTAGTTCCCAATGCTAAGATGTGGAAGCATCCTAAATGTTCATTGATGGATAACTAAATAAAGAAAATGTTATACATGTATACAATGAAACAGTATTCAATATTAAAAAAGAAGGAAATCTTGCCATTTCAATAAGGTAGATAAAACTGAGGGACATTATGCTTGGTGAAATAAGCCAGACACAGAAGAACAGGGTTTATTTTATTAACTTTATAAGTCATTTCAAAAAATCAAATCTTGTGTTTGTAATTTTTTCTATTAAATTGCTCTGCTTATTTTTATTTACTTTCCTATGTTTATTTCAGGTTTAACTTATTTGTCTTTTTTTTCCAGCATCTTAGGAAAAAATTTATATCATTTAATTTTTTCCTATTATCTAATAAAAGCTTTTAAAGCTATATTTCTTCTCTAAGCAGTTTGTTAGCAGCTTCTTATGCATTTTATATTTTTAAGTTAAAAATATTGTCTGATTTCCCTGTGATGTTTTTGACTCCAGTGTGATTTAGAAGTATATCAATTAATTTCCAAATATATGTGACTACATTAAATGTATGATAATTGTTTTCTTTTGACTTTATTGTGTTTTGAAATATACTCTATTTCAATCTCTTATAATTCACTGAGACATGTGCTATATAGCTCAGCATACTGTATCCTCAGGTTAATGTTTTATATATACTAGTGTATTCTGAATGTATTGAATATTTGTGTCATATGAGTGAATTAGTTAAAGGTAGTTGATAGTTTTATTCATATCTTTTATGTCATTATGGAATTTTCAAGTTTTCTTATCAAATGTTTGAGAACAAAGTTTAAAATTTCCAAGTGTGATTATTTGATTCTCATTTTTTAGATTCATTTATGTCTAGGATTCTTATATCTTCCTGATATATTATTATATCATTATGAAATTCCTTTCTTTACCTCTAATGATACTCCTTACCTGAAAGTCTTTTTTGTCAAGTGTTAATACAGCAACTCCAAATTTCTATGGTTCTTGTTTTCATGATATATTTTTCCATACTTTTCACTTTTGCTTTCAGCATCTCTGTGTCTGTAGATTTCAAGAGCATCTCCTTATTAGGCTACAATAGGGCCTTTTTTCTTTCCATCTTAAGAATTTTCTGGCTTTAGGGTTGGATTTGAGTCTACCATGTCATTAGCTTTTTATTTATTCCATCTGGTTTTGATCTCTTTTTTCATCTTCTTCTGTCTTCTTTTCAGATAATGAAAGGTCTTTTAATATTTCATTTTAATTCTTTTATTGACTATATCTCTGTATTACATATTTTATTATTTCTCCAGTTAGTGAATTATTAATGTATCTTAGTCCACCTAAAATTAATATTGCAACAATTTCTATAAAAATGTAAAAGTCTCGTCATACTATATTTCCATAAACCTTTCAAATCTCTGCTATTGCTCTTCTGTGGAGAAATATGTATGCAAGAATAAAATGTTACAATTGTTTTTAGGAATCATATCTGTTAAAGAAGTAAAAAGAAAAAATATATATAGCTTTATATTTACATGCATATTTGCCTTACATGATGCCTTTTATTTTTAATATAGAGTAAATTTTTCTACAGAGTCATTTCTCCTCAGCTCAGATTCTTTAACCATTTATTGTGCTGTAATTCTGTGGATTTGCTGTGTTATCAGTTTATTTTATACAAATGTAACCATCATTTTTGAAGAATAGTTTTCTTGGATACAGAGAAGAGCATGGGATTTTTCCCTCAGGCAGTAGATATAAAGTAAGAAATCTCATTCAGTGCAATTATCTTCTTTCAAAGCTGAATCTCCTCTAGTTTCTGCCTATTTTCAGTCATCTTCAGTGCCTTCAAACAGGTATGTTTTTATATTTTACCCAGATTTTAAAACATTCATGTAAAAGAGAATTATTCTAGCATAACCACTGTGCTCCTGCCCAAAGTGGTAATACTTGTGGTTTGTTCTGGAGCCCGCTCCTTGGGCTTTTCTCTTGGTAGCTGCCTCTTTTGCTGGTTCTCTCCAATGAGTTAACTGGCCTCATGTCTGGTCTTTCAAGTTCTTAAGAACACTGCATTAATAAAAGAGTTCTTTCAAGAGAGTGTCCTTATTGCATGTATTTAGTGGGATATGTACATAAAAATTAAATTTACTCTTTCAGATACTCAAAGGCCAGATGTATCAAAAGGATACAGTGGTGAATGTGTCTGCCTGAATGAAACCAGTGGTTAAATAGGAAGTAATGTGAGCATCAAAAAGAATAAAGACTATAATAAATTACCAAGCAGTAAAGAGAAAAATCCATGAGTTCCCAGTGTTACTTTAAAAAAAAGTGAGAGAAAAAATTCATTTACTACCACTGGAAATGATTATTACTTCAACTCCTTATTCTTAATACTGGTAATGGAAGAGAAATAATTAATTATTTACTTTGCACTTTTAAGATAAATAGTAGTTCATCCCCAGTTGGTGAAAGTTAAAAAAAATGATTTCATTATGACAGAATTTAAATGTAATAGAATAGAGAACCCTAGAAATAAACCCACACACTTATAGTCAATTAATCTTCAAGAATATATAATGGAGAAAAGATAGTCTTTTCAACAAGTGGTGCTGGGAAAACTAGACGGCTACATGTAAATAAATGAAATTAGAACACTCCCTCTGACCATATAAAAAATAAAACTCAAAATGTTTTAAAGACCTGAATATAAGGTATGACACCAGAAAACTCCTAGAAAAGAACATAGACAAAATGTTCTCTGACATAAACTGTGGCAATATTTTCTTAGATCATCCTCCTAAGGCAAAACAAATAAAAGCAAAAATAAACAAATGAGACCTAATCAAATACAGAAGCTTTTGACAACAAAGGAATCTTTATCAACAAGACAAAAAGATAACCTAGGAAATAGAGAAAATATTTGCAAAGGCTGTGACCTACAAATGGTTGATATACAAAATATACAAACATCTCATACAATTTGATATTAAAAAAGCAAACAACCCAATCAAAATATGGACAAGGGACTTGGATAGATGTTTTCCAAAGTAGACATAGAGATGACCAACAGGCACACGAAAAGATGCTCAACATTGCTCATTATTAGAGAAATGCAAATCAACACCACAATGAGGCATCACCTCCACTGGTCAGAATGGCATCATTAAAAAGTCTACAAATAATAAATATTGGAGAGGGTGTGGAGAAAAGGAAACCCCCCCACACTGTTGGTGGGAATGTAAATTGTTGTAGACAATGTGGAAGACACTATGGGGGCTTCTTAAAAAAAAATCTTGGGTGTGTATCTGGAAAAGACTGAAAAGATATATGCACCCCAGTGTTTATAGCAGCACTATCTTATAGTAGTCAAGACATGGAAACAACCCAAGTGCCCATCAACAGATGACTGGTTTAAGAAAATGCTGCATACTTACACAATGAAATGCTACTCAGCTGTAAAAAGGAAAAAAAAAATGTAATTTGCAACAACATGGATGGGTCTGGAGAGTGTACTTAATGAAGTAAATCAAAGATAAATATTATATGACATCACTAACATATGGAATCTAAAAAATAATACAAATGAATCTATATATAAAACAGAAACAGACTCATAGACGTAGAAAACAAATTTATGGTTATTAAAGGATAAAGGGAAGGGAGAAGGGATAAATTAGAAGTGTGGGATTAAGAGATATAAAGTATGATAAATAAAATAGATAAGCAACAAGGATCTGTATAGCATAGGAACTATAGTCAGTATCTTATACTAACCTATAATGAAAAATAATATGAGACTTTATTGTACATATATAATATATATATTAATATATATATGAATCACTTTGCTATATACCTGAAGTTAATACAAAATTGTGACTCAAATATATTTCAATTAAAAATTATTAATTTCCAATTTCAGATTAAATAATTGATTTATAAAAACCCCCTCAGTGGATGCTAAAACCTTTAGGAGAAATGCTTTTCCCAGACTGTAAGTATCATCCATAACATAATTGTTAATTGCAAGGGGAGTTAACAAACTATATTTTATAAAAAAAGTTTTATAGGTTGTCGTCTTAAGCAATCAGTCAAATTTGACATTACTATTTGGAAGACACTAGGCATACTTATTGATGTGATACTATGTGAGGAACTCATGAATATTTCCAACCAAAACTGGCTAACATGATATAATCTAGCCTTCAAATCTAATTCCAATTAAGCATTAAATAAAGAGTTTTAAAAATTTAACGGAGTTCCCATCATGGCTCAGCAGAAACGAATCTGATTGGGAACCGTGAGGTTGCTAATTCAATCCTTGCTCTTGCTCAGTGGGTTAGGGATCTGGTGTTTCCATGAGCTGGGGTGTAGGTCACAGACGAGGCTCGGATCCTGTGTTGCTGTGGCTCTGGCTTAGGCTGCCAGCTGTAGTTCCGATTCACCTCCTAGCCTGGAAATCTCCATATGTCACAGGTGTGGCCCTAAAAAGCAAAAAGAAAAAAAAAGAAAATTTAACAATAAGTAAACCCAAAATGTTATATATTTTTAGAGCATTTGTGATTTTTTTTTAAACTGAGATTCTTTTAAAGGAGAGAGAGCATTTCTGATAACCAAATGCGATGTAGGAAAATTGATTGCATCTTGCTTAAAAAAGTAAACTAAAACCAAAAACAGTTATAAAATACATTAAAGGAACAATTAGAGAGATTTTAATAAATATAAGAACATTTTATGATTAATAATCTTAGGTGTGACAATGGTCCAGATGATATGCAGAATATTCTGATTTTTAAGATGTGTATTAAGAGTATTTAAGGATAAAGTGTCAAATTTTCTCCAGCTTATTTTGAAAATGCTCAGAAAGTATACATTTGCACATTAATGTATGTATGAAAAAGACATATAGCAAAATGTTATCAAATACTGAATCTTATAGTCGGTTTACTGATACATATTGCACTATTTTTCCAACCTTTCAATCTCTTCGAGATTATTCATGTAAAAAATTATTAAAATTCAAAAATTAAATTATTTTAAATCATTTTTAAATGTGAACTCAGAAATGTTGTTAAAAATAAGCTATCATTGGAGTTCCCTTGTGCTCAGCAGGTTAAGGATCCAGTGTCACTGCTGTGGTGCAGGTTCTATCCTTGGCCTAGGAATTTCTGCCTGCCATAGGAGAGGCTTAAAAAAAAGTATCATTCATTAAATACTTATAATGTGTGATATATATAAAATTTAATTCTCCTGACATGAGTAAAATTGTATAAATATCCTCACTTTACAGGTAAGGGGACTGAGGCATTAAGTAAAGTAATTTTCCAAATAAATGACAATATTGAAGGTAAGGACCTTAATAGAATAGGTTGAGGATTATGTAATTAATTCCATAGCTTCTCTAGAAAATATTCCAGTCATGGTGTTATGATCAGACTCTCAGTTTAGAAAGATATACATTGCCACAGCATTCGGGAATAACTGAATGGAGGGGAGAGAACAGTAGAATACTTAGTATTCTAATGAACATGTCCAGAAAATACCTAATTAGAAGTGCCCAGAGTGGGAGATGTAAAGGAAAAGGTAGAGGCCCAAGACATTGTAAATGGAGACTATATATGACTTAGAATCTGACACACTTACGATTAGAGGAATGGGTCAAAAAGAGATTTAAAGTTTAAATCTATTCACTTAAAAAATGGTGATGTCATTAATCAAACTCTTATGTAAGATATACAGAAATTTTCTTGGGAAGTAAACAATAAGATTATTTGTGGCTATGTTGATTTTGATTTCTGTGGGGATAAGTACCTTACTGAAAATTCGAGCGTGGTGTCAGATGCAGGGAGGGTATCATAGTAAACAACTGAGATGCAAAACGTAAAGACATGGTATGGTAAAGCATAGGGAGAAATGGCATTTGGGGAAAAACTTAAAAGTACTGAAACTTATCAATTTTTTTTCAAGAAAAAAATATACATTCAAATAAATGATACCTATAGTCATTGTGTGTGTGTGTGTGTGTGTGTGTGTGTGTGTGTGTGTGTGGATTTGTATGCCAGAAATGGTAGAAACATAACAGCTGAAAGGAAATAAGACTTATAAGAAACAGATTTCTGTATAGGTAAGAGGAACGGGATTAAACAAGAACTGTCTATTCCTTGGGCCACTAAGAGCATGTTTGTATATCAAAGATAATAGTGATTATGAGACCAGGAATTTGGAAAAAAGAGTATCCTCTATCCCTCCATGACATTTAACCTTCTTCTGTTTCTAGAAACTCCATGAGCTGACTTTTAGTTTCTAGCTGAGTACAGAGGACTTTCATTTTACTGACAGTAATTGTGCTTTCTCTGTATAAGCAAAGAGCTGGAACTTATTAAATAAAGTCCTTAAATTTCTTCCCATCACATGGGGGAAAAAATGAACACACTTTGCCAAATTGAAATATTAGTGAGTAAAGTCTCAAAGATATAGGAACGTTTTGTCTTCTCAGAGCACCTACTGGACAATTCTTTGCTTGATGTATCACCTCCCCTCTGCTAAAAAGGTCAAGCTTGCCAAGGACGCCAATAAAAGACATAGATAAATTCATGATACCGCTCAAAATAGAATTTAAATATTTATTTAAGTTCATAGGCTTCCATGCAACTTTTATAGGACATTATTCACTCTGTATCACTTGTGAAAAATATCACTACCACTGTATATATATATATATTTTTTCTGCTGTTAAGTTTTTTGGTTTTTGACATGTATGAGCTGCTTCATTGTGTTTCTGTTAGTGATATCTCAGCACATTTAAGTCTTTAAACTGTAGCAAAATTTAGAACATATGTTTGTTACTTAATATACATTAACAAGTGAATTTTTCTACTCAGATAAAGTAGAAGTCTCTATTTAGCTGTTACTTTTTCCTAATTTTAATCATATTTTTGCATTATTGCATGAATGTGCTTTAGGGACTGGCAAGAGATATACTCTGCCAGGCATCATTAAAACCAGCATCAAGGTTAATGTCATAAAATTATTACCTTTCATTATTTCTGAACTTAGCAGCAAATACCACATCAAGGAGATGTCGATTTATTTTTAAAGATCCCAAAGAGAGAGCTTTATCATAAACAGTGTGAATAAGTATAAGCTAAACTAAAAATTATTGGCAAAAGTATTTCCTTGTTAGAAGCACTTCCCTGTTAGAGGCAAAGATTTAGGCAGTGACTTTTAAAACTTTTGTAGCTC
Source organism: Sus scrofa (assembly GCF_054392235.1). Lineage (NCBI taxonomy): Eukaryota > Metazoa > Chordata > Mammalia > Artiodactyla > Suidae > Sus > Sus scrofa. The sequence goes on along the minus strand of NC_139383.1, from coordinate 46,052,390 downwards.
CTGGAAGGAGTACAGCAAAGTTTCAAGTCATTTTAAAATTGTACCACCAGATATTTTATTAGGGACATAGGATGAGATAATGTATTCAAATACTAATTGAACATGCTTCTTCTTAGCATCTGTTCGCGTGAGAAAGGAGTTAGAATTACCATAACTCAAACGTGCTGTGCTATCGCTATCCCTATGGTCAACATAAATAATCCACATCTTCCATTTCACATATGTCCTATCAAAACAATTGTTTCAGTGACTTCTCTACCTGGGATACCTGTGAAATATTTATCTGTTTGGTAGTTGAAAAGGGCCTGCAGGAGTCTATCGGGATAATGATATATATAATACTGATATCTTGAACCTTAAAGTCTGCCATTTAAGTTTGGTTTTGCAGAAGTGATTGAAACCCATACCTTTGATTTATAAAAAGAAGGATAAAATTGATCCTTAAGTTAAAATACTACCCCAAATATATCTTAAAGACAAGCAAGACTAAATATAAAGATAGAAGCCCTTCAGAAGTGGAAAATGAATATTTCTCAATTTTAATGCCATATATCTGTAACTTTTCCTAAATACAAAAGCTCTTCTTTCAACTCAGTTTTAGGATACTAGCAATATTTCATTTCCCTGTGAGGGTTACAGGGCAGCAAGAGTAAAGTAAATAGTTTGAGTCATTTATCTACTTTTCAGGCCTTGATTCAAGTTCAACCAGAAAAGTTAAATTAATGTTTTTTCTTGTTGTCAGGAAGAGTCACAAAGAGAAATTTATTACTTAGAGCTCTGTCTAGTGTGCAGTTACTGAATTCAAAAGACCAAGGCACATCAGTTTTGGAAAAGCTATTTTGTTCAGTTGTGTAAGGTCTCAGGAATCCAAATCGATTGTGGAAAGGAACAATGAGAGAATAAAAGGGTGGAAATTATATATTTTAGAGGAATTTACATTAGTATGTGCATAATACAATATCCTCATCATACAGAGTAATAAAAAGTGAATGTCTCTCAGCTATTTCTTTTATGCCTCCCTTGAATATTTTAAAAGGCTTAAGGGAGGTTCAAATCCCATTATACCTAAATTAGAATCCTCATCTAGAAGAGAAAGAAAGTTTATTTTTCAAAGTCATCAGGCAAACAGAGTGCATTGCAGAAAAAAAAAAAAAAATCAGAGACCTCAGACTGTGTGTACCAGCCAAAAAAGATGATCCCTTCCTGCAGGATAGACTGATATTTTCTATACATGCATGCTATTGCATTACTGCTGAGTAAGCTGGTTTTTCAAAAGGACATAAGCCAGGGAGCCAGCAAAAGGGACTACAGCATTAGTTATAGGGGAAGATTATTCAGATCTGACACTGTCTCTGTGAGGATGAAGGTTTGATCATTGCCTTTGCTCAGTAGGCTAAAGCTCCAGCCTTGCTGCAAGCTTCCATGTAGGTTGCAGATGTGGCTCGGATCTGGCGTTGCTGTGGCTATGGTGTAAGCTGGCAGCAGTATCTCTGATTTTTTCCCCAGCCTGGGAACTTCCATTGACTCAGGTGTATCTGTAAGAAAGAAAACAAAAACAAAATAAAACAAAGAAAAACTTTTGTTAGATAAGGCTATTAAATAGCTTTCCTTCAAAGGAATCAAGATATAATCTAAAAACAGAGTAGTTCAGTAATAAAACACCATACTCATTTACTTTCTTCTAAGAATTGCCTTTAAAGATACCTAGTTTCTCCTTGATAAATATACACTTATTGATTGAATGGTGAAGCATTCTTGAATTATTTACATTATTAGGTTTCTATCAAACTACTCTCCCAAAATGTTATTTCCAAACATGAAAAAAACTGTGAAAACACTTCCTTTCTAAACACTGCATGTAAAAATATTAGTATCCATATTCTAATGTGGAGAATAGCCCCCACTTCCGAAATGACTTTTTGTTTGTTTGTTTTTGCTTTTTAGGGCCTCACCCATGGCCTATGGAAGTTCCCAGGCTAAGGACTGAATTTGAGCTGCAGCTGCCAGTCTGTGCCATAGCCAGCCATAGCAACGCCAGATCCAAGCCACATCTGTGACCTACACTGCATTTCCCAGCAATGCTGGATCCTTAACCCACTGAGCGAGGCCAGTGATTGAACCTGCATCCTCATGGTTACCAGTCAGATTTGTCTCTGCTGCACTACACAGGGAATTCTGAAATGAATTCTTAAAAAATGTACAGCTATCATCAAGATGGGAGGACTTGAGGTAATAATGTTTGTCACATGTGTCAAATGTGTATTTACGGTTATTATCATTATTAAAGTACATAATCTGTTTACAGAGTGAATTAAAAACAAAGAATTAACCAGAGTAAAACTCTTTCCTTACACCTAGAAAGAGAGGTCTACACACTGTTTTGAAAGATAGTGTGACCTTGTATTTTCCCTACCCTTCCTCCAGGGAAAGAAGTAGATAGATTTCTTTAGCTTTAGAACTGAAAACAAGAGTAAATTTGAGGATATGTTTCCCAGACATGAGAGGATGGAGGGGAGGAAAGTTCATTTTCTCTGGGGGAGGAGGAAGTTGCATCCTTAGGATGAATTTTGAACTCTGCAAGGAGAAATGGATCCCAAGGGCAGAGTCTACAGTCCTACTTTTACTGATCATTTGGGATGGGGATGGAGGAAGGCTGCTGATAAAAGACACTGCTGTGAGTAGTGGCTGTGAACACACCTGAGGTAGCAGCTTTTGAGAAAAAAAAAAAAAGTGTAGTTCTGAGCTCTAATGACAAAAATATAGCAACCTGTCTGAAGCATGCACTTATGACCTTGGCCAGTTTTCTGGCACCACCAAGTCCCAGATTCTTAGATGAGCCCATGGACGGGTTGTGCCTAGAACAAGCAATATTGAATTTCCTGCTGCATGGTCGGCCAGGGGCTCAGAAGAGACTAAATTTGATATAGACAAACAAGGGAATATGAAATTTTTCATGTCCTATATTTTGAAATTTAACTAAAGTTATGCAGCTATAATAATAACAAAAAGGTCAAAGTGACTTTGTGACTCTGCCTGTGACTCTCTGTTGCAATTATTAGATCTTTATTTCTATTTATTTTGTTATTAGATACTTTGTATTGTCAAAGCAAAAGTTTCTCTGGGCAAAGTTAAACTTGAAGGGAAAACTTTATTCAAGGCTATTGCAATAGAAGAGAGAGGGCAGAAATAATCTGAGCTCAATTCCTCTGAGATTTTAACAGGAAGGTTGGGACAAATCCTAGGCTTTATCCAGTGGAAAAGTGAGATTTCTTCCTGTCAGGAGGTAGTTTACAACTTGAAGCAAAATACCCCTTAAAGTTAAGCTCCTACACTCCCAGAGACTAGGAGATGAGGCACTATCTTCCTTGATGTTTACATTTCAAGGGATGAATCCCAGGTCTTTGAGAAAGACATTCCTTGTTGTAAAACTGACAAGAGACTTTTTAAAAGATTTACCTCTAAAAAGGGCAAAAACAGGTTTTGTTTTTTTTGTTTGTTTTTTCTTTTTTTTTTTTTTTTTTTTTTTTGTTTTTTACAATGACCAGTTTTCTAAAGTCAGCACTTTGAGAAAAGGAAGACTAGGGGCTGAGGGTCAGGAAGAAGGCCAGTGTAAAGTTTATCCAAGCTGAGGAGAATGTTAAGTTTGTCTTGGTCAGTATGCAATATTAAACACCACAAGATGAAATTACTTTTTGTGAGTCTGATTTCAGCAGAAGTATACCTTCTTCCTATTACATGCAATCCTAATTTTAAAGATGTTTTTCACTCCTAATCTCAACATTCTGAAAGGAAGTAAAACAAAGATAAATGCATTTAAAAACAAATAAAATGCATGTAACTTAGAAATCCCTGGGCCCAAATGACCAAGACTCTGCAAAAAAATTGCATTTATCAAAGCGTGGATCAGTGCTCATACATAATTAAAGAGGAATTGCAACCCTTAATTGTGTCTCTTAAAGAACATTAGAAGACACCCATCTCATTACACACACAATCACATCTCAAACCGCTTTTCTCCTCCTCTCTGGTTCTCTCACTCACAGTACTGGTCCAGACCCTACAGTCAATGAATTCCATAAAACTTACACACATACCTGTGGACTTTCTGTGCCTTTTTTTTTTTTTTTAATCATTCTTTCCTTCTGAAATCTTGTCTCTCTCTTCTTCTCTCAGTTTCTTAAATTATTCTAATAATTTCATGCTTTTCAAACATAGAAAATATTCTAAACAGATAATATATATCCAAGTTTCTCAAGTCCCTTTGTAACCCCCAGCATCTCAGACTAATCTGTAAAATAAAGGTTGGATTGCTACATAGGCAATACCTAAATTTCTGTTACAGTGTTACAACTGCTACTATTTTTAGTCCCATTTGGAAAGCTTCAATTACATATGTTTCAAAGTGAAATAAACCAATTCATTTCACTTTGTTTTCTAAAAAAATTAAATAAAATATATAAATTCATGAAAGCTATCTTAAAATATGAAATTTCACATTTTTGACACTAATTTAAGAGAAATAAGTTCTCCTCTAATTCATTTGAGGGACAGGAACATATGTCCCTATTTTTGATATCCCCTATGCATTACATGACACATGTAACATGATAAAAAGTCATGAAATTGAATGAAAAGTTGGATTTTAATACCACTATAGTCACAATGCAATAGAGGAGAGAGGACAGAAATAATCTGAGCTCAATTCCTCTTGTAATGATGCTCAGTAACAAGAGTAAGGCTGTTATGCAAACCTAGTCTTCTCCTTTGATAAAGAGTTTCTAGAGATTTAGACCTCCTTCTCTTCTGGTACAGAGAGGGAGACACCCTTAAAAACAGAGATGTCTATTATAAATATAAGTAACTCTTACAAAAGAGTCACTTCTACTCAGTTTTCAGAGCCTTCCCTGGGTTAGCTGTATTTTAAAAATAATCATTAAAATCTCTTTATGCTAAATAAGCATATTTTGGGGTGACAGTTTTTCTCCCCTTCAGTAGAGAGACAGCATGAAAAAGCATAGGCAGGGACTGTGGAAAATAAACAAGCAAACAATTATTATAATGGTACCTTTTTACTCAAATGGAAAGATGACTCCATGTTTCTTCATGATAGATCCTTTTCCTCTTAACTCAAAAAAATTGTTTTTACCTATTGTTTATAAATATTTTGCAAATGTTTTACAGAGCTGTCAGATGAAGAAATCCATTGTTGTGCATAGTACAATCCTATCTTTCTTTTATTGTGATATATTTTTATATAATGGAATATGATGGCCTACAATATTTAGCATTTGGGTTAGCAGACTGTTGGATTTACCTGAACATAAGTGGATGAAAGTCTAAAGATTAACTTTATAGTAAAACAAGTACAATATCTCACCACCCCTTTAAGGATACCCTTAGTGGAAGAGTGTACAAAGACTAGAAAAGTGTTTAAGTGGTTTATGGATATAAGTTAAGACAGCATTTTTTTCACCATGCTTTTACACTCTGTGAGTCAACCTTTTTACTTACTATCTTTTAGCAAAGAGGAAAACAAGATGAGTCCTTTTAGAAAGAATAACTTGGAGGTGCTACAGAAAATGTATTAGAGGCAATCGGTCAGGAAGCAGTGAGCTGTCCTGGCCTGGAATGAAACAGTGCAGTCTGATCTGGAGAAGTTCCCTTCAGAGAGATGCCATGGAGCCCTGACAGCGCACTGGGCAGGAAAAATAGATACGATTCAGTTATAGATTAGAATACAGACTGAAGGAGACATTTCATGACAGGCTCTTTATATTACAAGGAATTGGACACTAGGAAGAACAGAGATTTGAAAATGATGAAATGGGGAAATATATTTGGACTAAGTATATATGTTGAGGAGGAAGAAAATTTTCCTCTACCCTCCTGAGTTCTTCAGGCTGTTCCAAGAATTAAATTGACATGAGGTAGATGAGCAGAAGAAAAAAATTTAATTACATGTGAGGGGAGATCATAAAAATGATGCTCAGTAAGTGACCAAAAGCAATTAACTTTTAACATCTTTTTATATAAAACAATAACATTTTGAGGATTTCACAGGACCTAACCTAAGAAGCTTAGGTTCAGGTGATTAATTAGTAAGGAATTTAAGCAAAGTTTGAGCTCTAGTAGTAAATTTGTAAAGCAGCAGCAAGCTTAGGTCTTTGATGATAAGAATACTGTCGTGGGAGTTCCCTGATGACTCAGTGGGTTAAGGATCTGGCACTGTTACTGCTATGGTTCAGGGTGCATGTTCGACCCTGGCCTGGGAACTTCCATTAGCGCAGTCAAAAAAGGAATGTCTGCCCTTTGCTTCCTGGTTCAGGGAGGGAGATTTCACATGGGAGATTTACTCTTCACATGGTGGATTTATTTCCTACATTCAGGAAAAGAAAGCTCAAAGAGTTCCTGTCGAACAGTTCTTACACTAGCTGTTTTTAAAGTAACTTTAATTTGAAATAATCAATACACCATTGAGGTATGTTTTGGGGATGCCTGCCCTGGGCCCCCACAGTTCCTTCCTCTAAAACTTTCCTAGAGGTTTCATACTAACAGTTGCTGCTGGATTGTTGCATTTCATCCAATTAGTCTCTTTGTCTTGGCAATAGTCAGTTTAGTTGAACTCATTTCAGGAGATGATGATTGAAAAACTGGTGCTATGAATGAGATAAAAACTTGTCTTGAATAGTTGTTGCTTTATAATCACAGACCCTGATATGTGAGATATAGACTATATATAAATCAATCTATGAACAATTGTCCCCTGTGGAAATTATTAACAAAAATATGTTCAGAAATATGTCATCACTGCAAATATTAGAACATTTGTTTGACAAAAAAAGAGGTGACTGATGAGGTCCAATATGTATCCCATTTTGAGAAATACATCCTGGCAGTTTAGCCTAATGAATCAATAAATTGGAAATACAAAAGCATGTTAAATAATATTGAATCTAAAACAAGCAAATACAGAACTGAAAATTCTAATGCTATTCTTATTCCCTGACAGAACTGAAAATTCTAATGCTATTCTTATTCCTGATAAGTAAAGCAATCATGTTAAAAGTAAACTTTCAAACATTTTTTCTTTAGTTGTGGTTCTTGTTGCAATACGCATACATGTATCTTGATGAAAACTGACAAATTACAGGAAAACAAAGAAAAGAGTAAAATTAAATCAAAAACTTATTATCATCAAATCATCAATTTTAATATATTGATGTATTTCTCTTATGGAATTTTTCTTCATATTCACTTATAATATTTGGAAAGATGCAAAACAAATGAAATACAGTTTAAGACCTACAATTTTCCACATTAAAGATATTTTCAAAAATATTATTTCAAGCGCCTGCTTCATATTTTTTAAAAGTATCTTGATATCACAGTGTCAGTTTAAGTCATTTTTATCTTTTATCACTATTAATAATGCTGGGATATTTTCCTTGTACATATATCTTTGTTTTTAAATCTTATCATTTTATTATGTGTCCAGAGGTGGAATGTTCCACCTAAGCAATGTGAACTTTTTAAAGAATTTTTGTTGAGGGAGTTGCTATTATGGCACAGTAGAAACGAACCTGACTGGTATCCATGAGGATGTGGGTTCGATCTCTGGCCTCGCTCAGTGGGTCAGGGATCCAGCATTGCCATGAGCTGTGGTGTAGGTTGCAGACCTGGCTTGGATCCTGTATTGCTGTGGCTATGGTGTAAGCTAGCAGCTGTACCTCTGATCCAACCCCTAGCCTGGGAACTTCCATATGCCACGGGTGCAGCCCTAAAATAAATAAATAAAAAGCAAAAAAATAGAAAATACTGAATTTTTGTTGTAAAGATTTTTGTCGGATCACCATTTTGAATGGTCATGGTTGTTAACATTTTATCAGAATGACAGGTGTGCTTATGATTAGCTTATTGTATTTGTACTATCTACGCATTAGCTCACTTTATCTTTACCAAATTATGATTAAGCTAGACCAGGAAGTCACAAGAGTGGGATGTAAATACAGAGCCATCAGATGAAGAAATCTATAGTTATAAACAATGCAATCTTGTCTTTCTTTTATTGTGGTATATTTTTATATAAAACCTTGATAATTTGATGGAAGAGAATAAAGCAGAAATCAAGAAAGAAAGAAAGAAAGAAAGAGCCTGGACTCCAAGTCCACAACATCCTTCATTGCTATTTTAAGATGTATATTCTTGAGCTTATATTCATATGCCTGCCGTTTGTATTGTTCTTCCAGTGAGCTTCCCATGTTATTCTTCTGGCTGGTCTAGGAAGTAAAGTGACAAGAGACAGACCAACAGGAGATGATCAAACAAAATTTTAAAAACATGTATACGTAGGAGAGAGCCAGGAGAACTAAAGAGCTCACAAAAATGGACAAAGCCCTCACCTCCATCTGTATCCTCAGCTAAAGACAAAAAAAAAAAAAAAAAAAAAAAAAAAAAGGATGCGAGTGGGTTGATTTAATTTATGAGAGGTTACTGGGGAAAGCACAATAAACAGGGATAGGTTGTCATGTAGATTTAAGCCCTTGCTTTTTCCATTGAGTTTCTAGAGATTTGACCCTCTGTCTCCTCCTGGTACATAACAAAGAGACATCCTTACAAGTGGAGATTTCCCTTACAAATTCAATGTTTCTTATAAAAGGATAACTCCTTGTGGGTTTTCAGATGTTTTCCCCATAGCTGCTATTCCTTAGAAAATAATCATTGTTAAATAATTAATATGCCAAAGAGATGTATTTTGGGATGGCAAATTCTGTTCCCCTCAAACATTTATTATTATTTTTAACTTCCTAGAGGTCAGGTGGGCTGGTTTTTGGGGTTCATGATTTCTGTTTTCCAATTAGCATCCAAAAGACAACAACCACAAACAGTGCTTTGGAGATTGGTTTCTTTTAAATCTTTGGCATCTAAGGACATTCTTATTATCACACTTGATTGAATATTTCCAGTTTGAGAAATATTTCCCTCAAAATATTGATAGAATTGCCATGTTGGCAAGTCAAATGCTATTCTTGGTTTAAATTAAGACCCTTCATTTCTTTCTAAAAATGTTTAGAATTTTCCCCTGTGCACGGATTTTGAAAATTTTATAATGGCATATTTAAGTAAAGATCTTTTTATTTAATTTATTATACTTGAAGATCTGTGGACCATTTTAGTCTGTAATAATAAAATAAAAAGAGGATTAATATTTGAAAACTCTCTCTCTCTTTTTTTTTTTGATTATTTGACAGACATTATTTTTTATCCCAGTTTTATTGAGATATTATTGACATTAAGGTCAGCATAATGATTTGAACTATGTACATCATGAAATGATTACCACAATAATTTAGTGACTATTACCTCATATATATACAAAATAAAAGAAAAAGAAATTCTTTTCCTTGTGATGAGAAGTCAATATTTACTCACCTAACAACTTTCATATTTAGCATAGAGCTATCTTAATTATATTAATTGTGTTATACATTACATCAATACTATTTCTTTATCTTACAACTGGAAGTTTGTAAGATTTGACTAACTTCATCATAAAAAGATATTATATTATTATTGATTGTATTCCTCATTTCACCCCTTGACTGACTTATTTTAGAACTGGATGTTTGTACTTCTTAGTCTCCCTCACATATTTTACTCTTTCCCCTACCCACCTCCCCTTGACAACAACCTATTTATTCTCTGCATCTATGACTCTGTTTTTTTATATTTGTTGATTTTTTTGTTTTTGTTAATTTTTAAAATTTTAGATTCCACATATAAATGAAATCATACATTATCTTTCTATATCTGACTTATTTCACTTAGCATATTACACTATATACATCCATGTTGTAGCAAATGGCAAGATTTCATTCTCTTTTAATGGCTGAGTAATATTCCATCATTTATCTTCTTTATCCATTCCTCTGTTGACTGACATTTAGATTTCTTTCATATATTAGCTATCATAAATAATGATGCAATGAACATAAAGTTGCATATATTTTTTCTAATTATTGTTTTTGTTTTCTTTGGAAAAAGTATACAGAAGTGAGTTGCTGAATCATATAATAGTTCTATTTTAAATTTTTTGAGGAACCTCCATACCTTTATACATAGTAGTTGTACCAATTTACATTGCCTCCAGCAGTGCACCAGGATTCCTTTTTCTCCTAATACTTACCAGCATGTGTTGTATTTTAGCTTCTTGAAAATAATCATCCTAAAGGGATATGTGTGGGATGGTGTAGGTAGGACAAATAGTTTGGTCTTGGGTTCATTTGAAGGTGTCTGTAGATCATCATATGGATATATTTAAGTGGTAACTCAATATTAGGTCTAATGCAATGAAAACAATTTGGAGTCATTGTCATGTTGACATTTATCTGGTGGTGGTACTACGTAGCAAGAACTTATGGGGAAAAAAAAAGACAACCGACCTTAGAGACCAATTAAAGAATATTTAGGTAGTGGGTGGTTGTACTTGAAACAATGAAAGAAAAAAACAAGTAATAAAAGATTAGCATAGAATATCATGAAAGCTAGGGGAGAATTCAGTTTCAAAGGGGGAATGATTTGTTGCATCGCATCTCAAAAAGAAATCAGGTTTTAAAAGACAGTCTTGACTTTTTGTAATAATTAGATTTGCTGGATTCTTCAGAGAAATTTACAATAAACATTACAGGTACAAATAAATGGTTTTCTTGGTTTGAGGAGTAACTGAGAAATTACGAATGAAACCAGTAAGGAAGATTACTTTATGGTGAAGAGTAATAGGTAGGAGGTCAGGGTACTCTGCTTAGAATGAAAGACCTGGATATATGCTGTGTTAATAAATCTGAAATTACCAGTAGCCTAACTTTAGAAAAAAGTAAAAGTATGTCTACATGTGAATAGCAAGGACTGAGATCAGGATGGGCAAAAAGAAAAGGGCTCTTGGTAGTCAAAAAGATTGATGACAATTGGGTAACTTTAAGCATGACAACATTAAATGTAATTCTTATGTCAGTGAGAGAATGATTTCCAAATTTCGTTTTTAATTCATACACAAAATTAGTTAACAATCCATTCATTTCAGACATCGAAATGTAGTATAAATGTACTTTCAGAATAATGATAATTTTGAAACATCCAGAAAACTGAGAATGATGATACTGCTAGTGACTAGGGCTATTTCTTTGAATTTGAATTTTATACAAAATCTGGGACCTAAAATTATAGTCTAAAGGAAAGAAAAAGAAAACATATCTTCTTTGAGCCAAGTAAAGCTAAATTTGATTTAGACTATAATAGCTTGAAATCCAATTATGGATAAATCCCTTTCACAAAGCACTTACTATAATTTAATTATGTTTTGCTTTTACCATCTCTCCCTCTTTCATTTTTTTTCCTCAGTTTATTTCTATTTCACTCACAAAAGTCTATTTTTCTATATTATTAAAAGCATATTTACAAGTTTACTATTTGAAACCCCAAATGCAGTGATTTATAAGTGCCATAACATTATTAAAATAAAGTTTCAAGTAGAAATTGGCACAATGCTGTTAATCAACTATACTTTAATTTTATTTATGTATGTATGTATGTATGTATGTATGTATTTTGCTTTCTAGGGCTGCAGGTGCAGCATATGGAAGTTCCCAGGCTAGGGGCTGAATCTCTATGCTCAGGGTCTATTTCTAGAGAATCCCAACTGAGAATCCCAAGTCTAGAAAATATTCTCAAGGCCTAGGATCTCTTCCATCAACCTGTCAAGCCTGTAGGGGCAGTTGACTAGGTTCCCTGATGTGCCTGAGCCAAGCCTATTGTTCCAGAATGGTCCCCCTACTCACTCTCAAAGGAATTGTACAGCAAAGCCTCTCTCCATGCCCCATCACTCACATACTAAGTCTTACCTTCCATTAGACACCATCATCCATCATGGCAGCAGTTATTTTTTTGTGTGAGTCTAGTGTATCTCTTCCTATTTGATGTTAATATCTGCAAGGATCATGTCTATTTTCCTCATCATTGTGTAGAACCTAGTACAGTACCTCATACATAATAAATAATCAACAAATATTTCTCAAATACTGTTCAGTAAATAAAGGAGAGGAAATGGAAACAAACATAAAAGTGGTGCATTCAACTTGTCAGAGAGCTAAAGACAAGCATAGACTTCTTACCACATATATTTCCTGACAACATAAAAGTGAAAATACTATGAATGTATATTTTTTAAACTATCAACCTTCATAGAACAATTCAGAAACAATGTTGTGCCCAATTTTATACTCCACCAGCTACTTTCATTTCCATGTATAAATTTATTATACTACTTATAACTGTAGTAGTATTATACTACTTATAAAAAATATCAATATATATTTTTAAGTAAAATAGTAGCCAATTGATGTCTAAGAAACCAATTAAGTTGACTATCAGCCTTTTTTTTTTTGCTTTGCTTTGCTTTTTTTCTTTTTATAAAAGGTATTGACAAACAACAGATAGTCACAGGGCACTATGGAATGAGAAACTAATTTCCTAGAACCTATATGCAGAGGATGTTTTGACTTCAGTTACACATTCTAGGTATTTTCAAGGTGCCAAAGTTCCTGATTATTCTTCTCTACTGCATCTTTAAGTTTAATGGGGAGACTGCAGTCACTTATGTGTTGCCTTCTTCATGTAAAATGAAATTACACAAGAAGCAGGTAAAAGTTTCTATCTAAATGTGTCTTTATCCTGATAATTTGGAAATAGGAGATCAAGGTAATTGTTTCTAAAAATTATCCATCTGTAGCTCCCTGCCCTATATACATATAGTAAAATTATAAAAAGACATGAGGTACGCATGTTTTCTCACAAGTTATGCAGTTTATGCTTGACAGAATTTTGTTGGTGACTACTTTCTGTATTGATGTCTGTTTTGCGATTTTTTCTATTATATTATTTTAAAAATTGTATTTTCTTGGAGCTCCCACTGTGTCATAGCAGGTTAAGGATACAGTATTGTCTCTGTGCAGCTTGGGTGGCTGCTAAAGTGTGGGTTTAACTCCCAGCCCAGCACAGGGGGTTAAGGATCTAGCATTGCCACAGCTTTGATGTAGGCTGCAGCTGTAGTTTGGATTCGATTCCTGACCCTGGAACTTCCATATACCATGGGGTGTAGCCAAAAATATATATATATATATATTTTTTTTTCTTTATACTGCTGTTATGACTGGTCCACAGTAAAAAACTAAGATGATAAATTTTATTATATCTTAATACAATTTAAATTCATAATATCATGTATTAGATATTGTCAGTGAAATATTGTTAATAAATTTAGACATTTTGAGGGCATCATAGATTGATGTCCTGATAATATTATTAGACCCTGAGCAGAAAAAGATTCAAATGCATATTTTATAAGTCTGAAAGCTATTTATTTTATCAAAATAAAAAATGCCACAGTAAAATCAATCATCTGTCTTAATGCAGTTCAGTGAGGTCATTTCTCATAGGTATTAATGTAACAGAAAGGCAGTTTGTTCAAAACATTTCTGGCAGTTCTAAAGATGCTTGAATTTTATAGCTGCCCTTGCTCACTTATTTTGGGGGGTGGGGGAGGAGAAAGCTGGAGGTGAGCATTGATTAAATGAATGATAAGGTCTTTGATAGGTCGATTTTTTTCACCATTTTAATTTAGAAGGTAAAACTTTCTATCACAGTTTAAGCTGAAAATTATGGCTGAGATAATAGAGGTCTGATTCCAGTGCAAGTTAAAGAAGAAAAAGTTGCTGCTCAAATGTCAAGACATCTTGTGGTCCAAGATGATTAAAACCAAACTGTTTGCTATATGAATCCCAAGGTGCAGCTATATCTCAGCTTTGGTGACATTTAGCCAGTGACTTTTCATAGCTTGTTAATAATGTATAGCTGTCCCTATATAAATTTTCAGTGACAGAAGTGGCCGTTTGGAGTGGAGCAGTTAATGAGATTTATTCTTGACAGCAAATGCAGATTTGAAAAGTATTTCTACAAAATCAAGATTGATGTCAAAAGAAATCACGTATTTAACAGAAAATGACATCATAACCATTTTGGGGGTGTTTTAAACTGAGATTACAGAATTTTGTCCAATGAAATACACTCATTTTTAAAAAGCCTTCTATGCAGCCCAACACTCAGCCCTTTCTGCAGCCAGTTTCTACTTATCCAGCATAAATCAGAAGACCTCACCTTATAAATCACTTCCTCAGTGGAGATTTTCTCACCTTTGACTTGGTTAGTTCCGCCTAATTCATGTAAGTTTCCCATCAAAAGGCTGTATCATACATTTTTGTAATTGCTTCTTTTATGCCTGTCTTTCCCCCAGACACCAGTAACATGTTCTTAGCAAATTTTTAGCTTTCACTGAATCTTTAAATGATTTCTTATCCATTGAATCAACATTAATATGTGTTGCTATGAATACTCTTTGCCAAATGAAGAGCTATCTTTAATTTGTTAGACAATGAAGTTTTATGAGAACATTTCAGTGCATATTCTGACTATTCAATATTAACCTCCCATTATTTTGCTTCAGTAGAAACAGAAAACTGGGAGTTCCCATTGTGACTCAGTGGGTTAAGAACCCATCTAGTATCCAAGATGATGCAGGTTAGGTTGCTGGCCTTGCTCAGTGGGCTAAGGGCTAAGGATCTGGCATTACCTCAAACTGTGGCATAGGTCGCAGATGCGGCTCAGATCTGGCATTGCTGTAGCTGTGGTGTAGGCCAGCACCTGCAGCTCTAATTCAACCCTTAGCCTGGGACCTTCCTCTATCACAGGCATGGCCCTCAAAAGAGAAAGAAAGAAATAGAACACTGTTGGTTTTAGCCATGTCTGTATCTACTATGACAACTTAAAACCTGGCATATATACAAATAATTCATAAAGTATGAAATGTCATCATCTCTTACTCACCTCTGTCATCTCCATGTCAAGAGTTCCAAAGCCTTAGCACTTACTACTGCACGTCCTTTACTGCACACTAGTACATTGTCTTTGCCTCTGTTTAATTAACAAATGGTCTTCTGGAAAACTCCCCCTGGAGTCAATTTCACATCTGTGATTGCATACAGGATTGATGTTCCCAGTAAGAATCCAGTATTATAATTTGTCTAAAATAATTCTACTTTAGGTTGTTTAAGCACATCATTGAAATCTTAACTCTTCTGTTTTATTTGTTGATTCAAACACATGACTGCTCCGGTGTCTGCTTTTCAATGTTATATTGCTCAGAAATGATGTGTTCATTAAAATCTTTTAATCATCTTAGCATTTAGCCTGGACTTTAGCACTGAAATAGAACTTAAACTTCCTATTAGTCGGATAGCAATGAAAAATGGTAAACAGTACTTATTCCCCACAGAAATTTAGCTATCTCATCTAGGCTTATTTGATGTAAAATAATAGTGTTCTGATGAATGGAAGCCTAAATGATTATTTCTAGTTATTTGCTCACTCAAATGAAATTAGGAACTTAAAGAAAAAGAAAAAAAAAGGTTTACATGGTAAAGAATTACCAATGAAGTTGTTCAGGCAGCTGACATGCTAATGCTGTATCCTGCAGCCTCATACAGAGATTTCCCGGATCCAGCAATATGCATTATTATGATTCAGAGCTATTTAGCACAGGTAAGAGATTGTGACATGAGCTATTAGCAATTGCAAGGAGGGAGAGCCCAGACCACCATACTAAACACATTAAAATATAGATTTAGATAAGCTTGGGTAGCTAGAAATTAGGCATTGGCTTGCAAAACATTATTTTCATAATATATAGTTTCTTTGCTCTTATACTTTCATAATGTCATATTAGAATGTTCTACTATTTCTGTGGGTATTAGTGTACTTAAAATGGGTAATGTTAAGTATAAATCTCAAGAATGCATTAGCTTTGCAATAATTCTTAGGTATATGTTTTCTGTCATCAGAAAGTATGCAGTTCTAAAAGGCATTTAAATATTGAAAAATAAAAATTTTATACATCCTTATATAATTCTGGCTCACTGTAGAAATATAGATTTTCTGTGTTAATTTTTCTTGTCTTTGTTCTCACTCACTCCTCTCCATCCCAATTCTTTTAATTCATAAGTCAAAAATACTGTATTAAAACTTAGTCAACAACAGTGAAAAATTACAAATATAAATTTTTTGTCTTCCCCACATTCCTATGCTGAAAAGTCCTAAACCCTGGAATGTGATTCTATGTAGAGATAGGGTATTTAAAAAGAAATTAAGGTAAACTGAGGTCATAAGAGTGGGACCTAATCCAATATGACTGTTGTCCTTGTAAGAGGAGGAGATGAGGACAAAGACAGAGGGAATATTATGTGAAACACTGGAAGAAGACAGTCATGTAAAGCCAATGAGAGATTTTTCAGAAGAAATCAACCCTGCTGATGCCTTGACCTTGATCATCGAGCTTCCAGGATTATGAGAAAATGGATTTCTGATTTTTAAGCCACTCCATGTGTATTACTTTTGTCAACCCTAGCAAAACAATGCAGGGGCCAAGAAAGTGAACAAGAAAGAAAATTCCTAATGCAACCAACATATTTATGTTAAAAATATAAAATTGTTAAAGGCAAGATTAGTAAATTGAATACAATGGTAATAAAGTGGCATTAAAATGGCATTTAGGGAGTTACCGTCATGGCTTAGTGGAAATAAATCTGAGTGGTATCCATGAGGACGCAGGTTCGATCCCTGGTCTTGCTCAGTAAGTGCTCAGTGGATTAAGGATCTGGCATTACCATGAGCTATGGTGTAGGTCGCAGATGTAGCTCGGATTTGGCATTGCTGTGGCTGTGGTGTAGGCCCAGTGGCTACAGCTCCTACTCGACCTCTATCCTGGGGACTTCCATATGCTGCAGGTGTGACTCTAAAAAGACAGATAGATAAATAAATAAATAAATAAATAAAATGGCATTTAGTAGGGAACTAGAAACATATGCATCATGTTCTTAACATCCCCAAAAATTCCAGAGGGAACGATATCTTCCAGGAAAAACTCCTGGAAAATGAGCTCACCTTGTTACTGTAAGACCATGGCTTTAACCTGCTCTCTTCCGAGGCCAAACAAAATATTTGATGCTAGTTTAGTTCATCTTGGGCCCGAGATGAAGACAGTCTAAAAAATATACAGGCTGGATGGCATGCCTCTTCTAAGAATCTCCTGAAACGTTAACATTAAAAATTAAGAGACCATCCGATTTCCCTGGTAGCCTACCAGGTTAAGGATCCAGCAAGCATTCTCACTGCTGTGGCTGTGGTTACTGCTGTGGTGCAGGTTCTATCCCTGGCCTGAGAACTTCCACATGCCTCTGGCATAGCCAAAGAAAAAATGAAGAGACCATGAAAAATAGAATTTGCCTAAGCCCAGTGAAGCTTCTTGTGGAGGGAGAGTAGCAAGTTGCATGACCTTTAACAGATTATAATAGTTGTAATTAAAACAGGATATATTTATTGACTTTAATAAATGGTTAATTTATTAATTTCTCTGTTTCATTGTAAACATGCAACTGACATTCTCCCTATTTCAGATATAATCAAGAATCCGGTTAGAGCTTCTGTAGGGGAGCAACAGAGAGCTATCTGTAACTAAATTCCATTTCAAAAAGAAGCAGAGTCTGTTAAAAGTTTATTCCTATATGTATATTTCCATTAAAGTTTGAAAACACACAGATCCTATTCTCTGACCATAATGTACTTACTTTAGAAATAAAAAAATGTATAATAACATAGTTATTTCACAGCTAGGAGTTTCATAGAATCCATGACACCCTTTTTACTACCCATCTTCTGGATAAATGTGACTCTTCTATGCAAATCAGTTTTTATAATTGGAATTCGGATTTGTTTTTCCTTCATTCTGTTTTCTAATAACACAATTGCAAATTAGAAAGAATGATCCTAAGGAAATGTACGGTTTGGTAAATAGGAAGAGGTCAGAATAGCTAATCAGCATTTTAATAAGCCTAATAGAAGCTACAGATGCTCTTGAGAGAAATAAATTATCTGGATATAAACAATCCCAAAGACATTTCTTAAAGTTCAATTTATGAAGAGATTTATTAATTATGAGCTATTTAGGCCGACGAGTGGCCAGTTAGTTTTTTAATTCACTTATATTTCTCATGGAGAATTATAGAGGCATTCATGTTTTATGTTGGAGAATTCCTCACCATATTAGCTATATTAGTAACTTTGTTACTCATAATTTTAAAAAAATTCAGAAATTTCTAATTCCATGCCAAAGTAGAATATACATTCAAACATTATATTCAAATTAAATTCCAGAAATAGCAATTATCTAGAAAGAAGCATACTTTGTACATTTTCATTTTTCAGCTATGCTTTGTGGCAAGATGTAAAAAAATGCCATAATTCAGACTTTTCATTTTGGTATAATCTTATGTTTAAAAAAAGAAGGAAATTAGAGAAGTAGAAATTTTTTCAAAATATATCTTATATTTTTAATTAAGTACAATGGATCCTTTCTTCCCTGGAGTATTTATTTAGTGCTAATTTTCCAAATTTTGCTGCTATAGGATTGTTGAAATTTTTAAAAATCACTTTTAATATTAATCCCAAATCAAACATGCCTTCTAAGTAAATACTACTTTGAAGAATCAAGAACCTATCCCTTGATAACTTTCAGTGAACACAATGTAAATACAAGAGAAATCAACTTCAGAGTAGAATTTAAATACTTGCCAAATTTACAGGAACCTTTAGAGTTGACAAAAGTTTACTTGGGGAGTTGCTTCAATCACAGTTTATGTCCACAGAGATTGGACAGAGTTAGACTGGTTAAAATTGAAGAGAAAATCAATAAGAAAATCAATAAAGAGGCCACTTAAAACATAATAATTTATATATTAAAAATTAAAGGAGACATCTTGGAAATCTGAGGAAGTCTGAAAATATCATTAAAATATCATTAGTCAAAGTAGAAGTAAATGATGCAATAAGATAATATGGTGTGTGTTGAGGTTGGGATCATGTCAGAAACCACAAAATTCATAGTTTTAAAATGTGCTTTTATGAAACCTCAGCTAAACTTTAGAAATGTATATATTTTAATGTTTTTAAGATTTAAAAACCAATTTTTCAACCATTTAACCTGAAATTCTGGTCTCCTTTAAAGTTGGTTTCTGTTTTATACTATATAATTTCCTGAGAGCCCCTATCCCATGTATACATACATATATATATATGCAAATACACATACATATATACATATAAACCTATGTATATATACCATATGGCTTATGTGTAGTTATTGAAATAAAATACATTTGAAATGTAAAAATGCAGAATGTTAAATAGCTCTACCACGTTGCCTCCTCTAACATGATTACTGTTTGTTCCCCCCCAAAATAGTATAAAACTTCTTTCTCTATGAAGAGGACCTTATATTCTCTAGCAGCATGCATATTATGTGCCTACCTACACATATGCATACACATACATAGACAAATGTCCACAAAAAAATAAAACATCTGTTAAATATAACCTTGTGATAGAGTAGGAAGGGAAGGGAGAGTAGGAAGGGAAATCTGGTTATTGGAAGAAGCTCTTCTCCCAGAGGTGTGTAGTCATGGCAGTCAGAGTTCTGAAAAGTATACATTATAAGGAATGCATTAAGAAATTTCCCATAGAAGAGGGAAAATGTTGCAACAAAATGAAAGGTATGATCAAGTGCCTAGGAGATGGCTTAGATTCATTCAGTTAATAGGATGTCATCCAGTGAGTGGAAGAATCTGAAAAGAATATTTGATATTATTAAAATAACACTATGATGAAATGCTTGACAATTTGCATGTGTTCACAAAAATAATGGTGGTTCAACTTAGTATACTTTTTGTCTATAGTCCTACTGAAAAACCAGATGAGTTGCCTTGTGAAGCCATGTATTCTTTCACATTGGATGGGGTCTGAAGAATCCAGCTATCTACATACTAAATATGTTCTTTAGGCAATTCTTGCACTAGAAATTTTGTACCTTTAGGTGAAAAAAAAATCTTAAAGACATGCAGTCAGAAATTTCTTTCATAACTAGGTTCATGATGGGTCAGGATTTGGACTGACTCTTGCCATGGGAAAACTACATTTCCAGTGAAATCTCTTGAAATTGTGCCTGCTGAATGGATTCTTTTAAATTTAAATTCAGGTCCGACAGAAGATTCCAATTACTGGTAGTTTAAAAAAATTATCTATCTTGGATAATTGAGGGTTGACAAAAGCGTGGAAATGACATTGCAGGATGCCTAGTACATAGGTAGAAAATTTGGCTAGCATTAATTATATAATGTTTGTTAACTGGAATATCACAATATACTGTAACATAGTATATTGTTCAGCATTATTAATAATTATTCTAATCACAATAGAGTAATATAAACATAGTTATAAAAGTTAAAATAGATTGAGATAATTTTCTTAGCCCAGGTTGCCTCTGGTTTTTTTCCTTGTTATCTCTTAAACATAACCCCCCAAATAATAGTCTACTTTCTTTTACATTAAATGAATTATCCTTAAGAGCAGAATATAAAAGAAAAATATCCCCCTTAACATAAGACCTCAGTGTAATTTAAATGTATTAAGTCCTTTTCTGCATTTATTTTGAAAAGTTATTTAACATTTAAAGTAGTTTGGGCAAACTACTACATGTGGCAAATACAGCAGACACTTTTGTTTCTTCTTATCCACTCGCAGCTGTGCTGGACAGTCCCTAGCCACACTGTCTAGATCACACCCAGATGTCTCTACTTTGATGCCTTGGACTTTTTTGGAAGTTGAAGGATCTTACTGGGTCCACGCACAGGGTAGCCACTTCACAAATTAGCCCAGAGGTGTGGATATGCTAATGTACTGGGGGCAGCCTTGACTAACGCAGACAGAGCTGGCACACAATTGCTGCATCTCTCAATCATTCCCAGGAAAAATGTCTGATGTGCCTTCTTCACAGATCTTCAGAAGATCCTCACTGAATGCATAGTTATCTACTGCTGTGTAACAAACTACTCCCAAATCCAGTGGCTTCATAGAACAACATTTATTTATGCATTACTAATGCTTCTGTAGTTCAGGAGTTTAGGAGTGGCTCATCTGAGTGGTTTTGGCTCAAGATTTCTCATTAGGTTTCAATCAAGATGTCAGCTGGGTTACAGTCTTAAGAAGACTTGCTGGAGTCCCATGGTGGCCTAACAGCTGCTGTAGTATGGCTTCAATCCCTGGCTGGAGGAACCTCTGCATGCCAGGCATGTGCCCCCCTCCCAAAAAAAAGTATGTATGTATAAAGACTTGCTTGAGGCTAAAAGATCCTCTTCCAGGTTCCCTCATACAGCTCCTGGCCAGGGGCTACCATTCTTCACCTTATCTTCTCCATAGTGTTGACTTGCCCAAGAAAATTAAAGGAGAAGAAAGAGGAAGGCAAGCTTTCACTGTAGTCTACATATTAGCAATGAATTACTAAGTACAACCTACACTCAATAAGAGAAGAATTAGACTCCATTTTTTGACGAGAGAAGTATGAAAGAATTTTAAAACCGCTGTAGTGGGACTGAACCCCAGTATTCACAGAGGTACACAGCTAAATAGTGTATTCCTAATAACTTCTTTCTTCTCCTTCTTATTCTCCTCACTTCATCATTTTTGGATATTTGTCATCACCTTCTAACTAAACAACCTGAGTTCAAGTCCTTGGCTCAGTTACTGTATATGGGGCATTCCAAATCAAAACAATATGGTGCTCTGAGATGTAGGTACTCTCAAGATCAAAGTTTAAAGCAAAATGTTTTATTAAAGACTGATGTGAAATAATATCATCTATAAAAAGAAATTCATAGAGTTTTGTGCATTTACAACAGCTAAGGCAGTTGTAGTTATCATCCCTTCCTTTTTATCTAAATTATTTTGCTTGTTCATATGTTGTTTCAACAGCTATTTAGACAATATTATGATTTGTAAAGTCTCTCTTGAGAGTTTCTTAACTTAGATTTATATTACAAATAATTGCTTTCTGAGAATATTATACTCAATTCATATACATAATTAGTAGTAATGATATTAGAATTACTCAGGATAAAAGTAAAAATGTTAAATTAAGAATGGCCTTTAAAGATTCATAATTTAAGCAATACTAATAAAAATACCTATTTCTCATATTAACTAGGATTATACTTTTTGCAATTTACTTAAGGCTACAATAAAATGAAACTGTATGTTTGAAAATACATGTAGTAATTTAGATTCCAATCTATCATCATTTCTGCAGCAATTTAATCAACTGTGTTTAAAATACCTGTGTTTTTAAATATTTAGAAGATAAAATGTGCTCAGTTGAATAGAACAGAAAATAGTGAGGCGTAACATAATGTCATAGCTTTTGAGCAAATAATTAATGCTGACGTGGTCAGGTTCTGCTACTTACTAGGAAATCCCTGATGAATCAACCTGTCTTCCCCTGCTGTGTTTCCCAGGGATCTGGTAGTTTATAATATAAAAGTATCTATAGGAATAAAATAAGAAAATCTAAAAAGTCAGTGTTGTGAATCCATGATCATTCATGTGAATATAGTAAAAATATTTGAATTTCATGATTTAGATCAGTTTTACAACCATTTCAGTTCCAGTTTGATTATCTGGTGTATCATCTAGGACAAAGAAGAGATCAGAGTACAGTGATGAGATGTAAAATCATTTTGCTTTGTTTTGCCTATGGCTACTCCCCAGAACTATGCTACTTACATAAAAAAACAGCCAAAAACTCCAGAAGGTATCTATTTTTGACTAAGATATAAGCACATAAACATACTTAAGTGGAAGATATCTTTAAGCTATGTGGATTCTTAATTGGAGGCTCCCTGTTGATGACTGTTATCAGTTACCTATCAAGGGGTGTCTGATGTTCAGAGGGATGAGCACTTCATATTGTGGTACATCCTAAAGCAATAGTTACATGTACAGTTGCAGTCATTAATTATTAAAAAGAAAGAAAATAGCTCACAGAAAAGGACTGTGAGGATTTTGAAACTGTATGAAGTGACTTCTCCACATATTTGATGTTTCAGTTATTCTAACTCTAGAATCATTTTCTTCAGCAAAGTTTCCAATAATGAATAAGTACTTCAGATTCTGAGCATTTAAGATAGATGTTTTTAATGTTGATGCTTTGAAGTTGAAAAAATATGTTATAATATAATCCCTTTAAAAAAATTAATCTACACCCTACTAAATTGTGCCACAAAGGTAGGGCAAATGCAATATTAGAGATTGTAACTGTATTTCATTTTAAACTGGAAAGTAAATATTTCAAAGTCAGAAATGAGTTTAGTGAATGTATGTAAGTTGAATTGTCTCATTACAATTCAATTTTAGCATTTGTCAGCTAAAAAGAAAAAGATTTCTGAACAAAATTGATTGTGTGGGATGGAATTTCAGTGTATGAATACTGTTCGTTTTTTTCCTCACCTCAATTGAATGATTTTATGCATTATCTGATTTGTTTAATAAACTATCTCCAGATTTCTTTGTTATGTGCTTCATAATTTAACTTGGTAAGTGTCTCAAGTGGTGGTTTGGGTGTGGTGCAACCTGTAGAGCCTTCAATGGACAAGACCAATCAGAGATGTGGATTACGCTTTAATGTCTTCAAGAAAAAGGTACTAATGAAGAAGATGATGACAAGAAGTACTGTATTGTTAATCTTAGTAAATGTGAAATAAAGGTAGGCATGTCAAGGTGTATCAGCAACAACAATGGGGAACCTAGAGGAGGATTTTGGAAAGGAATTGGTTAAAGCGGTGATTACTAGCAGAGTGTTTACTAGTGGTGATTACTAGCAGTGAGGTTGTTATTAGAGTAGCAACAAAGCATTCAAAGCGATTCCATTTACACTTATCTCCAACAGATGATGAAGCAATATTTTCCGATTTGAATAATCACTAATGGTGACTACTTCCTGCTAATATCCATCCAAACAAACGTATTTTAATATCAAATACTCAAATGGAAGTATAAGATTGGGTCACTCTGAAGTTTTATTTGAAGTTATCATTAAAAGAAATGTTCTTGCAGTGTCTTATTTTTGAATTGCTATGTTGAAGAATTAATTTGTGTTTTAATATAAGACACATATATTAAAAGCTCTGTGACATTTTCATGATTTACTAGTGTCTTACCTTTTTTTTTTTTTACAGTTTACTTTTTTAGGAGTTTCAGATTTACAACAAAGTTGAAAGGAAGTTATAAATACTTTCCATATATCTCCTACCCCGACACATGTGCCTCCCCAGTTATCAAGATCATTCACCATACCAGTACATTTGCTTACAAGGATGAGCCTACATCGACACATTGTAATCATTCCAAAGATCATAGTTTACCTTAGTGTTTACTCTTGGTCTTGTACATCCTATGAATTTGGACAAATGTATGCGTACATATTCATCATTATGATATCATACACAACATTTTCACTGCCCTAAGTGTCCTGTGTGCTCTGCTTACACCTCCCACACACACTCCCTTCTCTCCCCTAGCAACCACTGATCTTTTCTTTGGCTCTATAGTTTTGCCTTTTTCAGAGGGTCATGCAGTCAGAGTGACAAAGTATATAGCCATATCAGATTAGCATTTTTCACTTAGTAATTTGTATTTAAGATTCCTCCATGTCCTGTTTTAGCTTGATAGCTAATTTGTTTTTAGCACTGAATGGCATTCCATGGGTGTAACTAGGTGTTCAGGAATTTGGTATAAATTGTGAGTGGAGGAGAAGGTTCTAGGTTTATGATTAGGTCTCAGTCTTCAGTGAGCCTATGTCTCTGGACTCTAAACTTCACAAGTGTTTCTCAGATTTTCCACACAGGTGAGAGAGGATGGCCACAAAGGGCTGAAGTTGGTATTTCCATTCTCCCAGGTCATCAGGGCTCTGGTAAAACTCCAGCAGGTTGGGGTCCGGTTACATAGTTTCTCCTGAGAGGAGACCTAGTTGAAAAGAACAGAGGTCTCTGGTGTATTTCAAATGCCTCCTTTTCCCCTCCCCCTGTCAGAAGCAAAAGGGTTTTTTTTTTTTTTTTTTTCCCTCTGGTATTTACTGTGGGAACCTGGTCAACTTCTGGAGATAAATCTCAAGTCTCAAATATTGTGAAGGCCCCTCCTTGACTGGGTCACCATGGAGTTTTGAACTCTCAGACTCATTCACAGTGAGCCCCCCCGCAGTTCATCACTTACAGGGAAAGTTGCCTTACCTTGGCTCTGGTTCCTATTCACTTTCCTTGCTTGAGTCTCTACTGCTGTAAAACAAGACTCCTTGTATTCTGTCTCTCTCATCTCATGGTCAATAGTTAGCTGGGGCCCAAGAAGAGTTGACTTCTCACTTGTTAGGACAAAATTGTCTTACTAGATTTCAAATAAATCCTTTGTAAAAACAAATTATCTACATTATTTCAATCTGTCAGAAATTCTATTAAAGTGTTTGTAAAGTGAATAGATGTTTATGAGATTAAATTACTTTTATTATCAATATAAATACCCAGTTCCGTGTAAGTATTCATGGAGTACAAGGCGGTAAAACGTTATGCATTTCCATATTTTAAGAATGGACAGAATTCCTCGCCTAGATCTTCATAATTCAAGCGAGGAATGCAAAAATCACATAAACTTGCAAGAACAAAAGATAAAAGTTTAACATTAAACTTTTAAATTGAAATAAGCTCCTTGAGAATAACAAAAAGATGACTGTGTTCAAACCTGAATCAATAACTGGGGTCATTCCAGGAGAACAAGATTGGCTTAACATTCATAAATCAATCAGTACAATTCATCATATTAATAAATGATTAAGAAAATATAGTCATATCAATCATAGTATCATATTATCATTTCATGTATCATTTGACTGTTAGCATATGATCATGTTAACATGAATAAGAAAAGCTATATGAAGACATTAATAGATGCACAAAAGTCATTTTAAAAAAGTCAAAGCACATTCACAATAAAAACTGTCAAAAAACTAGGAATTAAAGGAAACTTCCTCAGCCTAATAAAATAAAGTAAAATATTTACTTCGGACAAGAAAGAGAAGTGTCTTTATCTACAGATATCTTTGTACAAACCCCCAAGGAATCTGCTAATATTTTAACCACTCCCAAAACTAATAATAAGCTAGTGTAGCAAGTTTGTAGGATATAAGGTCAGTTTATAAAAGTCAGTTGCTTTCTAGCAATGAACACTGGGATATTGAAAAGAAAGAAATAGAAAACAAATATCGATATCACTTAAAATAGCAACCACCCCAAGGTAAAACACATGTATGAATATAATAAAGTATGTGCAATTTCTGAATGTAGAAAAATATAAAACACTGATGAAAGAAATAAAAAATAATCTAGGTAAACTGAGAGATATTCTTTATTCAAAGACGATCTAACTAAACTGAGAGATATTCCTTATTCATTAATTGGAACACTCAATATTTTTAAGATGTTATTTCTCCCAACTTGATTTATCTTAATTTATAGAGTCAAAGCAATACCACTCAAAATTCCAGCAAAGTTTTTAACTTCAACAGTTTCAAATTGTTTTGTAGATATTCTCTTCTTGTGGAGATGCAGCATAACTCCCTACACCCCTTGAATGTGGCATGTGCATGGCAACTTCCTTCCAAAGGCTGTACTTGATATGATTTAATGAGAACGAATGTTTCCGGTCATATCTTTATTCCCCAAATTCATATCCCCTGAGTATATGTCAGAATAACATTAATTAAGCCGAAAGTGAAGGACAATGTACAAAACACTTAACCAGTGTTAAGTGTTTTCTCAAAATCATCAGAAAAAAAGGAAGTATGAGAAATGGTTACAGCCTCCTGTAGGAGGCAAAGGAGACATGGCAACTACATGTAATTGGTGTCCTGAACAAAGTCCTGGAACATTAAAAAATATATATAGGTAAAAACTAAAGAAGTCTCCATAATGCATAGACTTTGAGTAATAGTAATCTATCAATATTGTGTCATTAGTTTTGATGAATATACCGTATTCATATAAGATGCTAACAGTAGGACAAACTGACTATAGAGTATGTGGGAACAGCCTATATACTACCCTTGAAACATTTTTCTATAAATCTAAAATTATTCTAAGAAAAGACTGTTAAATTTTTAAAAGCTAACCCAATTCCAAAACCTAAAACTATAACATTCATGTTTTTTTTCCTTTGCAGAATAAATTAAAAGCAATATCCATATTGGTGATGGAGAAGAATGTGGATAGCTAGGCATTTCATATAGTGCTGGCAACTATCTAATTGACAGAGTATTTTTGAAGAGAAATTTATGATATTAATAGGAAAGACAATGAACACTTCCATGATGAACAAATGAACCCTAACTCTGTTTACTTTACTTGTAAGGGACCGACCACCACCAATGTAGAATTTCCTTTGAGAGGAAATTATCCTAGATTTCTCTGTGTTACAAAAAGAAGGAGGTTCTTGGTTTTAGTGATAATCCAGTATTGAAGATTTCACCTTGATAGTGCAAAACAAATTCATAAATCCATACATGGCTAAAACAGGTCTTATTGTTTGTTGGTCAGGAGAAAGAGAGTATTCAATTAGTTCCAGTGAGGGTCTAGAATATTGGAGTCACTCTAGTACGCAGGATTGGTTAATACAGTTGTCTACTATCTTTGGCTGGTTAGAGCTAGTTACTCAAAACAAAGTGACCAACTTTGGCTAGGTGATAGGTGTGGGCTGGTAAAAAGGAGTCATACTTTCTGGTTTTAAATTCCACCTATGAAATTTGCTAGTGCTATGATTTTAGAAAGGTTAATTGTTTATAAGTCTTCAGTAAATATTAGCTATTGTGAAAATTATGATCCAAAAGTATATAATGTTCTTAACCTTACGTTTATTAATTTATCCTTTTCTACCAACATCACCCCACACTGTGCTCTCACACATTATATGTCAGCCGTTTAAAACTATTTGCAATTTCTGAATTAATACTCACTCTTTTCTTAAGCTCACTTTTGCAAAAACTCTTTTCCATGCTAGAAATGCATGTCTCCATTTATTATGTTATGTTATATTTTGAGAGCTGCTGTCATATTATTATTTTTGCTATTTGTCTATTAGCCCAAGTAGGCAAGTTGTTTCTTGAAGGCAGACGCAAAGTTTTACTTTTTTTAGCTTTCTTAGAAGATCTTTGATATTGTAGGCACTCAGTAAATGTGTAATTCTCATGAACTTGTACTTCTTTTTTTTCTTTTTACGGGCACACCTGAAGCACATGGAAGTTCCCCAGCCAGGAGTCAGAGTGAAACTGTAGCTGAGGCCAATGCAACAGCCACAGCAACAAGGGATCTGGGCTGCATCTGTGACTTACACAGCAGCTTTCAGCAATGCCAATGCTGGATCCTTAACCTACAGAACTCGCATCCTCATGGAGACATTATTGGGCCCTTAACCCACCGAACCACAATGAGATCTAACGTACACTGCACTTTAATCCATGTTTGTATATCCTCCATTAGTTTTTACACCATAGTTTGATAACTGACATCAAAGGGATTTGTATAAAATTATTCCTCAATATGAAAATATGGAGAGGAATGACATGAGCAGATACAGACTGTAATGTCAATTTCTGTATTAGTTTCCTAGCAGTGATGTAACAAATGATCACAAATTTGGTGGCTTAAAACAGCAGGAAATTATTTCATCACAGCTATGGAGACCAGAAATCCAAAATCAAGGTGTCAGCAAGGTTATACTCTTTGTGGAGGTGCCAGGGCACCAGCAAAAATCCTGCATACAAGTGTGTGTGTTTGTGTGTGTGTGTGTGTGTGTGTGTGTGTGTATTTATATACACACACAAAGTTATCTTTGATTCTTTTAAACTTAAATTTGGCAGTTCCAAGTACATATGGTCCCCAAACTTACAGTGGTTTGACTTAGATTTTTTTTTTTTTTTTTACTTTACAATGGTGCAAAAGCCATATGCATTCAGTAGAAAGTACTCCAGTACTCCAGATACTGAATTTTTATCTTTTCCTAGACTAGCTATATGAAGTCCATACTCTTTCTAGGCAGCAGCAGTGACTGCAAATTATATATATATATACATACATATTTTTAAACAATCCTACTTTTGCAATTTCTAGAAACTCCACAGTTTCCCTGGCTTGGGGCTTCATGACCCTGAGCTCTGCCTCCTTCTTTACATGGTCTTCTCTACGTGTCTCTGTGTCACTTATGTTATAAGAACACTTGTCTTTGGGTTTCAGGCCCACCTGGTAAATCCAGTGTGATATATCTCAAGATCCTTAATTGCATCTGCAAAAACCTTTTTTTCCAAATGAGGTCACATTCATAGGCACTGAATGTTAGACTGAGATATCCTGTTTTGGAGCCACATTTCACCCCTTTATATCCCCTCCAGGCAGTTCCCAGCCACAGGTTGTTGAAAACACAACTGAATGAAAGAATTCTAAGGTGAAATGTGATATTACTATCAAACCAAGAATAAGCAAAGCAATATTTTAAATGTTACATTGCCCTCTGTATTGGTTTCAAATTATTTGCTTTATAAATGTAAGTAAATGTGGTCAGGATTTGGGCTAATAGGGGTCACTAAGGAATTATTGTATAATTAAATATTTATGAAACATTTTAAACAATTATCAAGTTTGTCACCATTTTAAAAGTTGACTATCTTAAAATCAACTTTAGTCAATGTTTTTTTTATAGTATAGAGGCATAGACACTTTAATAGTACTACATACATACATGCATATATATATATATGTGCACATATACATATACACACACACACATATATATGTATATACAAGCTACATATATTTAAAATAGAATGGAAAGAGTAAAATCTACAGTGATTAAGCTCTATGATGCCTGAGTCTTCTTTGCTTTCCCTTTTTGCTTATGAGTATGGTTGTCTTTAGATTAATTGGCCTTAATTTCACCAAAGATACTGATAAATACTCATTAAATTTTTTCTCACAAATCCACTATAATAAATGACTACTTCATGCCCTTAACTTTTCTCTTAATTTGGCAAATATGAACTCTACAGTATGTATTATATGAGTATTTTTCACTTTTCTTTCTTAGATGTCTCCCTGGATTTTCTGGGAAATTCTGTGAAATTAACATAAATGGATGTGTTTCGTCACCATGTGTATATGGTGCAAACTCTGAGAATCACATCAATGGATATATTTGCAAATGTCAACAAGGTAATAATAATAATATATAATGAAAAAATAATAATAATGTATAATGTACATATTTATTTACAAAATATATGAATTTACATATACATGAGTGTAGTATAAATGTGTGATTATACAATACACTTTTTTATTTTATAATTTTTATTTTTTCCATTATAGTTGATTTATAGTGTTCTGTCAATTTCAATTGTACACCAGTGGCCCAGTTTTATATATATATATATATATGTCAATTCTCCATTAATGTTGTTGCCTATCAACCAGAATCTAAGTAATAATCACACTTAAAAACTATGAAATGGTTGTTTTGTGATACTACTAATCAATCACTTAGGCTCTCAGCAGGAAATCCTGGTGCTTAGAGTATTGTATCTCACTAAGGTATTTTCAAAATTTACATAAACTTCAAATTCCTGATCTTTATTTAGATCAATTGTGCCTGGCACATAGCAAGCCCTTTAGAAATGTTAGCTCTTATTAATATTTGCATTATTATTACTTCCAATGATTGTCAGTACAGAGATGGACAAGGTGAGTGAACTGATTTTATTCAGGGACAACTTTTGGAGCCGTTTCTCTTTTTGGTCATATTCTTTTTAACTGTACATAATTCTCAGACCCCTGTCCCACCCTAAGGGATCTCTCCAGCCAGGGCTCTTAACCACACCAACACATCCTACTTCTGAAGTCATTTAAGGAATAATCTTGCTCTTGCATGTTACCCTTTAATCTTTTCTCATTTTCTTTCATAGTGTAGTTGGTTGGTGTTGTTTTTGTTTTCCTATTTTTTTTTCCTAATTTTTATGGTGAAATTCACTCTTTGGCCTATAGTTCTATGTAGTCTTTACAATGCGTAAAACTGTGTAACAACCACCACAGCCAGTCATGTGACTATACCCCTCCCCAAAAAGTGCTTAGGCCACCCATTTGTAGTCATTTCCTTCCTCACACCTATCATATATTGATTTTGATGTAATTCTAAATTTTTTCCTTCATCCTTTTTATCCTGGAAGATTCTACCTGTCATTGAGCTCTTCTTTCTCTTGGATTCTGAATTTTAGATTTTGAAGGCCTACTCTGGAAGGCCTTGAATATCTATGAATTCTAATTCTAATTCTAATAACAGTATTAGTGTGGGCACTGTGCTATTTACGTGTACTAATTTATTCAGTTTTCATATGGACATTGTGAAGAAGGCATTATTTTCATCGCCTTCTACCAATGAGGAAATGGAGTCCCAGAGTCTCTGGGAACTCTCTCACAGCACATTAGTAGCAAAACTGAAATTCACAGCCAGGAAGTTTGGTCTGGGGGCTATACCCTCATATCTTAAGTTCTCCCAAAAAGGGCTTACATTAAATAGCAACTTACCATAAAGTTTCACTTATACTAGATGAAAAGTTCTAGAGCTCTGCTGTACAATATTGTGCCTGTAGTTAATAGTATTACATTGCAAGCTTCAATTTTTTTTAAGGATAGATATCATGTTAAAAGCTCTTAGTAAATATTTTTTAAAAAATTGACAATCATCCAAAAAAAAAAAAAAAAACCAAAAGGAAAGAAAGAAAAAGGACCTTTGACAATAAGATTCATCAGTGTATGGGATATTGGTGGTAAGTTCTCACCACTGTGAGAATTCTTTAGGAGTGTTGTCCAGCCAGATTTGTCTGATCATCTCTCTCAAAAACTGAGAACTTACCATTTTTCTACATAGTTAATAGCAATTTGGCTTCTCCTCAATGTCATAGAAAAACACAAAGGATGATTCATTTGGTTTATACTGCTCCACTCATCCCTGGAGGAAACTAGTTTGAAATAATCCTGATAATTCTTTCTTATGCTCTGTTCTAAAACAGGCCATTATTCTTATGTTACACTGTTCCAGATAGAAACCTACTTTCACCAGGCTTTTACTTCTTTTTTTTCTTTTTCTTTGTCTTTTTTTGCACACAGGGCATATGGAAGTTCCTGGGCTAGGATCCAATCCGAGCCACAGCTGCAACCTACACCACAGCTTAATCTTGGGTGGCTCCTCCATTGTGCCTCAAGATTTGTAATTTTGTCTTTTTTCTCACTCCCTCCCACTTTTTAGTCCAAACAGCTGCATGACTCCTGCCACATTCTGAGCAGAGCACAGTTTGAAATATCAACTGTTGGTTTCCTCACCAAATGAATCTACAAAACACAGCTGAAATTTAAACTGGATATAAATAAGCTAGAAGACTCTGCTCTTTGGTTTCGTGCCAAGAAATTCCTGCCAGCACATGTTGGAAAAGTACAGTCCATTTTTGACTCTGGCCATTGTAGGGCCATAGTTAGCTGAGGCCCTCTCCCTCTCTGTAGGCAAATGGATAAGGTAGTGACACCCCAGCAGAGCACAGGTTGGATCTCAGACTTCAGCTACCCTCTCTTCATGACGTCTTTGTCCCAGTTCAGAGCAGTCCTGATCACAGAGCTCACCCTCTGCCTAGGCAGTAAGTCCAATGGCTGGTCAGCCTTTTTCCTTTGAAGTATCAATACAAAATAAAATGTGCTTGTGCTGTAGCCTAAACAGTCCCACTTAAAGTGTTATATAAAAATATTTAACACTCAGTAAGTGAAACCACAGTTATCTCATTATGAGAAAATTGAAAGTGAAGGGGAGAATCTTAGTGATGCAAATGTGAATGCTTCTCCCAGAACTGTTCTCAGTCCCTGGGGCAGTCACTGAGCCTAGACACTTTTTTAAACTCAGGAGGGGTACAGCTATGTTTATAAAGGTAATGATATAAACTGCAGATACGTATTTTGCTCTTAAAATAGTATTATTAATTTTGAAGCAGAAATGCTGCATTGTCCTTGGGGAAAGGAAACAGAGACACAAATACATTTTCTGTCTGCCACCAGCACTCAGGATTATTAAGTTAGGGATAGGACTTTTGTATTTAGAACAAGAGATACAGAATTATCTTCCTTTTTGAGATCCATGAACAATAAAAAAGAAAATCTTAAGTATGAAATAAAGAGCATATATTATGGTATTTTCATGAAGATTTAGATGTAAAAATCAATTCTTCTACACATTCTAAAATTAGACTTCGGAAAGAAGATAAACTTAATTTATGTTAGCCAATTGCTACATAATATATTAACTACTGGGAGTTCCCGTCGTGGCTCAGTGGTTAACGAATCCGACTAGGAACCACGAGGTTGCGGGTTCGGTCCCTGCCCTTGCTCAGTGGGTTAATGATCGGTGTTGCCTTGAGCTGTGGTGTAGGTTGCAGACGTGGCTCGGATCCCACATTGCTGTGGCTCTGGCGTAGGCTGGTGGCTATGGCTCCGATTAGACCCCTAGCCTGGGAGCCTCCATATGCCAACGGAGTGGCCCTAGAAATGGCAAAAAGACAAATGTGTGTGTGTGTGTGTGTGTATACACTACTCAGGGAGAATTATTATAAATTTTATTCTATTTTATTTTCCCCAGATTAGATGAAAACCACTTGGTGCTGAGAGGGAAAATGAAAAGAAAGTAAAACATAAATCTTTGAAATGGTGACTTTTACTTTCATTAATAAACTCAAGCTATTATAACTTCCATGTTACAGCAGAGAATGGTAGTGTTAAAATGGTTTCTAGTTGTGTTTATTGATGTATTTAAAGATTTTCTTTATTTGTCACTTTAAAAATTAGTCTAATTTTTCTTATTTTTATTATACTTTGACATCTACAAAGTATTCTTTGTTTTACACCTGTGTTTTTTGACATCGCTTATTCTGTAAGCATTTAGTTATTTTTCATGATGTCAGATATTAGAATAGCGCTATGAGTTTAACACCATAATGATTTTTTTTAATTTTATGGATATATAGTTTATTTAGAACGTTGTGTTAATTTCTGCTGTATAGCAAAGTGATTCATATATATATATATTTTCTTTTTCACATTCTTTTCCATTATGATTTACTAAGGACATTGAATATAGTCTCTTATTCTATGCAGTAGGACCTTGTTGTTTATCCATACTATACATAGAGGTTTTCATTTGCTAACCCCAAACTTCCAACCCTTCTCTCCCCCACCCCTTTTCCTCCTTGGCAACCTCAAGTCTGTTCTCTATGTCTATAACACCATAATGATTTGATCACTTTTTTTCTGAATTGCTAATTAAAACTTGTGGTTTTTTGATTTTTAATCACCAGTGTTTTTTTTTAATGTATGGCTACTTTATTATAAGTAGACATCTAATCTATATGCGGCTCAAAGAATGTTTTCTTCATCTCTGTTCCTAAACTTTTCTTTTTTAATCATACCTATTGGATTTATATTTGCCTGTTTTATATTCCCTTATTCTATTCCTATTTCTTACCAGCACCTGGCCTACATCAGTAGAAGACCTTTATCTAATTTATTTATTTTTGATAAGTGTGACTGGCACTCAGCATCCATTCCTGTTTATTGTGGTTGTGATACTGCAGAAGCAAGAAAATTAAAAACTACCATATCTAAACTCCCTTGAAGCTGTGGTTGTGAATATAAATTGAGTTCCACCAATATAAACAGACATGATATCTGGAGGATCTGGTGGAGGTTGTCTCTGGGTGTCTTAGCAGTTCCATCTGAGGAAGAATATGATAGACACATGGGGTTCTCTGCAGAAGATTTCACAGAGTCCCTGACAGGGTTCTCAGAAGCAGTACTAACAGCAGGAGCGGCTTCTGGCAAGGCAGCCAGGGAGGTTGTGATGGCAGCTCTCTGGTACCCAACTTTCCTCAACTTAAGCAGTAGGCTCTTGAACTCAGTCATTCTAATGGGGCTTTTAGGCTGCACCCCTTCCTGATTACCACTGCGGGGGCATCTCCAGAGAGTCAGATCTTGAAATTACTCCTTCAGCCCTTCTTTCTAATAATTTTGCAAGCATCTTATTCCCAGTTATGAAGGTCTGTTTTGCTTAAAAACTTAGAATGGATTCTGTTTCCTGTGCTGAAACCCAACTAACATGTTTTCTATCCTATGTTCTTTTTCATTATTTTTTGTTTGTTTGTTTGTTTTCCTTTTCTTTTTACAGCCCCACCTGTGGCATATGGAAGTTTCCAAGCAAGGTGTCAAATCGGAGCTGCAGGTGCAGGCCTGTGTCACAGCCGTGGCAGCACCAAATCTGAGGTTCACTTGTGACCTGTGCCATAGTTTATGGCAACCCCAAATCCCTAACCCACTGAGTGAGGCCAGGAATCAAACCCTCATCCTTACAGACGCTATGTTGGGTTCTTAACCTGCTGAGCCACAAAGGGAACCCCCTATTTTCGTGTTTTTTCCCAAGACGGCCTTACTGTTCCCCTCAGCTTAACTGAACTTTGAATAGGCTTCTTCTTGACCCCAGGCCCTGTCCTCTCTTCTTTAGAACATTTGCTTTAGAAAACATGTATTTGCTTTCTTTGCCCCTTTGAGATGGAAATCTTCTTATAGCCTTTACCAGTTTCATAACCCAGAAATGTCATCCCTTTGATAGAATCATAGAAGAAAGCAGTGGCCCCCTCTCTTCCTGTCTCCACAGGAGGGTGGGTGCTTAATGTCAATGAGTGATCATTAGCAAACACAGATGCCCTAAGTGCACTGACCGACACTCTAGCCCCAGTCCAATATCCTCCAGCATTTTTTCATTTGCTCACCCCAGCACTTGAAAACTCTCCCACCTAATTCTGGTTCAAGGCACTTGAGTTCTATCTCTCTCTCTTATTTCAAAAGTCTCTTTCTTTTGTTGTAATATTACTGAATGAAACCTTCCTTGTCTTTTTACTGGTCTGGTGAACTTATTCTCTCTCAGTTCCCATCTTATGTTTTAAAGCTTTGTAGTATCATTAATAGTATTAGATGCAAGAAGAAAACTACATTATTATTTTTAGCTGTTTAAAATATATTGTGAATTGTTTTATTCAATCAAAAGAATACACAAGCAATGTGCAACGTATATGTATTTTATAAGATAATGTAATAAACATTGTGTACCTACCATTTGCTTTAAGAAGTAACATATCAGCAGTAATTTTAGCTTGCCCTATATCCCTCTCTGAGCACATTAATATCCCACCCCAACCTTGTAAGAACAATTTTGAATTCTATATTCAACATCCCTTTAGTGTTCCTTCGAGTTTTATTGTATGTGTATGTATATCTAAGTGATGTTATTAAGTTTGTGTTTATTTGACTTTTACAGGAATCATTATCAGATTATGTGTTTTTATGGAATGGGCTTTTATGCAAAACAATATATTTGTGAGATTCAACTATGTGAACAACTGGTTGTGATGGCTTTTTATAATCCCTCCAAAAATATTTTTTTCTATACCAGTTTTTATAGCCTGCCTAATAGAGATACCCACGGGATCTGTTCTCTATATGAAAGAGCAATGCAGAGTGGAAAGAGTCTTGGAGTGGATTTGATAAATTTAGTCTTTTGGCAACTACCTCTAACTTTGATCTGGATCCTGCCATATTTTTAAAATTTTTGTTGTAGTTTTCTTTTTATCGCATAGTATTACATTAAATGATTTCAAAGCACCTCGGAATACTTCTTTAATTGTTCTCATACAGCTTATCAGGGAAGAACAGTGAGAATATGTTGCTAAATAGAAAGAAGAACAGACCGAATTTCTCACTAGCCAGAGTTCAGATTAAATGGATAATACATAGAAAAATATTTTTTTAAAGTTACATTAAAGTATACATAGGTCATCAAAGAGTAGTGACAGTTGCCTCTATAGACTATTGTCACTATGTGGAGTAGTATATTCAGGTTAACATGCTCTTAAACATATTAAGATTTATCACAAATAGTTGCCTCATAGGAAAGAATTAATGGTTTAAAAATGTTTATAATAGGTACCTAGTAAACCACAGCTCATATATTGTATGTGTAGATTAGCAGTGTTGGTTGTCAGATTAATGATGAAATGTTGGAAAGAGTCAAACAGAAGACAAACATGCAGTGTTTTAGTATGGTAAGTGAGATTTCATGTTTAAGGAGAATTCTTACAGCCAATGGTCAGCTGGAACATAGACATAATATTAACAGTCTTTAGAACCACAGCTTAAGAAATACTAACTGTAAAACACTACAGGTATTCCAATGAAATATTTCATTTTGAGAAACTTGTAGTTGTTGCTTTCCTTTGAATTTAAGATTCATTTTAAATGGAGTTATGGGGTATGTTTATTCCAAAGTAAAATATGTAAAGACATTTGGATGTGGTATGTAGAATGGTGCCAAAGGTAGTCTGAAACTTTATTTTACATACATTTGCTTCCATTTCTACATAACTGTGATTTTAGGGCAAGTCATTTTTTCTCTAAATTTAATTTTCTCACCTACTAGAGAAGGTAATAATAGCTAATTGATATTATTAAGATAACTGCAACAATGTATATTAATACCTGGCACAATTACAACAAATAGTAATAGTATGAATAAATTTCTTCTTATTATTATTATTACTATTATTAAGAATTGAATCTCTGCTTTGTGATTATGTTTAACAGGAAAGTCAGGACGTCCCTGTGAGAAGGAACTTGAGTGGCTTTCCAACTTTCTTGTTCATGGAACACACATAGGAAATAAAACTGGCGTTGGCGTGACATGTTTACACACATCTGGAATTGTGGTAAAGCTTATCTATGGGTTTTGTTGTGATACTTCTTTCATTGTGTTGGAAGTAGAGTAAATAATGAAGTAGTGGAACATGGCAAGGTGAGAAATGGGGTTTGGAGAAGTTCATCCCAGTGCTCTCTGCTTCTGCCTGTACTCACTGCACTTTTCTCAGTATTCCTTTTCCCTTCCTGTTCATCCATCACATGCACCCTCAGACCTTCTTCTTAGGAAAAAAAGTATTTTGATAAATTGATCTACATTAAGGTGCAAGTGACCTGCATGCATTGTCCTATAATGTTTTAATGCATTTACAAGGAGGATGCCAGTAGAGGAATTACTTAATATTGTCCGTGTCTTGGCAGAGCCTCTGTTTCACTCAAAGACATAGCACTGCTTTTCAGGGTTAGGCTGAGAGTGTTGCATGTCCCCGGAGGATGAATCTCCTTCCTTGGCAAATTTGGACTAGTGTGACTTCATTAGCACTAGAACTGACTTACCTTGGTGGAAATATCTCTATTAAAGGATCACTTTTGACTATAATCCTTTATTAAAGCTGACCACGGCACATGAATATAGTAAGGGGACAGAAACTGGCAAGACTGTGCTGCCAGGAATTTTAAATGTATATTTATAAACTTTATTAATTGATAGACCAGTCTTAACCAAGATTGAGGTGAAATAATTAGGGCATACAGTCAGGTGATCCAGTGCAAGATTAAGGAATCAGACTTCAAGGAAATGTAAGGACTGGCCAGTTCCAGAGAAAGATGCCCAAGTATGAGTGGAGTGGGAGATGCCCCAAAGTTGGAAGATCAGAGAGAGGCAGGAGCATACAGAAGTGGTTAAGGAATTGAACAGAAAAATGTCTGAAACCTGTCATCAAAACACAAGAATTTGAGGAAGCCTAGGTGCAAGTCTAATCTGTCTGGGAGGGACATGGATAAACTAAGACAGAACCATCATCTTCCTTTCTCTGAGAGATCTCCAATCCAGGCTTTGCTCTAGAGAACACATTTTCCCCTTAGTGATCACAAGAGAATAATATCTCAGGAGGAATTTCAGGCACTCTGACACCTGAGTGTGGGATGTATTTTGTATTAAGAAGTTAATTTTATGTCACCTCAGATTACACCAATAATAGTTTCCTTAGGGAGTCAATAGAAAGAGAAAAAGACTGACTAAAATACATCTTTTAAGTATATTATTCTCCTGGGAATGCAACCTGGTATATGGAAATCTAAATAATTAGAAAAGAAATGCTTTATAGAATTTTTCTATTAAACAAGAAGAATGTACTACCTAAAAATTCTTTAAAATTCTTTAAAATACCCAAATCTTTAAAATTCCTTAGAATAGTAATTCTCCTGGGATATTGCAAAAAATGGACCAAATAACACCAGTGCTATTTCTTTTAATAAAAAACTAAAATCTGAAGGATAAATACATTAGTACATGCTGAGAATGTAAAAAATCCTGAAAAATATATAGTTTTATAAAGCCACAAGTCTACTAAATAAAGGGAACAGTTATAGATATAATAAACCTATGTTTTATAATGGCATTTAACAGATAAATGTGAAATGGATATCCTTATACCCACTGTCTCAAGAACTTGAAAGCTAAAATAAAAATTTACTCTCATAAGATACAGTGTATGGGTAAAAACTGTAAAAAGAGATAAGGGGGATACTACTTCTGTTAATGCATTAGATATGTTCCAAAATAACTAAATAGAGATAGAGGAAATTTAGATTACTGAACAAGAACTTACATTTAAATGTTATGCCTATCAATGTTATAGCAGTATACAAACATATTAAATTAGGTATGTCACAAAAATATAAATATACCTTTGAAAATAGGACATAATTTTATTAAAGTATAGTTGATTTACATTTTTGTACCAATTTCTGCTATACAGAAAAGTCACTTAGTCATACGTGTATATACACGCTTTTTTAAAAAATATTCTTTTCCATTATGGTCTATCTCGGGAGATTGGGTATAGTTCCCTGTGATATACAGTATGACCTTGTTGTTTATCCATTCTAAATGTAATGGTTTGCATCTATTAACCCCAAAATCTCATTCCATCCCACCACCACCCTCTTTGCAATTACAAATATGTTCTCCATGTCTGTGAGTCTGTTTCTGTTGTGTACATAGGTTCATTTGTGCCGTATTTTAGATTCCACGTATAAGTTACATCATATGGTATTTGTCTTTCTCTTTCTGACTTACTTTACTTAGTATGATAATTATTAGTTGCATCCATGTTGCTTCAAATGGCATTATTTCATTTTTTTTTATGGCTGAGTAGTGTTCCATTGTATATATGTACCACATCTTTTTAATCCATTCATCTGTTGATGGACATTTAGGTTATTTCCATGTCTAAGCTATTGTGAATAGTGGCTATGAACATAGGGGTGTGCATATCTCTTTGAATTATAGTTTTGTTCAGATATATACCCAGGAGTGGGATTGA
The DNA here is from genome assembly GCF_054392235.1 of Sus scrofa. Taxonomy (NCBI): domain Eukaryota; kingdom Metazoa; phylum Chordata; class Mammalia; order Artiodactyla; family Suidae; genus Sus; species Sus scrofa. The sequence continues at coordinate 46,012,000 of NC_139383.1, read as the reverse complement.
TGGATCACATATTTCTATATTTTGTTTCCTGAGGAACATCCGTACTGTTTTCAATAGGGGTTGTACCAATTTACATTCCTGGCAACAGTGTAGGAGGGTTCCCTTTTCTCCACATCATTTCTAGTATTTGTTATTTGTAGAGTTATTAATGATGGCCATTCTGACCAGTGTGAGGTGGTACCTCATTGCAGTTTGGATTTGCGTTTCTCTAATAATTAGTGGTGTTGAGCATCTTTTCATGTGATGGCTGGCTATCTTATGTCTTCTTTGGAGAAATGTCTATTTAGGTCTTATGGCAATTTTTCAAATGGGTTGTTTTTTGTTGTTGTTGAGTTGATGACTTGTTTGTATATTTCCAAGAGTCAACCCTTATAAATTTCATTGTTTGCAACTATTTTCTCCCATTCCATAGGTTGTCTTTTCTTTTTGTTTTTTATGGTTTCCTTTTCTGTGTAAGTTTTGCATAGGTTTGATCAGGTCCCCTTTATTTATTTTTGTTTCAATTCTATTGCCTTGGGAGACTGACCTCATAAAATGTTTGTATAGTTTATGTCAGATAATGTTTTGCCTATGTTCTCTTGTGGAAGTTTTGCATGTCATGTCTTATGTTTAAATCTTTAAACCATTTTGAGTTTACTTTGTACATGGTATAAGGGTGTGTTCTAGTTTCATTGATTTACATGAAGTTGTAGAATGTAAATTATTAATTGGAATTTAAAAAGCAAAATATTTTGCTCAAATATAAAAAAGGCTTTGAAAGAAGAAATATTACTATCAAGTTAGAGTCATTAATATTGTATTAAAATAATAGAATAACAAGGCTGTTTAATTTCACCTGCTGTTATTGAAATAGAATCGGCACACAATATTATGTTAGTTTGAGGTGTACTACATAGAGATTTATCATTTACACACATTGTAAAATGATCACCACCATTGGTCTAGGAACCATTTGTCCTCATATAAAGTTAGTAAAATACTATTGACTGTATTCCTTATGCTGTAGTTTTATATCTCCATGATATTTATTTTGTAACTGGAAGTTTCTGCATCTTAATACTCTTTACCTACTTTATCTACTTTCTCATCCCCTCCCTTCTGGCAACAACCATTTGGTTTTTGCATCTGTGAGTTGGTTTTAATTTTTTTTTGTTTGTCTGTTTGTTTTTTTTTTTTAGATTCACATATATCTGATATCATAGAGTATTTGTCTTTCTCTGTCTGACTTCTTTTCACTTAGTGTAATACCCTCTAGATGTATCCAAATAGTAAATGTCTATTCAGGACTTTTGTCTATTTTAATTGGGTTGTTTGGGGTTTTTTTGATGTTGAGTTGGATGAGTTTTTTGTATATTTTGGATATTAACCCTTTTCAGATATATGATTTGCAAATATTGTCTCTCATTTAGTAAGCTGCTTTTTTGTTATATTGATAGTTTCCTTTAGTTTGCAATTTCTTCCTAGTTTGATGTAGTCTCATTTGTTTATTTTTGTTTTTGTTGACCTGGTCTAAGGCAACAGTCCAAAAAAATATTGTTAAGACCTATGTTAAAGAGTGTAGTGACTATCTTTTCTTCTAATAATTTTATGGTTTCAGGTCTTCCACTTAAGTCTTTAAGTGATTTCAAAGTTATTTTTGTATGTGTTTGAGAAAGTGAATTTGATTTATTTTGCATGTAGCTATCCAATTTTCCCAACACAGTTTATTGAAGAGACTGTCTTTTCTCCCTCCTTTGCCATACATTAATTAACCACAAGTGTGTGGGTTTATTTCTGAACTATCTATTCAGTTCCATTGAGCTATAAGCCAGTTTTTGTTACAGTACCATGCTATGTTGATTACTGAAGCTTTGTTGTATAATCTGAAATCACAGAGCATGATACTTCCAGATTCATTCTTCTTTCTCAATATTGCTTTGGCTATTTGAGATCTTTTGTGTTTCCACACAAATTTTAGAATTATTTGTTCTGGTTCTGTGAAAAATGCAATTGGTACTTTCATAGGGATTTCATTGAATCTTTAAATTGCCTTCAGTAATATGGGCATTTTAACAACATTATTTCTTATAATCCATGAGCACAGTAAAATTTTCTATGCACTTGTGCTTCTAAAGTTTCTTTCATCAATGCCAAAAAGCTATTGGAATATGAGTCTTTCACCTCCTTGGTTAGATTTATACAGGATAACTTATTCTTTTTGATGCAATTTTAAATGGGACTTTTTTTAAAAATTTCTCTTCCTGATAGTTTGTTATTAGTGCATAGAAGTTAAACAGATTTCTGCATGTAAATTTTATATCCTGAGTTAGCTAAATTCATTTATTAGTTCTAACAGTCTTTTGATGTTTTTTGGGGGGAGATTTCTGTATATAGTGTCATGCCTTTTGCAAATAGTGATAATTTTACTTCTTCCTTTCCTATTTGAACTAGTTTATTTCTTTTTCTTGTCTGATTACTGGACTTCCAACACTAGGTTGAATAAAAGTGGCAAAAGTGGGCATCCTAGTCTGATAACTGCAAAATTTCTACCATATCTGAGTCTGATTTTGATACTTTCTCTGTCTCTTCAAATTATATTGTCTCTTAGCATTCCTTGTAATTTTATACTTATAGCCACACATGATGAGCTGAATAAAAATAATTGAGATAATTAGATGTTTAGTATGAGACTTTATTTTTATCTGACTAGGAGTCAAGCCATGTTTACTGTTTGCTCTAGTTATGGTTGCCAGAGGTTAGAATATTTTCTTATTTCCTTGTTTTTCCTCCAGAGTAATTATTGGGTTTCCTTAGAGACTTCTTCTTAAATAGATCTAAAATGTGCAGTTCTTTCCACTGCAGTCCCTTTTACTGCCAAGGAGCACTATTATATAGATAAAGTAAGAAAAGAGGGAAGTGTTCATAATCTGATGATCAGTCTCAGTCCTTTAGTGACCCTGAGTCTCACTTCTGGGCTGTAACATTCACATGTTTTCTCAGCTCTCCCCTTCTTAGGTATGACAAGAAAGTCTCAGGAGACTGGAGTTGGGTATATCCTTTCTCCCAGATTGATTACTCTGGCAAAATAATTTCCCTTGAGGTCAGGCCTTGTTAAGAACAACAAAATTCTCTTGGTAGTACTTTAGAATGGCAATTCTTCCCCCCCACCCCCACGCACCTCCCATTGGAAGCACAAAGGGATTTTTCTTACATATTCACTGTAAGAATCTGGAGGAATTCCTGGAGGTAAAACATAATGAAAGTATAGGTGATTCTCTAAAATCCCTCCCCACCAGGTAGGCCTCCAGCATTTTGTCAATTATAGTTTGTTTTCTTATCCTGGAACTGGCTCTAGCAATGCTTTCTGCTCCTGAGTTTCTGTTCTACTAAGCTGTAATTCTTTTTTTCTGCCTTATTGTCTCTCCAATTTGGGGGGAGCAGTTTTCCCTGTTACCTCAATCTAAAAAAAAGTTGTTGATTTTCAGTTTGCCCAGCTTTTATATTTATGAAGAAGGAAGCAATGGCTTTTAAGTTCCTTACCCACTGAGCCAGAAACCAGAAATCTTGTGATTGTCTTAAGAATGAAAGAAAATATGAATACCTTTAATAAGGAAAATAGATTAATTTTCCTTCATTCATGAAATTTGTCTTTTTAAAAACTGATTTTCTGGAAGTTCCTATTGTGCCTCAGCAGGTTAAGAGACTGGCTAGTATCCATGAGGACACAGGTTATATCCCTGGCCTCACTCAGTGAGTTAAAGGATACAGCGTTGCTGTGAACTGTGGTCACAGACACAGCTTGGATCTAGCATTACTGTGGCTATGGCATTGGCTGGCAGCTGTAGCTCTGATCAGGCCCGTAGCCTGGGAACTTCTATATGACATGAGTGTGGCCCTAAAAAAGAAAGCAAAAAAACCCCAAGCAAACAAACGAACAAAAAAAACCTGATTTTCTTATTCTAATTAAGCTTCTAAGGTATCTTACCTGGAAAGATTGTTCTATTTTCCAGAGTTGCTTGAGGACTTCATGGAATTGCTTAAAAGATGCCAGATATGTTGGCAGTTAGATTCTCCACTAGCATGTAGAATTTTTTTTTAATTATCAATTATCTTGTATACAGAAGTATAACAGCTGCTATAATAGCCCATGTAATCTGTTAAAATATTTCAAATTATTGGGAATATGCAAGCTTTGAATTTCCGAATATAAAACCTGAAATAGCAAAATTTAATACAAAGCATTTTCTTACTGGACTAATTTGTAGCATTTCTCTTCACATTAGGTGTGTTAACCTCAAGTTCCCTTCAGTGTCATCCTTTTTCAAATACGTCTTCAGAAAGATGCTACACTCTTTCTACATTCCACTTAGGCTATTTTTAAAACTCTTACTAATTACATTGTCATATAAAATATTAACTCAGCTGCATGTTTATGAGATTAAAGAAAATTAATACCACTGCATTTAATATTAATATTATGACAAATATTATTTGCTTGATAATGAAAAGTTACTTGAGATGTGAATATCACCTGCTATTTGTTCTTTATTTCTGAGAATTAATTTTTGGTACATAATATTAAAGACCTAAACTCTCAGATTCTTTTAATGTTTAGAGCTGTGACAATCTCTGAAAAGCTGATAATTAGTTTAGATTGTTCTTTCAGCAGATTTAATTGTAAAAGTGTATCAAAGTGCTAAAGTACTTATTCTGAAATTCAAATGCTCTGTCAAAGAATTTAAGTGACAGAACGTAATTTATTGAATGCCCTAGACTTGCTTGCTGAAAAATATAAGACAAGTGCTCTCCCTCTTTTTAGCTTGATCAGGACTGCTCTTTTCTTCCTCAGTAAATGAATTTCTACCAAACAAAATGGATACATAAAATGATGACTGTCAGTGGCTCATGCTCATTACATTTTACAAATGATAGTCGCCAATAAAATTGTTGATTGTATTCTTGAAATTAAAACACAGATCTTTATGTAGTGTAGAGGTTGTATTCTAGTAAACAAAATGGAAAAGGAAAAACTACTTTCTAAATGAGAAAACGTGTTGAGTTCTACCAATACAATCTATTTGCAATTCCTGATTTTTAAATGTCATCTTCAAAATAGACCTAAAAACCAGGCACAAGATAGCAAGACAGACCATTTGGTTTTAGGTTTGCTTATGGTTCTGATTCTTATTTTATCATGATATAAAGTGATTGATGTTGATGAATATTTACAATGTTCAAGATGCCCTGACACATCCTATTAAATAATTAAATTTTATTGTCTCTCTTTGGGAAGTATATAAACAAAAGCACAATTCTTTGATAAACTCATAATAATTTTTTACTTAAGAAGGATTTTTTTATTGTTTTTGACATTTATTCATATTTGAGCTCAAGTTATTGATATTTTAGATCAGTCAGACACATCCTTTGGCCACTCACCATAGCAAAGTACTTGTAAATTGTGAAAAAAAAATGCACACATACTATTCTTATATTCAAATTAAGGAAAAAGGGACAGATCTATAAGCAAACACTTCTGTGAAGGCACAGAAAAACAGCAATAATACTCCTTTTAAAGGCAATTTAATGCTTTGCTTTAATATATTTTGAGCATATTTTGAATGCAGATCCCCAAAATAATGCAAAAGCATATTGGTTTCAATCTCTCATCCAAGAGTTTTCAGCTGAATGGACTAAACAAATGTGTATGGGATATGAAAAAATCTGGAAACTATCTGGTTCATTCCAGAAACTATCTGCTGAGGGAAATGAAGACATTAATCAGGACACTGTGGTTCTAATATTAAAAGTAATATGGCTATTGTCAAATCTGAGCAAAGTACTTATTAGAAAAGCTTTCTCAAAGGAAAAAAATTATGGCTTCCCCCCAGGGGTTAGAAAGGTATCTCTAAAAGTGCCAAGACTTCCTCTTCCTATCCAACCTGAAAGCCCGCCCACCAGAGGAACTGCCCAGTTCTGCTCATGAGAATGCTACCTGTGCAACAGTTAGAACAAAGGCTCCTCTGCTTCTTAGGACCTGTTTCACCATAAGCTATATACCTCTGTTGGGATATGTTGTAAGCATTCTAAGTAACACAGTGACTTAATCTTTCGTAAGCCCAGGGATGTGATATTGGAGGAGGAAATGTACGTATTTAAACACAACTTAACCAACTAAAGAGGAAGTTCTGTATGTTAAATAAATATAATTTACAATGGGCAAATATAGTTTAATATTTTCAGAAGTAGAATATTGAAAATAACACTGTGTCTTGAGTTTTATACAATAGATTTATGGCACAGTTATTATGTACAATTTAAATATCTCAGAACAGAACAGTGTTTTTTTTAATTGGTGAATGAAGTGTAGTAAAATTGTAACTGCTCTCTAGATATTTAGATATCATGGGTAATGGTTGTCCACCTCTCATCTTTATGCATCTATTTCTTCTTTAAACATGGTTAGTGTAGTAATGTTCATATCTGGTAATAATAGAATATTCTTGGTGTTGTATATTGCCTCAAATGAGAATAGCCTTAATATTTTAGATCTCAGTTAGATGGAAAGTTCTCTGAGCCTCAGTTTCCAAATCTATGGCGTGAAGGAGTGGATGTGGTGACTGCTGAGTCATACCTAAGAAAACATTAGTACATTGAATAGTTGGAAATGGGATGTTAAATGCCCACACTTATAAGTTGGCATTCTTTCCTCTACAACTTAACTTTTATTCATTTATTATTAAGGTAAATGCCTCTATGTTATATTGGTAGGGGCAGAAGATACTATTAACTTACTTTCCAAAATAAAATCCTGGCTGGATTTCAAAATCCACCCCTTGGCCACCCTACTATGGACATCCTCCAGCAGAGTGATGTATTTGTTACAATTAATGAACAACATTATCTAATTCCCAAGGTCTATAGTTTACATCTGGGTTCATTCTCTTTGTTTATATTCTATGGGTTTTGAAAAACAAATAATGACACGTATCCCTCATTATAGTCTCATAGAGAGTATTTTCATTGCCCTAAAAATGCTCTGTGATCCACCTGTTTATCCATCCCTCCCCTCTTAGTCCTAGAAATCACTGATCTTTTTATTATCTCTTTAGTTTTTCTTTTCTAGAATGTCATATCGTTGGAATCATACAAAGTCTAGTCTTTTCAAATGGACTTCATTCACTTAGTAATATACATTTATGTTTCATCCATGCCTTTCATGGTTTGATAGATCATTTCTTTTTAGTGCTGAATAATTGTCCATGGACTGGATGTACCACAGTTTATCCATTCACCTAGTGAAAGACATCTAGCATTTATGAACAAAGCTGTTATAAACATCCAAGTGCAGGTTTTCATGTTTTCCTAAGTTTTCAATTCATTTGTGTAAACACCTAGGAATGAGCAATTGCTAAATCATATAGTAAAAGTATATTAAGTTATGCAAGAAACTGCCAAATTGTTTTCCAAAGCATAGTGCCATTTTGAATTTTCTTGAACAATTAGGTTGCATTTTATATATATTTTTCACAGAAATTACCAGAACTGTAATCCATCAAATCCATTATTTGTGTGGCTAAGGGTTTAATGTGTGACCCAACCCTCCTAACCCTCCCTTCCCTTCCTCTTCCCTCTATGCTGCTTCTTTCCCTTCCAATATGCTCCCGAAGACAGAAACCATGCACACCTAGTTTACCTCTATTCTTCAGGTTGGTGCCACACAATAGATTCTAAATAAACCTTTATTTATCAAATTAACAAGAACATGGATGTGACTATAATTTTTGGAGTTTAATTAGTCATATAATACGTTTGAAATTCAGAGGTTATTGGATGCAATGCCGTACATCATTAAAGATAAAATGAATTCCTTTCTACAATAAAGGTGGAAGTGACTTAAAACATCACTTGATCCATAAACTACCAGCAAAATTAGTTCTTATTTGTGAAGCGTTAACTATTTGCAAGGGCAAATGATTTAGATGTGTTACCTCATTTAATGTTGTTTAAACAAATTTGTGATGTAGAATCATATAGATAAGGGAATAGACTCAGAAAGTTTGAAACACTTATCCATAGCTGATCTCTGTTAGAATTACACTTGTCCAGTAAATCCAAATCCTATACACATAAATACTAGGTCAGAAAGATTTTATTCTGCATTCAAGCGGGTCTTTTCACTCTAAGCTATGCTCATATTTCTCTTGTCAAAGCAGTCTTCATTAAAAAGGACTTAACTCATATAATTCCTTCCAAAATTCTCTTATATTTTTATTCCAAAATTTCCTATTTCACATGGTTCTTATGTTCTAACAAATGGAACTGTGCATTTTACACCTGCCAGTTGATTCTATAAATAATTAAATGAAGGCCGGGCAGCAGGAGGAAATACAATAACCCACATCTACAGCATTACTTTGATGGAAAAAACCCACCTCTCTGGTTCCCTGCTTTTTTTCTGTCTCTGAGAAACAGCAGGATTTTAGTGCTTCCCTTGTGGCTACGGAGCCTTTTTTTTATTCATACTCAATGCACCTGGTTTAGCTCCCCCCCTTAATTAAAAATAAATGAAACCAAGAAAAGAGTGGATCTACAGGGAAGAATAGACCTGTTGCTCCTCCCTCTCCATGTGTCTCAGGGGCTCTGAGTTCAGCTCAGCGTATTTTGCTTCCTGCATGTGATTTGTTTTCGGTGTTAGATGGTGCCCTTGGACCAGAGTGCTTGATTTGTTTTGTCTTACTTCCTGTGAGTGTTTTCATGTCATTTGCACTTGCATTTCCCAAGTAAGGGAATGATTGTATGCATATGCTCAGAATTTGAAGATCAGCGTCCATGCATTCTAACTGTAAACCTAACCCACTTCAATCTGAAGTGAGAAAATTAACATGTCCTGGCAGAGTATGTTATAGAAAAGAAATAGGCTTGGTAGTGTTCAGAGGCAATCCTGTTTAATGTTTTAAAATGTAGGCTTAAGGGGAATTCCCGTTGTGGCACAGTGGTTAACAAATCCGACTAGGAACCTTGCTCAGTGGGTTAACGATCCGGCATTGCCGTGAGCTGTGGTGTAGGTTGCAGACACAGCTCGGATCCCACTTTGCTATGGCTCTGGTGTAGGCCAGCAGCTACAGCTCTGATTCAACCCCTAGCCTGGGAACCTCCATATGCCACAGGAGCGGCCCAAGAAATGGCAAAAAGACAAATAAATAAATAAATAAAATTTAAAAAAATAAAATGGAGGCTTAAATGATTAGTGTTTTGATGAATCACTAACATGTGTCATGCACACAATTGTGGCTGTTTTGGTTGGTATAGAAGAGCATCTCAATGAGAGAGATAATAGATAAATAAGTGATATTTACTAACTACTGTTTTTTGATAGAGTTATATAGGCATGATGCTATAGGTGACAAAATAGTGATAAAATAATGATCCAGAGCACAACCTGATTAGGTTACCTTGGCTCAAGGATAGTTCCAGTAAGAGAGCAAGCCTGAATAACGTGGGCGGAGAGTGTGAGTTAAGTTGAAGCTTCTTCACAGGGAACAAGTGTAGAAGGTTCCAAGTTCTTTCCTAGCAATACATACCGAAGGATGTGAGGATGCATTACTAAAAAGACAAATTATTGCACATATTCTAGCACTTATTTAGGACTTAATAGAATTACTTGAGATGAGGTTTAAGGAATTCAAACAAGAGGAGATAAAACTTGAATGGAAACAACTATAACAGATTAGAAAGAGGTAAGTCCATGTAGTGTAAAGTGATAGGTAAGGATTATAGAGATTCAAAGGATGCTGACATTATTTCCACTGTGGGAATTAGGAAATGAATCATGAAATTTGTGTCTTTTCTCCTGAACAATGATTGAACACTATGACTGAGGAAAGATACCCTTAACTATATAGGTATATGGTAGTAAGAAACAAAGTTTTCACTTTCTACTTGTCAACTCTCAAAAGGCAACTGGGGACTCCTGGGTGTTCAGACTGGTGAATCTATAGTATCTGCCAGTTTCATCTATTCTTTCTGAAATAGTAGGTTAGCCATGGGCATTTAACTTCTGAGGTATTTCAGTGGTTCTTTTACTTGGACATACTTAGTGTTCTGCAGTAGATATCAAATTCTGATAGGACTGGAGATTTAGAAACAGTGTCTTCAGAGAAATCTTTAACATGCTTAACTTCAATGCAAGGGGATCTAGAAACCACAGTTTAGAAGATGCTATTGGTATTAGGACCTCAGGCATTTAGTTGTATCATTCACACTGTTAATTTGCACTTTTAATGATTATGATAATTAAGGGATTCTGATATGATGGCTGACAGTGTAGATTTTCAAGATTGTTATGGTGAATTTAATTAAATCAAATATAAATAATTTAATTCAATACCACGATGTTTGCAACATGAACGGTGCCACCAATCAAGCCTACAACTTTAAAATTCAAACTGTTGCTGCTTTTAAAGCCCAATATCTATAAATATAGTTAAAGCATAAGATCACTTGGGCCTTGTTGATTAGGACCACAAGATGAAAAATAATTTCATACAACTGAATTAATTCATTATGGAAACTTGAGAAATTACTATTTACTTAAAATTTGGTGATACCTTATTCATGTGCATCTTATATCAAAATATGTTCATTGCTATATAGGTTTTATTTCTAAAACCTGATGTGGATTTTTAATTTTATTTTTTATATGAAAACAGTAGGAAAGTATTCAGAGCAAATTTATTACAAAGGAAGATTTAGCTCAATCTTTTTATAACTCCAAAAAGTATATATATATATATGTATATACACACACACACACATACATATATATTTAATACAGGTGTAGTTACTAATACAGAAAAGGGGGAAAGGCTTAAATATTTTCATTATAAATGTATTAGAAATGTATAATTTATATACCTTGTTCTGAGTAATTTGTATGCATAATCAATTTTCAAATGCATATCTATTTCTCAAATTTTGGTTTCATTAATAATAGAATTTGGTTCTTAAATTAAGGAACTTTGTGCTCCACAGGCTTTTTTTGCCACCTGTGAACTTCAGTAGAAACCAAGAAGTATGAAGATCTTGTCCTAAAATTCAGTTCAGTATGTCTAATTAATTTGGGTTGACCAGACCAAAGGCTCTTGGTCTTCAACTCATCAGAACTATTACTGTCTTCTTTCAACCCAATGTGAAGGAACCTTGTATAGTCCAAGACCCCAATCTCCCCAAAAGTGCCCTTTACTAACCTCTATCTTACACACTAAAGCCAGACACTTATGGACTATATTGGCTTATGGACTATTTTGGCTCTTAAAAGATATATACTACTGGGAGTGCAAAATACGTCAGGCAGTAATCCAAATATGATAGATAATAGACACAGTTAAAGTCTACACAATATTTCATGAAAGCTCAGTAGTGATATCAGTTAATCCTTGAACAACATGAGTTTAAACTGAATGGATCCACTTACACAGCGTTTTTTTGTTTGTTTGTTTGTTTGTTTCAATAGTAATTACTACAGTACTGTGTGGTCTACAGTTGGTTGGACTAGAGGATGCTAAACCCTGGATATGGAGAAACTGATAAGATATAAGCAGATTTTTTTGGCTGTGTGAAGGGTTGGCGTCACTAATCCCCACATTATTCAAGGTCAACTGTATTTTTAAAAAATGAAGGAACATAGTAGAGAATGCTGAGTATACAGCTATGAGAATACTGAGCTGAATCAAAAGGCTGAGTACCTAGGTTACCTGGGTTCAAGGTGGGAATATGTGGCAGAGTAGAATTCATGAGGGAAAGCAACACATGTGGAATATTAATTAGCATAACACATGTGAGGAAGTGGTAACAAATGAGAAATTGTCAGTGGCTTTGCATGCTAGGCCAAATCATTTCTACTTTTTCCTAGGAAAAGTGGTAAGCAACTGATGAATTTCTATGCTGAGGAATGACCTGGTCAGATTTTGTTTTGTTTTATTTATTTATTTATTATTATATTGTATGGCCACACCCCCAGCATATGGAGGTTCCTGGGCCAGGGATTGAATCAGAGCCACAGATGCACCCTATGCTGCAGCTGAAGCAATGCTGGATCCTCTAACCCCCTGCACCAGGCTGGTGATTAAATCTATGCCTCCATAGTGATCCCAGCCTCTGCAGTCAGATTCTTAACCCACCATGCCATAGTCGGAACTCCTCAGATTTTATTTTAAAATATAGCCTGGCACATATTCCATCAGGACAAGAAGCAATGAAACTGTCTTTCCATTAGCTGTATCTCCCCTCTTGTACTTGCTAAGCACCCATAAAAACTCACTCAGTGTTCTATTTTCCTTAGTACTCAAAGCCCAGATGTTATCTCATACATGTTTAAGTGTGGTATAGAGGCTATTGCTAAGTGACTTTGATCTTACTTAACTTTCCAATTTTTAAAGTTTCAAAGAATTTACTCATTCTCTCCATCCCATCTTTATTTAGCAGCATTAAGTATTCCTTAACAAGACACCTTGGAAAAGGGAGAAATTAATTTTCTCAAGTGTAGAAGATACAAATAGGAAGTAGAATAGTACCAGTGGAAAATAGAATAGCACCAACTGTATTTTTCATCTGTCACCTCTAATCTCAAGACTGACTTTTACATGATTTGGGCCCTTATTTCTCAGAGGAAACTTAATCACCCTTTAAGTAAAGACTGAGGGGAGAGATAGGAAGTATGAGGGAAACCACATATCTCAGAAGATAGCAGTTGATTCTGTTCAGTATTGTTGAGAATTTGATTAAAAAGAAGAGCCCAAACTGTGCTTTGAATTTAACAGCCTGGTTGTATTTCTGGAAATTTATGAGAGTATTTTCAGTGACATTATGACATGATATATGTCTTAGAATGGCTTGAAAAAAGAAGGGAACACATGAGAGATGGGGCCAATTTCTCTCCCAAAATGTGTGACTAGAAGGGGAAAAGAAACAGGGGATTAGCTATATAAGAATGTCTCTTCAAAATAATGTTATCTTTTAGTTTTTACCAACAAATGTTTACTAACTGCCAACTACCTGGTACCAGAGATCTTTCTAGCCCTGGCCATTCAGGGGAACATGGAACAATCATAATCCACTGCATAGTGGCACTTTTAGTTTACTGGTAAAGACCTGGAAGTTAAATTGGTATACAGTCATATAATTCACAATCCTGATGATTGGCAGGGACCCTATGCATTGCTTTTCATGTAGGAAGTTCTAGAAAAGCAAGAAATAAAAGTACTTATCTAGCCCAATTGTTTAAGCATGGAAGTATGTCAATATTAAATATTCTACAGAAAAGCATTTTTAAGGTTGGGTCTCTGATCATTAATATAGATTTTTTATTATTATGCTTCAATCTTATCAATCTTCTGCTTTCCTCTTGACAGCTACTTTACCTTTCATCTGCCATTCAAGTTAGATTAACTACATACAGAAATCTGCCTCATATTGTTGTTTATAGGTCAGCAATGCTGAACTGGTGTCTTAACCAGAAAAATAGAGACCACATCTAGTATTACCCTCTGTTAGAGGGAACTGGTAATAGAGGTGAGGGAAGATCTGAGATCCAATCAGGAGATAAAGAGGGAAACAGGGATTAGCCACAGCAGGAAACCACTGCAGGCTTGCTGGGAAGACAGGGAGGAGGCATTATCCAGGGAACAGGGCATCTGGAGGATACAGGAATGGGAGCAGAGGATAAGTATGCTGCCTGAGACCCCCACCTGCACACGGAGACAGGAGGGAAGATGTCTAGGTTTTGTTCCTTCTACTCTCTCCTGGAACCCTAGTGCCTCCCATTGGTGGAAGCCAGCTGATGAGGAACCCAGGAAGTGTAGCGTTCAGGGTGCAGGGCTTCTCCCAAAGCCTGAAGACATGGCAGAGGAAAGGATCTGAGGGTACAATGGCTCAGGACAGACTCAAACATAAATTACCACCCTTGCCAGCTAGTGATGACAGCACTCTAACACACACTGACTTGCATCCTAAGTACCACCTCCAGCACTGGAGAGGACCAAGCATCTTGGTGTTTAGTGGTTGAGGTAGGTGTGACAATGTATCAATTTTCTATTGCTGCAGAACAGATTACTACAAATTCAGCAGTTTAAGACAATCCCCATTTATCAGCTGTAGTTCTGTATGTCAGAAGTCTCCCTGCAGGGCTGCATTTGTAGGCCTCTCAGCTCAGGCTGAGATCAGTGAGTCAGGTGGGCCAAGTTATCCTCAAAAGATTGGGTGAAAATCTACTTTCAGGCTCATTTCTGCCTTTGGCAGCGTTCAATGCAATGATGAGTGCTGCTTGTAGGTTTAAGTTCCCCATGACCAGACAAGCTCCAGTTGGAAGCTACTTTCAACTCCTGGAGGCCGCATGAACTTTTCCATGTGACTCCCTCTACCTTTATTTTATTATTTTTTTTAATTTGCAATGTTTTGTTCTTTCTTTTTAAAAAAATGCTTAAAATTTCTATTTGTGATATAGTTGATTTGCAATGTTTATTAGTATCATGTTTACAGCAAAGTGGATTATATATATATAAATCCACTCTCCCTCAATAGGTTATTAGAGAACATTGAGTAAACTACCACGTGCTATACAGTAGGTCTTTGTTACTTATCTTTTTTATGTATAGTAGTGTGTGTATATTAATCCCATCTTCCCAATTTATCCCTCTATCTTTAAACCAGCAACACGGCTCAACTCCTTGTTATATGTAAATCCCTGGCTTCCTCCTCTAAGTCCAGCCAAAGAAAATTATGCTTTTAAAAGCCTTGCGTAATCCCTCTTTCTTAAGGTCAAAGGTATCCTGTAACATGACCTAACCTAATCATGAGGTAAAATCCATGGTATATTTTTAAAATTTACTTTATTGAAGTATAGATGATTTACAATGATTTATCAATTTCTACTGCACAGCAAAGTGATTCAGTTATACATACATATTACTTTTCATATTCTTTTCCATTAAGGTTTAACAAAGAATATTGAACAGAGTTTCCTGTGGTATATAGTAGGATCTTTTTTACCCATTCTATAAATAATAGTTTGTATCTACTAATCCCAAACTCCCAATCCATCCCTCTCCCATCCTCATCCCCCTTGGCAACCACAAGTCTGCTGCCTGTGAATCTGTTTCTCTTTCGTAGATAAATTAATTCATGTTATATTTTAGATTCCACATATAAGTGATATCATATGGTATCTGTCTTCCATCATATATTATGCTGGGCCTATACACTGGTGGGGGGAGAGTGGAGAGTAAGGATTTTGCTAGGTAGGAAAACTTGAGGGCCATCTTAGAAAGTATAATTCTGCCTACCACAGACAAAATAGTATAAGTTTCAACTTGTAATTTTCCCACTTATCTAACTAACAAATTATGGGAAAAGTATACTACCTAAATGTAAACTATTAATTATTAATCTTGTGAGTGGACAGTCACATATAAGATGAGACCTGAGAATTTTATGCAGCAAATTTATGCAGTGAAATTTTTATAGAATTGGAAATGATGTAAATGTTGCAAAAGTTTGCCAGAAAGTAGAGATTATTTACAGAGAACTAGAGTTCAGTGAACCTTTCCTAAGGAAATGTAATTCCAATTAGGATAAGTTGAAAATTTCACTGACAACAAACTTGGGAAGAGTTTATTGCTTCTTTGAACTATAATTGATGGGGCAACTAAGCCTATACTTAGAAACTGATTTTCTTGGTTATTTTGTCTTGGTTCCTGTGCCTGATGTTTTCTTCATAATTAATTCTACAAGGAACCAATTTAGCATACCAATCATCTGAAGTGTTTCTTCTAATTATCAAAAAATGTTTCATTTAAAGAAGACAAATATTACTCCAAGCACATTTTCAAAGATCATCAAGCTACAAGTGGGTAAACACAATGTTATAGGCTGGGGTAATTTGTGAGTGTGTGTGTGTGTGTGTGTGTGTGTGTGTATAATGGCTGCCATCATGGCTGTGTCACCTGTGAGTTGCACAAGAACCTGCTATTTGAAGAACCCACCAACCCACCCCCCCCCCACCACACACACACACATATACATGCACACACATGGGCCAATGTTCTGCTGACATTGACTTGAATATTAAATCATTTTTCAACAAGGGGATTATATTTTCATTTGTGCTCATCTCCACAAATTATGTACACACTTGGCTATATAAACAACAATTTGTATTAATAGTGTATATTTCAATAGTGTTGGAAAAATTCAAGCTGTAAATTAAATTATTTCAGTAAACTTTAAGGAGTAAATGTGGCCCACCTGTTCAGATGAAAATAGATTAATCCACAGAATGAAGTTGATGTGAAACTGATTGTGACCACAGGGATTTTTATTTATGTTGTTATTTGCTATATTACATATGCAACATTTCAAGTTGAAAGCAAGGGCGAAGTACAACGTTACATCTTCAAATGTTAACTGTCAATAGAATGAAAAATGATCCACTGGGTTGTAAACTCATTTCAGTAAGAAACACTGTTTTGCCCAGATCTTAATATCTTGTTGGTTATCATAAAATTTAATTTATAATGATGTTTATTAAGCAAGCTGAAAAGAATGTTTTGATTTTTTATCAAACATAGTCAACTGTAAGAGAGAACTTTTCAAAGCAAATGTTGAAGATACAGCAAGAGGCAAAAGTAATATAGCATAGTGATTGTGAGTGTGGGTTCTTAGTCCTCATTGCCTACATATGAATCCTGGCTCTGCAATTTCCTAGCTCTGTGACTAGAGAATTAGGGAGAATGGCTATGGTTTCTTTTAGATCTTACCTTCTTAATTAATTGAAATGATTTAAGGGTAATTTTGCCTCAAGAGAGGCTCATATTTTCAGATTCCTAATTAACATTCATATTTGGGTAGCTTATAAACTTCTCAAATTTAAAGTATTTAAATAGAAATCTGGATCTACCTCCAGCCTCTAACTGGTCCTCACCAGTGTTCTTCAAATTAGTGAATGGCAGGTCTACTCACCCCACTAATAGGAGCCAAAACCTAGGAATCATATACCAAGCTTTTCTTCTTATTCCAGACATCAATCTGTCAGCATTTATCACAGGCTTTGCCTTTCAGGTGTCTCCTGAAAGTAGCTTCTCTCTCTGCAGTCACTACTTTCATTCCAAGCCGGTCTATTTCTATCTCTCATTAAGATTTTCCAACTGGCATCCCAGCTTCCATTCTTTCCCCTATCCAAACTCCCTTGACAGTCTGTTATCTACATTGTATTAAATAATCTTTTCATAATAGAGCTAAGACCATATCCTGTTCTATTCTTAAGTGTGAAATATTCCAGTGCCTTCCAGCACTCTTAGAATTAATCCCAAGTTCAAGAACAAATAAACAAAACAAATCATCCCATACAATCTCTTTGCTGGCCATGTCGATGACTGTACTTCTGTCCACTGAGGGCTTTCCCTATTCTTTTTGCCTACATGGCCCATCTTGCTGTTGCTCAAATATACGAAGCATGTTCTTGCTTTAGGGCCTTTGTACTACCATTCTTTTAGCTTTGAATACTCTTGCCTCAGATATCAGATGTGTTCATTCAAGTCCCTGATCAGAGAAGGGAAAATAGCCTTTCCTTTTTTTCCCTCATTGTTTATCTTGAAAAATTTTGTCTTTAAGCCAATTATTAATAATTAGTATTAATTAAATAATTCAGGAGTTCCCATCGTGATGCAATGGAAACTAATCCAACTAGGAACCATAAGATTGCAGGTTCGATCCCTGACCTTGCCCAGTGGATTAAGGATCCGGCATTGCCGTGAGTTGTGGTGTAGGTTGCAGATTCGGCTCGGATCTGGCATTGCTGTGGCTATGGCATAGGCTGGCAGCTACAGCTCCAATTAGACCCATAGTCTGGGAACCTCCATATGCCACTGGTGTGGCCCTAGAAAGACAAAAAGACAAAAAAAAATTAAAATTCTTTTACTAAAATATGAACTGCATGATGGGAGGACCTTTGCTTATTTTGTTGACTAGTTCATTCCCAAAACTTACAAAAGTCACTGACACTTAGAAATTTACCAATAAATATTTGTTGAGCAAAGACATAAAGGACTACACAATGTCAATTAAAAAGTAGATGATGATATTCTCATAAAGCTTTGACTCAAAAGGTCCTATTTGCATTGTTTTCCTTAAAAAAGATTCAAAAAGAAAAACATTTTTTAAATTCATGAAATTTTGTAGAAATGACCATGGATTATCATCATCTTGGCATATTAAGTTTCAGTAAATATCAGTGAATAAAACATTATAGAACAGTAGGCACTCAATACCTTTTTTTTTGTCTTTTTAGGGCCGTGCCCATGGCATATAGAGGTTCCCAGGCTAGGGGTCCAATTGGAGCTGTAGCCACTGGCCTATACCACAGCTACAGCAATGCCAGATCTGAGCCATGTCTGCAACCTACACCACAGCTCACCGCAACGCTGGATCCTTAACCCTGGAGCAAGGCCAGGGATCAAACCTGCATCCTCATGGATGCTAGTCAGATTCATTTCTGCAGAGCCATGATGGGAACTCCTCAATACATGTTTGATAAAAGAATGAATGAATGAATGAAGATGTATTGGCCAAACAAGTTACTATGGTAACCACAAAGTTAAGAAAGAAATATACAGTAAAGGTCTAATGAAAAAGAAGTGTTCAATCATCCATGAGGTGCTTTATTTATTTTTATTGTAGCTAACAAAGAATACTATTAGAAAGACCAGATGAGGTAAAGATTGATATATTAGTAAGAAAAATGCTAGCTGCTATAACAATAATCTCCAAACTTTTACTATATTAATATAATATAAATTTATTTTTCATTCACAATAAGTCCAAGTGAATGTTTCTGATTTTAGATCACCACCTTCAAGTAGAGATGTAGGAATTTGGACTGCTTATTTTTTGTGTCTCTCCATCTTTAGCATGAGTTTTCAGAGGTCCACACTCAGGAGAAGAGGCTAGAGGTTCACACATAGTATATTCACACATCCTTGCTTACAGGTAAATCACAGGATCACAGGTAAACACAAGAGTGAGTGAGACACATAATCCAAGAGGAAGGGGGAGACACTTCATCCAAGAGGAGGAGGAAATAGACTTAATGAATATGTGGTAAACTTTCCCATACAATTTGGAGGTTTTTTTTTTTTTTTTTGGCCACACCTGCAGGATATGGGATTTCCCAGGCCAGGGATCAAATCTAAGCTGTGACCTGTGCCACAGCTGCTGCAAAGCTGGATCCTTAACCCACTGTGCCATAGTGAAAACTCTGGAATTTAACTAAGGAAAATATGAAAGTTTCTCTAGGATAAATTGTGTCAGTATATACATGTGTGTGTGTGTGTGTGTGTGTGTGTGTGTGTGTGTGTGTGTGTGTGTGTGTGTGTGTAGGCCATGGGAGAAAGTTCAAACAATTAAAATCTATTTTGAAGAACATTTAATAATTTAAAAAATATGATTTAAGTTGCTAGTACTTGGAAATATAGAGTTCCTGTTGTGGCTCAGTGGTTAACGAATCCAAGTAGGAACCATGAGGTTGCGGGTTCATCCCTGGCCTCGCTCAGTGGGTTAAGGATCCAGTGTTGCCGTGAGCTGTGGTATCAGTCGCAGACGTGGATTGGCTCCCACCCACGTTGCTATGGCTCTGGCGAAAGCCGGCAACTACAGCTCTGATTAGACCCCTAGTCTGGGAACCTCCATATGCCACAGTGTGGCCCTAGAAAAGACAAAAAAAAAAGAAAGAAAGAAAGAAAAAAAAGGAAATATAACAAGTTATTTTCTATTAAGCACAAAACTGGGAAAATAAATTCAGCTTTGAGATTTAAACTCTAAAAAATAGCACACGATCAATGTGTACCTTGAAGGTCCATATTATTAGAGAACATATAAGCATCATAGAAATGTTGGCTACACCATTGTAGAGTTGTCTAATAGGTAGTTAACTTGATTCAGTGATATATCGGTAAATATCAAGTATTAAGGATCATTCTTATGGCAATATCTTTGTCTGAAGTTGTTAAACTTCAAAACTCTAGTGCTATGTGTTCTAATCTAAAGCACATCAAGGAAACCTGTGATTCATGTGTAGTTCTGCTGACAGGGAAAGAACTTGTTGATCACAAGGCCTTTGAGGATCCCTTAATCCTGTGGTGGTGATTTCACAACATAGTTAATTATGGCTTCTGACTGTGATTCAGGATGAGAATGCTGACCATGATCATGCACATATTTATGGGCTGTGTAACAGCTACATTTTCTCTGTAAGCTGTATGTTGGCATTCTGGTTTCTGTCCTATTTTTGTGCGCATTTTCCTTAATCTATAAAATCTTTCTAGGCCTTGGAGCTTACCCTGGAGGGAGAAAAAGACAATCTCTAGGTACTGAAAGTGTGGAATCATCATATATATTTTTTTCTTGTTGTTTCTTTGATTGCTTCTAGCTTCACCTTTTATTTATATTTTCTATATGTTAGATTTTCAAGGTAGTTATATAATATTAAGAATCCCTTCACTTATATAAATAATGTATGAATTGACAGTGAATACAGAAAGTTCTGCTGATGTTCTCTAGGATTTTTATAGTATCCAGTCTTACATTTAGGTCTTTAAACATTTTGAGTTAATTTTTGTATATGTTGTTAATGTTTTAATTTCATTCTTTTATATGAAACTGTCCAGTTTTTCTCCATTATATATTCTTGCTGTATTTGTTGTAGATTAACTGACCACAGATGTGTGGGTTTATTTCTAGGCTCTCTATCCTGTTCCACTAATCTATATTTGTTTGGTTGTTTTGTTTGTTTTGTTTCTGCTAATACCACACTATTTTGATGACTGTAGCCTTGAAGTATATTTTGGAGTCAGGCATCCTGTTTCCTTAAACTCCATTTTTCTTTCTCAAGGTTGCCTTTGTTATTCAGGGTCTTTTGCATTCCCATATAAATTTTAAAATGTTTTGACCTAGTTCTATGAAAAATGCCATTGATAATTTGATAGGGAACACACTGAATCTGTAGATTGCCTTGGGTAGTGTGCTCATTTTAACGGTATTGATTCTTCTAATCCAAGAACATGGTGCATGGAATATATAAATGTGAAAAAATAAAAATGGGGTAACTAAGAGCAAAATTTACATTTTGTGAAATTAGATACAATCTTATACAAATAATAGGAGAGGCAAAACAGGGATACCTATGAATGTCATTTTTTTATTTTATTTTATTGGCGTATAGTTGACTTACAAACTTGTATTAGTCCTATGAATGTCTATAGCATTAGAAAATAGGCATCTATTATTATTTTAAAACAGTACTTGAATTGCATTTCCTTAAAATTAAAGGTACTTCAAATAGTATAACTAATTTTTAACTTTACATTTAAAGAAGTATCACTAATTCATTTTCACTTATTTATGCATGCATCACAGTTCTCTTTCCTATGATCTAAAAACATGATTTATTTATATGGAAATTATTTTATAAGTTTATGGTAGAAATAGGCCATGCAGTCAAACTAAAGTATAAGAGGAACATTGCTTTGTAAGCCAAATATGAATTAAAATGATTCAAGTTATCTGTTGTGGATAATGTGTTTTATTTTGTTTCCATCTAAATATGACCTTTAGAGCAGCAAAGTTTAAAAATTGCAATGGAGCTTTTATATTCATACTGACTGCCTCACAGTACAGATTCTTCATTGGAAAATAATATCCTCAAAGCAAATTTAAAGTAGTATTTTGATATAAAATTTAAGGAAGCAAGAATAAATTTAGGTATTGGGTTCAACATATCTAAAAATTTGAAAAATTGAATTAATTTGAAATATAGGTAAAATTTACTGTGGAGATTCCATTTTCAAATACAATAAGATGATAATTAGCCTAACTAATATGACTATGAAGATCCAAAAGGACCTCAAAACTAACTTAAAAATTCTCAGGGACAAAGACACTGTGAACTTAACCGTGGCAATTGTCCTTTGCAGAACTTTTCCATTGGGCTTCTTTGTGGTAATGAAATTGGGAGAATCACCTGTTTACCTCCTGTCTCTACAAGAACAGAGGCCAATTCCACAAAAACATACACAGTGCTCACTTCTGGGATTTCAGTCAGTACCTTCCTATTTGCAAAGGCTACTCCACTATGGACCATAATGAACACTTCTCCAGTTTATCAAGGTAAATGGATGAGAGAGAGTGATATCTGAAGCTTGAATTTGAAAAAGTTATGTATTGAAACATAATTTCTGACTTATTTTAATATTTTTCTAAGACATGTGATTATTCGGGGGGATAAAATTGTCTTAGAATTCTTGTTGACTATGTGTAGTATATTTTTTTAATTGTTATTTCTCCAATACAACTTTTTTTCCTACTGTGTAGTGTTTTAAGTTTTAAAAATGTTTATGTCAAGGAGTTCCTGCCATGGCACTGTGGGTTAAGAACCCAACTGCAACAGCTCAGGTTGCTGCAGAGATATGGGTTTGATCCCTGGCCTGAAGTGTAGGTTGCAGCTGTGGCTCAGATTCAATCCCTGGGAACTTCCATACGTTGTGCATGCAGCCTTAAAAAAATTTTTTAAAGAAAAATTTGTGTCCTTTGCTAACAAATACTCTTTCTAAAATAGTGCACAAAATGTCCATTAAGTCTTTATTCTGATATGTAAATTTTGCTGGATAATTGGACCCCAATCCCACCTTATTTTCTTTTAACTATCAGAAAAATTTATTTAACAGGCCTTTTACTGCTTGCCTCATTATGCCTTTATTGAATATCCTTTGAATCATTATATGTGAATTTATATTCCTATAAATTTATCAGAAAAACACTCGGATTTTTTTAAAATCTATTTTTTTTTCTATTGTGAAGTACTTTGATAGCTTGACTGTGTTGACATGTCTTATTTAATTTACTAAATTGAATGATGCCATATTATAGATAGTATATTGTATATTAAATTCCAAATTCTTTTTTGTAACTCAAGATAATCACAGTGAGAATTATAGCCCTTAACAAAGTATGCCTTGTTAAAAACTATTTTCAAACCTATTGGATATTATAAAGTTAGACTAGACTATATTCTATATGTATAATTTCTGTTCTTTTAAAGAATTAAGTTGAAATATAATGGTATCTAATATAAAGAATAGTTTACTAATATTTTTGATATTTTTAATATTTCTAACTCATTAGGTCAAATATTTGATTTTTTTCTATGACAAGGGATTGTAAATGTTCAACTTTTTTATTTCAAAGGCACAGTTAGTTTGAAACACATATGTTGATTCTGAAGAATCCCATTTGTTCTGAATTTGGCCACCCCAGGGAGTGTGAATAATAGGACTCTGTTTATGTAGCTTGTGAATTCACTAAACTTTCTCATACACTTTCATTAGAACTATGATTTGCATTGTCATATTTGCCTGCATATAATAGGAGTGAGGTGGCAGTGCAATTTACAGAAGATTCAGCCCGGGGATTAATTCACTTTTCTTTCTTCCTTTCTTCCTTCCTTTCTTTCCTTCCTTTTCCTTCTTGCCTTTTCCTCTCTAAAGGTCCAAAACAGACAGACAATTTCAAGCATGAAGTTCTCCCAACCACTGGTTTGACAGCATTAAATATTGGCACATTCTTTGAAAGCTATTTACTCAGAGAACTGATTTCCACTGGAGAGCTTTCAGCACAACACAGTCTTTCTTCTTCCACAGATGTTTCCTCTTCTCAATTTCTGAATTTTGGTGTTCATGACCCAGCACAAATTGTTGGGGGCAAAACATCTATAGTGCATATGCCCTTCCAAACTTCAGCAGATACACCAGGACTCTTTTCCTCTGATAAGGGAGAGAGCACCCCATTTATCATCTCTTCCTTAACGACAAATTTTATTTTTCCTACACAATCTTTATTATCTGAGAGTTCCCAGGCTATTGCCTCGTCTGCTCCCACAATGAGTTTGGTAATTAGTGGCATTCCAGGGGTTGGTATTGAGTTAAACAGACACTCATTACTCTCCCGTGGATTCCTTCTCTCAACCACTTCCACAAGTGCACCTCCAGTCATCTCTTGTGGGGCTCAAGAGGATATTGAAGCATTTTCAGCTGTTTCCTTAATTTTAAGAAGAGAGTTCCAGAGACCGCTGAGTGCCTCAACATCTCCCATATCTCCTACTAAGATAATTATATCCAAACAGGTAGCCGTCTTAAACTCATCAACTCTGCATCGATTCACTACCCAAGCCTCCATTCCCAGTGAATATCAGCTTAATACTGAAGCATCTAGCAACCAGAGACTCACAAACATCAAACCACAGGCTGCTGATTTTTTAAGTGAATTAAGTCAAACATGTGCAACGTGTTCTATGACTGAAATAAAATCCTCTCATGAATTCTCAGATGAAGTTTCGCATAGCAAACAGCCCCAGTTTTATGACACATTCTCGATGTACTCGGCAATATTAGCCAGCTGGTATGCACTAATGGGAATGCAAACTACCACTGCTGGGCATTCCTTTCCTTCCTCTGAGGAAATCATGCCATCAGTGGCAATCACAGAACCATCATCTTTATTTCCATCTAAAAAGAGTACAAAAAGAAGAATTTTAGTATCATCTGTAGAAGAATATATCACCCAATCAAGTAATTTGGATGCTAATTTATGTTTGAATAAGATGTGTTTATCCATTGTCCCTTCACAAACTGTCTCTTTAGACCTGACGAATTCTGATCTGACTTCAAAACTGACTAAGGGTGACCCTTTAGGATCAGAAAACATTTTAAAGCTATTGAAAATAGGACATTATGGCATAACTATGGATCCCACTGAGATGCTGAATCAAAACAAGTTATTGGGCGTGCAAGAACATGAAGGGTCTCAGACCCCGTCCAAACTTCATGCAAGGGATGGTTCTCTAGATTTTGAATTAAACTTACGAAGTCATCCAGAAACTATGCATTCAAGTGACCTCAAAAGCAACCTCCCACCAAGCATAGATTCCACATCTGATTTTTCAGAAGTAAGCTCTCACATCACATTTTCTGCAGTTTCAGCATCTCAGTCATTTCCAATACAGACCTCTGTCCCCATGTCTGTACTTACACCAGATTGGACATATACAGATTATCTGAATTTAACATCTTATTTAAAAGAAAATACCAGAACTTCTTCAGAATGGTCCAAATGGGAGCTTCAGCCTAGTGGACATGGTCAAGAATCTCCTGCAGCAAGCCAGAGGATTTCCATCACTAGATCTCTCAGTTTGTCTTCACTGGAGCCCATTCCAGCATCTCCTTGGCTGAAAATTTCTGGTAGGTAAGAGTCTACATTTTAGTTCTGTAAACTTTTAGAAATGAGTTTCTTTTCTACAGAGAAGAAAGAGCCTATCATGGTCACCAGGTGCTCTAAACAGCTTCTTTGTAATCATGGCAACAGCCAGTTGAACGCAGATGGCACCTGCTGCTGTACCTGACATAGATGGTTATTCTTCACACACTGCCACAGAGGCTCCCAGATCAATGCAGGGGTATGTTGGAGGTGGCTATACTGCTGGCAAGCAATCAGAAACTAAGCTAGTTCAATTCGTTACAATGGATTTTTCAAAGTTTAGAAATAACTCTTATTATTCTCATTTCTTGAAATAGCTTCTTTGTCAGATTGAGCACAATATAGCATATACTTTCTAACATTTTCTTCAGTGCTGGTATTTTTTAAAAACTGGAAAAATGAAAAAAATCAAGGAAATTTATTGGGCTTTCTGTCCTACATGGTATGGTTTGTCATTGTTTTCATTCAAAGCTCTGATGGTTCCATTGTATGCATAACTCAGAATATACATTAAATGTATGTGCTTTACTCAACAAAAACACCATATAGCAATTGAAGGAAGATACTGTTTCATATGTGAATTTGAACTCAGATTCTTGAAATACTGAATGAAAAGCCAATTTTCTTAGATAACTGTTCTTAGTTTAAAGCACGTTAGAAAATACTAATCTCATTTACCATTGTGAATTACTATCAAGTTGGAAAGCATTAGAAAAAAAGTTTAAAAAATTATATTTAACAGAAAGAAAGGAATGGATTGTTTTCATATTTAAAAGAAGGTCTATCTTGTGGAATTTCCAATATAATTGTGGTAGTGAAGTTAATTTTCCTTCAACAAGAAATTCTTTTTTTTTTTTTGCATATATATGTGTGGGTGGGTGTGTGTATGCTTCAGAAGAAATACCTATTATATCAATATTATAAAGTTTTTTGGTATATAACTTACAGCTGGTGACTCAGTAATATAAAAGACCAAATCACTACATTTGGGATGTCCAATGTGAAATGATTTTCTTTCTAATAGTAGTTTCTAAAAATAACATTTTTTAATTACCAATTTAAATGTAGCCGTCTTCTTGTACTTTTACAAGATGGTAGCTGGTTGTACAGCTTATGACTTATCAACAATGCCTAGCACATCACTTCTCACTTAGAAGCTTCTTAGTAAATGTAGCTGAGTTATACCTTCTCCTCTCCTACAATAACCTCACAGCCACCCCTTGGAAACAATACAGACGCAAGATCTTCATTTCCAGGAAACTGCATCCCATCCTTGCCCTTTATGAGCAAATTCTTGTCATCTTCCATTTTTGTCATCCCTCACTCCAACTGCAAGCATTCTTTGATGATTTTTATCTCCTGCAATTTTCCTAGCCTCTTGTTAATTTCTCTTGCCTCCCTAATCGCTTTAGACGAGATAATCATTTCCAAGGCATGCCGGCATTTTCCAATATGTTCATTCATTGCATTGGTTAGGGTCAAATCAGGGAAGTATTTGGGGAGAATGTAATAAAAAGACTATTTACAAATATATGGTTATAGTTAAGGAAACAATCAGGTAGTTTGTCTGCAAGGGACTAGAAACAGCAGAATGGCATTACTGCCTCTAGCCCTGAAGGGACAAAGGAAAGAGCAGTTACCAGGGATGGGAAACCATAGAGGAGAGCTACCAAGTTACAGACACTGTGGTCTTTAGGAGGAAATCCAAGGCAAACCCAGCAAGAGAAGCCCGTGAGATGTGCACACAAGCTTGCTCTCTTCTTTTTTCTTGTCTCCTGTGGTGTCCTTGTTGGCCACACCCGTTCAGGATCTGGAAATGATCTTTGAAACCACATCTGGTTTAATATTTTAATGTAAAGAAAAGGTGGGGTGGGCCATAGTAGAATCAGCCTGCGGTGCTAAAATCTTGAGTAATTTCCATGATACTCCTAAAGTATGGAATGAGTGTGCAGCTGAAATGGGGGAACATTTCCATGAATGGTTCTGAAGTGAACCCTTGGGCACTGCTATTTCCTCCTTTATGCTGCTTCCAGCAAGAAAGTGTGAAATATGGAGACCCTATAATTTGGGGCTCCCTTGCTCTGGTGGGTTCCTCACACTGCACTGAGTTGCCTAGAAAAAAAAAAAAAAAGATACTTCAAGCACCTTCCTGTGTTGGGCAAGTGAGCATTACAACGTATCTTCTACCAATGTATCTCTAGGCTTTTCTGTGACTTTTGGCGTGTATTATGGTTGGTTCCGCAGAATAGTGACAACCTTATGATACTGAATAGGAATTGTTGTGCTCACCTATTCTCTAAATCAAACACCTTTTGTAGTTTGGTTTAACTTAGGAAGCAGATGTAGTTTCAGAGAGAAATTTTCTAGCACTTCATATTATTTTCCTATGGTAATATGTCTTATTTTTTTCTACCAGTTGTTTGGGAAAGACATGAGAGAGCAACCAGAGCTTCTGGACTGAAATACTCTCTAATAGCAGTGAGGAGCAAAAATAGCGCTAAAGTAGACGTTTCCATGAGCTCCATTTATTCCATTCATAAGCATAATGTTTTAAGTTTAAAAAAATCCAGTACAATATTAATACATTTCTAGAAAATTGCAAAGAGATATTTTCTCCAGGAATAAAATGATGAGTCAAAGTAAGATATTTAGCAATGTAACTTACTGCATCATTAGGTATAAGGACCTTGACACTCGAGTTATAGTTTACCCAGATTGTTTATTTTTTTCTCCCTTATTATCTCTTCTAAGGAATTTACCTTATCTTCAAATCTTGGTATATGTTATTAATAACAAGAATAACAAAATATAAATAGCTCACAATAATATTTAATCCTATTCTTAAAGTTGAAACAGAAGAGGTAGTTCTGTTAAACTTGTTAAGTCAAAATGCCTATATGCACATATACACCTATTTCTTCCTATACTATTTAGAAAATCCAGTGGGAAGATGCATTTTTTAATAAACCAAAAATACAAACTACTGCTGCTTAATACTATACATAACAAAGTTTAAAAAGTGAAATGTGTTGAATATCTAAAAACTAGACTAGTGGAGATAACTGTACCTTTATTTAAGGGTTCAGAAGTGTGATCCCTTAGTACTACATTATACTGCATTTGAAATTATAAAGCAATTTCAAACAAGTTCAAATGGGATAATAGTTAGACCTTGATGAAGTCATTTTAAAGTGGAAGACAGTAGTAAAAGGATGTTGAAAAGGAATGGCAAAAAGATAATTTCTTTATAATGTATTAAGATAAATTATAATAAACTATTATGTTATGACAAGGCTGCAGATAAAAAGAAGTAGAATAAAAGTCCAAATATAACTATTAAGTATAAAATTTCATTAAAAGAAGGGATTCTAATCAAAGATTTTAATACTTACTAAATTGTGTTGATGCTTTTTTTGTTTTGAAAACTCTTCCTCTATATCATACACTGGAAACAATTCTAGGAGTACTAACTAGATTAAATTACAAAATATAACATTACTCTTTCAAATCAAAGTGAAATAGCTGGCCGCTCAAATCATAAAACAACTTGCTATACATAGATAATAAAAATATATTTCAAAATCATTGGAAGCAGTTGAAGATAGAAAATTTAAAATGAGAAACAAACTTATCTGTTTGCCAATTTTTTTTTTAATGTCATCACTCTGAATTGGTGAAGATTCCACACTGTTTGAGGGGAAAGTGAATGAACACCATCTTTTCAGAGGATTACTTGCCATCAACAATGTTTTAAGTTTTAAAATATCAATTTCAGTTTTAGGAAATTATTACTGATATTCTCAAATTATATTGTTAAAATGTTATTAAAACAGTAAATATTTGGAAATAACCATGTCCTAAAGTGGTGGTTGTATTAAATAATATTGCCATGCAGTGATGAATTCAGAAGTAAAATTCCAACATTTTCTTTCCTGTGCATCTCCCAGCATCTTCCACAAATGAATGTCCTGTGCTTTCTATGTAAAGCTAGTTTGCAGTATTCAAGAGCATTCATTATTTGCATTTTATTCCCACTGGACACTAAGATGAATTGCATTATTAATACCATATAAACACTATAGTAAAGTGAAGACAAGGTTGTTTTTTTCATGCATGTTATAATTCTTTGCTTTCAAAACGTTTTTTCTTCTTATTTGTCGAATATCCATCTCAGTAGCACGTGACCTTGAGAAAATTAATGGCATTGGCCAGGGATTGGCAAAGTACAGCCCGCAGGTCAAACCTGGCTGGACCCACTACCCATTTTTATAAGTTTTGCTGGAACATAGCTTCATTCATTTCTTTACATATTTTCTGTGGCTGATTTTGTAGTATGACAGCTGTTGGCTTCCAAAGAGGTGTCAGAATATGCATCTTCCAAGACATGTAATGAAAGAAGTTGGGTTAGTTTGTTTCAGTGTTCAGTTAGCTCTTGCTAAGAACAAAATGCACATACTAGCTATGAGATATGGAGTGTATAATTTTGATGATGTCACTAAAGAGTTAAATTCTCTTATACTTAACATTTAAAACCAGCATTGCACAATATAAATCTCAATAATCAAAGTTCACTAATAATTGGAAATTTAACATTTTCGTGAAATGACATTAATAATGACATTAAACAGCAAGTAAAAGATACAGTGAAAAGTTGGGGCAGGAGTTCCCGTCATGGCTCAGTGGAATTGAACCATGAGGTTGCTGATTCTATCCCTGGCCTCGCTCAGTGGGTTAAGGATCTGGTGTTTCTGTGAGCTGTGATGTAAGTGGAAGATGCAGCTCAGATCTGGCATTACTGTGGCTCTGGTATAGGCTGGCAGTTACAGCTCCAATTGGACCCCCTAGCCTGGGAACCTCCATATGCCATGGGTGCAGCCCTAAAAAGCCAAAAAAAAAAAAAAAAAAAAAGGAAAAATTGGAGCCAAGACCACGGAAGAAAAGAAGTAGTATCTCGTGGGTTTTTTTGGTGGTGAGGCACAATACCAGATCCTTAACTCACTGCCCTGGGCTGGGGATCAAACCCACACCTCAGCAGCAAGCAGAGCCGCTACAGTGAGATCCTTAATCGTTGTGCCACAGCAACTTCTATATTTTAGCACCTTTAATGGAACATTTTTTCTGGGTTTTTTTTTTTTTTTTTTTTTTTTTGAACAAAGGACCCTACATTTTCATTTTGCACTGGGTTCTGCAAGTGACATATCCAGCTCCACCTGTGCTGCCACTGTTCTGGAAATTTCTTCCTTCCTCCACCAGGCCAGTTTCATATGTTTTCCTGGTTCAAATACTCCAGGGTGTGTTTTTAGATGTTTTCCCTCTGTTCTTCTTTTCACATACCCTTTACGCTTCATTTCTCAATTCTCATTCCCTTCTTTAAAATTTGTCTTGGGAGGTATAGCACCTACATTTATGGCTTCAAATATCTGCAGAGATATAAACTCTCTCCTGTCTTGAGACTCACATTTTTTAACCTATCCATCCCTCAAACAGTTGAGATAAAATCTTTATCTTTCCAACAACACCACAACCTCCATCTTTCTCCCTATCTGTGCTTTTTTCTCCCTTGATTCATACTTCAGACATGAAATTTATATCCATCGAGATTTCCAAACTTCAGGGTAAACTTTAGTTCATTGAAAGTATTATGGATTCTATCTACAGAGTTCTCTCCAGAGGCCTCACAGCTCAGCTCATTACTATCACTCCACTTTAAACTCTTATCATCTCTTTTAGACAACTGCAGTTCTCTCTAAAATAAGCTACTTATTTCTAGGCTTAATTCTCCCAGGTCCCTCTGCCATGTTACTTTCACAGTCATTCCTATGTTATTTTTTTTATACCTCTGTTTTAAAAGCTGCAGTGGATCTTCATTTCCTATAGGAAAAAATTTGACATCCTAAGCATTCTAGATATAATATTTGACCTTGATTTTAACATCCGAAGTCATTGTCTATCAGCCATCTGCAACCTACTTATGGCTAACCTTTCTCAATCCCACCATACATTTTCACAGCTCTGCCCTTAAGGGTTCATAGTCTTACCTCATGACTGCCCCTTGTTGCCCAGTTTGTGAGAATACCTATCCTGAAAGTCGATTCCAACATGGCTTCCTATTGGAGGACACTTGTAAAAACACTAGAAATTTATGATTTGCCCTTTATTTTTACTACCACAGAACATTATATATGACTCAATGCCACCTTGACTTTGGCCATTTGTTGTTTTGTTACTGCCAACAACAGCATTTGTACTTTTGCAGGACAAGCCTCAAAGATTACTAGACATAGTACCTTAGCCAAAATTTCACCATAATTGTGGAGACCCCAGGAAAGACTGTAAAACATGTATATTTTTTTAATTGAAGCATAGTTGATTTACAATGGTTGTGTTAGTTTCCTGTATACAGCAAAGTGGTTCAGTTATACACATATATATGTATCCTTTATATATTATTTTCCATTATGGTTTATCATAGGATATTGAATAGAATTCCCTGTGCTATAAAGTAAGTCCTTGTTGCTTATCCATTTTTATATATTATATTAGCATCTGCTAATCCCACACTCCCAATCCTTCCCTCTCCCACTGCCTTCCACATTTGCAGCCACAAGTCTGTTCTCTCTCTATTCTGTGAGTCTGTTACTGGTAAAATGTCTATCTTAAAGCTGGTAGCAAAGATTGTCATCAACTTAGTAAAAGTTAAGGAGGCTTAACTGTGAAGGTTGTTATGATCAGAGCAACTAGAGCTTTGGATGTGCCAAAGCTGGAAGATTGGGAAAATATCCCAAGCATGGCTAAAGAATCTTATCTGCTGTAGAAGAAGCTGGATAGCTCTATATACAGTAATCTCAAGGAGTTATGAACTTCTCTGGGTCAGGATGCCTTTGGGTCTGCAAGACTTGACTTTCAGAGACCCTAGGCAGCTGATGAGACAGGTAAAGATGGGGAGGTCAGAGTTTGTTTATGAGCTCAATTACAAATGTTTAGGAGGCACTATTCATATAGGAAATAGCTATCTGTTTTTGAGTAAGGGTTCAGTACAGCTGGAGCGTGAGGCAGAAGGTCAGCTCTCCAGTTAGAATATGAGTGAGAACAGGTACTTTATGTTCCAAGCAGAGGACATTAAAATTCCAGTTCTGTGATCTGGGCCAGTGTTACAAAAGGCTTGCAGAGGATAGTTGCAGGGAGGAAATGATTCAGCCAAGAAACAACACAGATACTTAGTGGGCATCTCTAGGTATTGTGGGAATGAAGATAAAACTCCTGGTTTCAAGGGCAATTTTAATAACAGTAGCTATAATTTATTCAGTAGCTGCTTAGTAACTGACAGCAGTTCCTTCACAAATTTACAGATGAGAACCAAGGGGAGACTGCCCTGGATAAGGTCCATCAGCTAGTAAGTATTCCATGGGCATTGGAATTGGAGTTGGCAAGACCCAGATGGGATGAATTGTAAGGACAAGATATTGTTCAGTGAAGGGATTGAGGCACTTCTTAGGCTTCATGTCTTGGTTGGCTCCCACTCTCAGGTAGATCTTGGTGGGAGCCATCTGGGGAATGGCATCCCTTCTCCATGGAGGCTGGAAAAGATGGGGAAAGTAGGGGAGTGAGGTTCAAAACTAGGGTAAAGACCAGAAGCTAACAGATTTCTGCCCATGGGTGGGGCCAGCATACCTAGTTCTTTTGTCAAAACCTTTCACAAAAGAGAGAAAAAACAGCCAGTGGGCTGGATATCATGGTGGCTTCTCCACCCCTGATGGAGAGCATCTTGGACATCGTATCTCATTTCTTGTCTCTCCACAGATGTATTTTTCCTCAATTCTATTTACTTTTGTTAGTCACTGCTACACAGAAAATTAATAAAAAATGCATTTCTGTTGCATCCCAGATCTATTTATATGTGAAGCACATGGTGCAGTATGGCAAATTGTCACTATTATGAACATCAGTCAGCAGAATTTTTAGATGCTATGTAGTGTCAGTTATGAAGACATTATTTAAACCCCTAGACAATGTTTTCTTCTAAGTACAACAGAGATTAGCATGACAGATGTTCTTCCTGAATAACTATGTATCACTTACAACACATCTTAGTGAAGATGTCCTGGTCTGTATCTGTGTGCTATATACACTTATAAACAGAACAGATATCTCCTGTCCTCCTAGAGCTTAAATTTCAGTGGAGAGAGAGAGAGACAGTAAACAAGCCTGTATTTCCCTCTAACATGCTGTATATGATGAAATATATATAAAGTATAGTTCTAATGAAGATTTATGCATATAAATATACATAATCATATGTAGATTGTTATGACATAAATTTTAATATAATTTTATATATTATCGATATAATTTTATATATATATATAAATATATGTGATGTGATAACTTGTATGAATAAAAAAGTAGAATAGGTTGGTAGGCAGTGTCACATGATCCGGGTTGATGGATGAGAGAAAATGGATCAAGATTGATCTCATTGAGGAAGCTAACTTGAAGGAGACAAGGACTGTGTAGACATACAGAGGAAAAAATATCCCACAAAGTGCAAGTATCTAATGCTGTTTGTTTGGCATTTTCTAAGAACATAAAGACAGCCATGAGGTGGAGCAAGTAAGCAAGTAAGCAAGAGGATAAAGTCAGGTAGATAGTAGGGGAGAGGAAACAAAGTCGGATTCCAAAAACTTTAAGTCATTTTAAGGGCTTGTCTTATATTCTGAGTGAAGCAGAAAATTACACTATGGAATTTGGCAGGAAGGTGACAGAATCTGAGTGATTGCTGTGGCCATACTGCTGAGAATTTAAGCAGGGGACCAGTTAGAAGGCTAACGCCGTAGCCCAGAAGAGAGATAAGTTGGCTCAGTCCAGATGTCAGTAATGAAGCCTTGAGAAATGGTCAAATTAGGCTGTATTTTGAAAGTTAAGCCAATAGGATTTGCTGATTATTTGTGGATTATTCTTATTTATTTTGGAAATCAATTTTATTAAGCAGAGAGTAATATCTTAAGCCATACTCTGAAGACAAAAAAGGGAAAATTAGGCAAACCAATTTTTCCAGAAATGCTACAAATAGGTTTATCTGACATTTTATCAGCTATAAAACTGTGTCAAGCAATAGCTCTATTACAATGCAAAAATTCTGATAAGTTTCTAATGCTGTTCCTGATTATGGCCCTGAAGCATAGAAAGATACTCTGACTTCTGCATCTGTCATAAATTAACAAGTCATTTTTTGTTTGTTTTTTTGTTTTTGCTGCACCCCCAGCATATAGTACTTCCCAGGTCAGGCACTGAACCCAAGCCACAGCTGTGATTTATGTCACAGCTACAGCAATGCCAGATCCTTCGCCCACTGCATCAGGCCAGGGATCGAACCTGTGCCTCAGCAGTGACCTGAGCCATCACAGAGACAATGTTGGATCTTTAAGTGACTCTTCCCAAAACAGGAATTCCAACAAATCATGTTTAGCATGAAATATGTTTGATATTCTGTATTTACACTTATTTTGGAAATTTGTTTGTGACTTTGTGTTGAATAGAGGAACGTTCTGTCAATTATAGTATTTAATAATTCAAGCTACCTGACCATGTGGTAGTATATGCATGTGAACGTGTATGTGTCTGTATGTGTATAGACTTGGGTGTGTGCCAGTGTGTTTGTATATGAGTGGAGGGCCATATGGAGTAGACATACCTAAGGATGCAATACAGGCTATTGAGAGAGCAGATGCTAGAAACAGAAAACATGGAAAGGGAAAAAGACAGAAGCCAAGACATGAGATTTGATACTATTGACTCTGAGGTTTTATAAATATGATACAAATGCAAGAATTATGAATATATTTTGATGAACAAGTATTAGTTTCCTAGAGCTTTCATAACAAAGTAGCACAAACTGTGTGGCTTAAAACCACAGAAATGTGTTGTCTCACAGTACTAGACCCCAGAAGTATGAAAACAAGGTGTTGGTAGGGCCACACTCTTCCTCTGAAACCTATAGAGATGACTCCTTCCTTGCTCTTCCTGCTTCTGGTGGGGGCTGTCAGTCCTTAGGGTTCCTTGGCTTGTGGCCACATCACTAATTCCTGCCTTCTGTTGTCACGTGGTATCCCCTGTGTGTCTTACATCTTCCTGCAAGGACATGCTAAAGGCAAAAAGTTGGTTCAGAGTCTTTAGGCATTTTGTAGGCTATTTAACTAGAATTAAAAAAAAAAAAAACTTTTGAGTTGCATAATTTCATTGCCTGGAATATGGCAGAAGCTTGGAAGATGGACAAATCCAAAAATATCCCATTCTATGACTTACTAATTCTTTGGCTTCAGAAAAGTTGCCTTGATTAGCCTCTGTTATTAAATGGGGCTGCCAGTAATTTTGTGGCATCAATTTTAAGGATTCGATGAATAAATATCTATAAGTTGCTGTCACAGTGCCAAATGAATGCTAGCCTCTCCCCAAAGCTCTAGTTATTTTCTTTTTTCTTTTTAGGGTTGCACCATGGCATATGGAAGTTCCCAGGCCAGGTGTTGGATCAGAACTACAGCTGCCTGCCTACACCACAGCCACAGCAATGCCAGATCTGAGCTGCATCTTCAACCTACACTGCAGCTCACAGCAATGCTGGATCCTTAACCCACTGAGAAAGGCCAAGGATCGAGCCCATGTCCTCATGGATACTGGTTGGGTTCATTACCTATGAACCTCCTACACTTCTAGTTTTTAATCCAATGCTATATACTCTTCAATTTCTAGACTACTGCCCCCAATATACTTAATACCTTTTTGGTCCCTAAACTTTGAGTACTTGAAATCTAAGCTTGATGGTTGCCCTGAATTTTATTGATTATACTCTATTTTGATTTGTTCACTTACTGTTGATGAATTTACCCTATTTTGACATTTGATTTCTAGACATAGCCATACTCTTGTATCTCTTGTGGTTCTGAAATCCTGGTTATACTTTGGGAGTTTCTAACCCTTTCCTTAGGTCTCCTTAGTTGCTATCAATACTTTTCATGTATATCATCGTCCTTTCCCTCCTGAGACCTTGATTCCTTATCCTGCATCACACCCTGATGGCTGACAATGTCTAACCCCTACTCTCTACTTTACAGAATCCTTCAAGAGAATAAACATTAATTCCTATATTCCTATCGTATTTCCCTTTCTTCCAGAACTCCCATGATATTTTCTAAAGAGCGATTTTATGCTTAAGAAATAAGACATGAGGAATTCCCATCGTGGCGCAGCAGAAATGAATCTGATGAGGAAACATGAAGTTATGGGTTTGATACCTTGCCTCTTTCAGTGGGTTAAGGATCCAGCGTTTCCGTGAGCTGCGGTCTAGGTCACAGACCCAGCTCAGATTCCACATTGCTGTGGTTGTGGTGTAGGCTGGCAGCTGTAGCTCTGATTAGACCCCTACCTTGGGAACTTCCATATGACTCAGGTGTAGCCCTAAAAGCAAAAAAAAAAAAAATAAAAAATTAAAAAAATAAAGAAAGAAGAAATGAATATCCAATTCATATTTGCAAATGGGTAAAATTCTAGGTAGAATTTGAAAAATTCATACGATAGCACAACTCTTTTTATCTAACCATGGACTGTACCTTGCCATTTGATTTTCAGCATATGCTCTTATTTTGAGTGAAAATTCTCAAAGTAGCTTATCATTTTGCTTAGATTTAGGGTAATTTTTATTTCCACTGTTTTGTTTTCTTTCCCTCCTTTTGATACCAGTGCCTCTGTCACTCTTTACTCTGTCTGGTGAGCTTTCTGTAATAGAAGGAAAAATAAAATTGTGTCATCATTTTGATAGCTGAAATTAATAAAGAGTGAAATTTTGGTATTTGTACCTGAAGGTATGTAAGTATCATTGTTTGTATGTGAAAAGGTCTTTTTTAAAAAACCAATATGGCCTGTAATTAAAATAACATGTTTTTCACAACTGTCTAAAAACAATGTATTTATTTTTACTAACCCCGCAGGAATCAATCCCAGTTTTAAACTTAAGGTTTTTTTGTTTTTTGTTTTTTGTTTTTTGGTTTTTTTTTGCTTTTTAGGGCCACACCCATAGCATATGGAGGTTCCCAGGCTCGGGATTAAATCGGAGTTACAGCTGCCAGCCACAGCCACAGCCACAGCCACAGCAATGTGGGATTCAAGCCACATCTGTAGCAACACCGGATCCCCAACTCACTGAGCAAGGCCAGGGATCGAACCTGCATCCTCATGGATATTAGTTGGATTCATTTCTGCTGTGCCATGACTGGAACTCCAAACTTATTTAATTTTTAAAGGCACAAGAGAGAAATAATATCAGTTTTGATTCCACAGACATAAGTGGAAACAGAAACATGCATGTAACGACATGAACTTTTTAATTGATTCCCCATAGAAATTAGCATATTGTTTTCTACAGTGTCCTTACCACCGCATGGGGGTTTAGAATTTGGGTACCAAACTATATAGTCCCAAATCTACCGAGTAATGCTGTGATCTTGGGAATACTTAGCCTTTCTCCCTTTAAAATGGGACTAATAATCATAGTTACTACAAATAGTTCCTGTGAGGATTAAACTAGATAAGGCATATGCTGTGCTTAACTCAGTTTCTGAGGTAGTTATGTCTGGACAAATTGTGTCTACCATTATTCTTAACAATAAAATAAAAAATGTAAAACTGTGCATATGTCCATCCCAAACTCTCAGTACCCCCCTACCACACTAAGGTATATGGAATGATTGGCCAATAGGGACCTGCTGCATAGCATAGGGAACTCTACCTAATATCCTGTGATGGTCTACATGAGAAAAGAAGCTGAAAAAGAAGGGCTGTATATACATGTATAACTGAATCACTTTGTTGTATAGCAGAAATTATCACAACATTGTAACTACACTTCAATAAAACTTTTACAAATCAAAAAAGTGTAAAACAAATTCTCCATTAAAACATTTATTGAAATGAGGAGAAAAACATACATGGTGAAGGAAACCTGTCCACAGCTGGCATGGTAAAGAAAGAGAGTAGGCTATCTCCTGGGGTCCTTGTGCTTTCAACCCTGCTGGGGTGATGTGGTCATAGCAAGGGGGCTCGGCAACCAGCATAAACACACATGGACAAGTGGACAAATTGCACACATCTCCATGGGAATTAGAATATTTCTTTCTGAGTCAACTATATTTCAAGACAGAGATAGTGGTGGACATTACTAATGGTTAATACTGACAAATTAAGGGAATGATGGAAAGATATGACTCAGATGAAATCCTCACAAAAATAATACATTTTATAAGCATCAGAACATGCTTTTCAAATGTAAAGGATCTAGACAAAATTATGTTCTAAGCATAAACAAGAAGAAACATTATTAGAAGTACTAGTCCATAGATAAAGAAACAATCATGGAGTTCCCATCGTGGCGCAGCGGAAACGAATCCAACTAGGAACCATGAGGTTGCGGGTTTGATCCCTGGCCTCACTCAGTGGGTTAAGGATCCGGCATTGCTCTGAGCTGTGGTGTAGTTCACAGACACAGCTTGGATCTAGCGTTGCTGTGGCTCTGGCATAGGCTGGTGGCTACAGATGCAATTAACTCCTAGCCTGGGAACCTCCATATGCCATGGTTGTGGCCCTAAAAAGACAAAAGATTAAAAAAAAAAAAAGAAACAATCATAACCTTTGGAGTGACAATTAATCAGCTAGTCTTACCCTTTCACTCTCCAAGAAAACAAAAGCAAGAGAACAAATTATTTCTAAATCATCCCCATGTCCTATGCATCACCAAAATATTTGTTGCATCTTTGTAAATATAAATAAACTCATATTATAAAAAGATATTGATTTTGCTTGAAATTATAATCCCTATAAAAAAACCTAACATACTTTTTCTGTATTCTTTTGATTTGGTACTAATTGTCTGTATATTCTGGTGATAAAATCAATGTTCACTCATCTTTCTCTGCTTAGCTCATTCCAAAAAGAAATTTTACAGAGATTTTATACTTATTGACTAAGTGATAAGCAATAAACTCACATTAATATGTGTTTATTAATTTTATAATATAGGCCATATAAAGATTCTAACTTCTAAGCTGTAAATATTTGGGTGCCCAGATTTTGAACAGAACCACTAATATGAAAGGTAAAATAGGAGTTTCTCTTGTGGAACAGTGAGTGGATTAAGAATCCAACTGCAGAGACCTACTGTGTTAAAGGATTGGCCATTGCTGAAGCTACTGTGTAGGTCACAGCTGCAGCTGGGATTCAATCCCTGGCCCAGGAACTTCCACATGCTGCCAGTGCAGCCATACAAAAAAAAAAAAAAAAAAAAAAAAAAAAAAAAAAAGATAAAATACGCAAGATTCCATTTTAATATACGTAAAAATCTCTGGAACAGAACTAATTTCCAAAGGCAGTACCAGTTCTTTGAGAAAAAATTTTTTTTCTTTTTTAACATTATACATGACAAGAGATGTGGGTGAGAGTAAACTCCTCAATGTGATCTATATGTCCAGTTTTAATAAGAATAATTCGCTTTTAAGAAATTTGCTAATACAAACAAAATTATTGCTTCTTAAAATTGTTTGAAAAATTATTGTTCATGGTTTTTCTATCTGAATTTTTCTCATGAAGAGAGTCATTGGAGTCCTTTATCATTTATCCCTTTGTCCATTTAGTTTCTATTTGAAGCTTTCCACTTAGTGCTAACCATTTCTTTAACCATTTTTTTAAACTCACTTATCTGCTGATAGGACATCAACCAACATAATATCCACGATTCAATGATACTTTAAATATTTTTTTTTCACATGAAAAAAAAGCTGTCAGCCATTTCTTGAGGGAATTTACATCTTAGCACTTACAGATTTTCTAGAAAGGCAGATCTGGTAAACTTAAATCTCAAATATTCTCACTTTGAAACTTGTCCTCATCCTACGTAATTAATTTCAATTCATCTTAAAACAAATTTGCTCAAAGACGTTTTGATGTTTTTTACATTTTGCATTTGAAATTGACTTCAAAACTGATTATCTCCTTAGCATTTTTATTATCTGCTCCCCTTAATATGAAACAAATTTAGGTAAGGAAATTGAAGGAAAAAATAGGCTTCCATAAAATAAATTAGTATTCTGGTTTGCCCATTATATCTTCAGAAATGTCAAGTTAAGCCAAATTTTTAGTACTTCTGCCAACTATTATATCTTCTAATTATTAAAATATTATTATACTTTTAAAGAGGAATTTTTATGTTTTTTTAAATATTGTCATTCCACATATATTTCTGGAAAAATAAGATAATTCTAAAAAGGGGAAAATTGAAAGCATTTGAAAGAATTATGCTCAGGTTCTACTAATCTTCACAAAGATCATAGCTTCTTTAGACTTTTTCACGAGTAATTTGAGGCAACTAAGTGGAAATTGGCAAATTCAGTTCTAATTGGAGAGTTTTAAAAAATGTATTAGCGGGAGTTCCCGTCATGGCTCAGTGGTTAACAAACCTGACTAGTATCCATCAGGACATGGGTTCCATCCCTGGCCTTGCTCAGTGGATTAAGGAT
Source organism: Sus scrofa (assembly GCF_054392235.1). Classification (NCBI taxonomy): domain Eukaryota; kingdom Metazoa; phylum Chordata; class Mammalia; order Artiodactyla; family Suidae; genus Sus; species Sus scrofa. Next base: position 45,971,108 of record NC_139383.1, on the reverse strand, counting down.
GTGGCGTTACCAGGAGCTGTGGTGTAGGTCATAGACATGGCTCAGATCTCGCTTTACTGTGGCTGTGGCGTAGGCCAGTGGCTACAGCTCCTATTCAGCCCCTAGACCGGGAACCTCCATATGCCCTGGGTATGTCCCTAAAAAGACAAAAGATGAAAAAAAAAAGTGTTAGCATTAACTTTATTGATCCTGTCAATATGACTTGGAGGCCAGCTTAGGACCAGGACCAGATACCATAACTACCTGTCAAAATGCAAGAAATACTACTTCTCATCTTTTACATCTAATTCTTTTTTCATGAATAGAGAATTCTATGTTTTATAATTTTCTTCACTAAAAAAAAAAGTCAACCCTGCTATGTGTCAACTTCAAATTCTAAAGCTGGCCTAGGTGAGAGATTGGTGTAGATGAAAAAGACCTCAGCTGGGAGCCTAGGTTCAGAGTTGGCAGATGCTAGAGATAAGGGCTTATGTGGAAATCATGAGGTTTTTTTTTTGTTTTTTTTTGTTTTTTTTTCTGGTAACAAATCACCATAGTCTTAACGGTATGTATAACTTTACTGAGACTATAGGTCAGAAGCCCAGGCAAGTGACACTAGATTCTCTGCCATGGCTCCAAGTTCCATCTGGGTCCTCTTCCAACTCCCTACCCCTGGGAGAAATTCTTTTCCTTGCTGGTGTAGGACCAAGGTGCATTTTTCTCACTGACTGTCTTGCAAGTACAACTCTCAGCTCCTAGAAGCCATTCTCAGGGGTGTGCCCTCAGCTCCCTCCATCTCAGTAAAGGAGGACAATCCTGGTGTCTAACCTCTCTCACCCTTTGAATTCTTTGACTTCCTTTTCTGCCACCTGGGAGAAAACTCACTTGCTTCAGGGGCTCCTATGACTAGATTAGGTCCACTCATGTATTTTTGCCTTGTCTTGTACAAAACATGATCACTAGCGATATCTTCCCAGATTCACAGTATCCACTCATCCCCAAAGAAGGATGAGAGTCCTGGAAAGGGTCATCTTAGTATTCCACTGATAATGCAGGAGAATCCAGAAGACTGTGCCATTGTGGTGCAAAGGGATAGAGAGAAACTAGAAGACCTTATAACAGGTAGACTGCCAGCTGGTAAACCACGGTCAGAGCCCACTTTTCTGGTCTTGGTAAATGAATCCAGGCAGAAGTGGGTTTTCAGTGTTCAGATTAAGATCAGAATACAAGAATTTATAAGTGATAAAAGGATAAGGAATTGAAAAGAGAGAGAGAGCAGTTGTAGTGTTTGTGACTCTAACCCAGGGTAGCTGTTCCCAGAATAGGGCAAGTTATACCTGATGATTAGCAAGTAGTAGTTACCTGCTCTTTCTAAAACACTTTAAACCACTTTCTTGCAAAACTAATAGCTAAATATATTAAGGATTTCCTGTGTGGCATGAGTGAGCTAAATGATGAGTTTCACTTCTCACTTTGTCCTCACAGCAGTCCCTCAAGTTTCTATGATAACCAGGGACAAGCTCTGTGACGGGAAGAGAATTTGAACAACATATCTGTGATGCCCCTTCTATTACAACTGTACAATGGTAATTAAGTGTATGATTGTCCATTTGCCTTCAGTGCACCCTAGAAAATTATTCAGAATCAAGATTTGTGTCTTACTTATTTTCATGACCTGAGCATTGAGCATAGTATAAATTGATTCATTGTATTGTTCCTAAAAACATCTTTGTGAGGTAAACTTTCTGATGGAGGAGACTGGATTTAGGTTTGGCAACCTGGATTCCGAACCCCTTAAATTACTCTAAGATCATATGTGCAAATCATTAACCTCAGTTTCTTCATATGACAAAGTGAAGAACTGAGATTTTTCTCTCATTAAAAACAAGTATGAGCTCTTTCTTGTGGTGGGCAATGGTTATATTTGAACCTGTTTCTAACAGACATTTTCAAACGGACCCAAATTTTGGAGAGGTGACAAATGAAAACCAAATAGTCATTCTTCACAGTGTATCTGCTTCTATGGTCAGCTATTCACTGTTGGTACTTTTAATTAGATAAGATATGACATTATAGAATAGTTTCATCTATTTATACAGATAAGTTCCATTATGAAACTGGTAGGATTTATTACTCACTTTCATTTATTTAAAGTGTAACTGTTTTCAAGAGAAGCACAAATATCTGTTTACTATTAATTTCTTTAAGGCACACAGACAGCAGCAGAAACATCCATACCTCCTTCTCCTGTTACCCTAGAAATGGTTTCTATAGTAACTGAGTATACTGAGCTGGAGACCCAAAGAATACACATTAAGAGGGTTTGCATTCATAAGGAGATATGGTCTTTACAGGATCTTTTATTTTTCAGCTTAAAAATAATTGGTCTCAAATCATTTGGAACTCTTCTGTAGTGAGTAGTGTATAAAATATTACAATGAACAATGGAGAAAAACTTTGAATTATTTCTTTAATCTCAATTAAGTAAATAACTCAAAGCTAGTCACATCATTTTTAATCTGTAAATATTCCCACACTTTATATCTTTGATATCAATTTCAACAATAGTGCTAAATTATCTCCTAAAAGTTATTACTCTCAATACAAACACTCATTGTGATTAAAAATAAAGGCCTAAAAATAAAGTCTATCTTATTCATGTGCATAATGTATTTTAGATAAATACTCGTCTAAATAATTAGAAATATTCATAATATAAATTGGTACACATTATGTGACTATTTAAATGATCTCTCTGGAGCTATTACAATGTACAGCCCTTTGAAATCATTTTTTCTTATCATAAAATGTGCAACATTGAGTTTTTACAGAAATGGAATGTCATTTGAAACAATAAGTAATTTAATTTGTAATATGAAAGGGGACTTCATTTTATATATGATAGAGTATCTATTTGTAGTTTGTGTCATTCCTTCTGTTTTATTCATCTTTCAACATTGATTTTTTTCATCACTTCCAATTCTAGATCTGTCCACATTGATTCCTCTGAACATTTCCCCAAGACATTCAATGTCTCTTTTTTTTCCCCATTATAGTCTATTACAATGTTCTGTCTGTAGGTGACCAGAAAGGCTTATCCTCTCATGCCAGAGTTATTTTCCTTAACACTATACTTTAGGCCTTATATAAGCTGTTTTCTGAATTTCAAAAGGCTTTCTTCCTCAAACCCTGCAGAAGACCTGTATTTGTTTCAAGTCTTCTGTCAAACCTTCATTTCTCCATGAAGCCATCCTTAAATGAACCTCACCTTCTGAATAGAATTAACCGCTGTTTTTTTTAGAACAAATTATATCTCTCTGTGGTCTTCTGTAATGTTCCTGTTTACATGTGGCTTATTTTTCAGACTTTCCCATGCTTTTATCCACCCATCCCCACAAACCCCTAAGGAGTATCTTGCAATCAGTGTCCCACAAGGGATTTCTGAATGAAAATGACTCTCCTAAGGAAATGCTCCTCCTGTTCCTATGTCAGTTTGTCACTTTTGTCCTGATATAGGGACAGTTTCTTATTGGTTCTTGATACTGTGCCCAAATGAGCAATATCAATAGTACATTTGGACACAATATCAGTAATCAAAGTAGAAACCTGAAGAGGCATTAGAGACTGTTTTAAGCCATTGGATCTGACCAGGGAGTCTTAGCACTGTGCTAATGGGCCCTCCCCTCTCTCTGATGCTACTCCTTGATTTCTTTCACTGCCTCTTTTGTATACTCTGACTTTGCCAGTCCTTTTCCGTCATGGGAGAGTGAAGGTCTTGCACATACTTTTTTGAGCAATATGCTCTCCACTCTCTCAGATCTTTGCTGGGACCTCTGTATTCTGAGGACCTCTGTATTCCAGAATAATGATATGTCCTCACTGGGAGACTGGGGGACAACCCTCTGCAATCTCAAGCTCCACCATGGCTCTCTTCTCTCAGGTCTGTGCCAGCTAGTTCTGGCCGTCATGGTCTCCCTGAATTTCAACTCTATCTCCTCACCTCATGGAGAATGCCATGGTCAGTGTGTGTTCTCCCAGACACCTCCAGGTCATATGCAGAGATAATGAAAGGAATGGCTGTCACGAGAAGTTGTTGTCCAATGTCTGAAAACCCATGTTTTATATACACTGTCCAATTTCTGTTTAGAACAGAGAAGTAACTCTGATCTTTGTTATTCAGTCATGACTGGAAGAAGAAATTAGTCTTTTATTTTTTATTGCTATTTAGGATGTCTTTTTAATTTTTTTTTTCTTTTTACCACCACATCTGCGGCATATGGAAGTTCCCAGACTAGGGTTCAAATCAGAGCTGCAGCTGCCAGTCTACACCACAACCACAGCAATGTTGGATCTGAGCTGTATCTATAACCACAGCTCATGGCAACATGGAAACCTTAACCTACTCAGTGAGGCCATGGATTGAACCCATATCTTCATGGACACTATGCCAGGTTCTTAACCCTCTGAACCACAATGGGAACTCCTTAGGATATCTTTTATGTAAATTATATTTTTATTTTTATCAAAATTTCTTACTATAGAATTCATTTTTCTCTGCAATCCTTAACAATATTCTATTTTTATAAATAATTTGACAAAATTGCCTGAGTTTTATTTCACATTTCACCTCTCAGATAGCTTGTTCTTCTCCCTTCCATTTATCTTAGGTGTCCTCAAATTATGCTACCAAGTTGTCATATTCTCTCCAATTTTTCAGTCACCGTATTGCATTATATTTATTTTCTTATCTAATTCTCCTTGGAAAGGGGTGCCAACTCATATTTATTTGGGTCTGCTGTACAGTGTTTATACCTGGAAGGTCCCCAACTGCTATTGGTTAAACCTGCTATTGGTTTAATACATAAATAGACAAATTGATGGCAAGTGGCCCATTCTTCTCAATAGGCAGAATTAAATTTATGCTTAGAGAATGTCAAATTAACAGAAAGATGTTTGTTATTGAATGCTAATATGTTGACTATTTATAAAATTAATTTTATCAATTTATCTCTGAGGTAACTTTAATGGTATTGAAGGATATTGAGAAAAAGAATTTTCTGAGGTTCGCTATTGAATTTATGGTAGAGATTGGGAAGGGGGTAATAGTTTGAAAAAATAAGGGATCTAGGAGTTCCCTGGTGGCTTAGTAGGTTAAGGATCTGGTGTTGTCATTGCCATGGCATGGGTTCAATTCCTGGCCCTGGAACTTCCACATGCTGCTGGTGCAGCCAAGTAAAAATGAATAAATAGGGATCTAATGAAATAAATTTTTTTCTTGGTAACTAAAGGATTAGAGTGAAATGGGTGCCTTCCCTAGAGATCCCAGGTCCCGTGATTGGTACGTAACTTCATTATGTGGTTCCTCTTCTCATACATGGTTCTTTCATTATTTCAAGTCAAGAGTGGACTGATAAACAGTATAAATGACTCTTAAAAGTACAATTTAAATAACAGGCTCAGTGGTTAAATATCCACTAAAATGTGTAGTGCCTAAGATACACCCACATGTACTACTTTAGAAAAGATGTGAAGTGCCTGTTTTTAGAACTCTGATTTTGATACAGGTATTAGGAAAGCACACATCACTTATTGTGACTGTCACTAATGATGTTGTTAATGATGATGATGATGTTGGTGATGGTGGCAGCCACAATTTATTTCATGATTGCTACTGGGAGAGGCACTGTTTCCTGTGAGTTTTCCCAGAATCACATACCCGGTCACTGTCAGAGTCAGGGTCTGAACCTTGGTTTGCTCCCCTAGAGTCCATTTCTCTCTATGGTACACGGAGAAGAACATTTATTTCAAGATAGAAACAATAGAGTTCGTTCCACTGACCTATCAATATTATATTATTAGTGAGGTAAAGTGGACCAAAGCACATCTCTTCATAGATAATTATGCATTAATTCTATCCCTCCTTATATGGAAAACTATAACCAAGAGGACCTACAGTTTACTAACAAGAAAGAGTTTAAATTTTTTGAAACAATATTTTGAAAACCATTTTCAGACAGTTATGACATTTATTTTTGGAAAGTAGGATAAGTTAAATGTTGAGTCTATACTGAGATAATAAACATAATAATTTATGACTTCTAAATTTTTATATGAAATATATAGAAAATTAGAAATTTTAAAAGCAAAATGTGATAAATATTCTAAAAGACTGTCTATCAGAATTTTGAGACTTTTATTTCTTTCAAATTTGTGTTCTGATATAATACCATGAACTTTCAACTTATAACCTACCGCAGCAGATTTATTATATGGCTTCTGATTATTTAGTTAGTTTCATGAATCCTTCACTAAATTATCAACTCCTTGAGAAAATAGTCTGTGTCTTTTTTATTCCAAAGTATGAGAGCCTTGGTACTCAGAAAAAGTGTATAGTACATAGTAGATACTGATAAAATTGATTCAATAAATGAGTTAATTACAGTGGTTATATAACATGCAGAAAAATTTGAAAGGTTTTCTTTGATATATATATCTGGTTCATATTTAGTGGACATAATGAGTATACTTCCTGCACTAATTATAATTACGGGACAGTAGGTATCCTTTTAAATTCTCAAGTCAAATTTGGTCTTGGGATTTTAAATACATGAGATTTCTCTCTGCAGTTTAATTATTGATGATTATATTAGTGTTTGTTTGAAAAGGCTTTCTGATGTTCTTTAAAGACCAAGAATTCTTTTTCATCTGCCTCAAAAAAAGGAAAAGTAAAAAGAGTGCTATAAACTAGTTCTCTAGATCAGAGAATAAATATTGAATGTCAGAACTTCAGACTATGCATCTCTAATGAACTCTTAAGTCTAGAGAAAATATGTTCCAGTCATAACCCAGAAATTGTGAAAACTTTGATGGTCGTTAACCTTTGTTAGTCAACTACATTAGGCATTTTGATAATATAAATTATCAAGTCTATCTGTAAAACTCGAGTCGTCTACTTTAATATCTAAATCCAATTTTATAATTGTTTTACCACTAATGAATATACTTAAAGCTAAAATGCTTGCATAACAAATAGTGAAGTATTTGTAGTGCACTTGCAAATATTACATGGATTTGTCATCAGAATACTGGGTTTTACCTGTGACAGTGTGCATTTTATGAAAATCATTTATTTATTTGTAAAACTGATGTAAAAATTAAGTTAATGGTTACTTAGAAAAGTATCTGGCAGAAGCAAAAACATTGTAAACATTGTTTTAAATGAAAGAATGTACATTAAATACTGGAAATCATGTTAGTTATTAATTTTTAAACTGGGAGCATAAATATACTAATCAAATATAAAAGATGTAAGTCAGTTTAGAGAAAACCTAGGACAACCTTCTCATTTTTCACACTACAAACAAAATTCTGCTACTTAAATGATTTATTAAATCTCCCTCCAAATACAAAGAAACAGAGAAAAAAAATTAGATTATAAATTAGTTACTTGAGTTCCTCACTTTAAAACCAATACAGGATAGTTCTACTCAAGCATCAATAAATGGAAATATCCATTTGTTTGATTTGTTAGTAATATCAGAATTACTGATAATTTTTAGAATTATGGATGTTTGCTTATTCTTACATACTCTTATAGTTAAGGTTCTATAATGTGTAGAATTTATTATAGTTCTCTGAATTTGTTAAAATCTCACTTTTTACTGAAGATTATGGATATGACCACTGAAAACTTAGAAGCCGCCTTTTTACTTAAAAAAAATAGATTAAACAAAATATTGATCATTAAAATATTTTTGAAATTCTTTAGCAAAACATGAGATTTAGTTCCTAATAGTTTTTCAGAATTCATAATTATTATGGAATAAAATGAGAGATAAATGATAAATGTCAAAAAAGCAAAAGGAAGCTTAATCCTAAAATAATGAATCCTATAATCCTAATGTTAAGTTGAATTCTGTTAATAAATGTAGATTCTAAAAGTCTGGTATTTTGAAGCTATTCAGCCGATACTGTTTCAGATAAAAGAACAAAGAATATATATTTTATGAATTGAACGTTGGCATAACCTTAACATTTTTGTTTCAAGTTATGAAAATATAGCACTAGTTTTTCAGGGTTATAGTACCTATAAACAAATACCAAAAGAGGGCCTTCTTTCTATCATTTCATAAAACTTAGTCAAACTGTGGGACAGTCAGCACTTAAGAGCTAGAAGAAAAGTAACAGTTATTTCTTAGAAATAGTAAATTAGAGCATGAAGAGGTACTATTATGGGTGTCAGGAAAAAAACATTCAGAGTAATTTCAATTCTCAAGGTCAGTGTTTTAGGTTTAGAAATTGAAAATTGAGGAGTTCCCGTTGTGGCACAGTGGAAATGAATCCAACTAGGAACCATGAGGTTGTGGGTTCCATCCCTGGCCTTGCTCAGTGGGTTAAGGATCTGGCGTTGCTGTGAGCTGTGGTGTAGGTTGCAGATGCAGCTTGGATCTGGCATTGCTGTGGCTGCGGTGTAGGCCGACAGCCACAGCTCCAATTAGACCCCTAGCCTGGGAACCTCCATATGCCACTGGTGTGGCCTTAAAAAGACAAAAGACAAAAAAAATTGAAAATTAACAATGAATGTAAAGATGATAAAATATGACTTAAGGACATTTGTGGTTTAAGGGAACTGGTTTTAAAGATATTCAGTGCTGTAGACACCACTGTAAAGCAGTCTATAAAATAGTCAGGAAGTATAGAAAGAAGTTAAACCGTAATACCATGGAAACATTTTGAAAAATAAGCAATTAAGAGAGATTACTTTCTTGAGATCCATCCTCTACTGTTTTACTCCAATGAATTATTGTTTCAGCGATTATATATTTTATCTCAAGGATTCTTCATTGTTGACTATTCTGTTGTCTCTATGGTGTACACTTATTTCATTAGTAAAAGTATTCTCATATCTCTTTTTCAAATAAAATTTAGAGGTTTTTAAAGTAGTTTTTAATAGATAATATTCTCAGACATTCCCTATGCTGAACTTTTTAAATTATAATTAATGTAAAATTTAATCTATTAAATAATAGGATTACTATCTAAATCATTCTTATTTACATTTGCTAAATTTTGAATTATTAGTACAAATATTAAGAGATAACCGTAGAAAGTAAAATGATTACATTCAACACAAGTTTGTAAAAATAAAAAAATAATACAAACAGAATTGTGGACATTAGACTATTTCATAGTTCTAATATTTGCAAATTTTTTTTTGATTCTAGCAATTACAACATAAGCAAAACAAAAACCTTTTAAAACGCATGTAATTGTAAATTGTGAGACACTTGTATATTTCTTCCTGAGCCAAAGACACACTGTGTAACCTACAAGTAAGTGCCTTTGGAACTGCTTTCTCATGTGTCAATACAAGGGTTTCAAATAAGATGGAACAATAACAAGGCCACACTAAAAAAGAAACTTGAAAAAGCCATAACATTGTATGCTACACATGACAATAGCACCATCCTAACAATCAATTTTGCTAGCAGGGAAGTCATTTTATTTCCTGGAACTTGCTAAAAAATTCATAAATTTATGTTCTTTGTGATTGAACATTGCTTACTACAGAAAATCTGCTGTAAAGAGCCTCCTATCATTTTACTTCAGGGAAGATGCTGAAATTGGCATAGATGAAATGGAAGCTATGATTCCAGGGTAATTTTGTTCTCTTGAAAGCTAATTACTTTCTTTAAGGTCATATCCCTACAAGAAGGTTTCCAGACCTCACCACTATTGACATTTTGGGTGGAAGGATTCTTTGTTTCGAGGACTGCCCAGGGCACCGTAATATGTTTAGCAGCATCTCTGGCCCCTATGACAATAGTGTGTCCCCACTCCCCTCACCAGAAATGCACTAACCAAAGGTGTCTACAGATCTTGCCATATTTCCCCTGGAGAGGGAAAATTACCCCCAGGTGAGAGCTACTCTAGAGCAAAGGTATAAGAACATCAAAAAAAATAAAATAAAATAAAATGTGAAGTCAAAGCTCATGTTCAAAACATTTGAAAACATGATTAGTCCAAGCAACAATTTTAAATCTAAGTACAAAATACTGAAAATCCACAATTTTAGTTTTGGGGGTTGTTGCTATGAAAACACACTATGGCCACCCCACAAGTCTTACAATCAAGGAGTTATAGAAAATTCTTTACCTTAGTCAAGTACTATTAGCAAAAAAGGGCAACTTAAAACAAATTTGCGACAACAACAAAAAAACCCAGCAATGCACTATACAGAATGATATTATTTCAAATATTTTGGTTTTGTTTTTTTTAATTTATCTAGTGAACATAAAATGTAATAGTACATTTCTGAAAAAAAATCACAAAAAATCTTGTTCTTCCTCTTAGTTAAAAGTGAGTATACCTGTAATGTCATAGGTATTTTTATTGTGACTGTTCCATAAAGAGAGAGACAGTAAATGTTTCAGGCTTTATAGGTCATGAAGTCCCTCACAACTTTTCAGTGCTGTCCTTAGAGTGTGAAATCAGTGTTGCATGCCCATCAGCATCATGTGAGAACTCCAACTTCTCATCATTCCATGGAGTGCTTTGTTCTAGTCTTTAATTTTTGCTCTTCTCAATGGGATCTTAATTTTCATTTTTACAATGACTAATGAATTTGAACTTCTTTTCCATAGTCTTATTTGCTACCTGTATCTCCCTTCTCTTTTTAATTGCTGGAGCTTTTTTAGTGATCTGCAGTTAAATCAATCCCCACCGATTTTTTTATTTTTTCTTTTTATTACTCAGATGAATTTATCACATCTGTAGTTGTATAATGATCATTCACAGTATTTCCATCCCACAGCCCAAGCACATCCCCCCAACTGTCCCCATCCCCCAAACTGTCTCCTCTGGAGACCATAAGTTTTTCAATGTCTGTGGTCAGCATCTGTTCTGCAAAGAAGTTCAGTCTGTCCTTTTTTCAGATTCCACATGACAGTAAAAGCAATTGATGTTGGTGTCTCATTGTATGGCTGACTTCACTTGGCGTGATAATTTCTAGGTCCATCCATGTTGCTAAAAATACTGGTATTTCGTTCATTTTAATGGCTGAGTAATATTCCATTGTGTATATGTACCACCTCTTCTTGATTCACTCCTCTGTTGATGGACATTTAAGTTGTTTCTGTGTCTTGGCTATTGTAAATAGTGCTGCAATGAACATCGGAGTACATGTGTCTTTGCGAGTCATGGTTTTTTCTGGATAGATGCCCAGGAGTGGGATTGCTGGATCAAATGCTAGTTCTATGTTTTCTGAGGAATCCCCATACAGTTTTCCACAGTGGTTGCACCAATTTACAATCCCACCAACAGTTTTTAACAGGGTTCCTTTTTCTCTACACCCTCTCCAGCACTTATTGTTTGTAGACTTTTGAATGATGGCCATTCTGGCTGGTGTAAGGTGGTTCCTCATAGTAGTTTTGATTTGCATTTCTCTAATAATGAGTGATGTTGAATATCTTTTCATGTGCTTTTTGGCCATCCATATGTCTTCTTTGGAGAACTGTCTGTTTAGATCTTCCGCCCATTTTTGGATGAGGTTGTTTGTTTTTTTGGTATGGAGCTGCAGAAGTTGTTTATAAATTTTGGAGATTAATCCCTTGTCCCTTGATTCACTTGCAAAGATTTTCTCCCATTCTGTGGGTTGTCTTTTTGTGTTGTTTAGGGTTTCCTTTGCTGTGCAGAAACTTTGAAGTTTGATTAGGTCCCACTTGTTTATTTTTGTTTTTACTCTCATGACTCTAAGAGGTGGATCTGAGAAGATGTTGCTGTCGTTTCTGTCAGAGGGTGTTTGGCCTATGTTTTCCTCTAGGAGTTTGATAGTGTCTGGTCTTATATCTAGGTCTTTAATCCATTTGGAGTTTATTTTTGTGTATGGTGTTAGGGAGTGTTCTCATTTCCTTCTTTTCCATGTGGCTGTCCAGTTTTCTCAGCACCACTCATTGAACAAGCTGTCCTTTCTCCAATGTATATCCTTGCCTCCTTTGTTATAGATTAGTTGGCTGTAGGTGTGTGGGTTTAATTCTGGGCTTTCTATCCTGTTCCACTGATCTATATTTCTGTCTTTGTGCTAGTACCATGTGGTTTTGATGATTGTTGCTTTGCCGTATAGTCTGAAGGCCAGGAGCCTGATTCCTCCAGCTCCATTTTTCTTTTCCAGGATGGCTTTGGCTCTTCTGGGTCTTTTGTGCTTCCAAACAAACTTTAAAATATTTTGTTCGAGTGCTGTGAAAAATGTCCTTGGTAATTTGATAGGGATTGCATTGAATCTGTAGATTGCCTTAGGTAGTATAGTCATTTTGATAATATTAACTCTTCCAATGCAAGAGCATGGTATATCTTTCCATCTGTTTGTGTAATCTTTGATTTCTTTCAACAGTGTCTTATAGTTTTCAGAATACAGGTCTTTTGTCTCCCTAGGTAGGTTTACTCCTAGATATTTATTATTTCGGATGCAATGGTAAACGGGATTGCTTCTCTAATTTCTCTTTCTGATCTTTCATTTTTTGTATGTAGAAATGCTGTCGATTTCTGTGTATTAATTTTGTATCCTGCGACTTTGGAAATTTGTGGATGAGCTCTAACACTTTTCTGGTAGAGTCTTTAGGGTTCTCTAAGTATAGTATCATGTCATCTGCAAATAGTGATAGTTTTACTTCTTCCTTTCCAATTTGGATTCCTTTCATTTCTTTTACTTCTCTAATTGCTGTGGCTAGGACTTCCAAAACTATGTTGAAGAGTAGTGCTGAGAGCAGACATCCTTGTCTTGTTCCTGATATCAGCAGGAATTTTTTCAGCTTTTACCATTAAGAATGATTCTCACTGTGGGTTTGTCATATATGGCCTTTATTATGTTGAGGTAGGTTCCCGTTATGCCCACTTTCTGAAGGGTTTTTATCAGAAATGGGTGTTGGATTTTGTCAAAGGCTTTTTCTGCATCTATTGAGAGGATCATATGGTTTTTATTCTTCAGTTTGTTAATGTGGTGTATCACACTGATGGATTTGCGGATATTGAAGAACCCTTGCATCCCTGGGATAAATCCCACTTAATCATGATGTACAATCCTTTTAATGTATTGTTGGATGTGTTTGCTAGTATTTTGTTGAGGATTTTTGCATCTATGTTCATCAGTGAAATTGGCCTGTAGCTGTCTTTTTTTTGTGTGTGGTATCTTTGTCTGGTTTTGGTATCAGGGTGATGGTGGCCTCATAGAATGAGTTTGGGAGTATCCCTTCCTCTACAATTTTTTGAAATAGTTTCAGAAGGAGAGGTGTTAGCTCTTCTCTAAATGTTTGATAGAATTCTCCTGTGAAGCCATCTGGTCCTGGACTTTTGTTTGTTGGAAGTTTTTTAATCACAGTTTCAATTTCAGTTCTTGTGATTGGTCCATCCATCTTTTCTATTTCATCTTGGTTAAGTCTTGGAAGATTGTGCTTTTCCAAGAATTTGTCCATTTCTTCTAGGTTTTCCATTTTTTTGGCATATAGTTGCATATAGTAGTCTCTTATGATCCTTTGTATTTCTGTGATGTCCATAATTCCTTCTCCTTTTTCATTTCTCATTTTATTGATTTGAGTCCTCTCTCTTTTTTTCTTGATAAGTCTGGCTAAAGGTTTATCAATTTTGTTGATCTTTTCAAAGAACCAGCTTTTTGTTTCATTGATTTTTTTTTCCTATGGTTTTCTTCATTTCTATTTCATTGATTTCTGCTCTGATGTTTATGATTTCTTTCCTTCTACAAACTTTAGGTCTTGTCTGTTTTCTCTCTCTAAGCTGCTTTAGATGTAAAGTTAGCTTGTTTATTTGAACTTTTTTCTGTTTCCTGAGGTGGACTTGTATTGGTATAAATTTTGCTCTTAGAATGACTTTTGCTGCATCCCATAGGTTGTGGAGTGTCGTATCTTTGTTGTCATTTGCTTCTAGGTATTTTTTAATTTCCTCTTTGATTTCTTCAGTGATCCATTGGTTGTTTAGTAACATGTTGAGTCTCCACGTGTTTGTGTTTTTTGCAGTTTTTTTTCTTGTTGTTGATTTCCAGTCGTATAGCATTGTGGTCAGAAAAGATGCCTGATATGATTTCAATTTTCTTACAGTTAACAAGGTTGGATTTGTAGCCCAGGATGTGATCAATCTTAGAGAATTTTCCATGTGCACTTGAGAAGAATGTGTCTTCTGTTGCTTTTGGATGGAATGTCCTATAAATATCTATTAAGTCCATCTGGTTTAATGCTTCATTCAGGGCCTGTGTTTCCTTATTGATTTTCTGTCTGGTTGATCTGTCCATTGCTGTAAGTGGGGTGTTAAAGTCCCCCACTCTGATTGTGTTATTGTCGATTTCTCCTTTTAAGGTTGTTAGCAGTTGCCTTATATATTGTGGTGAACCTGTGTTGGGTGCGTAGATATTTAAAATTGTTATATCTTCTTCTCGGATTGATCCTTTGATCATTATGTAATGACCTTCTTTGTCCCTTAAAATATTCTCCATCTTAAGGCCTATTTTGTCTGATATGAGTATTGCTACTCCAGCTTTCTTTTGATCTCCGTTTGCATGAAATATTTTCTTCCATCCTCCACTTTCAATTTATATGTGTCCCTAGGAGTGAAGTGGGTCTCTTGAAGACAGCATATATATATATATGGGTCTTGTTTTTGTATCCATTCAGCAGTCTGTGTCTTTTGGTTGGAGTGTCCATTAACATTTAAGGTAATTATTGATGTGTATGTTCTTATGCCATTTTATTAATTACTTTGGATTTGTTCTTGTTGTTTTTCCTTCTTCTCTTGTTCTCTCCTCTCCTGGTTTGATGACTATTTTTAGTGTTGTATTTGAGTCGATTTTTCTTTGTTTGTGTATCAGTTGTAGATTTTTGGTTTGCAGTTATTCTGAAGTTTTGATATGAGTCTATATGTACATGAGATTGTTTTAAGTTGTTGTTCTCTTAATTGCAAGTTCATCTCCAGTATCCTGCATTTGTACCCACCTCTTCTCATGATTGCTGATTTTGATAGCATAATTGTGCATGGATGATTTCATATCTTTACTGTATGTATATCTTTACTGGTGAGTCCTGTCATTTGTGGTATTTTTGTTTCCTGTTACTGTCTTTTCTTTCCTGCCTAGAGAAGTTCCTTTAGTATTTATTGTAAGTCTGGTTTAGTGTTGCTGAATTTTCTCAGCTTTTGCTTATCTGTGAAGTTTTTGATTTCTTCTTCAAATCGGAATGAGAGCCTTGCTGGGTAAAGTAATCTTGGTTGGAGGTTTTTCTTCCTTTCATCACGTTAAGTATATCATGCTACTCCCTTCTGGCCTGCAGAGTTTCTGCTGAAAAAAATCTGCTGATAACCTTATTGGGGTTCCCTTGTATGTTACTTGTTTCTTTTCCCTAGCTGCTTTCAAGATTTTCTCTTTGTCTTTAATTTTGGTCAGTTTGATTAATGTGTCTCTGTGTATTCCTCCTTGGGTTTATTTTATATGGTACTTGTTGTGCTTCCTGGATTTGAGTGAGTGGTTCCTTTGCCATGTTAGGGAAGTTTTTGGCTATTATCTCTTGGAATATTTTTTCTGTCTCCTTCTCTCCCTCTTCTCCTTCTGGCACCCCTGTAATATAGATGTTAGTGGCGTTTCACATTATCCCAGAGTTCTCTGAGACTCTCTTCATTTGTCTTCAATCTTTTTTCTCTTTTGTGTTCTGCATCTGTAATTTCTACTAATCTGTCCTCCACCTCACTTATTCATTCTTCTGCCTCCTGTATTCTGTTGTTAGCTGCTTCTAGTGAATTTTTTACTTCAGTTATTGTATTTTGCATCTCTTCTTATTTAAGTTTTATATCTTGTATGTCTTTGCTCAGTGTTTCCTGTAAGTTATCCATCTTTGCCTCCAGTTTATTTCCAATGTCTTGCATCATCTTCAGCAATAATCTAAAGTCTTCTTCCTAGAGGCTGAGACTCTCCTCATCACTTAGATGATTTTCTGGAGTTTTTCCTTTCTCCCTCATCTGAGTTATAGTTCTCTGTCTTTTCATTTTTATAGGTTTTTGGCGTGGTGATCTTTTTACAGATAATAGAGTTGTAGCCTCTCTTACTTCTGGAGTCTGCCCCCCTTGTGACTGAAGTTGGTATGGGGGCTTGCTGTAGGCTTCCTGATGGGAGGGGCTGATGCCTGCCCACTGGTAGGTGGAGCCGATTCTAATCCCTCTGGTGGGTGGGGCTTAGTCTCTGGATGGGATGAGAGGCAGCTGTGTGCCTGAGGGGTCTTTAGGTAGCCTGTTTACTGAGGGGCGGGGGTGTGATCCCACCTGGATTGTTGTTTGCCTTGGGGCTTCTCAGCACTGACTGATGGATGGGGTCAGATTTTCCCAAAATGGCCACCTCAGGAGAAAGGCAGGCTGCTGAATATTCCCAAGAGCTTTGCTTCCAATGTCCTTCCTTCACAACAAGCCACATTTCCCCCTGTTTTGCCAAGATGTCCTCTAAGAACTGCAGTCAGATTTGACCCAGATTCCTATGGAGACTTTGCTTTGCCTTGGGACTCAGTGCATGTGAAAGTCTGTGTGTGCCTTTTAAGAATGTGGTCTCCATCTTAATCCCATCTCCCTGTATCGCTTCTTTAACGTGTTTATATTTTTGTTTATCAAAGTCTTTTATATATTTTGGAATTAAGATCTTTATAAGGTATATGTTTTGCAAATATTTTTCCAAGGCTGTGGTTTTTGCTTTTTTTTTTTTTTTTTTTTTGTCTTTTTGTCTTTTCTAAGGCTGCACCTGCAGCATATGGAGATTCTCAGGCTGGGGGTCTAATCGGAGCTATAGCTGGCAGCCTACACCACAGCCACAACAACGCAGGATCTGAGCTGCCTCTGCGACCTATACCACAGCTTCTTAACCCACTGAGCGAGGCCAGAGATTGGACCCACAACCTCATGGTTCCTAGTCAGATTCATTAACCACTGTGCCACGATGGGAACTCCAGCCTTATTTTTTTTTCTTGATGTATTTTAAACAGCAGAAATTTTATGTTTATTGATGATGACTAATTTATTATTTTTTTCTCTTATGGTTCATGCTTTTGTATCTTATGTATAAATATTTGTAAACTACAAAGACACAATACCTGGCTTGGGAAATTCTGTATGCCATGGGGTTGATAAACAAATGAAAAAATGCGTAAATAAAATAGCATGCTCCATCTGCAGCCTGATTAAATTTTTCACACTACTTGTACACATAAATACATACATATACATGCATATATAGTTTTTATATGCAATTAACTATATACACATTTACACACAAATATATGTATATTCATATGTATGAATAAATACATATCATCTGTATCCGTAGATGTATGGATTTTTCATTTGATTTCCTAGTGGAAAGCAAATGGCTTGAGAGCAGGGACCTGTTGATTATTAACATATCCTCAGCAATAAGAAAAAAGCCTGGACCATAACAAGTGCCCAATTAAATATCTGTGTAATTGAAATAAAGGAGAGGAAAGAAAAAAAGAAAAACAATTCTATATAGAATCCTTGAGCCATTTTGTATTACAAAGTTATATCAATTTCTTAGGCAATAAACTCTACTAGTTTTATGTATTAGAACATGTTTTTGTAGTTCAATTTTTTTTTTCTTTAGGCTGCACCCTTGCCATATGAAGGTTCCCAGGGGTCTATTCAGAGCTACAGCTGCTGGCCTATGCCACAGCCATAGCAACGCAGGGTCTGAGATGTGTCTGTGACGTACACCACGACTCTCGGCAACACCACATCCCCAACCCACAAAGTGAGGCCAGGGATCGAACCTGCATCCTTCTTAATACTAGTCATATTTGTTTCACTGAACCGCAATGGGAACTCCCTGTAGTTCAATATTTATCTGATGTTTTAACATATAATCTATAAGCAGTCCATTCTTTTAGAGGAATACTTATCGATAAAGTGTGAACATCTTCCTTATAAAAATAAAATTAAACTTGTGTTCTCCTTGTCCACTGATCCAAAATGAGTAACCTAAAATGTAAGTGGAGTTTCAGCAGTTTTCGGGACATATTGAGCATACACTGGTTTAAGATACTGGCTATGTGACATATTGATTGCTTAGACAGAGTTATCCTATACAGTAGCCCACAAGGAGAAACAAGGATCTTATGTGAGATGCTGTACACAGAGAGGTGATATGGACAGAGAGAAGATACATTGGGTTTCAAATAAGAGGCAAAATTAAGAGTCACAGGGGTATGTACACAGAATTGCCAGCCTTATTTTGTCTGGGCTGCATCATGGTCATTTTTACATAATGTGCTCCAGGAGGAAAAGAAGCAGGAATTTATTTAAAAAGAGTTAACAATCCTCCCAAACCCTATTTGGGGAAGCCAGATAGTCTAGAATAATTTGGTTAGCTAGAATAAAACTCACAAGTACTCAGCATTATAGGCAAGATACTAATTATATTGTAAAAAGTTGACTGGAATTTACACCCTTAAGTGATTTTTATGATCTTACTTGCTGCCAGAATATATATTAGTACTCACAAAGCAGCTAAGCAAATAAAAATGTTTTGATCACATTTATTTTTAATGGTGCCTGTATTTATAAAGTTTAAAATGGCTACTTCAATTTTTCAAAAAGCATCATTCACCTTGAATTTTTAAAAGTCTTGTGAAGTATCCTAATGGATCCCTAAGAACTTGCCCTGCAAGAGTTTTTATTTTTTGAATTATTTCATGTTAACTCTCCAAGGTCTTTGGTGTTCATGATTGGAATTACCTAATTATTAATAAGTACCTGCATAAAATGTAATTTAGATGTGAGGTCATCATATTTAGTATTAAATTTTCAAAAATTCACCACCAGACCTTTGTAGAGTGAGAAAAATTGTGTGTATAATTAATTAGACCCCAAACCAGCCAATTAGTGTGTCAAAATAATTTTCTGGTTATACTGAGCTAATGAATAACAGACAAAAATTGCATAAAATTATTTAAATCCTACCCAGAGTTTCTTAGTCTTTAAAGGGAATACAAACCATGGGGGTCTTGTTAAAACTCAGGTTCTGACCCAGGTTTCTGGTGAGCTGTGGCTGTCTAAACGTCTAAGGAGCTCCCATGATGCCAGGCACTGCACATTGACTGGAGGGGATCTACTGGATCTTCTGGTTTTCTGACTAAAAATATCTAGGTGTTAAATACAAAATCTGTATAATTATTCAGATATATTTCCAAAAAAATGGTTTAATATCATCTGAAAATGGGTTAATTCGTCCTTCTCATCCAGCTGTTTTAGTGTCAGCTAGATGTAGTGATGCCTGTTCTAGACCTTACTGCCTCATTTCTCCATCCTAGGAGAAAACATACCCTTTTTTTTAAAATTGGGAAAAAGAACCCAATGTGTACAGTATCAGCTTTTCCCTCTATATTTTAGTATTTAGAGCTATTTTTAAGGTATAGCAGAAAATGCAAATAGCATTACGATTTAAATTCATAAGTACGTTGTTTTATTTGGCTGAGATGAAAATAAGGAGCGTCCAGGGAATATAGCTATTTTAAAGTTGAATTTTTCAAGGGGCCTGATGCATATAAACACTAAGCACCTTTCAAAATATGCTAATTGAATTGAACCTACAGAATGTTTCAGGAATAAAAAAATGCAGCATATGATTCCCTTTGCATGCCACTTCACAAACTTATCACAGAAAATATACTAAAAATGTAGATTTATTTTCATAATAAATGTGTACAATTTAATAATAGGGAAGCAATGAAAACAAGTGACACATGCGTTGCCTTAAGGTTTTATCTCTACAGACAATACCATGTATAGAAAAATTTATTAGGAATAGAGAAATGAGATACCATTTTGCCAGTCACTCCTTCAAAGTTGGAGAGTACATTTACTTTTGATGTTTTATTTTTCTGAAATTTGGAATTAATAATTTCAAAGCTGTCATTCTTTTATTAAAAGAACCTCCTGTTAACCAGAGACCCCTTAATGCTTTGTTGACATGAAGTTAACCGTGGATACTTGAAATGATTTTCACAAAGGCACCTTTTGCTATTTAAAAGCAATTTACTTGGTTGTTGCTATGGTGATTGCTGGAAGAGTCTGCACATTTGCCCTGTAACTGCCTATGGGTCAAATAAATGTCACAGATGTGCTCGATTTTCATTTCTAAAATTGTTAAGGCAGCCTTTTCACTAATAAGTCTCAGATATAAACAAAGTGCTCTAAGCTTGTGTGTTAGAGATGGTCCTTTGTGTAAAGTAGGTAATCATCACTGCATTATATTGCATGCTTTGAGCAGAGAATTTTGTTTGACTGCACCCCTGGCACGTGGAAGTTCCTGGGCTATGGATCAAACCTGCACCATAGCAGTGACCCAAGCCACAGCCCTGACAAGGTGGTATCTTTAACCACTAGGCCACTAGGGAACTCCTGCATAGAGAATTTAAGTAAAGGATACACTCCTGTCAGGGTTGGGGAGGTGTCAGTTAAGAAATTGTTGAGGAGTTCCCATCGTGGCGCAGTGGTTAATGAATCTGACTAGGAACCATGAGGTTGAGGGTTCGGTCCCTGCCCTTGCTCAGTGGGTTAACGATCTGGCGTTGCCATGAGCTGTAGTGTAGGTTGCAGACGCGGCTCGGATCCAGCGTTGTTGTGGCTCTGGCGTAGGCCAGTGGCTGCAGCTCTGATTCAACCCCTAGCCTGGGAACCTCCATATGCTGCAGGAGTGGCCCAAGAAATAGCAAAAGGACAAAAAAAAAAAAAAAAAGACAAAAAAAAGAAAGAAAGAAAGAAATCAATGAAATGAAAACTATCTATTACATTAATAATAAATATGTACTTCAACTAGAGTCATCATATTAAACTGTTTCTGTTAACTTCTTCAAAGTGGCATATTCTCTCAGTTAGTGCACTGACTTTTTAGTCAGTGAGTTGAGTGGAAAACTACTTTTTTAAATAATGATTTTTATTTTTTCCATTATAGCTGGTTTACAGCATTCTGTCAATTTTCTACTGTACCACAAGGTGACCCAGTTACACATATATGTATAATTATTTTTTTCTCACATTATCATGCTCCATCATGAGTGATTAGATATAGTTCCCAGTGCTATACAGCAGGATCTCATTGCTTATCCATTCCAAAGGCAATGAAAAACTGGTTTTGTCTCAAATGGTTATACCAATACGTGTTACCTCAACAGGTGAAAGATGTAAAACAATTCAACATATTACCTGAGGGTGTTACCAGTACTTTATACATAGTTTTAGAGATAATTCCTAGGAGATATGCCTTGTACATGTAACACATTCTAGTCATGAATAAGATTAAAAACAGTTAAATCTCTGTAAGTTCCCACTTACTTATTAAGGAAAGTATTACAGTGTTTAAGAGCATGGAGGATAGAGTTTGAGTCCTAAACCTGCAACTTTCTCTTTGTGATAATTTGGGTCACTTAAACTTTGGTCTTCATATGAATATAAGAGGGATAATCCTTACAACTTCCTCCTCTGACTATTCTTATTCTCTGTTTTGCAGAATATGAAACATAAATTATTTTATTCTCTGAAACTCAAAAAGTCCAATAACTTATCTGGAGGGAGCCGAATTTTAAATCTCCAAAGTTTTGAATCTATAAATATTCATTTTCAAGTAGTGCTTTATTTTCAGATAGTTGTTTAAACAGTTCTGTTAGCTGGATTTTATTAACCTATTCATTTTAGTAGCAAAGTCTTCGCTTAGATCTCTCAAACCATTTTCAGAGGTTCAAAATTTCAAATAAGCAAAATCCAGATTTGTGATGTCACAAATATTTCAATTTTAAATTTTGAAAAAATTTTAGTTCCAAATAAATTGATCCAATGAGATTTTTTTCTATAAAGTGAAAACATCATAAATCTAGGAAATAGACATGTCTTTTAGTGATTATAGTTTAGGCAAATCTTTCTGAAAGATTTTTACCCTGCATTTGAATGGTGTTTAACCTGTATTTGAATGGTGAGTTGTTAAAAGCCTAGTTTTTTTCCTATAATTAATTATAGAAAATATTTTTCTGATTCTTTTCTCATATGAATATATATCAAGATTTAGATGATACTGAACATTCAGAGGGGAAGTTGAAACTTAAAAGTTTCTAGATAACTTATAATTATCCTATGAAACAAAGCTATAAATTAATGATAACTAAAAAACAATAAATTACATGTTCTTTGCAGTGATGTGTCAGGTGGTAGACTTTAAAGTACAAGGACTGGTGAGCCAAATTCTACCAGCCATGGAAATTATATGACTCAATTAAAGAGCTATCGCAGCACAGCCCTTTAGACTGAAGACATCAATTTCTTAGGACAGAAAAGTCCCTGTGTCTAAAGCAGATACTTGTTGTGGCATTAGTTATAAATACATAGATTTCTTGGTAAGAAGATGAAAATCAGGAATGAATCAGAAATCATGCTTTAAAACCTTTCCTAAAATGTGATGATGAATTATCTCTTAAGGAAATTGCTTTGTGGCTGTTATTATCTTTATCTCTTTAGAAGTGTAGCTACTATGACTCTCTCCTTTCATGAAGGATATTCTTCTATCCATTCATTGAATGTCTGAAGTTCTTAAAAGTGCTCAATTATTTTTCTGTTCTTTTATATATATCCTTCTATAATTGTACTTCTTTTACTCATCTTAAATGTGAAATTGGGCACTACTTTAATCTCAGTTTTAGAACAGCAAAGGGAATAGGGCCCAAAAAGCTATTCTGACAATACTAGGGGCTCGAATCTAGTTAACAGGAGCATTGGGCAGTCTGTCTTCAGTGTCCAGAACCCCTATTAAATCATATGTATTCTCTATCCAAATGCTTTCTATTCAGGTAAATGCTAGAGTTTATGGCTTAGTTAATAACACATGGTGATTGATAGTTTTCCCTCCCTAAAGGAGGAAGTATCATATAAACTTTGGTAATACTAGAACTGCTAAATGGGCAGGAAAGTAAATTGGTAGGCATAGAACACAGTTCTGGGATACTTTTTTTTTAATGATTTTTATTTTTTTCCATTATAGCTGGTTTACAGTGTTCTGTCAATTTTCTACTGTACAGAACAGGATACATTTTGGTAGATAATGCTTATGCAGATGAGTTTAAATGTAAGTCATAAAGGTCACAGCAGTATTAATTCGATCATATAAATAAAATATATTTGAGTGAGACAGCTATTTTTCTTTCTTCATGGAAAACTGAACAGGTTGATTTGCTTATCACAATTCATAGATGAATGATTTCAATATTTTTGACAACTAAAATTCAAAGCTTTCCAATTTCTATTTATCTTTGTATTTTAACAAACTGAGTACAGCTTCAAAAAATATATAGGTAAAAAAAAAGTGATGACACTCTTTAAAATGGTGTTTGACTGAATAAATATAAATGAAGGACCACATTATAAAATGCGATGACCTTTCTGTCTGAGAGAAGTTCACCATTTAGTAATTTGTTTCTTAGTGTATAAAATGAAAGTAGAATGGTCCTCTAGGTAACATAAAAAACTCACATAAAACTTTATAATTACAAAAGACTTCCATCAACAATACAATTTTCCATTCCCACCAATCCACATGAAGTAGAAAATGAAGGCATCCTCAGTCCCCTTTATAAATGTAGGAATTATGACTTAGGAGGATGAATGAAGTCACATGGAGGTAAATAATAGGAAAAAGGAAAAAAACAGACACTCCTGAAATATCAATGGGATGAGAGATAAATAACAGAGTTGAAAGTATAGAAAAAAATATAAAAGGGAAAGAAGATGATAAAGTAGTAATATGAAAAAAAAAGGATAGAAACTGCCGCATGTTTGAGGCTTCTGAAAGGATGATATGGAGAGGGAGAAATCCCTAAGACACTAAGTATAGTGGCCGGTGGGGATGTGGTTTGAAGAGAGGGATGAACACCCTTTCCTCTAAGCGAATAAGCAGAGAGGCAAAGGTAAGTTTAGAAATTCTCAAGAATTATTTTTTGTTGGCTAAGCATACATTTTTAAAATGCTACAAGGGAGCTATGATAAGAATAATGGAAATGAGTATTTGAAACTTCTGGAGAAGGAAGAACTTCTTTTTCTTTTTTTTTTTTTTTCTTTTCTTTTTTTTTTTTAGATTTTAGGGCCACATGCATGGCATATGGAAATTCCCAGGTTAGGGGTCCAATCATAGCTGCATGTGCCGGCCTACACTAGAGCCACAGCAATGCTGGCTCCTTAACCCTCTGAGCAAGGCCAGGGATCAAACTTGTATCCTCATGGATACTAGTCGGGTTCACTTCAACTGACCCTCAAAGGGAACTCCATGGAGAAGGAAGTATTTCTATATACAAAGTAGAACTGCCCTTGAGTACAGGTGCCATGAACACTACAAAACTGGCCTACTATAGCCAGGCCAGTGATAAATGGAGTAGAGCCAGTAGCCTTAGTAGGACCAGAATCTGTCAAACTTATTAAGGTTTGATCCATGGGCATGAATTATTGAGTGTTAGGCATTTTGAAGATGAAAAAAGTCAAGATCAATTCAGGTATATTCTAGTTGATGGGGAGATGTTGGAAAGATAGGAAAATAAAGAAAAATAAGAAACTCAGAGATGAAGGATTGACACTTGATTTCAAGGTTAATGTAGCTCTGGAAACCATTTTCTTAGCAGCAGGCATATTTTGAGTCTCTGCTTCCCTATTGATTCTCTCTGTATCACACTCACATTTCCCAGGACAGAGAACATTATTGGAAGAGCTCATTGCCACATAGTATAGAATTTTCACATAAAGCCACTGAAAAAGATACTAGAAAAACTTGTAGATAGACTTTTGCATCAGTTTCTATTGGCTTTATCATGTATTAGTAAACTCGGGGTTAAAAAGCAGAACAGATTATGTATAAGCAATGACATTATTCTGTTTCCCCGAACACGTGCTTGCTAGCATGCTTTCCTCCAGGGATAATGTGACCTAGGCCCTCCTCAGTTGGCATTTTGGCAAGCTTCTTGAACAGAGGCATGCAAAAGCAGGGCATAGGCAGAAGCTGCTCCTTGGGACTTACACCACGGTAGAAATTCCCACCACCCAGGGTTTAATAGTACACACAGGGTTTAAAGTAACTCCCTTAGCTGCAGGCAGCTGACAGCAGCTATTTTTTTTTGGAAAAGATTTTCCCTGATATTTTCTCAAACTGTGGAAAATCATTCAAGTTGTCAGTGGGGCTGAAAAGACAGGCTCTTTGATATGTAGCAGCAGCTTTGGAAACTGTTCTTCTCGCCTGTCAGGATAGGAGAAAACTTCTCAACAAGTATCATCACAGGAGATATTTTAGGACATCATTATCTTAGAAGTTTAAGTAAGACAAAGATTCTTCCAAGATTCTTGCAAAGCCAAAGGCATTACTGGAATCTGAACTTTCCAGTGAATTGAAGGGCATCAGAAGCAACGGGCATGTTTTGCCCACCCATCTTACTAGTGTGAACAAGGATATATACATCAGTTGTAAAGGAAGTGTGGCAGAGAGGAAGGATTTTCAGTAGGTTTTATCCTGCACATCCATTTGGGGATAGTAGATGCAAACTATTACATTTAGAATGGATAAAAAACTATATAGCATACGGAACTACATCTAATCTCCTGGGATAGACAGTGGTGGAAAAGAGTATATGTATAACTGAGTCACTTTGCTGTACAGCAGAAATTGGCACAATGTTGTAAATCAACTATGCTTTTAATGAAGAAATAATAATAAAGTAAGTAAAAACAAATCAAATGGCAGTGGTTTCTGAGAAAAATGTCTATGCCTTTGTCATTACAAGGGTGATTTATGGACCAGTAGTATCAACACCACATGGGTTTCCTCCCAAGACGTACGGGTGTTTATAAAACAACTTACTTCTTATAAAACAAACTGAAACATGGATGAAACCAGAGGACATTATGCTAAGCAAAAAATCCAGTCATAAAAAACCACAAATGCTGTATGATCCTACTCATTTGACAATCAGTATTTTAATAAGATCCTCAGGAGATTCGTTTGAACATGAAGGCACTAATTTAGGTCACATCTGGGCTCAGCAGTCATAAGCATCATAAAAGGTTAGCAGCACAAGTACTAGACTTTTCATCCCTGATGAGTAGAAAGAATGCAGGTTTTGAGTTCAAATAAATCTGTTTTATAATTTAGGCTCTACTGCTTACCAGCCATTTGGTAATGGGAAATTGTTGTAAGGTCTCTAAACCTCATTTTAAAAAATCTGTAATATGTTCATAATAAAAAACCCATCATAAGCTTTTTTTTCATGATGGTTAAAGGAGATGCAGGCTAAGCATTTCCTGTAGCCTTTGGCACACAGTAAGCATACTTAGTGTATCATTTATTATTGTTGTTATCTGGGTCAAAAACACTTCCACTACTGGCCTTTAAAATGTATTCTGTACTCCAGCAGAATAGTAAATCCTTGAAATTTACAAAATCTTGACCTAATAATTGAGAAAATAATCTCAAATAAATGTATTGAACATGACATAAGGTCACAGACATTATGAAAGTCAAAAAGCTGTGCATCTTTTAATAACCCATAAAAGAGTAAATATAAAACACCCCAACAATTATAGAACTGTTCTTTCTGTCTCCAGAAAGAGAATACATACCACCAATACAAGATTCTATTACAGTTATTTAAAGTTAGTCAATATGAAGATATTTTAAGTAGTATATTTTTCTTCTAATGAAGTTTAAACTAATTCATCTCAGTCTTTTATTCCTGGAAACAAAAAGCATGGCAATCATTAGGTTCTATGGACATAACTTAAGCTTAAGAAATAATTGATTCCTTAGCCCATTTTACTTTGAGCACCAACCAACATTTTTACTTTTTGTTACAGCCTTACATATATAATACCAGATAATATTTTTCTATCAAAAGTTTTCTGCACCAATTTTTTCTGTATTCCAGCTTTATAAGTAACAGCTTGTTTAATTATTAAATCTCTGGTATAGACCAGACACTTTTTATATGTCTGATTCAATGTGCCTAAATCCAATTTTTTTGTCTAAAAAAATTGCCTAAAAAGGGCTGCACCCATGGCATATGGAGGTTCCCAGGCTAGCGTTGAATCAGAGCTGTGGCTGCTGGCCTATACCACAGCCACAACAACACAGGATCCAAGCCACATCTGCAACCTACACCACAGCTCATGACAACTCCAGATCCTTAACCCACTGAGTGAAGCCAGGGATCAAACCTGCATCCTCATGGATGCTAGTCAGATTCATTTCTGCTGAGCCACAACAGGAACTCCTAAATCCAATATTTTAAATCTAAATTATAAATGTAAATGTAAAGCCAAAACTGTGCCTGGGTTCTCTTAGCCATGAGCAATTCTTAAAACATGGTCTACTTGTGAATAGACCAATTTTACTAGATTTATAAAAAATCTTATTTAAAAATTATCCTAGAGGTGGTAAGTAGCAATAGAAAGTCAAGGAAAACATTACCATTGGGTCTGGCACAGATAGGGAATTTTATTCAAGACGGTTGGGAACAAGAAGAGAAATAGAACTTAGAGTAACATAGTTATTAGAAAGACTTGTGAGGAATGTTTCACCACCATGTTGTCACTGTAGGGTCTCTGAAAAACTATGTGAAAATAAAATTTAAAAACTAAGTGAAAATCTGACGAGTGACTTAAAACAGTCCTAAAAGGCAAAATTAGATATTATGTGATAAATTTTTAGAAAAAAACCATGAGAATGAAAACATACACTTTACTGTTAAATAGAAAGCTACCAAATGAAAATAAAAATTGCAGAGTTCCTGATGTGGCTCAGCAGGTTACAAACCCGACTAGTATCCATCAAGATGCGGGTTTCATCCTTGGCCCTAATCAGTGGGTTAAAGATCCGACACTGCATCAGTTGTGGTATAGGTCACAGATGTAGCTGGAATCTGGTGTGGCCATGGCTGTGGTGGAGGTCAGCAGCTGCAGCTCCGACTCTGGCTAAGTTCCCTAGCCTGGGAACTTCCACATGCGATAGGTGTGGCCTTAAAAAAAAAAAAAGCCATATTTTTTTAAGTCAGAGTGCATTGGATATATTGGATAAGCCATGTGTTGAAGCAGAATACATTTTACAAAGGGATACACAAATTTAGCTCTAATACCTAAACAAATGTATATCAATTCAGGAAAAAAAGATTTTTGAACAAAATAGTGTACTAGATTAAAAATCATGCAATCTACTTAGCTAAAGAGCTGTATTTTTCTTTTACAATTGTGTATACATGTATATATATGTAGACATATATATGCATGTATACATATATTTATATGTGTGTGTTAAGAAATACAATTAATAACATACTTTTTCATATATAAGTACAGCTTTTTAGCTAAACAATTACATCGTATATGCTGTATGATCTAAATTTTAAGTACTATTATTTTTCTTTCTTTTACTAAATTCACTCTTTTATTTGTAAAAATCTTGATAACCGTATGAATAGTTCCATCCACTTTTCAAGCAACTATGATGCATTACCAAGATTGGGGGGGAGAAAATATAGGAATTTACTGTGAAAGATTTTTTTCAGGGAAAGCCTATACATGTATTGGTTACAAGTAGACATTTGAAAATGTCATATTCATTTTGCTACTTAAAACCAATAAATTAAATTTTCAGACGAGGTTAAATGTTGAGCCATCTGCTAAAGAACACTTATGATTGTTGTGGAGTTACATCACCAAACAAATTACTATTTTATAGGGTCTCTGTAGCAGAATGGTCTCTATTCCATAGCTCATTGGGAACAGTTTTGTTTGTTTGATTTTTTTTTTTAATTCTTTCTCTTTTACCTGTTTGTTTTCCTGAAGCTGGCGACTTCAGGTAAAAAGAGCTTATTCATACAGAACGGTAACTATTTTACATAAGTTCATTTTTCTTCTTAAAAAGGAAAGTTATAGTTACAAACTCAGATTTACTTTTTCAAATGATTTTTTACATATTCTCCTGATATAAAAATAGATGTGGAGTTCCTGCTATGGCACAGTGGGTTAAGGATTCAGTGTTACCAAAGCTTTGGTATAGATTGCAACTGTGGCTTGGATTTAATCCCTGGCCCAGGAATTTCCGTGTGCCACAGATGTGACTGAAAAAGAAAAAATAATAAAAATAAAAATAAAAATAAAATAGATGCTAAAATTATGCTTAATTATAAGCTTTCAGATTAAAATCATAATTTTATGAAACAAGTTTTTTATAAGTGAGTTTGAGCAATGAACTAAAAATAAAATTAAGCACTAAAGAAATCAATTGTAAAATAATTAATATAATAATCTAAGGAGTTACTTAATCTGAATTTAACATACTCTATTATTTCAAGGTCTTTCAATTTAATGTTAATTGACATTTTAATAAATTAAAATAATAAAAAAGTTAACTACTTAAGATAGCATAGCCTCCTAAAAGCTACAGAAAAATCATTTAAATTCATAAATGCTTCAATGAATAGACATAGAAATGGATTTTGTGATTGTCAGCATACAGTTATTGTGGGTAAAAAAATCTGGTGTCTAGAAAACATATTCTTTTATTCTCCAACATAATTTATTTAGTTCCTTGTTTGACATGGTAGAAGATTTGCTCATTTGTGATTACATCATTATTACATAATTATTTTAGGACTTTATTAACCAAAAGGTGAGAGAAAGAGCATCCTAAGCCTTTAAAGTCTGTTTTAGAAAATGCTTTAACTTAGAAATTATCTTTGCTTTGTTTTGGTCAAAAAATATTCCCAGGCAATTGGGAGATGGTGAGGTTAAGATTTAAAATAAGGGAAACTAGGAGTTCCTGTCATGGAGCAGCGGAAACGAATCCAACTAGGAACCATGAAGTTGCAGGTTCAGTCCCTGGCCTCGCTCAACGGGTTAAGGATCCGGTGTTGCTGTGAGCTGCGGTGTAGGTCGTGACACGGCTCACATCTGGCATTGCTGTGCCTGTGGTGTAGGCCAGCTAGGGAAACCTTCAAATGTCACAAATGTAGCCCTAAAAAGACAAAAAAAAAAAGGCGGGCGGGGTAGGGGGACTACAGGTATCAACTCAAGTAGAGATTGAGCATGCAAAGTGCAAAGGAATCAATGGGGGAAACTGAAGCATAAACCCAAATAAAATGAAATCTCAAGCTGAGAACGAACAAGGATAGGCATGATAAAAGAGAAGTTTGAGCAAGTTTGGAAGGTGTATCCAAAACAGGTTAATTCAGGAGAAGATAAGGGATTGGTGTGTGGGGGTGTGTGTGCTGGCGCGGATGGATAAGTGCAAAGTCTGGGAGGCCTTGTATGCCAGTCTGCCTGAATTATTAGTGGCTGTTTAGCTAGTGATGATCCATTCTTCTAAAAAAATAATGTCAATTTGTTCAAAATATTTTAAAGTAAGATATTGGGTGAATTTTTTGGTACTGAGAATTAGAGCTCACAAGAGAGGAAAAGCATTTGTTGAAAATGCCAAAATTCAGTACTAGTTGAAGAAAGCAATCAAATAAATAAAATATCTGCAGCCCAAAAATTGGAAATCAGACAAGAAAGAAAGGAAAAGGTAAAAAGTATAAGGAAATATGTAGTAAAAAGGTAAAAGAAAACAGAAAAAAATTAAAATCTGAAATTTTTAGCTTAAAATTAGTGACTAATGAATATAAACTGAAAGATCTAATTAAGAAATAACATTTCTTTTTACTAAGTCTATGTTGTTACTTTATTCATTCATTTGTTTCAAATGGCTTATGTCTCTATTCTCTGATGATGTACATTGATTTTAGAAAATTTGGGGAGGAAAATAAAGAAGAGCATTTTTTAATTTAGTAACTAATTTAAAATTTTGAAACCAAAGTAGGGATAAGGAAATAAACATGATGACCGTCCTAAAATTTGATGTATCTAATTTTTTTATTCTTTTTATAATTTATATAAAATGAACTATATAGGCTAAGAGTTACAGTTTGATGAATTTTGACAACTGCAAATTCCCACATAACACACAAAAACAGATAGAAAATATGTCCATCACAGAAGAAAATTCACTTGTCCACTTTCCTAATTAACCTAATTTCTGCCCAAATAACTTTCTGATTTCTAATACTGTAGATTAATTTTCTCTATTCCCATCTCTCTTTGTCCTCTTGTTCCCATATACTTTTCTTTTACATGTGATATAAACCCTACATACATTACTATGTTTGCTCTTACCAATTAACCATATTTTCAATAATTTTTAATATTTGTGTATGTGTGTGTCTATATGTGTGTGATGAAAAATATCTTTTATAGGTATCTTTTGGGGCTCTTAATTTTTTTTTCTGAAGCTCTATGTTTCCATTTGATATTATTTCCCTCAGCCTGAAAAACTTAATTTAGTAATGCTTAAATTGCAAGTGTGCTCATGTCAAATAATCACAGCCCTTTATTCTACCTAAAAACATGTCTTTTTTCTTTATTTTTGAAAGCTATAGCTACATCTATAGATACATTCTCCAGCATTTGAAGATTCTGTTTCAGTATCTTCTAGTCATAACAGTTCTAACATAATCAGTCATCACTCTCATCTCCAATCCTCTGATGTAATATGTTCTCACTCTCTTTCTTTTAAAATGCTCTTTTTCTCAGTATTTTGATTATAATGTACTTATTATATTTATTCTATGAATTTATTGCACCTGTGGTTTGTAGATCTTGGATCTGCGGCTTTATGCTTTTCTTCAGTGTTTGAAAATTATTGTAATTCCTTTGCTCTTCTCTCTTCCTTCTTCTCTGGTTCTAACTACATGTAAGACATGTCATTTCACAGATATTTTTTGTTCTGATTTTTTATTTTATTTATTTTTTCTTTTGTGATTATTTGGAAAATTTCTATTGAATTTCTTCAAATTTGCTGAACTTTTCACAGTTATTAAGCCTTTTGAATACATTCTTTTAAGCCTTTTGAATACATTCTTCACTTCTAACATATATTTTTTTAATTTCAAGCATTTCCATCAGAATTTATTTTATAGCTTCAACCTCTATTGGCATTCTTTTTCTATTCATATATGTTGTCCACATTTTAGATCTTTTAACATATTATTCATGGTAATTTAAAAGTCTCTGTCTGATCATTTTAGTAGCTAAGGTCAAAATAGAGTTTTTCAATTGACACTTTCCACTCTTGACCAAGGTCACATTTCATTTCATTTCAATTTCACGAGTCATAATTTTTATCATATGTTGGACATTGTGTGTTAAGAATAGAGAATATTGTAGTGATACATTTTCCACCAGGAAATTTCATATGTTTTCTATCAGATTTCTAGTTTGTCAGGGTGGGGAGAGTTGAGTCCATGTAATCTATAAGCATGCTGGGTCTGAGCTTTGTTGAAATTTAAATTCATTTCAACACAATCTTCAGACATTTTGAGGATGAGATCTAGACTTTGTTTTTAGCAGGGCTTGGACTCTGAGCCAGGTGAAACCTCCAAAGATCGCTTTGGTTTTACAGGTAGCTCCAGCTATCCAAACTCCAGGACACTTCTCTCTGCTCTGTAGCCTGGCTGATAACTTTCTGGATTACCGGAGAGTTCTTTTTGCTTTCCAGTTCTGTCAGAATTTCTGCGCATCAAGAGATGTCTTCCTGTCCTGCTCCTATTTTTCAGCATTTGATGGGCTGCTACAGTGAACTCCATGAAAGCCCAGGCTAAGTTCCTCTGCCTGATCCCTGCCTTTTTAAGGCTATAGCCATGGACTCCATTACGACCCAGAGTGCCTTGACAGAGTTTTTCTCAACTCTTTGTCAAGACTCCAGCTTTCTCACATTCTCAGGCCCATGGGAAGGACCTGTAAATGGGTAAACTTGCCTCGTGGCCAGGGTGCCTCAAGTTTCTAACCCACCTCAGTCCTTGCAAGGAGATTGCACACTAGTTAAAAGGTCAATTGATTTGTCCTTAGCCAGTTCTACTACAAATTTTTCCTCCTCCTTCTTTCTGCCGGGAATGAAAGCAATCACTGGTTTACTCATTTCTATGAGTTGATAAATTTTATAGTTTGTTCTTATTGTTAGGTGAAAGTAATGATAACTGAGAACTCTACATGCTAACAAGAATCTAAGGTTTTTTGTTTTTTGTTTTTTTTTTTTTTGACTTCTAAGATGGTGACATATTACAAATGTGAATGAAAGCGGATCCCATTAAAAAGTTTCTAATTCCTCTCCTTTCTTACCTATATTAGATAGCTTCTTCTTCTATAGGATGAGAAATAACTCAGTTTAATTTTGAAAATGTCCTTAATCACAAAGGCATTTGAACACCTCTTTGATTTTATATCAAATATTAATGGTGAAATGTCAGAAGACACAGAACGTGGCAGAGATGGTTCAGAAAATGAATATGACTAGAAGTTTTCTGAGACAAATTGTGAAATAATTAGATTTGGAAAGGCTGCAATTACTTTTAGTTTTCAGAGTCTCGGTATGCTATGATTAGGCTTGACTTTGAAGAAAATGACAAAAGCAGGAAACTAAATGATATTACTTTAATGAGTGTTTTTAGAATTTTTCCCAAACATGTCTTGTTTTTCAAGATTATTAAAATTTAACAGATATAATGTCCCATATAGCTTTCAACTAAGGGGATAAAAATGTAAAAACAAAAACTAAGCTCCTCAGTTAATATTTTATACCAAATAATACTTAACTTAATACAAATTTTATCTTTTAATAAAGCCATTTTATAAATCTCAAAGTTATTATAATTGCAAAAGATGGAAAAATTAGTGGATAAACTTTCTATTTTATTTGATTTTTTTTCTTCTGAAAAAGTTTTATTACAAAAAAAATTTAATACATTTTCTATATCTAGGAGAAAGTGATTCTACAGATATAATGACATAGGCGTATCATTCCAAAAAGAGTAATAGAAGAATAAAGATATTATATTTAAATTATACAAACACATTTACCTTTTTTCCCCTGGGATCAAGGCCTTTCCAAGTCTTACATTTGTTAAATACTTAATGAAAATCCTAGGTACTGTAGTAGGTTTTGTTTGTTTGTTTGTTTGTCTGTTTTTTAGGGCCGCACTTGCGGCACATGGAGGTTCCCAGGCTGGGAGTCAAACCGGAGCTGTGGTGGCTGGCCTGTGCCACTGCCACAGCAATGCCAGATCAGTCATGTCTGTGATCTACACCACAGCTCATGGCAATGCCAGATCCTTAACCCACTGAGAGAGGCCAGGGATCAAACCCGTGTCCTCATGGATGCTAGTCGGGTTCGTTAACCACTGAGTCATGACGGGAACTCCTAGTAGTTTTTGATTATACTTATTATTAAGGGTCTGAAACAATTGATGTATTTGTTTTAACGTTTTAAAAATTAGTAATTTACTTGCTTTACTTTCAGTGTCAGCTGTTTACCCTGAAGCAGTCATGGTACAATGCACTGTTTCAATGAGTACTGACTTAAAAAAATGAAGACTAGAACATTGTTGAAAAATGAAGCATAGACAACATATGAAAATGAAAGGATTGTTTTTTATGTGATGCTAGAAGTGTACACTTGTTAATTCTCTTCCTTACGGAGTAAAAAATATACTCATAAATTTCAAGTGACCAACCACTATCAAGCTGACTTTCCATTCACGAAATCATTTTTTCTTCTCTTTTCTTTTGTATTCCTTCTGTGGCATTGAATTCTGAGCTTCTATCTCAATTTTTTGTGCCACAATTTATTTCTCCATCTTCTACATTCCACTCATCTCAAAACTTTTCACTGTACTGAACACATTCTGCCTGGTACAGTCAGGGGCTCTGCAAACAGACTGTGCTTTATTTAGGTTTTTAAGCCTTGACAGTGGAGCCCTAGTACTCGTATGTTTTATTTCAACAAAAACTAATATTGCAGGGATATGCTAAGCAATGTTCTGAATTCTTTCATTCATTCATTTAATCACTATAATGATCTTATTAAATATATACTGTAATTATCCCTGTGATAAAAGTGTCATTCTTCTTTCAGTACATCTAGTACTTGGCATATAAGAAATATCTATTAAATGTGAAATTTCACTTAAACTGTTTACTTAGAACAGTTTTCTCAGAACGCCATTAGATATTGTGGATTACCAAAAAAAAAAAAAAAAAAAAAAAATGACTAATCCAGTTCTTAGTCCTGAAAACAAGATACATAGGATAATGACCTTTTTTCCTGGAAGGTGCAGATCTGATCAAGAGATTATGTATGAATTGGAATTTAATACTATGTTGGCATGCAGTAGACTGCTAGGAGAAACCAAAGCATTCTAACCAAAGGAATAAGGGAGGTGTGACATACTGGGAAAACTACAAAGTTTAGTGTGGTCAGAGGCCAGCATGAAATATATAAGCAGAGTAAAAAGAAGCAGGCAGGAGTCACTTTGTTGGCCAACTTTTACACATACAAAGAATTTTTAAGTTTAATCCTGACCTAATGTTTCCAAAATATACTCCAGGGAACACTAGTTCTGTGGGGTGTTCCATGGAACATTAAATAAATTGAACAAAAACAAAGCACTTAGGGATTAGATAAAATTTGGGGGGCCATACCCATGGCATATGGAAGTTCCTGGGCCAGGAATTGAACCCAAGCCACAGCAGTGATAATGCTGAATCTTTAAATACTGGGAAAACTGAGAAATCCTGGATCAAATCATTTTAAGAAATTTTGTGTACTATGTCTTGCACTTGGAAAGGCAGCATATAAACATATTAAATGTTCTTAGAAGCACTGTAGTATAGAAGATTTCATAGTTGTTTAATACAGAAATCTCTCTTTATGTCTGATGTTAGAACTCTTTCTTAGAGTAACTATCCACACAAACTGAGTTACATGTGAAAGTCTGTGATGACTAAACCTGCCTTAAGTGAAAGAATTCTCAATTGTTAGGCAAATAGTGCTTTATTCTAAAGGATTACTTTTCAGTAACTTACTCTTCTTGTAATCTTTCTCTTTTTACCCTATACTTGCTCTTAAAATTTTGAAAATCTGTATCTCTTTTAGTGGAGACATACATGAAATGTTACACAACAAAATCATATAGTTTGCTATTCCTTTTTTTTTAATATAATTTTTTTCCACTATATGTGGTTTACAGTGTTCTATCAGTTTTATACTGTACAGCATGGTGACCCAGTTACACATACATGTATACATTCTTTTTTCTCACATTACCATGCTCTACCATGCAGCAGGATCCCATTGCTAATCCATTCCAAAGGCAATAGTCTGAATCTATTAACCCCAAGCTCCCAATCCATCCCACTCCTTCCCCTTCCCCTTGGCAACCACAAGTCTATTCTCCAAGACCATGATTTTCTTTTCTGTGGAAAGGTTCATTTGTGGTGTATATTAGATTCCAGATATGTGATATCATATGGTATTTGTCTTTCTCTTTCTGACTTACTTCACTCAGTATGAGAGTCTCTAGTTCCATCCATGTTATTGCAAATGGCATTAGTTTATTCTTTTTTATGGCTGAGTAGTATTCCATTGTGTATATATTCTACATCTTCCTAAATAATCATCTATCAGTGGCCATTTGGGTTGTTTCCATGTCTTGGCTGTTGTGAATAGTGCTGCAATGAACATGCGGGTACATGGGTCTTTTTCAAGGAAAGTTTTGTCCAGATATATGCCCAAGAGTGGGACTGCTGGGTCGTATGGTATTTCTATGCAAAATTTTCTAAGGTACCTCCATACTATTCTCCATAGAGGTTGTACCAGCTTACATTCCCACCAACAGTGCAGGAGGGTTCCCTTTCCTCCACACCCTCTCCAACATTTGTTATTTGTGGACTTATTAATGATGACCATTCTGACTGTGAGGTGTGAGGTGGTATCTTGCGGTAGTTTTAATTTGCATTTCTCTAATAATCAGTGATGTTGAACATATTTTCCTGTGCTTGTTGGCCATCTGTATATCTTCCTTGGAGAAATGTCTATTCAGGTCTTTCCCCATTTTTCCATTGGGTTGTTGGCTTTTTTGCTGTTGAGTTGTATAAGTTGTTTGCATATTTTAGAGATTAAGCCCTTGTCAGGTGCATCATTTGAAACTATTTTCTACCATTCTGTAAGTTGTCTTTTTGTTTTCTTTTTGGTTTCTTTTGCTGTGCAAAAGCTTGTCAGTTTGATTAGGTCCCATTAGTTTATTTTTGCTTTTAATTCTTTTGCTTTGTGAGACTGACCTGAGCAAATATTCATAAGGTTGATGTCAGAGAATGTTTTGCCCATGTTCTCTTCCAGGAGATTGATGGTGTCTTGTCTTATATTTGTCTTTCAGCCATTTTGAGTTTATTTTTGTGCATGGTGTGAGGGTGTGTTCTAGTTTCATTGATTTGCATGCAGCTGTCCAGGTTTCCTAGTAATTCTTGCTGAAAAGACTGTCTATTCCCCATTTTATGTTCTTGCCTCCTTTGTCAAAGATTAACTGACCATAGGTGTCTGGGTTTATTTCTGTGTTCTCTATTCTGTTCCATTGATCTGTATGTCTGCTTTGTTATTCCTTTACATTTTAATTTTCTATTCTTGGTGTCTCATAAAATATTATATATTAAAACATCATATATAAAATAAGATGTGCTTACTTTGTGCTGTTTTGTAAGTAGGAAACACTAGAATAATCAATATAAATTTCCTCTTTAATTACCCAAAATATTTTTGTCACATTTTATTGAATTTTTCCCATAGTTCATTTTTTTTTAAATTGTGGCATCTTAAGTTATCAAGATAGCAAGAATAGTTATATAAACAATAAAGTGTTTCAAATAGTTACAGTCAGGGAAATAAAAATGCTTCTAAAATTTGACTGCATTTTTTATTTGCAGAAATTGGCTTGCAGGCATCATCTTATTTTATTAAAATTATTGCATAATAAAGGAGCAGAAGAAGGCCCCTGGGCCTGGCATATCAACTTCATTTTGTCTTTCTCATTTTCACTTCCCATTCATTCCCCTTTTGGTTGTTATTTAAAACAGACAACAGAATCTTACCATATGTTGAACCCAGGAGCTCTCATCTAAATCTGTTTCTGTTTCAAGTGTAAGATCATTTGTTGACTGTTGAAATATTCAAAAAATAATCTATATTTTAGGTAGCTTCTGGGCTTGTTTGTAGTTATTTCCTTTTCATTTATGTATTTCCACTTATCTCTAGCAAAATATTAAAAAATTACTAGAGAGAAAGGTTTTGTTTTTGTTTTTGTTTGGCTTTAGTCAAAGGGTAATCAAGTACCTTCCAAATATGGTCCCCACCAGGGAAAGTTTTTTCTTGGTATCTCGTTAATATAGGGTGGCCTAAAAAATGTAATGTCTGACTGCTTAGAATTTAAGAGGATTTGAGTCAACAGGCTCATGTAGCTCAGTGTTGGCCTTGCTTTAAGGAGAATTTCTATTAAGGAATAGTGGGACAAAAGTCTGAATGTTGGGAAACTTGGCTTCAAGTCCCAGTTAGGCCATTGAAATCTTGATTATGTGAGTCATTTAATTCCTTCAATTTATTTAGAAACACAAACTGAAGAATAGAAATTACTATACAAACTTTCACTTTTTACATCCACGGTCTTTTTTTGCTTTTATCTTTCCTTCACAAAGATGATCGGGGTGTGGAATATAATTTCCTATATGATAACATTATGAGAAAAAAAATTTGGAAACTTCATAAAAAAAGTAATATCCTACAGGCATTGCATATATACAAATTAATGCATTAGATATGGTACAGCATATATAAAATTGTCAATATGTAATTTGGTCATCATCTAAACTTGTGTATGGAATATTTGTTAAAATTTTTTTAATAAAAAATTTAGATCTATTTCATTTTTATCTTATTTTTTAACTTTGAGT
Source organism: Sus scrofa (assembly GCF_054392235.1). NCBI lineage: Eukaryota > Metazoa > Chordata > Mammalia > Artiodactyla > Suidae > Sus > Sus scrofa. The sequence continues at coordinate 45,932,204 of NC_139383.1, read as the reverse complement.
GAAAATTTTAAATGTTATAGTTGAGTGCAAATATGTGGAATCATTTTACAAAGATTTTATACTCTTTAAAAATGAAGGCTACTATGGCAAAAATACTTACCAGAGGACATACATATATTTTTTGATAAAAGCATGCATTCCCTTTGTATAAATTGGAAGAAATTGTTTGCTTAGCCTTTGTTATGGTTCCATCTCAGAAAGTCCAGTTTCTGTTAAGTGTGGGTGTTAGCTCTGCATTTCTCACCAAGTTTCCTGGGAGATAAGCAAAGCGATAAAAATGCAAAACTCAATAACACAGATTGAAAACAAAATAGAAACAAAGATTGGAAGAAGTAATGATCAAAAACTACTATCTAATCATGGGGAATCTCTTTTCTTTATCTAAATAAAAATGTAATCTCATATTCTGGCTCAAGTCTAAATAGATGATTTCCTAAAAAATTCAAAAAGAATGGAAGGCTTTCATTGAACTATCACAAACATCAACTAGAAAAATCTTACCAGCATGTTAATCTGAATTGCAGGTAGTCATTATGTGGGACGTGCCCCCTGCATATTGCTGTGTCCTTTCCTTCTTTATTCCATTTGGTTGTACCACATCCTCTCTGAAGAAACACATAAATGTGTCTTCTCATTTTACACAAGATTACCTTCCGTTCTCTTTAATGAAAAGCCTCAGAACCAGAAGACATAACTTTGAGATCATGCTTCCATGCCAGATATTTATGAAGGAAATAATCTACATATACTGCTTTGCACCTAAGGAAAATGAGGAAATTTCCTGGCTTATTAGTAGTCGTGTAAAGAAGTAGTTATGAATGAATGAAACCCTTACAATCATGTGACTTTGGAAACATTTATATGAATCTAAATATACATTTCAGACACTAATCTGATTTTTAAGAGACAAAATAAAAATAAAACTTTTCAGGTGAAAAGTTGATTAGAAGAGACAGAACAGAGGAAACTGACATAACCTACATTGCGAAAAGTTAGACTCTTACTAATATGCTTTCTTATTTTGAAGTCTCTGAATATATTTGTTTTAATTAATCAGTTTCTAGACAGACCAAAACCATTGCTAGTGAAATGAGAACTTCCTCATGTCAAGGGGATTTCGTTGTAAGCTTAAATAGCCTTGTTTAAATGCCAAAAACTTTTAACCATTTCACCTATGAGGCAATACAAAGTGTATAAACCTTAACTAAAATTACATGTCATGCCCTGACATTTTGTTCCTTTGAAAAGGCATTGCAAAAAAAAAAAAAAATGGGTCTGCTTGTTTTAAATATGTAATTGATCATCAAGATATTCTTTTGATCACCCAAATAACTGAGCTATTTCCTTTTCATCTTTAAATGCACACTTGCCGTCCCTGCCACCTGGGGAACTTAGCATTCAGATATTCTTAATGATATTCTGTGCCTTTTTTTTGATTTTTGTTTTATTTATAAATTGCACTTTATATTTTTAACCTTCAAACATCAAGTATATTTGAGAATGAAAAGACTTGACTATGTGAAAGAAGGAGTTATTCAGGTCAGATTCAATTAGAGCACACTGTGGATGACAGATATGAGTGGGGCCAGACATGTCCTGCTCAGCCTCTCACCCCTGAGTCTCCACTGTCTTTACACCCACCCAGGTGAGAGGTTTAGGGAGGTCTTGAGTCTATAAAGGCTGATTCACCAGAAACTGTACAGATACAGCCAATTGGTCTTTTAAATATCACTGAGACTGCTCTCCTTTGAGAACACTTTCTTCCTCGTGCTGCATGTGAAACTGGAGAATTCTGACTTGCCCCTTCAAGTCTGAGTTTATGTTCTTTTAAAACTGACCACAACAGTTCCAGGGGGTGGGTCAGAATATAGAGTGGCTTATCCAGTTCATGGCGTCTGCAGGGATAATTACAATTCATACATGCTCACATTTGTGATATACAGTGGCATCTTCCCTATAAGCAGACAAAAATGAAGTGATTATTCTGCTTAAAATCCATCATCAGTTGAAAGGAAACACTTGTTATTGTGTGGTTCAGCAAAGGCCACTCCCGATGTGCATCTGTGTTCCCGGCATTTCTGTTTGTGGGTGCTGCACACCAACATCAAACTTCACCCAGCATCCTCTGGGGCTCATCATTTCCCTACTTTGCTGCTATTCCAGAGACAAATAGCTGTTTTCTGTCCACCTGGGAAAATGCATGTTCATGCATTTTTTTCCTGTATTTATTCATACATGAACTCACTCTTTAAAGAAATTCTTAAGTGTTTTTTTTATGTGCAAATGACTGTGGAAGATAAGAAAAATGTCTGTGGAGAAGCCGGGCCTTGCCATTCCGTGTGCTGAGAGCCTAACAGAGACAAAATGGTCCAGAGCTCCCAGGAGCTGCTCAATGAACATGTAAACAGCCACTGCCCTTCCTCACAACACACTCATGCAAAACGAAAGCTTAATAGGAGTCAAATGGTAAAATATGTCGCTGTGAAAAGGGTCACAAGGAAAAAGACATTAATAATTAAGTGCCAAATTGGTTGTGCTGCATTGTCAGTCAGGAACTTGGGACTGACTGTGGCCACTCATTTCAAGAACTATGTTTCTTAGATTTTTCTGCTCTTGTGGATTCTGTGTTAGTTTCTCAGAGAGAGATGCTGAGCATGGTAGCATGAGATAGCAAGATGGTCCTTCTGGAGAATTACTTCTGTTGGTGCCACAGCCTGAAATTACCTGTGGTAACACTCCCTGGATCATGAAATTCACAGTACCTTCAAGGGGCTCCTGAAACCCACCTGACTCAGCTGAGACCCCCGACCTTCACTCCTCTGTCACTCCTTGCTGGTGAAAGCCTCAATCTTCTCGAGTGAAACTTTTCACATCTGAACAAAGAGAGTGGTTTCTGTGGCTTGATCAAATTCTGACCAGTGTATCTAACTTCTGGAAAATAAGAGTTTTCAATTACACAGCAAAAATGATAGCAACCCAAGTAATTTATATGTGCTAGGAAGAAGGTCATAGGGCCTGAAACAAGGTTAATAGGTCTATTGAACAAATGGAAATTTCAAGTAAAATTTTTGAATGTAACAGTAATTCTTTTCCCCAAGCTGCCCTGCCTCCATTTCTGCCCCCCACCCCCATGGATGAAAAAGACTTTCCTATTCAATGCCAAATAGTGAAAATATCCTGCAGTAAGTTTGTCCCTCAGAGTGTCTTAATTCATTAATATACATATATAACTTTGTATTATAATAAGAATTCAAACTCCATTGAAAATCAAGTTGTCCTCTTCCACAGCTGAGCCCCCTACAGGGAAGAAGTTAGGGTGGGTGAGGAGAGGTGCTTGTCTGGCTTCTTAAATTATCATTTTGCTGATATTAGCTGACCCCTGACCCTTCTAGAGTTGGAAGACGTAGAATAATGCTACAGGAAAAAAATCTTTTACTTAAGGTCACATCTGTGATGTGTTTTCTGAATGGCTGCTCAAATCTGACTCATTCAGGCATTTTTGTGATTTACCCCAAATATCCTCTCCTCCATAACTGGCTCTCTCACCAGCAATTCTCAAAATGGGTTGAGAGTTCTCTGGCCAGCCGGTGACCTCCAGATAGGGCCCAGGTTCTTTTTCTGTTGGGGTCCCATCCACACCCGCAGTGTACCACTTGTGCAGGAACTATGGAAATCCAAGGTTGTTTTTTCTTCTTTCTTTCCTTTTATAAAGGTCCATACTGAGTACAGAAAAAAAAAAACAAACAAAAAGAAACAAAAAACAAAAAAACCCCACTGTTGAACCATTCATGGATGGGAGTACAATTTCTATCTAAGCTGAATTCTTTTCATTTTGCTGTGTAGTGGTAGTTTCTGCCACTGACTCTTACTCTTTAGATTTCAGGGTGTGAATCAGACACCCATCCATCATCCTTTTTATAAAAATTCCAAAAGACACATACAAAACTCTGTGCTTGTTTCCCTTGAGTCCTTACTTCCCCAGCTTGATCTGAGGTTGAGGTGGAGCACCCCCCCTCCCATGTAGTGTGAAGAACTCACAGCACACAGGGAACGTGCTCCAAACACATCCTCCGACTTCTGGCTTATGTGACCTCTTTGACTGTAACCCCTTCACATCCTCAGATTGGTGAGGAGACAAGGGCACAGAACGTGTTCATAGCTACCTCTATTACAAAGCCAACAAATGTGATCAGATGCCTTCCTCTAGTTTGTATGGTAATTAACAATTATTTTCAGGGACTTTCTGCTAAAAGGAAAACCAAGTCACAGTTTAACATCAAGTCACATATATATATAAATAGATTTTCTTTACACTTGATCAAGGAGACTATTTTCTCCTTTTCACTTAGCATTTATGTTTCTGATTCGTTTGTATAAACCTCAAATTTAGAGCAGACAAATCTCCATATTGGGACTTACACAAAAATCTAGAGTCTGCTGTCACATTTTTTTTTTCCTACAGAATCTCCCAGAATCACTCATGTCAAGCCTCTCCTGGATGGATCCTGGCCACTCAAAGCCACTCTCAGGAGCTGATTAGCTAGTCCCCTTTGTTCTCTGAGAGTTGACCCACCCTACCTCAGCTGCTGGAGGATGAGTGGTTCCTCCTTAGCCCTGTCTTGCTATCCACCACCATAGCATCACAGCCTCTTTCTTAGAAGTGCATGTTCCCTGGAAGCTCTGCAATCAGTATTGGCTGAACAAGGTGCATGGGCTTCAGCTCTCCAGCAATTTCTGATTGGACTCCCCCCTCACAAATATTTCTCTAGCTCTTTAGGGTCAAGGGAGATTTTAGCTTACATTTAAAGGTGACTATCTATCAAAAGTATTTTTTACTTCTTAAAATTTTTTAAATATTTTATTTTAATTTTTTTTATTTCCCCAATACACTATTTTTTCTACTGTACAGCATGATGACCCAGTTACACATACATGTATACATTCTTTTTTCTCACATTATCATACTCCATCATAAGTGACTAGATATAGTTCCCAGTGCTACACAGCAGGATCACATTGCTAATCCATTCCAAAGGCAAATAGTCTGCATCTATTAACCCCAAGCTCCCAATCCATCCCACTCCTTTCTTCCCCTTGGCAACCACAAGTCTGTTCTCCAAGTCCATGATTTTCTTTTCTGTGGAAAGGTTTATTTGTGCCATATATATATATATATATATATACATATATATATATATATATATATATATATATCCAGATATATATCCAGATATAAGTTATATCATATGGTATTTGTCTTTCTCTTTCTGACTTAACTTCACTCAGGATGAGAGTCTCTAGTTCCATCCATATTGCTGCAAATGGCGTTAGTTTGTTCTTTTTTATGGCTGACTAGTATTCCATTGCGTATATATACCACATCTTCTTAATCTAATCATCTGCCAATGGACATTTTTAAAATTATTTCTTTTTCATACAATTTTAAATGTTATACTCTATTTACAGTCATACAAGATATTGGCTATATTCCCCTTACTGTATAGCACTTTGTAGCCTGTCTTACACCCAATGTTGTACCTCCCATCCCCTCACCCTTATCTTGCACTTCCTCCTTCCCATTCCACTGGTAACCACTAGTTTGTTCTCTGTATCTATGAGTTGACTACTTTTTCGTTATAGTCACTGGTTTGTTGTATGTTTTAAGTTCTGCAATTTTAAAATATATATATACTTTATATTTAGAATTATTTCACAAGGGAGGAAAATTTAGAATTACAATTTTTCAGCAGTGGCTATGTGGATCACATATTTCAATCCATAGAATGAAGTCAAGCTTGGACAGAGACTGCAGAGCATGCAGGGAAAAGTAGGAAATGCCATGTGCAGAATCCAGTGAGAGCCAGTCAGGGCTGGATCATGTGATGGAGACCAGCCACAGGATAGGAAGGGTGGAACAGGACAGGGAATGTGGAACAGCCACTCTAGGCCGATAGTTTATTACCAGGTAGATGTTCTTACTTTTACATACAAAGTCAGTTGTCTTTATGTCTTAGACATATTTAGGGGAAGAAAAAAAGATTTGATAATCCTTTAGGAATTTGTTGCTTTGTTTAACTGACAGCATTAGAAATTTGGATGATGTTTTTTAGATTGTCATGTATCAAATTTCTAGTGCAGATGAGATGATCATTACCAACATGCAAAGTCGAAAATGAGGCAAGCTTTGTAGGACACTCTGACTTTGTTAATGAAATGAGTGGAGTTAAAGGAATGTATAGTATTGAGGACCCATGAATGAAGCATGGGAGATGTTATTTGGAAAATAGCAAAGGGCTAAAATGTATTTTGCCAAGTAAGTGCTTTTCATGTTTGAAGCATAAAGAGAAAATGAAAATTCAGTTTTGAATGAAAATTCAAAATTGAGGAATTCCCACTGTGGCTCGGTGGTAATAAACCCGACCAGTATCCATGAGGATACCGGTTCAATCCCTGGCCTCACTCAGTGGGTTAAGAATCTCGCATTGCCATGAGCTGTGGTGTAGGTCACAGATACAACTTGGATTTGGTGTGAGATGGCTGTGGTGTAGGCTGGCAGTTGCAGCTCTGATTTGACCCCTAGCCAGGAAACCTGCATATGCCACAGGTGCACCCCTAAAAAGGGAAAAAAAAAATTCAATTAGTGTCACAAATTCATTTGCACATACTTTTCTGGGAAAGTCTTGAGGTTCTCTAAGAATGTGTGCATTTCTATAATTGGAAGAACAATTATGCACTAGTGGAAGTAATCTCTTTCTTGATTGTCTATTCTAAGAACCAAGTCTAAGATCCAAAAGAAGAATTAATTAGTCAGAGGGATGACTGTGTCCCACCCAGCATCTAACCCCTTCTCTTTGCAAGAGAAATGGGAAACCATCTTCAGCAGAGAGATCTCCACTGTCCCCTTGTTTCACCACCTAGGATCCTACCTCGTTCACCATCAACTCTTCACTCTTTGCATCTTTTCTGATGTCTAGGGAATTGTGCCATCTCTTACACCTCTATTCTTGAAGCTTCAATCCCTGCCAAATTGTTATTACTTTTCACTGACCCATTTATTATCTTAAGTTTCTAGTTCTCTCAGTTATGATTCTCCAACCTACTCCCTATTGCCTGATCACCAAAACTTTCTCCAAAATGTGTTCTCCAAACATATTGCTGTGCTATCACTTCGTCCTGCAGTACAGTCTCTCAGCTGTCTGACACTGTGCCCAGACATAAGTCTTGATTCTTGTATCCTACTGTCACATGGTCATTTGCCTTTGTGTGTCTCTCTGATTGATGAGGATCTACCCATCGCTATGCAGACCTAGTTCCCCCTTACGGTATCCATACAAAATCATTGTTGTAACCCACTAATGAAAAAGAAGAGATTAAGTCCAATTTATGGTTTTCAAGAGTTGATAGTATATAACCTTATAAATGAAGACGTGAAGATTATTTAACTAGCTTTCTCCAAGAAACTTGTAACAGTTTTTTTCCCCATTGATATCTGGGCTATGCTGGCATGAATAGATATTTTTAACAAAAGGATGTCATTACTCTTAAAATAAATGATGTTTACAGTCACATATATTTATATAATGTACCTTTGTATAAAGTTCAAATAATTTTATTATATTTAACCCCAATTTTAGTGATTTTTTAAATTAAAGTATTGTTGATTTGCAATGTTATTCAAAAAATTATGTTAAGCTTATTTTTTGTTTGTTTTTTGGCCACCCTAGCATGTGGAGTTCCCAGGCCAGGGATCATATCCAAGCCACAGTTGCAACTGCAGCAATGCCACATCCTTAACCCACTCTGCCAGGCTGGGGATCAAACCTGCATCCTAGCTCTGCATAAATGACACTGATCCGGTTGTGCCACAGAGGTAACTCCTAAATGTTTTCTAATTGAATTAAATTAAAAATTGTTTGTCCATGTTACTTTGGAGCTATGTATCACACCAAAGTGAAATGTGATACTATAGATTAAATTTGATAAAAATAAATAAATAAATGTGCTTAGACTAAACATTTATGAAACCATTACAGTTTTCCACTTAACTAAGTATAAATCTGAAGGTTTTTATTTCTCAATGTCCAACCATAACAGATACATCTAGGATTATAGTTGAACAAAGGAAAGGGTTGGAAATCTGGCATTGTACCTTTGATGCAATTCCTGCTGAAGTATGCAACTTTGGGTTAATCCATGATTTCCTTATCTGTCACCCAGTTGACTCATTTTATTCTTTTTTTTTAAATAAACTTTTAAAATATTTTGAGTGTCTGATCTCAATATTTGATTTAATATTTAAAGATTTATTTAACAGCAGGGAGATTATAAATTTAGAATGTATGATGCAATTATTATAAATTAATTACATTTTAGATGACTTTTAAAAGCTGGAATTTAATACCATTATTTAAAAGGGGAACCCTAGTTAATACATGATAAAATTATATGAGAATTACTTAAACTTAGGCTATAAATGTAAATTACATTCTCATTAGCATATAAAACTTTCAGTATTACTGTTGTCAAGATATTTAGGCATAGCCATAAAGCATAGTTACTGCTACAGTTAATTTTTTTGAAAAATAAAAATGGGATCATCTTTATTATATTTTCTGGTGGCACTAAAATTATATTTAATTAACTTCTTAAAAAACAATTATGTGAAGAAGAGATTAAGAAATGGTCATTACCATCATGGCCTAAAACTTTATCACACACAAATAACAATATATACATGTACACATGTACAGAATATACATATATGTAACTCATGCAACATGTACACATAAGAACTGACTAATACATTTTATAAACATTTAAATAAACTCTGACACTGGATAATTACATAAATTAGTATTTATTAAAAAAGAAATACCCAGGAGTTTCTTTGTGTTTCAGTGGGTTAGAGATGTGTCATTGTCACTGCTGTCACACATATTCAGTCCCTGGCCCAGAAACTTCAATAGGCTGCAGGTGTAGCCAAAAAGCAACAACAACAAAACACTCAAAGGGTTAAAATGAGACAATTGAGATCATTAGGTTTTAAGGGTGCTGAAATATTTTTTTTCTTTTCACCCTCTGCACCCATGGCATATGGAAGTACCCTGGGCCAAGGATGGAATCCACATCTCAGCAACAATCGGAGCTACCACAGGGTCAATGCCAGATCCTTACCCCACTGCCACTGTGGGAACAAGGGTGCTGTACAAATTTTTAGCATAAACAGATGAACTGAATATAAATAGCTTATATAAAATTAAATAGACATTTAAAATTAAACACACAATCGTTAATGAACTTAAAGCATTCCCTGGAGTTCCCATCGTGGCTTAGCAGAAAGGAGTCTGACTAGCATTCATGAGGACCCAGGTTCAATCCCTGGCCTTGCTCAGTGGGTTAAGAATCTGGAGTTGCCATGAGCTGTGGTGTAGGTTGCAGATGTGGCTCGGTTCTGGTGTTGCTGTGGCTGTGGCATAGGCAGCTACAGCTCTGATTCAACCCCTAGCCTGGGAACCTCCACATTCTTCGAGTGAGGCCCTAAAAAGACAAAAAAAAAAAAAAAAAAAAAATTCCCATTTACTTACTTTTACAAATTTATCCATAGGCTTAGTCAAAATATTCTCTTACTCATATTGAAAGTGAGACTACATTTTGCTAGTTAACTGAAGAGTAGATTATTCCAAATTTGTATAAAATTTAAAAAAGAAATACTGCCTTTATGCTTATTTTATACGAAAAATATAGTCAAAATGTGTTATGCTAATTACTAATTTACGTTTCAATTTTATTATTTTCATAATGATAACTAAGTCAGCTAAAAAGCAATGGAAAAATCAAGTAACAGTCATCTCTTGAGCTACAGATTCTGAAGACCTATGTGGAAAATAAAATGTAGCACAAAAATTCATTATAGTAGAAAAAAGTGTGCAAATATAAAGACAGAGCAGTCTTGTATTTTTTATGATATACAAGGCAAAAAATTTGTGAAACTCAAATATTTATGACTACTTTATTTTTGAAAAGCACCCTTCTGCTTTTCTTACCTAACCTATGCTCCCTTTTCTATTTTTCTCATCCTCCTGCCTCTTTGATTTCCTAAGTTTGAGTCCCATATATATCTCTCTATAGGCTTTCCTTTGACAATCACAGCCACTCCTCCAAATTCTATCATAAATGTTGTCAAAATGCTTTACTTGTCAAAGTTAAACTAAACCTGACTCTGTACACAGTTATTCATAGAACCAGCAGGATTTTTGGAGAATCAGCCTTTTGTAAGAAAAGACAATAAAGGCAAAACTTTGACACAAGAACGTTTACTTGGGAGGCCAGTACTGGCTCTGCCACATCTAAACAGGGGTGTATAATGCAGTCACTGTGACTACTATCTCAGACCCTCTGCCTCTGTAGCATCTTTTAAGTTTTAAAGTCGCCTGCGGGAGCATTCAGTTGGCCATGCTTGGGTCACATGGCCATAGGCAAGCTCTCTAGGATGGATAAAAGAAAGGTCTTTGTTCTCTCAAGAGAGGTGGGGCTATGCAGTCTCCTAATTTTCTATCTACCTATGGTTTCCTACTTGTTTCCTCCTGGACTTTCTAATTAGAATTGAAATCATCATCTTATACAGATAACTATTATTCCCAATGATGTCTTTGTCTTCTAACATCTTGATCTTCACTCACATTTGAGTGTAAAATTAATGTTTACCTGAGGTGGGTATGGGGACACAGTCATGAAGAAGGCACTGTCCTGGCCAGAGAAAGATCACAGTCAGTGGCCGAGCTCCAACCATGGGCTGCGTTTACATGTGATGAGCACCACTGTAGCAACAGTTCCATGCAAATTCATGGGGAAATGATTCACTGCAAGATATGTTAAAAGACATCATAACTCTTTCTCAAAAGAATGTTCTTTCTAAAGCACAGCAGCAATCACATTGTTTTCTGTTTTAAGACCCTAATCATCCCTCTTTTACTGCTATTGAATAAAATTTACAGTCTTTCCCACTGGATTTAAATCCCACAAGATTTTACCCTTCACTGACCATTATAGTTTCACTTGGTGCTGATCAAAATTCTTCATCGTAGGCATACCAAAAACGTACCGGGGTAACAACATTCACTGAATTAATACCTTTTTTTTTTCTTTCTACAATCTGCCCTCCAAGTATAAGATGATTATCTCAATTGTTCCTATAAATAGCCTATAATATCCATGAAGATTTAAAACCTTTCTTGGTGGCCTTGACCTGACGAATTCTCTTCAGCATTATCCATTAGCGATCCATTAACTGTCCAAAATCCATTATCCATTTAGCACCTACCTGTTTGTTTTAGGGGCAGTGAAAATATTTTCATCTTATTTTCTCTCAGTGTATCATAAATACAGTAAATGCTGTGATTTTAAGTCTCAAAATTAGAAAGTAAATTAGTACTTTTTCCTGTGTTACATACTGATTTGTCGTTTCAATTTTCATAGACTGTAAGTTTAAAATATAAGAGCAAGTTGTTTAATGAAGAACAGCAAAATGTTTTGACAAGGAAAAGAAAAATGATATGTCAATGATAGTTTTATCAATTTGTACATTTTTGTGGGTAGAGAACAGAACCTCTCAAATATAGCTAATACATTTTTAATTCAATTATGTACTCTTTCATGAATTTTATATTGCTTATCATAAAAATGTCTACCTGGCTATTTTATAATTAAAATTAAATTGAATTTCCTAATGGGTTTTAGATTAATAAGTACTTTATAGCAAAACTATATCAAAGTAGTTCTATAAAAGTAGAAGTAGAAAATATACAATATGAAGGAATGTTTGGGTCATTCCTACTTGGATTTCTTTTTTCCCCTTTAAGTAGAAGCAAACTAACACAGTACTAGGTGTTATATATCTATTGCTTTTTCAAAGTGTCTCTATTTTGAAGCACTACAAAAAAGTAACAAAATCATGTGCAAGTATAATACTCAAGAGTAAGTAAAATGGAGTGTTTTATTATTTTTCATAGAAGTATTCACATATCATTTTGGAATACTTTAAATATTAAAAACTTTTGTGTTCCGAGAATGCACAGACCTGTAATCTAGGCTGTCTGCACTGTCTCACTTTCATGTTTATTCATTTCCCCAGGCAAATCCCTATGCCTATCCTTTCTCCCTTCTCCTTTAATCTTTTTTACACTCTTTAAACCTCTTCTGTAGACTTGTTCCATCTATTATGACCTATCATGTCTTCAAAACCCTTCTTTGCCTTTTCAGATCAATAAACATACGCATCTTCAGCCCTGCCCCTTCCGCATGGCAGTGATTTTCTCATTTCTTTTCTATGCCTTTCTCTTCATCCCTAATACCTCGATGCAGGGCAGCTTAGATGTCTGCCTCCCCTGCCTCAGCGGATCTGCATACACAACTTCCTCTGAGAAGAGCACCATCAACTTCATTCTCAAAATCAGTGACTGTCCTCTGTTGATGGACATACTCCGTTGATGGTTACCTCCATGTCTTGGCTATTGTACATAGCACTGCAATGACACTGCATCTTTTTGAATTATGGTTTTCTTTAGATATGTCCCCAGGAGTGGGAATGCTGGATAATATGGTAGTTCTATATTTAGTTTTTTAAGGAACCTCCATACTATTCTCCATAGTGGTTGTACCAATTTACATTCCTACAAACAGTGTAAGTGGGTTCCTTTTTCTCCACACCTTTTCCAGTATTTATTGACTGTACATTTTTTTATGGAGGCTATTCTGACTGTTGTGAGGTGATACTTCATTGTAGTTCTGATTTTCATTTCTCTAATAATTAGTGATGTTGAGCATCTTTTCCTGTGCTTTTTGGCCATATGTCTGTCTTTTTGGAGAAATGTCTGTTTAGATCTGACGATCTTTTAACTGGGTTATTTGGTTTTTGATATAAAGTTCCAAGATGTGTTTGTATATTTTGGAGATTAATCTCTTGTCGGTCTCTTGGTTTGCAAAAAAAATTTTCCTATTCTGTGGGTTTTGTCTTTTCCTTTTGTTAGTGGTTTTCTTTGCTGTGCAAAAGTTTTTAAGTTTAATTAGGGTAAAGAATATGTGGTGCATGTATACAATGGAATATTACTCAGCCATAAGAAACATGAAATAGTGCCATTTGCAGCATGATGGATGGATCTAAAAATTATCGTACTAAGTAAAGTAAGTCAGACAAGGACAAATATCACATGAGATCACTAATATGTAGACTCTAATAAAAATGACATAATAGAACTTACAAAACAGAAATAAACTCAAAGATTTCAAAACCAAACTTACGCTTACCAAAGGGGAAACATAGGGCAGGATGGATAAATTAGGGGACTGGAATTGCTATATACCCATTAGTATATATAAAATAGATAAGTAACAAGAACCTACTGTATAGCACAGGAAAATCTACTCAATACTGTTTAATAGTAACCATGGGGTTGCAGGTTTGATCCCTGGCCTTGCTCAGTGGGTTAAGGATCCAGCATTGCCATGAGCTGTGGTTTATGTTGTAGAAGTGGCTTGGAGCCTACGTTGCTGTGGCTGTGGCGTAGGTCAGCAGCTGTAGCTCCAATTTGATCCCTAGCCTGGGAGTCTCCATATGCTGCAGGTGTGGCCCTACAAAAAAAAAAAAAGGAAGAAAGAAAAATATCCTGTTCATGAAACCGCATGCAGACATTACATCATTGCATGGTATTCTCCCCTCTGTGCTTTTTAAAAATTTTTTACAATTTTTAAAAATTTATTTTTTGGCCACACCTTAGTCTTATGGAAGTTCTTGGTTCAGGGCTTGAACCTGAGCCACAACAGTGATCTGAGCCACTGCAGTGACAATACTGGATTCTTAACCCAATGCACCTAAGAAACTCCCTCTGTGCATTTTTTAGATCAAATAATTTGTTTTTTTTTCCAGTTTTACTCCAAACAAGAGGCTTCAAATTATCACTGCCAGTATGCAAACATTTACTGCTAGACTAAATTTCCTACTGGGTAAATTTGAATATCAATTATAGCATTTAGGAGAACAAAATAATAAAATGAATGAGAAAAAAAATGAATTTTCAGTATTCATTGCAAACAGTAATGTTCTAATCAAAATTTGTGTTGGAGGAGGGGATTACACACAACTACCTTCATGAACTGTCATCTCTTGCCTTTGTGGTTCCTAAGTGAGCATTAACACAAAATTTGCAATTATATTTTTCTTTCCTTTTTCATTATATACATTAGTAAAAATATCACATATATATGTCATTGTTACCATTTTAGAGCAGAACAGCAGCCATCTGTTCATGATTATTTTCCGTGATACAAAGTTGCTCCCAAGAAGGCCTGGCCCTCCCTTGATATATATAATTGCAAAATGCCCTGTCACCACAGAGAAATTATTTCACACCATATTATATTCATTAGTGAGCCCCCTGTAGAATGGGAATTGATTATTATTTTAAAGAAGCCGTGATGACAGTCTTTATATTTTCTAATCTCATCAAATTCACTGGATACAACCCAAGTTTGTTTCCATAGCAACTATGAGTGAAAGGGAGAACTACAGTGTAGGTGCACACCGCACTTTAAAGAACAAGGAATTTCAAAGGGAGGGTGCGGTGGGATAATTCTGGGATGGGGAATTCTGATTGAGTAGCTGCAGAGAGTTGTCTGTAAATCTGTGACCAAGGACTATACCTTAAATAATCTACTATGTTGTCAGGCAGACAAATCATGAAAAGCAAAAACTTCCAGGATAAAATTTGACTGTTTCAGGAAACATAGTGCCTTTAAACTTCATACAAGGCTGAAAAACATTTTTAAATCTAAAATTTGACAATGATAGAATAACCATAACTTTTTTTTTTTAATCAGGCCATGGTCTTGCCACAGCTCTGTAGGTATCAAACTGTAATTTTTTGTAATTTAAAATTTCTGTAACTTACAAAGAAAATTCACTTAAACCAACATTCTTATTGTTTTCAAGCTGTCAGAACAAAAATTTGCAGCCTCTTTCATAGGAGAAAGTAGAGATGAGTTGTGTAAGAGACAGAAGAAATGATATTCTATTGATCTCTTTTGAGAAGGTAGCAATGGCCTACATAGAGAAAAACCCAGAAAAAAAGTTGTAAACTCTGGACAAAAGCAGAACAGCAGCTGAGGTCACAGTGCTTAATCTAAAGTCACCATTAAGGAAATTAACGCTTTTTCCCTGAAGATTCAGCTGAGTCACTCTAGTGCTGATGAGGAGAGAGGCTTGGAGAAGAGACAAGGTAGCAATTGGAAAATGACATTTTTCATTGGTGATGACCTAACCTTGAATGCAATATAATGTAATCCACAGAAATGAAAGCTCTTTGAGGTCCTTGGTAATTTTTAAGAGCATAAGAAAATTCTGAGACCAATAGAATTGAAAACCACTGTTCTGCAGTTTTGAATCTTATAAAAATGCAGCAGCAACTTGAGCCCGAGCCTAAAGAAAACAATTAAAGAAATAAGTGGTCACACCAGGCATGTGCTTCTCCCCCCTCCATAGTCACATCATTTTAGGACTTGAAAAAAAGTAGAGCTTATTCTTCTCTACAGAACTCATTTAAGGATGAGGAAACTGTTGGAGTTCCCTGGTGGCCCAGTGGATTAGAGATCCAGTGTGGTCACTTCTGTGGCTCTGGTCACTACTATGGTTTGGGTTTGATCACTAGCCATGGATCTCTTGCACGCTGCAGGAGCAGTCTCCCCCAAATTAAAATAAAATAAAATAAAAATATGAGGGAGCTGAGACCTCACAAACCTAGAATTTAACATTAGATAAACCACTCATCATTCTTGACCCTAAGGCAATGCTCTTTCAGTTAGTCTATATTGCTTTAATAGAAATGTATATATTTTTATTTAGCTTTCAATGGGCAATATCACATTGTTCAATTAATATGACTGATGTAAAGCAAGAATTTACTATTTGTTTTTTTTGTAATATTTCACAGTGTTTTCACATATACACTTCTTTCATTTACAAACATTTTAAAAGGCAAGATAGAACACATGATTTTATTTATTATACACCAGTTTCACTGAGTCTCCACTAGTTGTGCCTCTGTAAACATGATGACATATGGAAGGACATGCAGAATGTTAGTCACCCAAACTACAGAGTAGTAGAAAGTATAATCTAACTTGTCTAAGGCTAGAAAAACACATGTTATCTGGTGTGGAATGTTTTCACGTGTGAAAATCTCTTGGCATTGCTTTATCATGTTGTATAAAGGTATATTTACCTGTGACTCCTGTCCTTCTGGCCTCTTTATTTGTGGTAGAAACTCCTCATTTTTTGGGAAAAAAAAGCAAATAAAATTTATTTATAGAAGCCAGACCCCCACAGAATCCTGTAGAGAAGTGACCAGTGAATTTTTTCCCACATTTGGAGATAAAGGAAAAAATGGGGCTCCCTTCCCTCCCCAAGTTCCTATGTATTTGTTGTCTTCAACTGAGTCTCCATGTCTAGAATCATTTAGTCCAAATTTTATCCAGTTGATTTTCATTATCTCTCTAGGAAATAAGATGAATTTCATTTGAAAAAACAAAACAAAACCCCAAATTGTGATACAGAAAGTCTCTTATTATTGCTTCATATTGAAATCAAAATTCGCCCCTTCCCTCTTCAAATTCACCAGAAACTTCCTTGTATGATAGATGGTCTCTCTTATGTTATATGTATTTTTAGGGAATGGATAATTTGAACAATTATAATTTTTACAAAGGTTATTTTGAAGAGTTGAAAGTATTGCTCCTCACTGGTACACAATAGCATTATGAAGACTTGAGTCTCTTCCCTCATCAGCTTTTAATCAAATATTTCCCTTAAACAACATAATTTTATATCACTTCTCTTATTTAAAAATCTTGTATAGGATGATTCATGTTTAAACATCTTTGGTAAGAAGATAAACAATCACTTTGTTTACCATTACCAGTTTATTATTTTTAAATGGTTTAAATTAATTGAAGTTTTAGTAATGTTTCTTGCAGTACAGGATTTTTATAAAATTATATGTCTTGCATCTTCAAGAGAAAGAACCTAGTCTTAATGCAACTGTCTTCACAACTGATAGACTAGCTATGAATTCAACCTTGAACTTTCTATGTAAAATGAAGTTGGGACTACAAGAAAAGAAGGGGGTGTATTTTTTGAAGCTGAATATAATTTCCATGCTATGTCCAGGTTTCGCAGGTTTATAAGAAAGGAGATATGTAAGATGTAAAAATAAAATTATAAATAAAATCTGTGAAATATGGGACAGATTTAAGTATTATAATCCTAACTCTATTTGCAGAAATTAAATGAATAACTTCTTATTTGCTATGCTCAAATATTTTCATAGAGCTGGAAAGGATACTGGGGAGCAGCGGGGAAAAAAATCTTACAGCATACAGTTTTCTCCTTGCCTAGAGTAACATGAAAATAAACAATATACATAAAATTTCCAACATATATCTAGTGGACACTTTGATGTATAGAATAACATTGTATATGCATTGATTCTTGGTTTATTTTGACTTTTAGAGAAAGAAAATAGGAATTTTTCTTTTGAATATGTAGTTGTTATTAAGGCTCCTTCAGTTCATTCGTGTGTGTGTGTTAAAAAGCCTAATTATTGTGAAATTTGACAAAAAAAGCAGTTAATACACTTGTTATCCTATGTGGTGTGAACAGTACTAAATGGGCATCTAGTAAATTATTGTACATAAAACACAAAAATTATTGTGGGTCTGGTATTTCAGAGCTTCTGTAAGACCCATATGGAAAAACAACACTAACTTTTTCATATAAGAGTTAAATAGTAACCAGAAAAGAACAGGACAAATATGATTTTAAAAATCATGAACTCAATCTTTCCAGGGATACCCAGTTAAGATCAATTGTGAGGTGACATTGTGTGTGTTTAGGACTGTATTGCTAAGTCATGTGGCTTTAGGAAGCTAATGTTTGGTCATGTGACTTTAAATATATATAAATTCTGTCACCAAAACCAAATATTCCCTGTTAAGACTTCAGCTTCATAAATACTTTGGGAATGAGGAGAAATAATAGAAAAAATGTGGCAAATGCCCACCTAGGTTGTCCTAAATAAGACAAATTCAGTAATGAAATAAAATAAAATTATTAAAATAATCATGACATTGCCCACTTTATTTTAAAACACCTTAAAAAGGTACATTAAGAAAATAGAATTAGCAACTTCAGCATCATGGTGACAGAGATGTTCTCCGTCTCTCCCTTTCAATCTACAACTAGTAAAATACTCATAACTCAAAGAAGTTCCCTCTGCCCAACACACCAGGATGTGGAGCGTTCCACATACCTGTGCATCTGAAGATGGCTGGGCTAGAACATATAGAGGGGGCAAAACAAGTGGAACAGGGACAGCAAGTGCCCACAGGGCCTTGATTCTAGCCCCCTGGAGGCAGCACCTGGGCCAAAGCCCCAGAGGAAGAACAGGTGAAAAACCAAAAAGTGTGCTATAGCACCACTTACTGATAAAAGAGAGGCCTCTAATCAACAAACCTATTAAATCGTTGAAATCAAAGTTAAAAAAAGCATTACCGGAGTTCCCATTGAGGTGCAGTGGTTAACGAATCTGACTAGGAACCATGACATTGCAGGTTTGATCCCTGGCCTTGCTCAGTGGTTTAAGGATCCAGCATTGCCGTGAGCTGTGGTGTAGGTTGAAGATGTGGCTTGGATCCCACCTTGCGGTGGCTCTGGCATAGGCTAGCAGACCCCTAAAACAGAGGTCCTCACTGCTTCAAATGCACAGGAAGAGGATCGATACATTTAACATCACACACACACACACACAAAAAAACATGATGACATGGTTTTGCAAAAAGAAAATGACAATTTTCTGGAAGCCAAAATTAAAGTCACAGAATAGTGTGATCTAACTGATAGAGAATTCAAAACATCTGTCACGAAGAAACTTGACAAGCCTCAAGAAAGCTCAGAAAGACAGTTCAGTGATCTCAGGAATAAAATTAATGATTAGAATGAATACTTGACCCAAGAGAGTGAAACTCTAAAAAGGAACCAAACAGAAATTCTGGAGCTGAGGAACTCAATAAACAAGATGAAAAATGTACTAAGAAATACTTAAAATAGAGAAGACCATATGAAAGAGAAAATTAATGATCTTGAAGATAGAAACCCAGAAATGATACAGGGAGAAGAGGAAAGAGAAACAAGATTCTTTTAAATGAAGAAATTCTTTGAGCACCAATCAACTCTATTAGGAAAGGCAACTTTAGAATAATGGGTATTCCAGAAGCAAGAGAGAAGGAGAAGGAAGTAGAGAATTTATTTAAATAAATGAAAGCTGAGAACTTTACAAATCAGGGGAAGGAACTGTATATACAAGTCCATGAAACTAAAGAACACTTAATTATCTCAATGCAAAAATATTTTTTTCCAAGAAAGACTCTATTACAACTGCCAAAAGTCAATAATGAAGAATTTTAAAGACAATCAGGGAAAAAAGGACAATAAAGTACAAAGGACTCCTCCTATTAGACAATTGGCAGATTTCTCAGCAAAAACTCTGCAGGCCAAAAGAGAGTGTAATGATATTCTCAAAATATTCAAAGACAAAAATTTTGCCAAGAATAGTCTATCCACCAAAGTTACCCTTCAGATATGAAGGAAAAATAAAGACTTTTTCCTTTACCTTCAGACATGCCTTAAAAGAAATGGTGAAAGGGGCTCCTCTACCCGAAATGAAAAAGCAAACATACACAAAACTTTGAGTAAGGTGATAAATATACAGAAAGAATAAGAAAATTGCAATTATATGCTATAATAGATTGTTAAATATTTAATTATAATACAAAAATTGAATGGAAAAAGGCAATAAAATAGCTCTAGGTACTTCAATTTGGTGATGAACTTGCAACATAAAAAAAATAATTTGAGACAATAAAAGGGGAAGAGAAAACAGAGGGACCCCATATAGGCAAAAAAGGGATGATTTTATCTATGCAATGTTTTATGCAAATCTCATGGTAATCACAAAACATAAATCTAGAGTAGAAATGCAAAACACAAAAAAGAGGAAACTAAAAAAAAATCATAGAAAACACTAAAACAAATTGCAGACAGAAACATAAGGTACAAGACACTAGAGATACAGAGCAACTAGAAGACAAAAGGTAAAAGAACAGTGCTAAATCCTTATCTAACAATAATTTCCCTAAGTGTGAATGGATTGAATTCACCAATCAAAAAACACAGAAAAGCAAGACTGAGAGTGTGCTGCCTCTAGGAGACTCATCTCAGTTCTGAAGACATGCATTGGCTCAGGTTGAAGGGATGGAAGATAATAGTCCATGTGAATGGCAGCCAAAGAAAACACATGTGGTCATAGTCATGTCAGACAAAATAGGCTTTAAGTCAAAAGAGATAGCAAAAGACAAAGATGGACACTAGGATAAAAGAGACAATCCATCAAGAAAATATAGCATTTAAGCACCAAAATATGTGAAGTAATTATTAACAGACCAAAAGGAAGAAAATGACAACAACACACTAATAGTAGGGGACTTTAACACTCTATTTACACCAGTGGATAGATCATCCAGACAGAAAGTCAACAAGGAAAGATTTACCTTAAATAAGATGTTAGACAGGATGGATTTTATAGATGTACAGAACATACCATCCAGATGCAGCCAAATACACATTCTCCTCAAGTGCACATGGAACACTATAAAGGATAGAGCATATGTTGGGACACAAAACAAGCCTCAGTCAATTTAAGAAGATTGAAATTATAACATCTTTTAAGACCACAATGGTACGGAGGTGGAAATCAACTGCAAGGAGAAAGCTGGAAAAATCACAAATATGTGGGGACTAAACAACATGCTAGTCAACAACTATGGGGTCAACAAAGAAATCAAAGAAGAAATTTTTAAAAATACCTAAGGCAAATGAAAATGAAACATACCAAAATCTATGGGATGCAGCAAAAGCAGTACTGAGTGTCTCTTGCCTCCTTTCAGTTCATAATGAAGTCTTCTTGGTCCAAGAGTGAAATGGAAACTCCTTAGCTCAGTTTCTCAAGTCCTTTATGACCCACCCTGAGAGAACTGTTCAGTCTCAACCCTGAATTTCTCCTTATCCACGCACACCTTCTGTTTACCTTTCACATCTGTACTTTTGCAAAACCTATCATCTCTACCTCTAAGATATTTTCCTATTTTTCTGCCTACAAATGTTTATTCATGATTGAGCATTATGTCAAATATCACCTATTCCTGGGGCTCTCACAGAGTATGTTGGACCTTAGCACTCTTGAAGCCATTCACATCCTTGGTCTGTCCAGCTGGCTGGATGGAGAGCTTTCTGAGTGCTCTACTTAATACCTAGCATCCAGCACAGACTCTGGCCCCCAGAGTAGTCACTCAATATTTCTTTGATAAATAAGTGAACAAAAAGTATACAGCAATTTTGAAGAAAAATCTTTTTCTTCATGCTAACTTCTAGCAAAGAAAATGCCATTTGAGTCCCTGCATTAGTGCCATTCAGCATTTTAAGTGTCACCAATGAGACCTCCAAAGAAGTTTTCAAATATCTTAATTTTATAAAAGTCCTCTAAAACTTAAGGTAATAATTATAAAAGCAAGAACAATAACCATGCTGAGGATTGAGATAATTAATTTCAAGAATGTGTTTTTCAGAGATCTATAAAGACAGGATTTAGCACATGTAAGGACAAGATAGATACCAAGGACCTTGACCTTCTCTCTTAAATCTTACGGGGTTTTGATGATTCAAAGCAAGATCATTCTCTAGCTCAAGGGGCTATATGTCCTCAGTGCCCCATGTTTCTGTTTCAGGATGATTGTTTGGTGGCCAAACAGTTTGGACACTCCATTACAAGAGTTAGAAGCCGCATTGGTGGCCTTGACCCCAAATACCTGGATGTGGGAGTTACCTTTAAAAAAAAAACCCTCTTATTAACACTCACTGGAAAACTTAGATTCCATGGAAAACAATTTTATAAGAGCGTAAAAACAAGATTTTTTTTCTCAGGAAGCTTCATCAGGTTAACACAAGAATGAGTAATCCTTGATTCAGACCCCCTAGAGTTTTAGAACATAAACCTTTGACTTGGAAGTTTTTTTTTTTTTTTTTTTTCCCATTCAAAACACTTTCCTTAGCCTTAGCACATCCCAAGGACTATCTGTCTTTGAACTGCTTAGTGTTCCTGCCAGGAGAACTTAACTGCCAAGTAGGTACCTGAAGAAATTGGCTCACTTTGTAAAATTATTTCATATTGACTTGTGAATTAAGTAAAATATCTAACAAAGGATAAATTATGGTTTTGACAGAACATATATGTTTTATTTTGACAGAATGAAATATATAAACTGAATTTTTAAGCTTATGATAATAAAATATCAGCCATCTAAAGGACATATTTATGTTCTGATTGACTATAGCAAGAGGAAGGAAGTTAAGTTCATCTAAATGCAGTCGTCAACTCCTAAGAACTTACACAACAGCTCAGATTTATACCATGAGAAATTAGGCTTTATCCTACTCTGAGTATTCCTGCCTACCTTTGTTCTTGCAATAATTTAAAATTCCTATGGCACAAAACTATCCAGGTCTACCTTATGCTTATTTAATTTTACCCAAATTGGATGTGTTTTCTTCATTTCAAAGACTGTAGATGGATCAATTAATGTTCTAGCTTTTCTGCTAGAATTCTGCACAGGATGAAAGAAAGCTGTCAATAGCAGGGAGAATTTTGCCTGAAATTGATTTACTCCTAATGGAAGTCTTAAACAAGCACTGTCTTTTTAGAAAAACAGGTATATAAATAAAAAAAAGGAGTATTTTGAAAATTAGTGAATTGCTGATATGGGCATCATATTGTTGAGTATTATTTAGAAACAAACATGCTACTATGCTGCTCATTATTTTCTTGAAAAACAATACACTCCTCAATCATGAGATATGAACGCCTAGATTTTTTAAGTTTCTAAGCAATGAAATGAGTAAATTAAAAAGTTAAAATCTAAAACTTAGAATTTAAGAAGGGGGGATTTAGGTTTTGTTTTTAAGATTGTCCCAAAATAATGAGAAATAGGGTCTATTTAAGTAAGCCAAATAAAAAGAAATCTGCCAATGTCAATCTATTTTTAGCAAACTTAATAAGCAAATTGGAGCTCTGCACAGTTAATGCAATCAATGTTATGCAATCAATAATGAAAACAGCCAAAACACTGACTAAACCTTGCCATGGCCAATTTAGTCCCATCATCTTGACACAATCACATTGGTTTTCTAAAACTGTTTTCTTTCTGATGGATGCTCTGAGAATGTAAAATAATCCATTTAAGGCTCTTGAAGTAACAGTTCACCTCTCTCTGCCTTTGACTTAATGTATATGCATCTGACACTAACTCACTCCTAAGGAGAAACTCACTTCCTGAAACAACAATCTGGGGATGATCAGTATAATAAACTTAACATCACAGTCCACTTCTGAGATATGTGGTGAAAATGATTTTTGGCCACACCTGAGGTATATGGAAATTCCTGGGCCAGGGATAGTATCTGAGCCACAGCTACAAACTACAGACAACTGCAGCAATGCCAGATCCTTAACCCACTGTGCGGGGCCAGGGATTGAACCCAAGCCTCAGGAGTGACCCAAGCCATTGCAGAGACAATGTAGCATCTGATAAGTTTAAGAACCATTGGCATATAACTGACACAGTTCAGCTTTGCCGTGTCTAGGCAATTCCTTTTCTGAGAAATGCACATTATTTGAATGTGTGATTAAACCTTTTAAAATCAGAGAACTTGATTACCAAGAAAAAATAAAATCATTCCAATACAAACTCTAAGACTATCTTTAAAGCTTCAAATATTAACAAGTGCATGATGCTATCTGAAATGCAGCTTCATATTTATACTATGGAGATTTTGTTGTACCTGGAGTGAATGTAAATTTGTGGTTGCTAGAAACTAATGAAAAAGCAAAGATGTAGATATTATGAAGTATGAAAACTGTGGTCCCTCAAAATTAATAAAATTTTGCAAGTGTCCTATGAAACAGAAGAGACCTAGAGCATTTATTTTAATTATTTTATATAATGTAAACCATTTGGGATATATTTTCAAAATTATTGAACTACTAGAATTATATAGTATGGATAATAAGTATATCATTTAAAATAATAATGTGAACATTTTTTTTTTTTTGTCCTTTTGCCTTTTTCTAGGGCCGCTCCTGAGGCATGTGGAGGTTCCCAGGCTAGAGGTCTAATCAGAGCTGTAGCCACCAGCCTACACCAGAGCCACAGCAATGAGGGATCCGAACCGCGTCTGCGACCTACACCACAGCTCGTGGCAATGCCGGATCCTTAACCCACTGAGCAAGGCCAGGGATCAAACCTGCAACCTCATGGTTCCTAGTAAGATATGTTAACCACTGTGCCACAACGGGAATTCCAACTATGTGAACATTTAAAATGTAATTTTCAAATTGATTTTTATTACTTGAAACCTTCATAGTTGCCATTTAAGGAAGAATTAGTCTGGTGGTAATTGTGTGCTTCCCAGATTCCCCTTCAGAAATAAAAATCTGACCCCTCCAGCTGCTGCAAATGTTACTACAAAAAGGCTTCAACTATTAACTGCCTATGGAGTAGACAGTCCTCTTCAAAAAATGTCCAGCCTCAGTCCTGGGGCAACCCTCATTCTTTGAAGGGTTCATTTTGTCAATACTCCTTCCTTTCTAAGATTTATGCAAAGTTTACCCAGTCCTTTAGCCCATGTGGGTATGATTCTGAAAGGTTATTCCAGTTTCAGAATTTCCCATATTTTTGACAGGGGTTTCTGCTGAAACCACATAATGGGTCAAGTTATTCCCTTTGTTTAGTCCTGCTTCCCTTCCAAAGGGGTTGATCCCGCTGTCCCCCTTTAAAAAACCTCAGGCATAATCACCTTCTTATCAGAGTCCACTCCCCAGGCAACCCACCCTGGGAGAGGTAGATATTAAGCCCATAAAAAATAAAATCATAAAGTGTTTTTCCACTCCTGTAGCTAGTTAATATACATTTGTACATAAGAGTCTAGGGTTTGAAATATTAATAATATTATTGATTACAAGAATACATAAAATAATGTAAGAATAGTTCAGATAATAATATTAACATGTTCAGGTAATAATACGGCAAAAACACTAGATAATATTTCTTTTATTCCACATCCTTATCTTTATGCTTCTTCTATGGTCAAGCTCTGCCTCCGTTACGCTTGACCTATCCACACTCTATAATTCCAACTAGGCATCATTTATCTTTCACCTGTTGGTTGCAATCAATAGAATTCTGATACTTGTGAATAGAAAGTGAGTCTACTATACTCCATTGACTGCTCATTGTCTATAAGAGCAATGGATTGATTTTGGAATGTGTATGTATATTCTGTTTCTCATTCACAACATTTCTTTTTATATTTTTTAATTTATTTTTTATTTGTCATTTTTATGGCCACACCCATGTCACATGGAAATTCCCAGGACCAGGGATTGAATCTGAGCCATAGTGCAGCCTATGGTGTAGTTGTGGTGGGCAAAGCAGATTCCTTTAACCCACTGCTGCTAGGCCAGGGATGGAACTCACACCCTCAAGTGACCCCAGCCTCTCAGTTCTTAAGCCACTGCACCACAGCAGGAACTCCCATAACATTACTTGACAGACATTTAAAATAGAAACCTCCTCAGTGGCCCTTAATCTTACAAATCAGTTTCTCAAATATATGTAGAAAAATAAAAAAATAAAATACATGTAGAGTGCACATATCTGCTAATTGCAATACACAAAATTATATTATATAATTATATATTAATTTTTATAGAAAAATTATTCAGTGACAATAGCTATGTGACTTACATCTAGGTTAAAATACCTCAGTGTACACCCTCATCCTAAGGAAACTTCTCTGACTTAGGGTTAGCATGTGAACTGAATTGCTCTCTGAATTCAAACTCATTGTGGTTTAACAGGTTATGAACCCAACTAGTATCCATGAAGATATGGGTTGTTTTTGTTTTTTGGGGTTTTTGTTTGTTTGTTTGTTTGTTTTGGTCTTTTTAGCGCCTCACCCGAAGCTTATGGAGGTTCCCAGGCTAGAGGTCAAATCAGAGCTACACCTGCTGGCCTAGCAATGCCACACCTGCACAACCACAGCAATATGGGACCATGTCTGAGACCTACGCAACAGTTCATAGCAATGCCACATCCTTAACCCACTGATCTAGGCTGAGGATGGAAAGCGTGCCCTCATGATACCAGTCGGGTTCGTTAACCACTGAGCCACGACGGGAACTCCAAGGATAAGGATTTGATCCCCCCCAAAATATTTTGGATACTTTTTTAAAATTAAAATATAGTTGATATACAATTTTACATCAGCTTCAAGTGTATTACACAGTAAATTAACATTCACATGTAGTATGAAACATCACCATGATAAGCCTGGTAACCATCTGTCCTCATACAAAGTTATTACAGTATTATTGACCAAGTTCTTTATGCTGTGTATTACATCCTTGTGGCCAGGGGTTGTACTCCTTAATTCCCTTCACCTATTTTTCCCGCACCCCCACCCACCATTGAAAGTTTGTAAACTTGATTGCAGAGTATGCCAGTTTCCCCAAGTAGAAGATTCAGTTGTAAGCCTGCTGTTGTAACAAGATGAGTAGAAAATGAAGCATTTTTAATAAAAAAAATGGAGGATGCAAGAGCTTAAAAAATGTGGCATAAATGCAACTTAGTTATACTAAACTGGATATTCCGAAGGAGGGATGCCATATATACCAGTAGATAAGAGCTGAAACCACTTTTGTTCAAAATGGTCCCCAGAACTTATGAGATTTGAGACCTTAGTCATGGTATTTTTTTCTCTGTACTTCAGTCTCCTCATCTATAAAATTTTCTTAATAATAATTTAGGAACTATCTTACAGAGTATTTTAAGGAGAAATCAAATCAAAAAATATATATCACTTAGAATAATTTCTAAATTAAGACGTGTTAGCAAATAACTATTTTTATGAAAAATAATGAATGATGTCCTGCTCAGAAGACAGAAAGGTAGAAAAACTGCCACAAATAAAAATGGAGAATGCAAGTGTTTTTTAAAAAATTACTGTGTTTGATTCACTTCCACTTATACCCAGAGTCTAAATACAACCGTTTCCCAGTACCTTTCTCTGTCTGTCGTTACCACTCTTTTTAAAGCAGGCTGGAAACCTGACAGTTACTTTGAGCCATCTCTCCTCTTCCTACCTTTGTTAAGGCAGTTACTAAGATTTATTAGTTCTGAAAACAGACAAACCACCCTCATAAGTCACTCTTTTATACAGACTTCCAAAAAGTGCAAGTCCAAGTTGTCATCAGGACATGCCCAGCTCGATGGCATAGTTCAAGCTTATGGTTTAGCTGTCCATTTTGAGACTTAGCATACAGATATTTTGCTATGTCATCCCTCTGCCTAAACTTTTCAGTATGATCTATTACTACTGTAACACCTTCATCCCTATACTTGTCTTCTTTGTTCCCTGTGGATGCTTTGCCCATCCTTTAGCTCATCTCACTCTTAGCTGTGGGTTCTTTGTTGCCTTGTAGCCACACTGTGCCCATCCGTCTTCTAAGCACATGTTTTCCAGCTTGCCTGGAATGCTTTTTTAAAAATTCCCTAGCCATGTAAAATATCCATATTCTGTCTGTTCTTCTAGAGTCAGTAAACTACCTCAATTTAGAAGTGTGTAAGAATAGTTTAT
The DNA here is from genome assembly GCF_054392235.1 of Sus scrofa. Taxonomy (NCBI): domain Eukaryota; kingdom Metazoa; phylum Chordata; class Mammalia; order Artiodactyla; family Suidae; genus Sus; species Sus scrofa. Next base: position 45,904,354 of record NC_139383.1, on the reverse strand, counting down.
ATTTTGAATGTGGAATGTTGCTGTTTAAATTGGCTTGAACGCATGATTACAGACAGAACCTTTCTTGATTATGTGAGACTTTCTGAGTGTACAAAGCAACCACAGGTCTTTGGAACAAATTTTTGGTGTTCACCATATACCATGGGCAAGGGAATAAATTCTTTTTTTTAATGATTTTTATTTTTTCCGTCATAGCTAGTTTACAGTAGTCTGTCAAAATTCTTATAGGGTTGTCTTCTAAACAAATAAAACCTGATGGCAGAGATTCTTACCATGTCTATTACTACCATTGATAAAAGTGTTTGGCAAATACTAGTAGTACTTTAATATATGTTTAATTGAACTAGAATTTAAGGCAACTCTCAGAATTTAGTGGAAGTGACCATGAATTATAAAGTTACATTTATTTGGCATAATTTTAAAAACTCTACTTCCATTATTTCTATAATATGATATTAATCCCTTTGAGTATAGAATAAACACATGATTTCTAAATTATGTGAACAACTTTAAATTTATAAAATAGAGAATCCAATCCAAGGCAAAAATATAGACATTGCAATTGGAAACCAACTAAGAGTTTGAAATTAATAAGCATGTGGCATAATTTTAAAAAGAAATTATTAGCAGCCACAAATACCTAAAAATGTGTTTGGCTTAATGAAAGCTTATAATTATTGCATTGAACATTACAGTTTCTTTGAAAATTGCCCCCCAAAAAAGAACAATAGATATCCAAAATGGTTTTTGAATGCTTTCACAAAGAATAATGACAAAAAGAAAATATATAATAAATGGCAAAACAGGGAAAAGAAACAAGACTGAACTCTATTTAAGGAGAAAGACATTTAGAATTAACCTCAGTTTTTATAACAATATGAGGCAACTACAATAAAAGGTATAAAATCATTTCATACAGGGACATTCTTCATGTTCAGTAGAAGGAGGAAAGGAAATTACAAGTCATAGCCTTTGTGCCTTAAAAATTAACTGCTAAGTTTGCAATATAACCAACAAAACCAGATACTATCGACTTGCAGAAAACTGAATAAAAGGCAAGAGAAACATGATAGCTTTTTGAATATTCAGAACTAGAACTATAATTTTTAATTCAAAATAGTTTTAATTTTAAATTCAAGATATAATTCCTTTGCTAGCACTTTTTCAATATTAAAAATAAAGTTTTTTACTACATTTTCTGTATCTATAAATATCTCAGGTTAATAAAGCAAAACATTAATCAGAAATGTATACTTTATTTAAATAATAGATATTTTCTTTATACTGAGTGATATTTATTCTACACTTTATTCTGAGTGCATATTTTTTTTGCATTTCTTTGTTTCATGATTAAAATTGATGTTGAGTCGATGAATTCATATTAAAAATAAAAGTAAATATTACCTCTGTAGAAGAAAAAGAAATCTTAATAAGATTACATTTTTAAAGAATGGTACTTTTGGAATTTCCACTATGGTACAGTGGGTAAAGAATCTGACTGCAGCAGCTTGGGTTGCTGCAGAGGTGCAGGTTTAAGCCCTGGCCTGACATACTGGGTTAAAGGATCTGGCATGGCCACAGTTGTGGTGTAGGTCACACCTGTGGCTCAGATTAGTCCCTGTACCAGGAACTTCCATGTGTCATGGGTGAGGACATAAAACAAACAAACAAAACATATGGTACCTTTATATGTGTTTTTCATGTTGTTATATCTTCAAGACAGTGTTTGAAGGGAGCATAAAAATCTGATATCATCTATGACTCAGAAAATGTATTATTAAATCTTCTAGTGGAAATTTAATTAAGTTTATTGAAATAGCAATCACATTTAGAAATGTTTACTCATTAAAACTAGGGTATCATTAATGATACATGTTTCAAAAGAAAAAGGAAATGATTTTATACAGGAAATTATAAAGGAAAAAGTAACAACAGATAGATATTCAAGGAAAGGAAAAATTTTAATGCATGATCTTATTTATATTTTGTCTACATGGCTCATTTCAGTTTGCACGACGACTCCTTGTACTGTTTCTCTCTCCTGCAATGAGTCATCATGCAGTTCTACCAAGTAAAGAAAGAAATGCTAAAGCCATAGAGCATAGCAGGCATCTAGTTTGCCTAATTTCCTATAGATAATTATTTCTAATAGAAGAACTCATTTAAGAGTTTCTCTGACCTTCCATTTCAACATATTCAAATCATCGGTATTCTTTAATGACTAATTCAAGACCCAGCTTTTCTGCTATTGAAGTAGAGGTGGTTCTAAGCCATTGCCATGATCAAAGCCCAACTGAGATCCTCACTTAAGAGGTGACTTTAGGATAGGAGACGACAAAGCATATATAGAACTAGCTAGAATACAGCTAAAGACTAAGGAAGTTGCCAAAATGTTGACTGGCCTGAGAATCTCAGTTCCACGGAACTTATACTCCAACCCACACATCTCATCACAAGTGGCCCATCTAGCCCACACCAGAGTGAAAAGGATTCCTGGAAAAATCTGCTGTCCACACTGTCAGCATTAAAATGCTATAGAAATGTGCTCAGCTTATTGAGAGAATTAAACATGCTAATTTTCCTTCCTTCCTTCCTTTCTTTCTTCAGCCACCTATGGCATATGGAAGTTCTCCAGTTAGGGGTGGAATCAGAGCTATAGCTGCAGAGCCATAGAGACAGCAACACCAAAACCAAGCTGCATCTGTGACCTATGCTGCAGCTTGCAGTAATGCCAGATCCTTAACCCACTGAGCAAGGCCATGGATTGAACCCACATCCTCTTGCATACTAGTCGGGTTCTTAACATGCTGAGCCACAACAGGAATTTGAAGCTTACTACTTCTGTTATCTTACACAAGACAGTGATTCAGGAGCATGTCACATAAATCATATCATATTTTAGAATAGTGAAAAAAAAATAATCAACATTGATGTCTTAGAAATTGACATGTTTACCTAAATTATCAGAAGTTTCACTATACATTAACCATATTTGATGCCTTTAACTCCTCTGTGAGGAAAGCATTCATTTTAGAGGCTGGGAAACAGGCCAAGAGATGACAAAGGACTTAACATTCATGATATATAGTATGGAACTAGAATTTGGGTCCACACACTCCAATTTTAAGAGTACTCTTTCAGCACATTCACACTACTGAGGGAAAGTGTCTGGCAAACTGGAGTTCTATTCCAACCAAATTCCATTACTGTGTAGAATAAGGACATTTGCAGGATATGGTGCTCACCCCCTCAATTCACCTCCACCCATCTTTCTCAAAAAAACTACTGAAGGATGTACTCCAGTGAAAATATGAGAGTAGATCAAGAGAAAGCTGTGGATGGCAGCGACTTTAAAATGTGGTTTATGGATCTTAATCCTGTTTCACAAAACTTGGGTTATAGTCATGAGCATTTTGTGCCTGATAACTGTTTTAATGATGTAAATGCAGTGTCAACTCACAGATGCTGTGATAGAACAGTATTGTGAGGGGGTGAAGCTCCCTGTGGGGGAGAGTCAAGGAAGAAAGAATGGGCATTATAAGCATGCTCTCTAGAGACAAGGAGAGCCAGCCTGGAAAATGAGAAAGTGAAGAGATGGACTCGCATTTTATATAACAAGCCTATGGAACTGTTTTGTCCTTAAGCTATGTTGCTTTTGTACATGAAAATTTTTGATAGAAATAAAAACTAAAAGTGCTCCTTAAGATAAAAAGATAAAAAAAGAGTAGCTCTTTCTAATCCAGTCACACTAGGAGGAACCAGAGATAGGAAAGGACTACAGGTTGTATGCAGAACCAAGCTACAGTCAGGCACAAGTTTTTCCATTTACTCATTCATTCAGTCATTCAACTATTAACAATTAATAGCACTCAGATTCCATTAAGTACTGAGTACGAGGGAAAAAAGTGAGTAAAAGAAACTCATAGTAGAAGGGCAGAAACAGAACAGAGAGGGAAGCAAGGCATTAAACAACTCTGTGGTGTACAGTATAGGAAGGAAGACAGTATATTTTTCCTGGGAAATCAGGAAAGATCTCTCAAAGAGACCAGCTGTTGAAATCCTGGACTAAATAGAATAGAAAATAATTAACTAACTCATGAGGCTTTTAATCAAGAGAGTGCCACAAACAGATTTCAAAAGAAAAAAGAAAAAACTTTCATGGCTCGGTGGAGAATGACTTGAGGAGAGTCAGGAAGGGAATCAGTTCCGAGAGATCATGTGACAGGTAATAGTCTTCCTTCATGACTAATGGGGCTATCAGGATAGAATGCACAGAAATACATTCAATTCAGAATTCAATTCAGGCCAAATGCCCTGGGGGTTCCTTCTCCCAGTGCCAGATCCCCAGGCGTGAGGACCTGACCTGGGTCTCAGAACTCTCACTCCCATAGGTGAGTCTCTGTGATACAGCTACTTTCCAGTCTGTGGGCTGCCCACCAGGCAGATATGGGGTTGTTTATATCACATAGTCACCCCTTCTACCATCTTAATGTGGCCTCCCCTTTGTCTTCTGGAGTAGAATATCTTTTTTGATAGTTTGCAGTCTATTTGGTTGAAGGTAGTTCAGCAGTTGGTTGAAATTTTGTTGCTTTTATGAGAAAAGATGAGCTTGAGTCCTTCTACTCCACCATCTTAATACCATCTCTGAGTTTTTTACATTGCACAGAAGAAATAATGTTACATCTGAGTCTCTCCAGTATGATGTAAACAGGAAAAAGATTCAATTTCACTATATTCTTGTGGAGACTTTCTCACTAATAAGCTGAAACAGCACCTTCTTTCAGTAACTGCTGACCCCTCTAGCAATTGCGGACTTCCCATTATCCTGGCTCTGATTATAGGCCCCTTGTGCTATGGAGGAGATGGTTCTGGAAAGAAGGAGAAACCTCTTAGGGAGAGAGACAAATGTTAAGTGTAGGGAGAAGGGGAGTTCCTCCAGTCATCTCTGATGACCCACTAACTCCATTTGGCCTATTGGGATCTGCTTCAGTGAAGACAGAAGGCTGTGGGTTGAGATGCCTGGCCTCATGCCACATGGGGTCACTGCAAAGGACTTGCAGCTGTGGAAAGGCTGCAAGAGGCTGGGGAGAGAGTCTCAAAGATGATGAGTCTAAGCTTGTTCTGCTTGCTGCACAACAAGGCCAATAAATCCAGAGACAAGTTGTTGGGGCAAGGCTAACAACTTTTAATCAGAAAGCCAGCAGACTGAGAAGATGGCAGACTAATGTCTCAAAGAACCATCTCCCCTAGGTCAGAATTTAGGCTATTTTTAGAAAAGAAAGGGGAGGGGGAGTGGTTGCAAATTTCTTGGTATGGAAATCCTTTGTTCTTATAGCTGTCTGTGTAGGTCAGGTCATGATGTTCCTGTATACATCCAACAAAACAAATTTTATTTTCTGTTCTGCAACTTTTTATCTAAAAATGAAATACTTTTATTTAAAGGTCATAGCCTTAAGAACAGGCTATCACGTATATTTCAGGCTGTAGGCAGCATCCTTTTGCTAAAGGTGCAGAGCTAGGATAACTTGGCACAAGTGACTGAGGACAAAGGCTAAAGCAGAGTTAAAGGAAAAGGAACAGATCTAAATATGAAGTCAGATTCCTTCTTCCCTATTACATTGATACATGCATACTCTACCTAATACAATTTCCTTTTAGTGGAGTAGTATTCTTTTAGCCAAATGTCCAATATATCTATCATAAAGTAGCTTTTTTTAATTTTGGTCTTTTATTTTCTTGCAATTTAGTCAATAGTTAGGCTCTTGCTTGTTCTTATTTATAACCTTTCCTCCCTTTTCTAGCTGTGAGCAGATTTTCCCTTTTTATGGGCTTCTGGAAAGTCCCTCTGGACAACTCCTTCCATTTAATTATTTTGATTTGCAGCTCTGCTGTTAGATTTTTATATTCCTTCTTGTTTAGTGTCATACCTGCTGCAGTTTGGTACTTTATTAACTGTTTATTATTAAGCGATAAAGTCTCTGAATCAGAAATAAAAATTTAAAATGAAAAGAAATACCTCTCTTCCTTTTAATGCTCCTAGTAATCCTCTCGGCACAGATGAATTCACATGGCAAAATATTTTCTCAATAGGAATTGCAATATAAGAATGTTCTGGATGCTCTATCCTAGTCTACTAATATTTCTAGGTCTCTTCCCAATGCCTCTTTCATTTGCTTGCATTTTGCCATTACCAGACAGAATAAGTTGTCTCCATTTTACCACCACATCCTCAGCTCCCAGAACTATGCAGAAAGCAGGACCATTAATCATTTTCTGCATTTTTCTCTGTCTCTGCTCTGTGCCAAATACATGGATCTATCTGCCTTTTTCTGCCTCACACTCTGTGTCCACCATCACTAACCACCAAATCTTCCCCATCCCACCAGCAAGCCTCTGCTGCAGCTGACCATCTTTTAAGCAACTCCCTGGGTGGAGTTAAGTTGTTCTTCCACACACACTTATCATTTTGCACATCCTTCCAGATATTTAAGAAATTTTAGAGTGATTCTAGTCTTTGTCATGATTACATTCTTGGACCTTTAAGCAATGGAATTTATCACCCAACCAAACCAGAACAAATGCTGAATGGACAAATGCTGAATGGAAAGGAACAGACATGACCTGGGATTCATTTTGGTTATCCCATCTGCAGGGAAAGGGGCACGTTTCTATCTTGCTATTATAATGCCTAGCATGGTTTCAGACATGCAACAGTCTATTATAAAAAAAAAGTCTGTGAAAAGAAGTGATGAACAACAAAAAGTGGGTATTTATCAACTCTTCTAGCAGAAATCATTAGGATGTGGGGAAGGAGCACATTTTAGGCACTGGTCCTCCTAGTTACTGTATTTATTAAATGTCAACAATGCATCTTTCACATCTCCACTTTCTCTTTCTGATGTAGGCATATCACATCCTGCATGTAACTAATACATTGATTTATTCATTATAATATAAAATTTCTGAGTTATATACACAGTACAACACATAATAAAAATGCTAGTAGTGCTCAGCTATCAATGTTAGCATTTCGCTGAGTGCTGCTTCTCTTCTCCTGGCTTCCACTTTCTTACCTATAAAACAATGGTCTTGTACATTCCGGGTCTAAAATGTTGTGCTTTAACTTCTTGGCATTAAATGGGTTAATACATGTAAAATACATAAAAGAGAAACATGGATATGTTATAAAAGTGATTTAATGACTATTAATATTTAACTTTTTGATTTACTTTTACAAGAAATCTTCAGAACAGTCACCTCCGTATTATAACTTATTAAAGTTGAAGAATATCAACTCTGCTTATAAATTGTCCTTGAAATACTAGGTATGTTATCTCGAGACATATTTCAGCCCTCTCCGTCAGTTTTTTCATCTGTGAAGAAAGGTTAATTTACTTAACTGATGGAGCAGTTTATGAATATTAAATTAGACATGACATGTGAAGTTTGTTAAAAAAGTATTTAGGGCAGTACTGGCACATAAGAGTCTCAATAAATATTTGATACTAGCTGTTATTTACATGGAAGTTTAAATTTAAAGTAACATTTTCTTATTATTATTGTGGGATTATCCGTAATATTTCTGAAGAAAATTAAACATATCTAATAGGATTGAAATTATTTTTATACTCAAGGGAAAATAATTACAACAAATTTAATCTTTATCTCATAAATATATATGTTAGGTAGTTGTTTTTTGTTCTGTTACATTTCACTTGTGGAAAACAAAACTACATACAAGCATAATCTTTCTGAAATTAGGTTAAACATCTAAAGAGCCTTGTGAATTTGTTGTTTCTGTTTCTAAACATTGACATAGATCGCATTAAGATCATTTTCACACTAGATGGTGTTCTGATCAGTTTTATTATCCACCTCACTCCCTCACTCTAAGCACCAGTGAATTTTGGTCCTTTCAACCTAATAAATTATTAGTTCAAGAGGAGAGAAGATCATTGGTTTTCTATAAAACTAATAAATTTTTTAATTAAAAATTTGTTGATAAAGTTTAAAACTATCCTTTTTAAACACAGTTCCACCATACTTTATGTATAATTAAAACAAAAAGTGTACATTTGTCTATAATTAAGAGTGACAATCTTTACAAAATTGCTTCCAAACACTTGCCTTCTTCCCAGCACTGTCCATTTGAGGCTGTACCATTGATGCTAATCTCAGCTCTCAATGTTTTAGTCATTAATATTCTGAAAAATAAATCTAAGGAGTACTGTTCCATTTTCAAAATGTATAAATCTTCCGTCAGTCTGGTGACTTCATTTCTAGTAAAACTCATACTTTATTGCATGATGTTGAATTTTAAAATGGCCTTGTTTTAATATTCCTTGTAATCTTATGACTTGAAGCATTCACAACTTGATTTGAATGCTAGAAAGATACACATACCACACAGAAAAGATTTCTGTCATCATCAATCACAGAGCAGTTTAAAACATAAATGTTTGGCTTTACAGGAATTTGCCTTTGTCATCTATGAGGAAAATTGCTCTCAAGGTGTATTGTAAAATATTGATTTGTGTGGTAAAATTAGACAGCTAGATATTACCTTCTATTGGTAAATCACTGTGACATTTTTCAAAGGTATTTAAGTCTGAAACAATTCACTTAGCATGTATTTCATGAGGAGGACACTTTTAAAGCATGTGGTATTATGCTTGGAACATAGTAGGTGCTCCATGTAGATTACTTTTGATCCTCTACAATTTAATTAAGTAGGTCATACTGTAATCTCTGGCCTTGGCCTCCTTCTCTATCTCTACTAAGCCCACCTCCTCCTTCTCTTTTCCTTTCTCTTCTTTCCGTTTCTAATAAGGGATTCCTCAGAAATACGAAAGAGTCCAATGCAATTCCTATGCACATTCAATGCCTTAACTGTTTTGTCCACTGGCACTAACAGGAAAGCACACCAACTCTCTAGGCTGCTTGCTCTCTGTCTCTCTCAGCATCACATGTCTTCAAATTCCATTTCTAATGCCTCATGTCTGGATTCTTTTCTTTGCATTGTTCTTCAGCTTGTAATGTTTGACTTTTTATTTACCCTATCTTTGCTCCCTTGGTTTCTGGGATACTGGGTACTCCAGCCCACTTATGTTGGTCAGGTTCCCTAAACTGCAATTTAGCCTGGACCCCAGAATCCCACTTTGTGGGAAGGAAGTATAAGTATTATTCACACCTTAGTTCATAATTTCTGCTCATGCTAGAAAAGGACAGAGTTTTTTTTTTTTTAATGAATAAACAGTCTAATAATTAACAAAATTCTCTGAGAACTATATTAGTTCTGATATTAATAGCTTTGCTGGAAGACTGCCTTTCCTGACTGTGCCAAAGTGTACTAGGGCCACTGTCATTATGTCATTCGTTAGTAAGCTTCTTCAACAAGCATGTGTGATCCAAAGATTGATGATATATTCAGAAAGGAAATAGTCTTTCTAAGGAGATAGGCAATATGCAACCAGCAGTATTTAAGTATATAAATGTTAGAAGCTAAGCCTGAAAATTCTCAGGAGGAAATAAATGGTTTATATTTGTCTTATTACTCAGTAAATTTTAAGCATCACCAGAATATTAGTAAAGTGATAGTAGTCTATTAATCTGATAGAAAAACATTGCATTAACAAATACCTAAAAGAAACAAAGAAAAGAACTTAGTACATTTTATATTAGAATTTTACAGTAGATTTTTATATGTCTAATATATTGGCAAACATCTTTCTATTTTGGATAAATTATAGATGGGTTTACTTACCTTTTGGAAATATATGCACATTTATGTGTACAGTCAACACACACAAATACACACACATACATGGACACACATATGCATACACAGAAAACCTCAATTATCTAACCACCAGATACCAGGGTTTCATAAATTTGAATTGAAAAACCTCTAACTACAAATCTATTTAGCCAAAAGTACTGCAAATTCATATTTTATATTTCCATGACTCTTTACAATGATATACTATACATTCTGAAAAAAAAAAAAAAACAGTGAACATATATTCTCATATAGTGTTTAATCCTTTTCTATTGAGTATCTATATAAGCAAGCAGTATACGAGCACTGAAAATTTAAGAACAGAAACCTGGGTTCTTCACAGTTCTTTTGTTTTTCTATGAAACAGCAATTTTTCTATCATCATCCTTTTCCAATTAAAGCATTCAAAGCATTATCATAACGTAATGGAAAATGCGCCCTACTGAGCTAAAAAAAATTAAAGCATCAGATCATATAGAAATAAATATAATAATAGCAAATAACTTTTGAGGGTTTACTATGTGCTAGGCACCATGCAAATCACTTTACCACCATTAGCTTGTTATTTCTCCTAACAACAGTTTGGGTGTTACCCTCCAATTACAAAGAAGCCTACAAAGAGTAAGTACTTGAAGTGTGATTCCAAAACCTGCATATTTCTCATGAGCACAATTGCAAAGGGTAAAGCTGTCAATAAGCTTAGCATGTTCTCTAGAGCCTTCCTCTACTAAACCTACACTTTGCCAAAGAATGTTTGAACATATAGCTTGGTTTATCTTTAAAAGTTATTTCTGATTTTCAATTTATTATTGAAAAAGAATAATAAATGACACCAAAGGATCTCATATAACTGTGGCATAAGGAAACAAGGAACATAGTAAGTGATTTCAGTTAAATCCTAGCAAATAAACATATGTGTTCTGTGGCTAAATACAGTCATAGCAAATGCAAGTATGATAAAAAGAGGCCACCACCTTAGGATAAGATAGGTTTTTTCCTGGCATCAATTCATGTGCACTCGATTTTACTTTTATGATTAACATTATCAGTCTGCTTTATTATTTATCTATTGGAGTTTTTTCACTCTTAGGCTGGGCATCATTTCCTGGTCAAGTATCTATTCCAACTGCAATTAGCATAGCACCTCACAAATAGTAGATAGTGAATACAGGTTTGTTTAATTCAATTATGGTAGTTTATTACAACAAAGTAATCTGGTGTCCCATGGTGCTAGCCAAATGGAACTGTGTCTATAAACGTCATTCACTTCTCTTTGGAGCTTTGTGAGCTCTCTTTAGGAAGAAAGGGGAACCCTCTATCTGCATGGAGTTGTAGGTATCAGGGTGCTGTCTACCTGGATTCTGAAGCCTGAGGTTGGCCAAGTCAAGCAATGACCCTGGCTATTTGCTTGACTTCATACCTTGGGATCGGACTTTGCCAAATCATGGTGTTTGAAAATTCCTCTGGAGAATATATTACTATGCTGAACTAGCAGAAGAGAGAATTTGAAGAAAAAATGTGTTAGTTAAAAATCTCCCATTCTATAATAATATTTTCTTTTTTTAGAAATACGTCAAAGCAGCTTTACAGTTTTATGGTTTTAAAAACAAATTGAATTGACTATTACCAACTTAATTTTATTTTTTTCCTTATCATCATAAACTATTGCTTTTTGTACAAATAACTGGGTTGAACATGCAGGTATCATGGGCAGTTAAATTTCGAAAATCCTATACGTCCATCTGGTGATTTGAGATATTTTACTCAATTGAGAGCTGGGTACATAAATAACATTAAACTGAGCTTCTGAATGTCTTATTCTAGGAAAACTGAGGTATGGCTGAGTTTTATGAGGCCTAGAATTACATTTATGTCTCTTGGTTTTGACTTCTAGCATTTACACATGGTAGGAACTCAAAATATTAAAATGTGTTATTACAGCGGTTCAACTTTACAATCTGTTACGAAGATATATATATGCATATATACTTAAATGTGTATTTTCTGGAAAGAGCAAATAAAACTTCAAAACTGTGAAATTATTTATAGGAGCCCACATTTAAAGTATCTTTATGTTTTCAAAGTAATAAATGAATAAAATAGGATTAATAATATTGTGCTCTCTTTCTTTTAGTTCTGATTTATTTATACTGGGACTTAGATAATTTTGTTAGAAAATATAAGTGATATTTTAATATCCATTTTAAAACTGATATTAATTCCAAAAAATATGCTTGTGACTTGACAGCTGTGGTACTACAGAAATCATCCCATTAAATTAGAAATGGTTGTAGTTTTCTATGGCATTACATTATCCAAAGAGTCATGTACTTTTACTCTTTTGTGATTGGTTTTTTTTTTTTTTTCTCTTTTTTGTTTTCCCTAATTCTGTGTGATTTCAGGTTAAAGATAAGCAGTTTATGGTAAAACACTCTGGAATTAGTAAACTGTTACATAAAGTGCCTTTAGTAGAATTCTCTCCAATATTTCTTCAAAAGTTTTGTCTGCTTAACACGCAAAAGGATTTCCAACTATGTCTTTCTTGTTAACGATTAGTGAATCTCTAGAGATCAGTTCATACACAAGTGGTACATGATTTTCTTTCAATGGCTCAGGATCTGGAAAATCTCACTTTTGCATCATTTTTGCCCCCCCTCCCCAAGATGCAGGAGCTCCGAAGCCAGGGATTGAACCCACGCCATAGCAGTACTAAGCCACAGCAGTGACAACACCAGATCCTTAACCCACTGAACCACCAAGGAACTTCCTGCATTATTTTTTAATTGTATTCAATGGAGTATCAGGTGGGAATAAGGAGTTGAAGGAATCTCGAGTCAAGAGTTCTGAAATTTCTAACTAGAATTCCAGCTACGTAATTTGTTATAGTGATATGTATTTTCTAGTCCATTAAATGGAAAAAGATAAATTAGTGTAAATCGCAAATGAATAGATGTAGACTCAATGTGAGAGAAAGTCCACCTCCTGGGAATATGGTCCTCTCCCTGCTCGGAGCTTTCTTACACTCATTAAGCCTGGATAATTTATGTGCAGGCAGCCAGAGGATTGAAGTAGATGACCTTGTAGGGTTCCTTGGAGACCTGTGATTCTACATTATTCTAAAATGGCCATTGGTCCATTCAAGAATTGACCATTTGGGGCACACAGATAGCTTTTCCTAGAAACAGATCCAGAGACAGATTCTGGTTGGAGTTTATATTTTTGACCTAAGACCATGTACCCAAGCTCTGGTCATGTGCAAGAATTAACCAAATGTAGTAGTTGTATCAGACACCTCTATTTATTGTCTGGAAATGTGTTCCATTAGTAATTTTAAAACTAAGAAAGTGCTATTTTAAAATAACCTATTATTCAAAGTCTCTTGAAAATATTTGGAAATTAATGTGTCCTGGCTGTTGACCTCTGTTACCAGACAAATCATTTCAAGCAAGTTGAGAAAAACCCAGGATAGTATAACATATATTGTTTCTTTCTAGTGGATACCCCTCAAAACTAAAATATGACAGAATTGTGACATGACCTTTTACAAAGCCACAGAAATGACTGCACTCCTCCTTTACCTGAGTCAACTGAAATGTAACTTTTCATATCACAAAGCAGTCTAGGTATCAGGAATTGAGTCCTTAAGGTTTTCATTTCTAAAATACAAAATGCTGTAATCATAGAATTTTGAGAACCTCTATAACTATGCTAAAAGTAGGTTTACTACAATGTTTTAACAACAACAAAAGGTTATGGTAAAAGACAACATTTTTTAAACAGCTGTCACTTCTTTAAAAGCAGAATGTACTTTTCTTTGTCTATTTTCTCTCATGGTTTCCATGAGAGATATTTCCTTTGCTAATATCTTTACTTATCAATCCTCAGTACTTATATTATAATGCATGGCTATAAATATGTGTTGGCTGATAAATTAATGAATAGTAGGCATTAGGAAAAGTTTGCTTCACTGACACTTAGGCCCAATAAATTAATATATATTTATTTGACTTTGGATTCACTATGAACTTTTCAGTCTGCTTGAGGGCCTTTATTTTGGAGTAATTTATGAATTGCCTACTTAATATACATGTTACATTTGATAGCGATTTGGGGGCTCAGAACTATTAAATAATCAATGGGAGGACTTTATAAGTGAAATAATTATAGAAAACTATGAAATAGTCTCTGGATTTTTTTTCTAGAGTCTTTCAATCAGGACACTGAGTAGCTGTTGGAAAGAGGGAGTGCTTTTTTATACCACCTCAGTTTGAATCAATGAATGTTACGGAGTGTCTTCCAGTTGTCTATTGACTAAAATGTAAAATAAATTACCACGAAAATAGTCCAACACCATGGTAACTGATACCAGTGACCCTTGCTGTGAGATGTTTTCAGCTACAGAATTATCCTCAAAATAATCATGAACAAAGCTTGTGCCCCCTAGTGGCTGATGGAAAACTAAATGTGTCATGGGCTGCTCAAAACATTCTCTCTCTGTGTAGGCTTTTCCTCTGTTCTCCCCTCCTCCCTACAGGCCCACTCAGCCTTCAGCCAAGTGGCTGGCTTCTCACCTGCTCTTAAGCTGGTCACTTACCATCTCTAACACAGTAGATGCATCATTTTTCTCTCCTGGGTCTCACTTTTTCCTTTTACTTTGCATTCCAAACATTTGTTTTTCCTTCAAATTCTTAAAACAAATAAGTTCTGACTCTGCCCAGAGCAACCACTGTTCAAACAAATTTTTGTTTGAAAATGTGCTTGAAAAGCTCTTGTGATTTTTTTCCCCATTAGAATAACATTTAACCCTGCCCTGGCCTTGATCTGTATATACTTCTCCTGCCTGGCTTCCATCTCCCTCCTCAGAATCTTGATTCCATAAGGACTCTTGTAGGTGAATTGAATTTCTACCTTCAGTATCTTTGCAACTAATTTACCAGTTTTCAGTTTTTACAGCTCTTAGTTTCATGAATTTTCCTTGGCTCTAGGTGAACAGTGAAATTTAGGGAAGTTAATCCAACACTGCCCACCTGGACCCAATGCTAACGATTCAAAACTAAAACCTAATGAGATAGTCCATAGACATAAGTCACCTCATAGTTTAAAGTGATAACTATAGTTCTCACCAACTTGTAATAAAGCCCTGTGTGGACAACTTCTTGCTTCTGTAATCATATCTTGGCCTTAGCAGTGAATGTACAAAGAAAATCTAAGTAGTTTAAGGTAAAACACCAGCAGCCTGCATCAAATACCAATTTAGTCAATTAAAGCTTTGGAGTATACCCTTTGCTGAAACTCACAAGGCCAAGATTTTGCTTCCTGACACCTAATGGCAGGATTTTCCTTCAAATCTGCAATAGCCACTTTTTGGCCTTATACCCTTTGCTGAAGTGTAGTCTTTGCCAAATCCCATACATTTGCTGAATCAACATAATCTTCTTGCTAGGCCTGTATGCAGCTCCAGTTGATGGGGGGACTCATAGTTTGCATGAGTAATCACTTTAATTTAAAGTAGGCTGGAGTTCCCGTCGTGGCTCAGTGGTTAACAAATCCGACTAGGAACCATGAGGTTCAATCCCTGGCCTTGCTCAGTGGGTTAAGGATCCAGCGTTGCCATGAGCTGTGGTGTAGGTTGCAGACGTGGCTTGGATCCCGCGTTGCTGTGGCTCTGGCTTAGGCTGGCGGCTCCAGCTTGGATTATACCCCTAGCCTGGGAACCTCCATATGCTTCGGGAGTGGCCCAGAAAAGGCAAAAAGACAAAATAAATAAATAAAAAATAAAGTAGGTAAGGCTTGGAGTTCCCTGGTGGCTCAGGCAGTAAAGGATTGGCATTGTCACTGATGTGGCTTGGGTTCAATCCTTGGTCTGGGAATTTCAATATGCCATGGGCAGGGCCAAAGATAAAATAAGATAAATAAAACAGTAGTTAAGGCCTTCATGCTCTTCCTGTAAGATCCAGGAGAGTGGCCTCCATGTGCATGATAAGCTAATACAGCTCTCCATCTCTGTGATGGCACATATAACAAAATACTGTAGACCAGGTGGCTTTTAAAAAAACTGGCATTTATTTCTCATGGGTATGAAGGTCAGGATGACCAGGAACAAGGCACTTGCAGATTCAGGGTCAGGTGATAACCCACTTCCTTCAGGGCTACCTCTTCAATGTAACCTCCCACGTGAGAAGGGGATGACTAGCTCTCCGGGGTGTGTTTTATAAGGGCACTAATCTAAATTATGATGGCTCCTCCCTTGTGATATAATCATTATGTTTCATTTGGGTTAGGTTTCAACACCAGAATTTTGAGAGAACACAAACATTCCATCTATAGCTCCAACAGGCTAGCAATCCCCTGTGGTCAGCACTTAAGATCTAAAGACAGCTGCCCAAGTCACAGAGTAAAATGTCAATTTAAAAACACCCTCGTGGGTCATATAAGCCTCTACCAACCACCAAGAGAAAAATGATGTTTCCACACATTAAAATGAAATGCCCAGAGGCCCCCAGGATGCTGGGTGGGGTGCAAGGTAACAAAAGACAAGCCAGGAGAGGAGAGAGAGCATCTCCTGTGCAGGCAGGGCGCCAGGCTGGAGGCAGGAACAGTCCCAGGTCACCCTGCCGGCTCCTCCCACACAGTCCGATGACAGAGGCCAGGTTAGGGCCCTCACCTGCCCTCACCCCACCCAAATCCTAAAGCCTGCAGTGGAAAGTCTGGGGTCTGGGACTGTGAGGCTTCCTGGGTGAGTCCTCACTCCTCATAGGTGGTTGATGGCGGCAGAGGGCATCATAGGCAGAGAAGCAGAACAGCCTGTGTAAAGGCTTGGAAGCAGAATAGGTAAGGAGATTTGGGGAAACTGGAGTCCATCCTGTGTCTCCCAGGGAACAGGGAGTCTTAGAAGTGTTGAATAAATTTCTAGGCCAGAGATGGAGCCGCTTCTTCCCTGGAATTCTATATAAGCAAACAACTTTCTATTCCTGAAAATGCTTTACTCAACCAGAATTGCAGTATATTCAGTCAAAGCTTATACTTGTTTCCTGGTTCTTTGATCTTGCTAAATAGTGTCAAACATAGAATCCCAGCCACTTGTGCCCTGCTTCCACATTGTTGCTTTAGAAAGTTCTAGAAAATTGAATCTTGCCCCAAAACCCTCAGGAAGGGTGCTCCCTGCCTGTGAGGCACTGGATTCCTCCAGTCTATGGCTTGTTCCCCATGAATAAAGAAACATCAAACTCATTAAGAATTAATTAATGCCCAAAGTTCTGGGCCTGATTACCCCAACACCCTTGACAAAATTGTCATCCCTATCTATATATCTTCAACAATGCAATAGATGTTACAGTTTGAGAGACCAAACAAGAACGAGCACCCTCTCTCCCAGGCAAATTTGAAAGAAAATAAGTCATAGTAAGGGGTACAGAAAAAATCAAAACATCACTTTTATCATCAAGTAAGCTAATACCAGAATGTGCCTGGAATCTGAGAGCAAGTGAGTCATGGAACATCAAGCCAGAGAATCAAATAGCCTTACCCAGTTACTGGTCACATCGGACCAGGAAAGGCTGACTCACACAGAAGTAAACCCACCCTTTACACGAGGGAGGAACAGAGGAAAGGCTTATTCCCAGGGCCACCAGAGGGAGGAAAGAGAGGGATAGACTTGCTTGTTTCTCATTCTAAGCACAGAAATCTTGGGTAATTGTCTCTCACTTTCATGGGACAGGTGGAGGGTAGGAAGGAATTTATTCTAAGGAAACTCCTCCCACATGGAAGAAACCACCATGGTTGATAAAGTAGCATTCCTTGGCATCTTAAATTTTCCCAGTTTTTTGATTCTCTTTACCAATTTTCAGCTGCAGTCTTGATTAACCATAAGGTCTATGTGTTTACTTTTGAGTAGAGAACATCCTATCACAATATTTACACATTTTTATTGTTGTTTGCTTTGTCCATGCCAATGGACAAAAGATAAAGAAAAGATAAAGTGGTTATGATGGTTGTAAGAGAACAAGTACAAAGATGAACATGGCATGCAGAAATTTCTGGGCCAAGGATCAAACCAAGTTACAGCAGTGACCAGAGCCACAGCAGTGAAAATGCCAGATCCTTAACCCTGCTAGGAACTCACCAGAGAACTCCAAACATACTTCTTGTAAATAAAGTTTTGTTAGAACATGGCCATGCCTGTACCTTACTCATTGTCTGTGGCTTTTCACGCTGTAACAGTAGAGTTCCAATAGTTGCAGCAGAGATCCTGTGGCCTGTAAAGCATTAGATATGTGCTCTCTGGCCCTTTACAGAAAAGGTTTTCCAACCTTTTCTAGATAATTGGAAATACATCTTGTTCAATAAGCTCTAGTAGCCAATACTGTAAATCTGGATAAGTGTATTGGCAGAATAGTTCTGTGACCTCAACTCATTTAATGGGGGAAGTGACCTTATGCAGTTTTTTATTAAAAGTCTGATTTTTATCCTGGAAGATATGAAAGCACTTTATTAAATAGGAATTAGGAGGAAATTCATCAAGAGTTGGCATAAGAGAAAAACATAGGAATCCTCATGGGGAAAAAAAAAGTTGTTCTGATCGTAACCATCAGGTGTTAGCTCTCACCAGATGCAATTTTTAATGAAAAAAAGGACTGTCCTTAAATATTTGTGTTAGGTATAATTTTTGGAGGCTTTTGTCTTATTATTAATAGGACAATAATAGCAATACAAATGACCATAATAATACTAATAATTTCACTGTAGAAAATAAACATTATATGTCACGCACAATTATAAGCATTTTATTAATTAATTTGAAATGTACGAGTTTGATTGTATTATCTTCACTAAGCATATGAGTAAACTGAAACACAAGTTTTGTTTTTGTTTCTGTCTTTTTTGTTTTTGCTTTTTAGGGCTGCACCTGCAGCATATGGAAGTTCTCCGGCTAGGGGTCAAGTCAGAACTGCAGCTACTGGCCTATGCCATAGCCACAGCAAAGTGGTATCCAAGCCATGTCTGCAGCTTACACCACAACTCAAGACAAAGCCAGCTCCTTAACCCGCTGATTGAGGCCAGGGACTGAACCTGAACCTTCATAGATACTGGTTGGGTTCATAATCCACTGAACCACAGTATGAACTCCCACAAAGAATTTTTTTTTCCCAGAATCATACAGCCAAAAATGGCAAAGCCATTATTTTAAAAATGATAAACTATTCTCTTAAAAATTAAACCACTGACTAACTTATATAGGAAAATGATCTTAAAGGAATCATTTTGGTGACCAATAAAAATGAGAATAAACTAACATACTGATACTGGGCATTTGAGTCACCAATGTCCATATTCCATTGGCTACCTAAGCCAAAATATTTACTCCATCTTCCTTGTATATAACTGGTTCAGGAATGGGTAAACTAAGTCACCTTAGACCTATGAGGTAGGACCAAGTGTCTTGTTGATTTCTTCTCTTGCTATTTGTTTGTTTGTTTCATTGGATAAGAGCTGGAAAATATAACCTTGACTGCTCTGGGAGGCTCTGAGTGAACCAACTCTAGGACAAAGCGATGAAAAGAAACAGCATGGGAGGGAGCTGAACCAACCAATCCTGAGCTCTCCTTACCTGTTCTGTCCTTCCTGGGTGGGAACATATGCATTATCTTATTTTTAAAATGCAGTTTGAGTTAGATTTATTGGGGGGGTGGCGTTCTTACTGGTGAAAGTTGTTTTGGGAGGAGGGGTTTCTTACTGCTGAAAATGTCTTAGCTTATAAAAAAAAAAAAATCAGACTATAAATTCTTGAGTGTAGAGACCAGAGACCAAATACTAAACCCTCTGACTAACATATTTAATACTTTGCACAGTGTTAAATGTCCCCTAGTGGCTTAGAGAGTTGAACTGACGTACTTAAGACACAGTGGAATTAACACTGGGCAGGAATGGATTAAGGTTCTTATTTTGGCTTTGTATCTAAGATTGTGAAATTCTTGGAGAAAATTAATTTAGGTCTCTCAGTCTGTTTCCCCTTTTGAAGATGAGTGATTTAAATATATTCTCTTTCAGGCTTAACACTCTATGAGATGAGGTTGAGCTGAATTCATAATAATTTCATACTTATCTCTAAAGAGACTTTATTTATATCTCAAGTCAGTTCATTTACTTATATACATCTTTTACATATTATAAAAATAATGTGGAAAATTAATTACTAACATTTGAGTTTTTTGGTTGTTTGCATTCTCATTGAAAGTAAACGAGTTTTCAGTAGCTTGCTATAATTACGGAAATAAATATGCCATTAAATACATTCAGAACCAAAAATATAAATCTAAGAAAATTATTCACCTGAAATATTGAACTTTCTAAAGAGTTACAATTACGTAAACAGTAAATAATAACAGACATCAAAATTATTAGTGGAAACATGGTAAAAATCTGACTTTGAATCAAAACTTGGAGAAAACAGTCTTGAAAATCTGATGGTAATAATCAACATAATTACAACACAGCTTGAATGAATGAATGAATGTCTTTTGTTTAATCTGATGGACAGCAACTTAAAATGTATGTTGTAGTTTATAGTTAAATATTTATATGTGTGGTAGAATAAGGGCCAACCAAATGAACAAGCTGATTGCGTAAGCAACAAACTTCTTTTTAGCTAAATGGGAGTTGACAAATTGCATGACATTCTGTCTGGTAAATCTGAGGTGTATAATATTTACAGCTATCAATGAAACAGTGGAGAACTTCAATATCTGACATTTTAATCTGTATATTTCACTTTTCTTCTTGCTAAATGATGCCAAATTCTGGAATATATTTTCTTTTTTTTTTCAATCCTTTTAACTACCAAGTTTGTTGTAGTTTTGAACTAAAACATTGCATAAAAATTAACTTTTACCTCATTCTTCCCATTTTTAATGATTAGAATTACTGTAGAGAAAGTATTTTTTTTACCACAAGAAAGCCCACAACTAAATTGTTGGCAAGTTGAGATAAAATTTGTCAGTGCATCTTTTAAGGATAGATTTATTTAATGACACATTTAAAGATACAGAATTGGTATTTACTATAGCAGCTTGTGGTAATAAAGTTTGCAGATTTCATATATGAAATATCAAACACTTC
Source organism: Sus scrofa (assembly GCF_054392235.1). NCBI lineage: Eukaryota > Metazoa > Chordata > Mammalia > Artiodactyla > Suidae > Sus > Sus scrofa. Next base: position 45,883,461 of record NC_139383.1, on the reverse strand, counting down.
TTTAAACCTGAAGGATTACTAAGTGAGTTGCTAATGTTACTTAGTAAGACATTGGAGAGAGTGAATGAAATAGCATTTGGGGTTAATAGATGCAAACTATTACATTTAAAATGGATAAACAACAGTACCCTACTGTACAGCACAGGGAGCTATATCCTGTTTATATCCTGTTTATAAGACAGAGTCACTTTGCTATGTAGCAGAAATTGGCACAACATTGTGATTCAACTATACTTTAATTAAAACAATTAAAAAGATTTTCAAATAATCAAAAAAAAAGAGAAATAGCATTTTTTAGAGTTAGCACAGTCACTGTTTATTTGGAGAAGCTCACCCTGATGTCTTTAATACATGAGGCAGGACAATGGATTCATAAGACTGATTTTCACACCAATCAGAATGCTCTCTTAAAAGGCTGCTCACTTCAAATTCCAATTTGGGTGACAACACACTCACTCTATTTTGAGTGCTGTTCCTCAAAATATTTTCAGAAGTCTCCACCACTCTCAGTAGTCCACGAATTTCTTTTGTGCAAAGTAGGAAGTACAAAAGATAAACCTTTGTTGGCTTATGCCACTGAGATATGGGGATTGCTTGCTAGGATGACTCCCCCCCCCAAAAAAAAAAATCAGTTCTTCAAAAATACAATTGATAGAAAACATTCTAGAGAAGCAGAGAAGATGGAAACAGGCATGCACAGGCGCAAGCATATATATCCAATATCCATACGGCTTTTGCCAAGGTTTGAGTGAGAAGAGTGGTGATAACAAAAGATAGAAATTAGAGGTTTATTTTACAGATAAGGAAAGTGATATTGAAAAACCATGACCCATTCCAACAGTTAGTAAAAGAGCACTGATTTGAATACAAGTAGTTCCTAAAACATTTGATATTCTACCCTGCTTTTATTTTCTTTCCTTTTCTTTTTCTTTCTTTCTCTCTTTCTCTTTCTCTCTTTCTCTCTTTCTTTCCTGTTTACAGCCACACCTACAGCATTTGGAAGTTCCCAGGCTAGGACAACACTGGATCTGAGCCACATCTGAGACCTACACCACAGGTTGCAGTAATGCCAGATCCTGAACCCACTGAGCAAGGCCAGGGTTTGAACCCACATCCTCAGGGAGACAATGTCAGGTTCTTAACCTGCTGAGCCACAATGGAAATGCCACAGCTTTCATTTTCAAAGTTGAACACATGAGCTTGAAGTGATTATAGTAAAACATTCCTTCCAGTGATAAAATTCTCTGATGTTAAGATTCAGAAAACAAATCTCTATATGACATAATGGGGGAGATTTCAAATCAAATACAGGTCTGTCCCTGTGCTCAATGGGCTCATTCTCCAATAGGTTTGATCGTCCACATGCCCAGGCATTAAAATAATGAGGATGCAAGTGCAGCTTGAAAAATACTTAGGAAGTGAAGAGAAAGAAAGCATCACTTTTACTTGGAGAACCAAAACCAGTTCCACAGAAGAGGTGCAATAAACAGAGCCATTGAAGGGCGAAGTACAGTTTACTCTGGAAAACCAGTGGGAACTCCTGAGCAGTTAATAGGGACTCTTGGGAAAAGGTCAGGATGACAGTCTTCCTTTTTGTTATATTGGAGAGTCACATTTCTGTGTTCCACTGAGTGGTTTTCCATCTCTTTATAGTACTGAATCCTTGCTACTTAGTAGATTTAACTTGCGCATTTCTTAGAACAATACCCTCCCAAACCATTTCCAGTCAGTGACAAATTTAATGGTCTCAATTGTTCAGTCCTATGCAAGACGTTCTGGCTAAATATTAAGTAAGTTTTTGTAGGTGATGTGCATTTTAATGGCAAATCTGCAAACCTGTACAAGAGTTGGAAATTGTGTGTGTGTGTGTGTATTCTCTTATGATCTATTTATAAACCTTTGAAGTGAAGAAATTATTTTAAACTAATATTCGCTTGTATCTCTTTGGCAACAATGATGAATATAGACAAATGAGTAGCATAATTGGCACTTCTAAGATGATAGGAGCAGTGGGGAACTAAAGAAATTCAAAATGAACAAATTTCTTCAATTAATAGAGGCTTTTTTAAAATGGGAAAAATGCTTTTTCACTGTTGGCAAGCGAGTCACTTCCATCACCCTGGACACAGCCAGAGATCTGGATTTGTACTATTCCATCACTCTGGAAGCACTCTCCACACTAGAAGCAGGGAAAGCAGCACCTTACTTTAAACAATAGCATTAATTTACACATTTCCCACTGTTATTCATCCACATACTGATATAGCAGACCTTCATAGAGCAGCTGAATTGTGATACATACTGAGATAGCTTGCAGTCTAGTGTTAAAAATAGACATGCAGCTATTTAGTTCTAGTTAAGGTGGTAACTGCAGTAGCACAACAGGAATAGAGGGTAATGAGGCAGCATTAACTATTTGTGCTCCAGAGAGGCTAACTCAAGACTTTTGGAGATGAATGACATAGTGAGTTTCATTTTAAAAAATGCAGACCCTTAATGTGTTTGATATAAGAGTCCTACAAATTAAGTAAGTGTTGTTAATTATTCTCATTTTAAAGAGGAGGTATTGAGGCTTCCAGTTTTAAGTGATGTGCTTCATATAACAACAGGACTAGTAAGAGGCCAGACAAGGACTAGGATCCAGTCATGATAAAATAGTTGCCTGGTATTGAGTGTTTATTATATGATAGGGTCTGTGTTAAGTACTCATTGCTTATTTGTTTTATTTTCCTTACATAGTCATAGAAGTCTATGAAGTAAACCCTATTTGTAGAGTATATTGAGGAGCAGAAAAGCAATACATTGGATGAGTATGTTGAAATGCTTTTGATAATTGATGTAGCATGAGAAAAATTGAAAAATTAAAGGGAGACACTGAGAAAAGAGTTGTAAGGATTTGTGGACACAGGAATGTCTTTGGTAACCCAAACCTGATTGTATACAACTGATATGGTTACAGTGCAAAAGAAAATTATTTATAATTCATGTTTTCTCACCTGTTTTTCCAGTTGGTCATTGCCTCATGACAGGAGACCCCAGGAGAAGCAGCTCCATTGTCCTGAATGCCTTCCCTTACCTTAACCAAAAAGAGGGATCCACAAAAGAGTTAGGAGAGATACACTTGCAACAACACAAATGCTGTTATTCTGTAGTTGAGAAAAATCAAATTTCACTAAATTACCCAAAGTCCCATAGTTATTAAATCAAACCTAGGTTTTCTAACTACAAAACTCAGGTTGTTTAATCATTATACTTGATTGCTTCTCTTGCATACTTAATCACCCTACATCTTAACAGACACTTGCTGCTTCTAATGCAGGTTTTCAAAACAGTCTACACATGACAATTTATCACATCAAATTAATTTTGATGAAACTGGTAATTAACCATGACCATCAATATTAATAGCAGGAAGTGAAAATAGTTATGATCTGTGGTCCCTGTCATTATGGGGTGTGTAAATTTATAATTAACTTGATAAGCTTCTAGAATACCAGTAGGACTAAGAATCATTTTAAAGTGTTCTCCTGGGGAGTTGCCACTGTGGCTCAGTGGAAAAGAACCTGACTCGTATCCAAGAGGATGCAGGTTCAATCCCTGGCCTCGCCCAGTGGGTCAAGGGTCCAGCATTGTCATGAGTTGTGGTGTAGTTTGCAGATGTGTTTCGGATCCAGTGTTTCTGTGGCTGTGGTGTAGGCCAGCAGCTGAAGCTCTGATAAGACCCCTAGCCTGGGAACTTCCATATGCCACAAGTGCAGCCCTAAAAATACAAAAAGACAAAATAATAATAATAATAATAATAATAATAAAGTCTTCTCCTGTCTTCATTCTATGATTCTAAGCAATAGTTGTCTTGAGGAAAGAAAAATAAATGTAGGTTGAATGACTGAGAGTGGGAAATACATGGATTGTTACCTAGTCAACTTTTACTCTAAAACAGAAAAGAAAACTTCCATGGTATCACATATATGGATTTTCATTATGCTATTTTTAAAATTGAAGTATAGTTGATTTACAACATCATTAGTTTCAGTTGTACTACACAGTATTGGAATATATATATATATATATGTATATAAATCTGTAAAAGAATATATAGATTCTTTTCCCTTATAGATTATTATGAAATAATGAGTATATTTCCCTGTGCTATACAATAGTTCCTTATTGTTTATTTTATAGATAGTAGGGTGTATGCATTAATCCCAAACTCTTTTTTTGTTTGTTTGTTTTGTTTTTTAGGGCCACACCTACAGCATATGGAAGTTTCCAGGCTAGGGGAAGAATGGAAGCTATAGCTGCCGGCCTACATTACAGCCAGGATACAAGCCACGTCTATGACATACGACACAGCTCAGGGCAACACCGAATCCCCAACCCACTGAGCGAGGCCGGGGATAAAACCCACATCCTCATGGATATTAGTCGGATTTGTTTCTTCTGCACCATAATGGGAACTCCAGTGCCAAACTCTTAATTTATCCCTCTCCCCTCTTTTTCCTTTTGGTAACCACAAGTTTGTTTTCTATTTCTTTTGTAAATAAGTTCATTTGTACCTTTTTTGTTTAGATTCCACCTATAAGCAGTATCATATGATATTTGTCTTTGGCTGGCTACTTCACTTGGTATGATAATCTCTAGATCTATCCATGTTGCTGCAAATGGCATATTTTATTATCTTTTATAGCTGAGTAATATTCCATTGTGTTTGTGTGTGTGTGTGTGTGTGTGTATACAACATCTTCTTTATCCATTCATCTGTCAATGGACACTGGGGTTGCTTTCATGTCTTGGCTATTGTAAATAGTGCTGCTGTGGACACTGGGGTTATACATGATACTTTAACAACAAGAGAATATTATTTAGTATTTATGGCAGCCTGGTCAAAAAATATGAATTCATGTATAAAATTCATCAAAATATTAGCAGGTAGTTATGTAAATAAAAATAAGTTCATTATAACTCTGCAAGTGGGAGAGAATACCACATTGATAGACTCTTAGCAGCATCTCAGAAGGGGATGTTAGAAGTGGGATAGTTATAGGACTATGGGGAAGGGGCAAGTTTTTTTTGTTGTTTTTTTTTATATAATTTATTTTTTTTCCCACTGTACAGCAAGGGGATCAAGTTATCCTTACATGTATACATTTTTTTCCCCCACCCGGAAGGGGCAAGTTTAAAATAATTGAAGGAGAGAGTCTTCCAAGTTGGGGAATCAAAAGTGGACAAAAATGTGAATATACTAGTTTAGAATTAATGGACACAGTCAAGCTAAGGTTTTGAAGTAACTCCTGATAAGTAAACTATTGCTTGATAAGTGAATTGCTTTGACCAGATGAGCAGAAAATTGGTTTGGATAAATTGGCCTGAGGGAATGTCCTGAAGCAAAAAGTGAAGTTATTTATTGGTTTACAGTCTTATCTTTCCAGCACAAAATTTTCTTGATATAAACAACTAAGTTATTTTATCAAAGGTGGGCTATAGTGTTCTCAAAATTGTGTTGACATGGGGGGCTCTATCTTATGGGGGGAGACATTCTGACTGATGATCCTCCAGTCTCAAAGGGGGACTCTCAGAGATCCTCTTTTATTCTTCTAGTGCTCATCTATATAGCATTGGTTACATAATCAATGGCTTACTATAATTCTGATACCTATCAAAAGGAATTTAATTTTAATGTGAAAAATAGGCACATGGTCTTTTATTTACTATTTATTTTTGTTAAAATATAATCCACATAATTATATTTGTAATTTCTTAGTATTTACTCGGTAAGTGACATTAGATTTCTATGTTGTCTTTGTAATCATTAATTCTTAAAGGGTCATATTAGCAAAATTTGAGGTGAGGTGACTTCTCTAAGGTAATAAAAGTGGCCAAATTCAAACTAAATCTTCTTGCAAGTCACTACTTTGTCTTCTGTGAACATTCTGATTCCTAATCAGTACATTAAATTTTTATTTGTTAGTGCCTGAGTGTGTTAGTTGAGAAACTGACAAGAGACTGACTTATGTATACCAATTAATATTATTTCCATTTACTCATAAATAATAAATTATTATTACATAATAATACCAATTAATATTATTTATATTTACTCATAAATAATAAATAGCTACTGCTAAGAGCAGTTTATATGCCATGACATTGGGTAAATATTTCACAAATACCCTGTGAAATAAATATGCCACAAAATTTATGTTATTTTAATTCTTAGTCATCCAAACTACATAAAGCTACAAAATAGACATACTAGAGTTTTATTAAATTGTAGTTGCATCTTACCCTTTTATTTTAGAAACTTCTAATTTTCTCCTAACTCTTCATTTGCCAAACAACTATAAATTGACTAGTAAAATAAATGCTAGAAAGTAACTACAATCATGATTTTATTTCATTAAATAAATAGTAAGAAAAATCAAGCCTCAAAATTAATAATTTCTTGTATAAAAGTTGCAGGCCAAGTATTACAACTTTAACTCAAATTAATTTATTAAAGTATACTCTTTCACTTATGTGGGATATCAAAGTGTTTTTAGTTGGATTCTTTTACAAAACCGTTAACTGTTAAATCAGGCTTTACAAACTGAGGAACAGTATGTATGTGATTATTCCAGGATATCATCATGACATATTAGGCTTGGATGGACCAATCTTGACTAAATTGCTGCACTGAAATTATAGAGATTTTTAGCTATCTTTTTCCTTTAACCACTTTACATAAGCTCTCGTTTAAAGCCACCAAAGTCTGTTTTTAAAATAATTGTCAGAGTGTAGATTAATATTTTAAGTATTTGGTCTCTATTTTTGATTTGTCTATATCACATTTACATGTCTCCTAACCAGCTAATATACCTTATTTTACATGTCTCCTAACCAGCTAATATACCTTATTTTCTTACTTTTTTTTTTTCTTGTCTTTTTTGTCTTTTCTAGGGCCACACCCATGGCATATGGAGGTTCCCAGGCTAGCGGTCTAATCAGAGCTGTATCTGCTGGCCTACACCACAGCCACAGCAACGTGGGATCCAAGCCACATCTGCGACCTATACCACAGCTCACAGCAATGCCAGATCCTTAACCCACTGAGCAAGGCCAGGGATCGAACTCGCAACCTCATGGTTCCTAGTCGGATTCATTAACCACTGAACCACGACGGAACTCCTTATTAATTTTTGTAGATGAAATAGCTACATGGTTTACTTTGACTACTAAACAGATTTACATTGGCATTGTCTAGAAATATAATCTGAGTATGATGAGTTCTGACAATAGCTAAACATGTCCCTTTCAAGTTGAGACAAAGAGTTGGCTTTATAAATACCCCAAATATACTGATCCAAATATTATTCTGTGTGTTTTCTAATAATTTCCCGTCTCATTATTACAGACGTTCCATGTTGACTTTTAAAATCAATTAATCTGTAATTGACCACATCAAGGCCAGTCGTAGACGATTAGAGGAGCTGACTTTTGTAGGCTCCCCACTTCTTATAAGCAGAAATATAATATGGCATGACAGCAGCAAGACCATTTTCACCTGGCTTCAATCAGCAGGATCACTAGAAGTGAAGACTTGTGGCCTCCTAGAGTCTTGTCTGAAGCTGTATCTAGCTCATATTTTTATTCATTCTTTCCATTTCCTTCTATAGTTCCTTCTAGTCTCCTAATCAAATGCAATTCCAGAATCTATTATAAAGGGCACAGGAAGTCTGAGAAAACAAAGGAAGCCATTAAAGATTTCATCAAGGTTGAGAAACAGTTTCCTTTCCAAATGAGAAAAATTAATCTCTGAAAACTCAAAAAGACATATGTTTTGAATCAATTTTTAACTCATTCGAGGCTCTCAGTCTGTCACAGCTGAACAATTAAGTGAAAAAATGGATGTACTGTGTTAATTCATTTACTCTGGCAAAAAGAGTTAAACATTTTCTCTGTCATATTGGGGAATGGTTCTCTAATTGTTTCCAAACATTACTTTGAGAAACTAAAGAAAGAAGTCGTAGCTATCATCCAGTTTGTAAATTTCTCCAGGCAGGAAGGAGGAAGATCTGATCTCAATGAAGGTAAAGAGGTAGGTCCCTTGACTCTGGGAAAGATGTACTGCCACAGAACTAAAAAAGGATGTCATGTACTCTCTCAAGATGTGAATTCACAGAGCTGCATAAAGTGCCAGGAGGGTGAACATGGAACCAACTGTACGTGAATCTTTTCATCCCTGTTTAAGAAAATGAACAATGCATCAATTAGGCACATAGGATATAAATTTTGAGATCTGAGTTACTGAAAATACTTAGAGTTGATAAGCAAAATTTAATATATGTTATATTAGTCTTGTTATTTAAACTTATTTGTAGTAGTTCCCTATTTTTAGGAAAACCTCAAAAATGTTATGAAAGGAAAATATGACAGTGGAGAAGAGTAGACAGCAAGATATGCTGTGAAGAGATAACTAAGAAAAATAAATAGCTGAGTCATTTCATTTAAAAAGTCAAAGATATGAATCAAAAGTTGGATGGTCCAGACCAAAGGAACTAGGAATATTTATAACTGCCTCAAATTAGCGCTTGTTTATTCCAAAGCCACAGCTCTGCCTCCCCAAATAAAGACTGAGATATTCAGGCCTTAAATCAGTGTAATATCTGACATGGATACAGTAGAATCCTTAGTCAGATATGCCATTTTAAACTGAGACAGATTTTCTTGAAGTGAAATTGCATAAAGAAATCCAGAGTCACTCAGACAACAAGCTGGAGTTACTACCCTAGCCACCATCCCATCTCTAATTTTTAGGTTATATTTTTTAATTGCTTTTACTCCATAGTGAATAAATGCAAAAAGGTTTACATGCTATCTAAATAAATAATAACAAAATAAAGAACTCTACCTACTGTCTACATGATTTAAGAAGTACAACATTATCAGCAATATTTCATGCTGATAATATCATGTGCTTTTTTCTTATCAGTCTTCAGTTTTTCTTTATAATCATATACCAATAAATAACATAAAAATACAATATGTAACATAATATGTGCAGTTTTATATGATATAATATTTAGAATAATCCACTCTAAAGAACCTATTGCTTCATTGAATGTCTTAAAAATTAATATAAATATTTAAATATTGTATATTTCTTTGCTGCTTACTCTTTTTGATTGACATTTTTCCTGTTAGACTCTTACACTTTGATGCATTATTCCTAGTATGAATAAGTAGTGGTTCTTTAAGGCATAAGGAAAGAGATGGACATTTGCATCATACAGGTTGAAAACATTCAACATTTCCTTCTTACATCAAAACCTTTTCCGAAATGATTTAATCTATATCTAATCCCAATCAAATTCTATAACAGTTCTAGTCATTTGATTGAGAACACCTGGTATTTTCAGACTGTAAAATTTTTGCCATCAGGTAGTTGTAAAAAAGATCTCATTGGAGTAATTTGCAATTCCAGAATACTAATAAAGATTAGCATTTTTTCCCTATGTTACTGGTAATTCGTATCTTCCCTCTCTCGTGCTTTCTCTCTTTTTATGGACACATCCAAAGCATATGGAAGTTCCTGGGTCATGGATCAAATCCAAGCCACAGCTGTGACCAATACCACAGCTTTGGCAACACCAGATCCTTAACCCACTGTGCCACAGCAGGAACTCCCTGGACTCAGGTTTTAAAATGTGTTCTTCTACTTAGGTTTGGAGGGGGGTGGTTCTGCTGTATTCTTGGGTACCACAAACAGTGCACCACTTCAAAATAAATTATACGTTTGAAGTTTCATCCTGAATATGTATTGGATTTTGGTTATAAATTCTCAGGATATTTTCCCCCCTTTGCCTCACTCTATGGCCAAGCAGTCATTTCATTGCCAACTTCTACAGGACAGGTTTATTTGTAGCTTCTTTCTGGAATTCAGTTATGTGAGGGTTTCTTATTTGAGTCCTGCTCTGAATGTGAGCCAGGCTTTCTTTTGTATCCCGGGCCTCCTCTGACCACCAGAACAGAAGCTTGATACCTCCAGAGGCCCTCAGAGAAGTTCAGCTGTACAAGAGCATCTGCCTTAACTGCTTCCATTTGAATGGGTTCCAACTTCAGTGTCAAGATTGGCTTCCCAAGATTCTTTTTCAGCTCAACAATGCATTTACAGTGTTTACTGAAGTATTTTAGCCAACATATTTGTTTCTTTGCCCAATGGTAGGTATCATTTGCCATATCTAACCTGACATTATCCCTAAATATTTTGGGATCTCTAAATGGATTTTTCTTATTTTCTTATTAGATATTTTCTTATTAGAAAGAACAAATATACCACAACTCTGGGAATTCTTTGGTCTCATTTTGTACATCCCCAATGATTCTGCTTTTACAATGAACCAAAATAATTTTGATTGTATATTTATATTACAAATTAAATCACACATCTAGTTTCATAAGTCTCTACAACGTCTAAAAATTGAAAAGCTCAGATTATCAGATATATGCAAGGTCTCCTTTTGGATTTACAACATTATATGAAAACAGATTAAAATTTTTATTCCGAGTTAGTAGATTATAGAATTTAAAGATCAACCTATAGGTAGCAATAGCTTAAGTAATATTTATAGATATAGGTAGAAAGTAACACAATACATATTATGATGTGGAATACTTCCCTGTAAGGAGGATAGATTCTATAGGCCTAGGATATATTATTAACTTATACTTTCAACAAACCAAGGATCAGAACAATAATATAATCCTGACAGGGTGAAACAGAGTCCCCACATATTTAAGAAGTAGCTTTAAGACAAAAACTGAGAATTAACTATTTAACAGCAATTCTGTAGGGGTGTAAAAAATTCTGTACATTATATACATATATATTAGAAGAATTCTAATCTAACTGCAAGATGTAGATTAACAATTATCATTCCACTTAAATATAATGAATTATTCAAATTTACTTGCACTTCCTCCTGAATCCCACAAATAATGAGGAAAGTGTGTGTGTGTGTGTGTGTGTGTGTGTGTGTGTATGTCAAGGTAGAAAGGAGTTCCCTTTGTGGCTGTGTAGAAACAAATCCAACTAGCAACTATTAGGTTGCAGGATTGATCCCTGGCCTCACTCAGTGGGTTATGGATCCAGCGTTGCCTTGAGTTGTGGTGTAGGTCACAGACATGGCTCGGATCCTGCATTGCTGTATGGTTGTGGCACAGGCCAACAGCTGTAGCTTCAGTTCGACCCCTAACCTGGGAACCTCCATATGCCGCAGGTGCAATCCTAAAAAGCAAGAAAAACAAGTAGAAACCCCACAAGGACAAAGGTTATAGTAGAGAATAAAATAGATATAAAAGTTTGGAAACTGGAAAACAATTGAACAAATGGAAACAGACTGAACAGACTTAATTTGTAAACTAAAATTAGGAGAGGGAAAATTAGAGAAGTGTAGTGATTTGTAGTACAGAATCTATAAGAATCCTCAGGAAATGGCAACATGAGATAAATGGGAGTGTGAGTGAAAATGGAATAAAAGGCCCAGTAATCAGATGTTTTAGAGCTGGTACATTTTTCACAAAACCATCTGTGTACTGACATATCCAGCAGCCCTTGAATGAAATCAGACTAATTTTTAACCTTAATATGTCAGGTTACCCTGCATACCTGACAGTGGGCCCTCACTGGGCCCACTGAGATGTACAAGAAGGTTCAAATCTTTACATGTTCTCAAGGAAATTCCTATCTTTTATTTCCCAATTTTTATCTAAATCTGTTCCCTAAATTAACCTCTGTATCTTTAACAATATCAGAAGTAACAGTCTAAAATTAATCCTCAGTAAAATTGTGAAGTAGAAGTAGTTTTATTTTAATACTAGGAAAAAATGGAAATATCAAGTGATTGTTACAGTTTTGAGACATTCTAAAAATTGACACATTTTAAAGGCTTATGATAAGAATGATTACTTTTAAAATGTTTGATTATTCATCCATTCATTTACAGGAATAGTATGGATACATGGTGTAAAATATCAGTAATTTTCTAGAATGAAAATTGAATTGCTTTGCTTAATAAAGACGGCTTAGCTCTTTAATTTAGTAGTATGAGTTCCAAATCATTTCTCCAGAATTAAAATAATGTTAATATTCAAAATACGTGCCCCCCAAAATAAAAACTTGACAAAGATGTCAGAGCATACCCCAATTTTGCACATTTAGGAAGTAATGTATCCCCATTCAAGTCTTCTGATTCCAGATCCAGTATTCCTACCATGAGAGTTATTGTTATTGATTGACCAGATTATCTTTCAGTAATATAAATGCATTTCTCTTAGACCATTGGAACTTAAATGTAACTATGGAAAACAAACTGTATTTCATGTGCTTTTCCTCAACATTCCATTAATGCCCACCCCCCAGGAGGTTTCCCCACTGCTCTTCTTTCCTAATTCTGACTTCCTGGCTGCCACCTTCATGCTGGGGATGTCACTTTTTTGGCTAATAAACCTCTCCCCCTGCACTGTCATAAAAAAAAAAAAATCTATCTCACTTCTTTCTTTTCTCCATGCTTCACTCCAAAGAAAGTGTAGGAGAAGAAAATCTTTCCCTTCTTCCAAAGTGATTAGAAGTGGCTTTTTTAAATGCCACACAGTAAAAATAAGTTAGGAAACATGTCCTGTGTATGTGGCTTATGCCTTGACTTATATTATGATGAACTTTCATATCAATAGAAGGCATCCAAACTCTAAGTGGGCCTTCTTAGAGTTTCCTAAATGTGGCCATTCTTAAAATAAATCCTCAAACCTGTCACAGCTGCAGAAAAAGTTTCACACGCAAGAACCACTCCCATCAGCAGACACATTAAAGACTGCTCTGTGCATATGTGTGTGTATATTCATATGTGTACTTTTTTTTAATGCTTTTTAGGGCTGCACCCCACGGCATATGGAGGTTCCCAGGCTAAGGGTTGAATTAGAGCTATAGCCGCCGGCCTACACCACAGTCACAGCAATGTGGAATCCGAGTCATGTCTGCAACGTACACAACAGCTCACGGCAACACTGGATCCCTGACCTGCCAAGCAAGGCCTGGAATTGAACCCACACCCTCATGGATACTAGTCGGATTCGTTTCCACTGAGCCATGAAGGGAACTCCTGTGTGTACATTTATATGTATGTGTATAAAGTCATATTTTTCATAAACTTTTACATGTATAATCTCCCTTTTATTTTACACCTGCATCCCCACAATTTCAAGACATGGGATTCTTTTTCTTTTGTACTCTTCCCTGTGGCCAGCTGCTAGTTAATTGCAGAAATCAGTCTTGAAAATCTAACAATATAGAAAGAGCTAGTGAAGAGTTGAAAATTACATTTAATTAAAAACTGAAAGGTAGAAATAAGGTGAGACATGGATAATCATTATTAACACCTCTATTTCTCCCTTGTCTATCAGTAATGTCTGAGCATTGAAAAGAATTAAAGTTGATAATTGCCAAGACACCTTGAGCAGGACAATTAGACTATCAGCATTATTGAAGTAATATGATAGATTGTAAAATAAAGCACATGAAAAAAGAATATTAGGTGAGGAAATACAAGGTGTTCATGATTCTATTTGATTACATATGAGTAAAGAATAAACTATTCAACTTTTTAGGAGAGGGAAAATATTTTACTTTTGAAATATTGCCTTGAATAAGCAACAATATACCTGGAAAATTAGGGGGTTTCCAAGTTTTATTAGTCATAACATAAGTGACTATAGGAGAAGAAAATCTTTCCCTTCTTCCATTCTCAGTTCTTTGGCTGGTCTAATAATTAAATTGAGAGATTAGCAAAAAAAAAATCAAATTTTAATTTTGTATGCACAGGCACTCATAACAATGTGAGACAAAAGAAGTGACCAGAGTAGACAGATTTTTTTATACCTTTCAGACAAATAATAAATATATGAAGACTTTACAAAGAAGTTTACGCTTGGGTAGTAAATTAAAGTAGTAAGAAGTTTTGTTTCTACAACCTTCTCTGCCCTGAATTCCCTGTCTCAGGTATAAGGAGTCTCTCTACCTACTGGTACAGGGTGGACACCCTTCACATGAGAGCTTTGTTTTCTGCTTTCAAGGTGACAAGTGGGGGGGGAGGTCAGAGTATCCTTCCTGCACCAGCTATTTTTCTTAAGTACCTTCAATTCAAAATAACCGATATACCAAAGTGGCATATTTTGGGACTGCCTACCCTCAACCCCATTGTTATCAAAACAGATAATTTAGTTATATTGCATAGGGGACGGTAATGGTAGTAGCATTTATATTTTATTTTATTGGAAATTAACACATCAACAATATGTTTTTAGAACGCTAAATTCCTGCTCCCAATCATTAGAGTCTAAATCCCATGTTTCTGATGAATATACAATGTGAAATGCCTGTGACATTTTTATCCATGTAAATGCCTGTGTCATTTTTATCCTTGGTCCTGTAGAGTCCATGACCATGACACACATTGACAGATAAATTTACTCATGCAACATACATTTTTTCATCTTGTTGTTTTTCATCTTACACATGGAGAGTGTAAATTGTTAGATTCAAAAGAAAGAGTAAATGCAAAGACTTCCCAGCATTGAAATCAGTCCATCCTAAGTTTTCATGAGAGTCTTTCCAAAGCTCTCAGAGCCCAGGAACAGAAAAGCCCTGAGTCACTCATTTTGTTTTCTTGGTAAACTCGGTGGTTAAAGGGATGGAGTGACTAAGAAGTTAACAAAGGTCTTCTCAGTGCTACCATGTTCTCATTTCTCTGTGGAAATGTATTTTTCTCTGAGGCCTCATATGTTTTAAGTACTGGGTAGATGTCCAGCTACCTATAAGACCCTATATAGCTTATAATATTTCTTAATACATAGCAGAAGGAGGGGGAGGAAATGTTATAAAAATCATCTCAAAGATTAACTGTAGCTTAATTTCAGAGTGCCTTTATTAATCAAATAGTTATTGTAAACTATCTAGAGCTCAATGATTTTACATATATATATTATATATACTTTTATATATATGTAATACTTAAAAACTAGATTATAAGGACTTTGGAGGCCACTGGAAAGTGGGACGCAGTTTGCACATTCAGTCATACAAATCGTTACACTACTCTATTACATTACAGAAAGTGTAAGGATTCAATGTACGGACCCACACCAAATTTGAGATGTACAGTTTCAAAAACTGTATGTTTAAAATAATTAATAAGCAGCCTGGTCACAGAGAATAAGGCTTGTACTAAGAACATGAGCTTGATAAAAGAAGCCTACTTCTAAGACCTACACATTGATCAAATGCTCTTCTCTAAGCCTCAGTTTCTTAGGTAGATATATAGGGTTCATAAAAACCCTATACTTACACACTTTCCAGATTAAAGTGAGAATCAAGTTAGATGATGTAAAGAGGAAAGGACAATAGGATATGAATTATGATCATTAACAAAATTTACAGGTTTAATTTCGTTTTATTCATAGATTTTATTCCTGTAAACAGGTAAAAAAGGGTGAAAACAAAGATGAGCTGCTCTTAGAATAAGGGGAACAGAAGACACTTCTGGACCTGCTGGCAGCCCCTTCACACACCACCTTGGAATCCTTAGAATTCATTTTGATCTGTTTAAGTGTGGCCATGCCATGTGTTTTAGACCTTTCTAAATACTGCCTCAGGAAAATATAGAGCATATTCATGTAATAACTATTTAAAAAATAAATTTTGCAAAATCTTGGAGTTCCCGTTGTGGCACAGCAGAAACGAATCCAACTAGGAACCATGAAGTTGCAGGTTTGATCCCTGGCCTCACTCAGTGGGTTGAGGATCTGGCATTGCTGTGAGCTGTTGTGTAGGTCGCAGACACAGTTCAGATCTGGTGTTGCTGTGGCCAGCAGCAACAGCTCTGATTGGACCTCTAGCCTGGGAACCACCTTTTTAGGGTGTGGCCCTAAAAAGACATAAATAAATAAATAAATAAATATTTATTTTGCAAAATCTTTGTTTCATTGTAGGAGGTTTATTTCCCAAAGACAGATAGGAGCAAATTCCTTACCCAGCACTTTTATATATGTTAGAACAAACAACCTTGTTACTGCCTTTGTATTGATGAAGAAACCAAAAGGATCAAGAAGTATTTATCCAAGATCCCATAATTTCAAGAGATAAAGTGCACAAATAAACCTGAGTCCTAAAATTATATTTGACATAACTAAAAGCTCATAATAGGTGCTACCTTAATTTTGCAAGGAAAGATGTAAAGATAAAGAAGTGAGGTGACTTCTCTAAGGTAATAAAAGTGGCCAAGTTAAAACTAAAACTAAATCTTGTAAGTCGCAACTATGTGTACTGTGAACATTCTGATTCCTATTCAGTACATTAAATGAAACCTTTTGTAGTTTTTAGGATGTTGTACTAGTCACAATTTTATTTGTTGATACAGAATTTAGGTGGTCAGTAAAAAAAAAAAAACCTGCAAAAATTAAAAATGGAAATTCACATTGCCCAATTGATTTAATGAAATGAAGTAAAACTTTAGCATGAAAATCAGAAAGGGAGTCAGGAGAAATGAAAATTAAAAGGTAATCATCAGCATAGATGCAAGTATCTCAAACATGAATTCTTGCAAATGAAATCCATATATGCACACACATTGTAAGCAAATGAGATTTATTTCTGGGACACAGTAAAGGTTTTATATTAGCATATCAAAGTTATTTATAATAAAATCATATCAATAAATAAAAACCTGAGAAAATTTAATATTAAGTTCTGATAAAAATTCTAGCAAACTGCACAGTAGAAGGAAAAGTCCTTTTTTATATTTTTTTCTTTATAATACTTAGTATCTTTTTTCTGAATCCCTCACAGCTTTCCACCTGGCAGTCTTTGCTGTGTTGTTGTTTATAATTCTATTGAGGTATGATCTTTATTGAAGTACAATTGACATATAACAGTATATTAGCTTTAGCTATAAAACATAAAAATTTGATTTTGTATATACTGTAGAATGATCATTACAATAAATTTGTTAAGTCCAAGTCCAAGCTCACACTGCTTGCCACAGAGCAGGCCAATAAATCAAGAAACAAAGTTTTAGGGCAAGAATAGTGACGTTATTCAGAAAACCAGCAGACCAAGAGGATGATGGACTAATGTCCCAAAGAACCATCTCACCTGAGTTAGAATTCAGGTTTCTTTTATACTAAAAGGGGTGGTGGGTGTGGTTATTGTTGCAAACTTCTTGGTACTGGAATCGTTTGTTCTTACAGCTGTTCATTTAGGTCTGGTCACAATGACTTACTCTCTTAGCAACTTTCAAATATGCTATACAGAATTATTAACTATAGTCACCATGCTAGTCATTACATGCTCATAAAATTATCTATTATATAACTGGAAGTTTGTACCTTTTGACCCCCTCACTTATTTTACCCACCCCCTCTGGCAATCACCAGTATGTTCTCTGTATCTATGAGCTTCCTGAATGAGTTAATAGAATCACTTATAAAAGGAGAGCAAAACATTACACTCAAAGGTGAAAGCTTAAAAACCTTCCCTGCGAAATCAAAACAACAAAATATACAAATCTCATTTTTTTATTTCAGTTCAGTGTATCTTCTGATGGTCCCAGACTATGTAATAAGCTAATTAGACAGATTAAGAATCAGAAACAAAAGAAAGAAAAATCTTGTTACTCATAGATTATACCTTGTTATTAAAAATAGGAGAATTCAAAAGGGTTGTTTGATATAAGTCAATTGCCTTTCAACGTAATGAGTTACATATGTCATTCTACAAAGAACCATTTAAAATAGGAACAAATTCACAAAATTTCTAGACGTTAACCTAAGAAAATATGCACATGACTTTTATGGATAAAAGTTATAAAACTGTATTAAAATGTTTTAGAAGTTCTAGTAAAATAGAGACATAAGTATGTCCGTGTATAGGAAGATAAAGTATCACAAAGATATCAATTACAACAATCTTTTCCATAAAATCAATGAGATTCAAATCAATTTCTAATCAGAGTGTTTATATAATTTAAAAAGGCATTTATTTTCACATGTTATTGATTCTGATATTTGTATTTAAAGGCACAGGGCGAACAGTCAGCCACACAATCCTGAGGAAGAACAAGCAGATCACATTTCCTGATATCAGGACTTATCCCAAAGCTACACTAATTAAGTCAGTGTTTGATTGGCTTGGGCTTGACAGTCTGTCCAATGGAATAGGATAATAACTCTGGAAATAGAGCTGCATACAGGAAGGAGATACATGACAGATCTGGCAATGCAGATGAGTATGGGAAGGGTGCCTGCTCTCTGTAAGTTATCCTAGAATAATTGGCATCCACTTTAAAAGACAAAGGAGAAAGAAAAGGCTGGGAAGATTCTATACAGAGTCAATACTAAGCAATTCTGTCATAGGTAACTGGAGGCAAGGGATGCTTTTAAAGCAGGAAAGCAGCAAGATTTGATTTGTATTTTATTTTCTATCCTTCTGGGTGGTTATTAAAGGAAATTTCCCTGATCATCAATTTCCTTTTGCTGGTGAAAGGAAAATATTGTGACATAGGTGTTGTGCTTCCTTTTAAGAAGGCTGTTAATTGCTTTCAGAGAAAAATTTATTCAATTATTTGACTAGTTTTCTCTCAGCTTTCCTTCTTTAATCTGCCTCCATAGCTCATAGTTAGTATATATTTCCTTTGGCTACAATGAGTCTGCCAATCTTAAACTGTACTCTCTGTATTTTCATTTCAGTATTGTTTGTTTTGAAAACTTTTGTGCATTATATAATTAATACTTGCTCTATATGTTATGTCACTGACTTAACAGTTGATGTTCCAATCAGTCTGTGAAAATCTATGAAACAAAAAAAAAAATTCATAATTTAATTTAAAAAGCTTTTTTTTTTTTTTGTCTTTTTTAGGGCCGCACCCATGGCATGTGGAGGTTCCCAGGCTAGGGGTCTAAACAGAGCTCTTGCTGTCGGCCTATGCAACAGCTGCACCTGCAACCTACACCACAGCTCACAGAAATGCCGGATCCTTAACCCATTGAGTGAGGCCAGGGATTGAACCCTCAACCTCATCATTCCCAGTCGGATTCGTTTCTGCTGTGCCACGAAGGGAACTCCAAAAAGCATTTTCAAATGGCATAAATCTTTAAATTGCCAAGAAAAAAATCAGCACGAGAAAAGTATTTAAGAAAGCTGATACATATTAAACAGTGGGTAAATGTTTATTTTCTTTCTTTCTCCTGCTTTATTAGTAGATATTAAGTTAATTGAGACGAATTTAAATGGATTATGTAAATTTGGATTTTCAGATGAGTTATACACAATTTATAGAATGCAGAACTATAAAGAACTGTAAAGTATTAAACATGGGGAGGATCTGGTAATGATAAAATCCAAGCTCTTCTCTCTAGAAATAATGCAAATTAAGAGAACCAAGTCACACAGAATTCCTGCGGCTAATACATGGTTGCTGATCTGGTCATCTATGGAATCAAGAATCAAAACTCAACACAGACTTCTTAATAAACAGTCTAATATGTCTTCCTATATGAATTATATGTGTGTTATATAGAGAGGCTTTTTTCAAACTGAAACTTCATTAACAGAAAATTTGGCATGTACATACACACCCACACACACATCGCAAATGTCCACTATTTTTTCCTAGGTATTCAAGACATGTGAAATAAAGAGCCATTGTGGATGTTTAGTTTTAAATTATATCTTCACATTTACTTAGTGATACATACTCCAGAAAAAACACATAATTGCTCTTCCTTTCAGGGATTATTCATGGATAACACTGGTATTGACAACCTACTAGAAATAGGGTCAAATAATATGTGTCCTTTTTAAGCTATCCAGTCATTATCAAACTATCAGTCTTGTAGAAAAGCTTGATATTCCATGAATGTCTCGTAAGATTCCAACTTTCATGTTTAACCTTACATATAATATATGAACCACAAAAAAGACTCTGTTCTTTAAAATCTATTCAGAATTTTTTTTAATCTTTTTGTATTTTTTAGGGGCGCACCCGCAGCATATGGAGGTTCCCAGGCTAGAGGTCTAATCGGAGCTGTAGCCACCAGCCACAGCCACAGCCACAGCAACGTGGGATCTGAGCTGCATCTGCGACCTACACCGCAGCTCACGACAACACCAGATCCTTAACCCACTGAGCAAGGCCAGGGATCAAACCCACAACTTCATGGTTCCTAGTCAGATTCGTTAACTACTGAGCCACAAAGGGAACTCCTATTTAGAATTTTTTAATCTGCTAAACCATAAAACCAAAAAAAAAAAAAAAAAGATAAACTGAGAATTACTTTTTCTATGTATTTATGTGATTAAAATGAACACTCACTGTTGGATATTTGTTCATAATCTATCAAAGAATTGAATATTATACATAATACTTTATTTTGTTTCTTCTAATTTCAATATTTATGCCTCAGTATCTGTATTATTGATTTCTTCTAAAATATATTATTCTATTATTCTTTTAATCTATTTAAAACACTTCTTTGTGCAATCTATCAGGCAGGGCAGGGTTACTGACATTTGATTTTTCACTAAGACGTATTTGAAGTTTTCTTCATCCTCATGCATAGGAAATGGCTATGGGTCACCATGCACTGGAAATTCAAATAATTTTGTGTCAAAAAAAATTTCAACTGCCCACCTAGTAAGAACTAAATTTCAAATAATTTTTTTACTGACGACTCATTTGCATACTCACTATGCACTGTTAGAAGTAAAGATAAGAACTACCTCCCAGAAGAAGAAGCAGAGGCAGGAAGTCGGAGGTGAAAAGTCAAGGTCTCTGGCTTGGACATGTGATTGATTGCTTTGAGCCTATGAATCTGACAGTCAGCGAATAGCCAGGAAACAAGCCATGAATCTAGGGAAATATTGGGATGCCAATTGCATCTGCCATGATCCCATCCCCACAGGTCTCAGTGGGAACTGGCCTCATTCTAATCTCCAAAGGAGGTCTTCATGGGTGACCCAATTCTAGCCAATCAACTGCTAGGGAGAGATTCATTCTGCACTTGGGAAAATTCTTCCTTCCTCTTTTGGAATTATGGGAATCTGAGTGATTGGGCATAAATGAGGAAATATGTAAAATTACTACAGCTACCAAATGAGAATTAGGAGGAAAGCAAACTTTGGATTAAAGTTTACCACTTGAGTAGAAGAAGGAGAGGGAGGAAATCTCGGTCTTTTATGAGGATCCAGCTAAGCCTGGATATACACAACCATCCATCTGGCCTATCTCACCCTTGAACTTCCTTTTATTTAAGCCATTAAATTTCTTTATTGCTGAAACTACTTTGAACTGGGCTTTCTGGTTATTTACACCAAAAGCATGCAAGCTCATTCAGAGGTGTAATCATAATATGAGGTCTTACAATTCAGATAACAATTCTTCTACTTGAAAAAATGAAAACTAAAAGGCAGGAACTTATGATTTCATTCTAGAAAATGAAAGATGTATCAAGCTATTATTTTACTCCAGCCTATAAATACTGAAAATTGTCTCTATACCTATCTTTTCTTCACAAAACTATTCTGTTATTCCTATCACCTTTCTTTTTATTCGATGAAGGTTTTTACATTTCAACAAGAAAATTACAAACATGGTTAAATATTCTTTACAAAATATTTCCTGATTTTTTATCCAAAAATACAAGAATATAATTTTCCAAGAACATTTAAACAAAAGCAGTTATATTTTCTATTAGAGGTAAGAGATTTTCAAGAAAATCAGGCACTTGGGATAGAATGCTGAACCAAACATACATGGCTCTTGACCTCATGTAGCTTACACTTGAGGGTATGTGTGGGTTTTTATTACAATCACTAGTCACATGATGACAAAGGCACTTTCATTTTTAAAGTTTAGTCCGTAAAAACGCATAACTTAAAATAATGAAATTAAAATAATTTTTAAATTAGCTATTGTTGATTGGACAATATATTTCTTTCTAAAGCATTTTTAAAAATACTCTGTTTTCTTTAATTCACCAATGTTGGGTACATTCGTGTTGTAATGTTAGTCTTTGAAAATATTTTATACTTTTTTTACATTTTGAACTTTAAAGTAAAACAGATATTTATCTCCATTCCCAATTCATTCAAAAAAATGGTTGAAATGTTTCAAATTATCTAATGGTGTGCTTACGACATCATAAAAATTCTACAAGGAGGAAATATTTGTCTATATAACATAGTAACTAAAACAATTTGCCCAAGTTGAAAGCATTGTTAATATGTGTAATTTTTGAGCTACTTTCTAAAGAATTCCTTGATTTAAAAAAAAAAGTTTTTATGTCTACAAAGCAAAAACATTTTCTGGCAGTATTTTGAACCTTCTTATTTCTAGTTAAAAGAAAAAAAATTCTTTGAGGTTTAGCTCTTTATTTCCTTAGAGTTTTTTACAAATCTGAAAATTTAACACAAGGTGTTTCTAAAGGTTTGTTGAAAATTTTAAATACAAAAAATATTATGCATAGAATATAAACTCTGTAGACATTTTAAAGTAGAGATTTTAAAAAGGATGTTGTCATATGATGGGCAGTAAACGAAATCTCACATAGTTTCATGAATAATCTCTTATTAATTCTATCATAATTTGGAAATTTTAAAGGAGAGAGTTTGAAAGTATCTATGTATGTCACAGAAGAACAGAAGGAAATGAAAGAGAGACTTAAATTTATTGTTACAGGAATATCATCAACCAAATATTTATCAAAGAAAAGTTACTTTCAATAATATGAAATAATTCACTTAGAAAAACAAGCTAACTAGGTTTCAGTCATCATGTATTTTTAAATTTAAATTGAATTGTCAAAGTATTTTGCTCAAAAATCTCCATATTTTACTTAAAGCTTAAGGCTAATTAAAACATAATCATTCAGAAGGCAAAAGAAGAGGAGAAAGATTTATGGAGAAGCTCAGATCACATAACATTGCTCAAAAAAAGTAACAATTTCTTTACTTCACAATATTTTCTATCAACCTTCAAAAGCCACCCAATCAAATGACAATAATAACACAATTCATAATTTTGTCATATATATATATATATAGGGAACGAAGTGTCATATATATATATATGATGAACAGTGGTGTCATATATATATATATGGTGAACAAGGACTTCTTTAGAAAATGTTCCTATTTCTGTTGACCTGTAGCATAAAATCTAGATGAAAGCATATGAAGATAAATCATCTAGGCCATCCTTGCCTCCCAGCGAAATTTGATCATGATACCCCCAGTACATATAAATGATGTCAACCCACTGTGCCAATGGCAGAGAAAATAAATGTGCAGGCTTGTAATGGGCAGAAAAGAGACAGGAAAGAGCCATTTCAGAAAACATTCTGCTATGTTATAATGTGACACCCAACTATTGTACATTTAACTCCAACCTAAATTGTATTTTCTTTCTAACTCCACAGATTTCAGTTGTGTGTGTTATCATGGAGAGTCCTATCTAGAGTTTCAGAACGTGTTTTTAAATCCACAAAATAACATTTCCCTAGAATTTCAGACCTCCAACACCTATGGACTCCTCCTCTACATCAAGCAAGATCCAGATATAGCAGATGGATTTTTTTTTCAATTATTTATTGAAAATGGTACCTTAAAGGTAAGTCAAATTTATTTAAGGTGAATTTTAGGAAGTTGTTCTGATTCTCCACTTTAGCAGTTATTGTCAATATAAAATTTAAACTTAAATATGTCTTTTACACTGACCACCAGGCTATGTGTCCTATTTTTGTAATTTCTTCCTGTTCAGTGTATACTATTTATATATCAAAATAGTATATACTTTGAATAACTTTCATTCTATTTTTTCCTCTATATTTTTAACTTTTCTTCCACTTTTTTTTTCTTTTTTCTTTCTGGCTGCACTGTGGTTGGCAGAAGTTGCCAGACCAGGGCCACAGCAGCAACTGGGCCACAACAGTGATATCACCAGACCCTTAACCAACTGCACCACAAGGGAACTCCTTCTTCCACTTTTCTCTTTCCCAGTTTCTCAATGATGGTAATTGCTACAATAACATATAACTTTAATGGCAGATGTGATCTGGGAATCCCTGGGAAACCTCAGAATTCTTTCAAAGTGTCCTTAAGGGGAAATACTATCTTGATAATAATACTAAGTATATTAAATCTAAATTTCATAAGTGTACATAGAGTTTTCTAGAAGCTACATGACACACAATGTCATCTCTCTGGTCACTTGGGTAATGTGTACTTATATGGTTTTGTGCTTTGAAAAAGTCTGCTTTAATTTTAGTGTTATACATATTGATGGACATAACCCAGTAAACAAAAACTCTTTGGAAACCTGAGTAATTTTTAAGAGTGCAAAGAGATTCTGATAGCAAAAATTTAGGGATTGTTGACCTTACACTTGACAGTCTGTAAAACAACCTTCATTTAAAAGTCCAAAACTACACAGCTAAATTCTGAAGCCAATTTTGAATTGAAAGTGTTGTGCTCTTTTCCAACACCAGCCTACCTTAACAAATCACCTCATATTTCTGGTTCTAAATCCTCAGATTAAGGAAGGCATCAAATCATCACTGCAATAAGGTAGTTAACTCAACATAGTCTAGTGTATGAAATACTACATCTGTATTTTTGCCTACCATTTCTTTTATAATATGATTTAAATATGTGAATTTCCATAAAAGTGTAAGGTATGTCTATAATTTAAGTAAGCCAAGTTGTACAAGTTTGATTTTCTTTACATACTAATCTTTCTTAAGTAAAGAACACATATGCATAATTTAGTACAATATCTGATATCATTACAAATGTCAACTAGATGTAGCAGATTAGTAGTAGTAACAGTATTTTTATTCATTCATCCTTTTTTTTCACTTATTCATTAAACATTTATCTGTCACCAGTCACTTTGCCAGCTTGTGAGGATTCAATGGTAAATAAAACACACTTTGCTCTCATCTTGCTTCTCACTGATTACAGATAATAATAAGAACAGGTGAAACTGGAGCAAAAAAATAGAGCTATGTAATGAATAGAATGCAATAATGAACCATCGAACATCAGTCTGACCCTTTAAGATAAGTTCTGGTGATCTCTGCTCCACAGCATTTTCCTCAACTAAGACCAGAAATTTTCATTAGTCTTATAATAAGCAGAAAACTTGTAGAGACCTGATGTGAAAAATTATGTAATATTGAGCTCTGGTCACATTCAGCACATTTTTTCTGCTCCTAACTCAGCTCTGTAACTGACTGTCTAACTCAGCCAGACCTCACCATGGTGAATGTCTCTAACCAGAGCCATTGTGAGCAAGACCAGAGAGTTGTAGAATTGTAGGTGAAAAGATGTATAAAATATAGAAGTAGAGAGTATACTTCCGTATTTGAAGTATAGAATGAAGTATGAAGTATAGAGACTCCTTTCACTTTCGAATGGATAAAAATAAATTCAAATATGTTGAGCCAAGACATTTAGGAATTATAAAAGGAAAATGGGTGAAGAGAGATGTAGAATCCTTTTCTTTAGGTTTTATGACAAAGATATGTATTGATACTCTGTAATAGTAATTGCTATTATCTACTGAATTGCAATTATGCGTACGGATCCAACTTAAGAAAATGTATTAAGATAATGGACTCTGGAGCAAGACGGTCAGAGTTTGGACCCCAGCTCTGCCACTGAGGGGCTTTTAGGCCTTGTGAGTTTTAAGCACTCTGTGCTGGAGTTTACTCACTCATAAAGGGAGGACAATAAAAGTTGATGTGAGGTTTAAATAAGCAAATGGATAAATATTGTGAGCTTAATGTTATACAATGAATGAATAAGTAAAGGCACATAAATTCATGGAAGTAGGTATTTCTTTTCGCATATCATAGACATCCTATGAACTAATGGAGGCTCTCAAGATGTTTCCTATTACACATGCTCTTTGAACTCTTTTATACTTTTTTCAGTTTTAAAGCATAAAATATCAAAATTAATTTTTGAAACTATTTCATTGGCTCTTTCTGATACCAAGGAAGTGAGTGGATATATCCACTGTTGGGACTCAAATGTCAGTGCCCCTCTAGGCAAACCATTTCCACTCAGTTTCCACCTCTGAATGATGGAGATAATAAAAGGATAGTACCTACTTCACAGATTTTTATTTGTTCATTTGTTTTTTGTTTTGTAAGGAAACAATCAGTTGAAACTTATAAAGTGCTTTAAAAATCCATGATAGAGTAATCAATAACAATAGATATTGTTTTCATAATATCACAGAGTTATTTACAATCTTTAAAACTCAAATGAAATTAATAGAATTATCCATTAATTTTTTTTAGGGTTTTTTGGTTGTTGTTTTGGCCATTCCCATTGCATGTGGAAGTTCCTAGGCCTAGGATCAAACTCACCCCACAGCAGTGACCAGAGAACAGTGATAACACCAGACCCTTAACCGCTAGGCCCCCAAGGAATTCCCATTAAATAATTTTTAAATGTTTAACTTTGACATCCCTGGAGATAATAGGAATTACTAAGATTTATTTGTACTTGAAAAATAATATTCTAATGTCTTTTAACAAAATAAGATTACCTCTTCACCCCCCCACACACACACGTCCGCAAATTATCATTTAAGTTTAAATAACTATCTTAACTAGTAATACAGATTTCCAAATGATATACATGCTGCTGAAAATATTAAATACTATCTGATCACCTTGACTGTATTCTAGACATGGCATTAAAATGCAGTAAGCAAACATTGACTTTTACTTAGTTACACATGGCTTAGGAAGAATGTATAGCCAAATGTTATGCTACTGATTTTTCTGGCAAAGTGGGTGTGGATATGTTTTATTTTTTTGAAAGCTCAACGCTGGTTACCATATTTCTTAAAATGACTCTGCAGTAGATAATTTTATAAAGGAAGGTTTTTGTTATGATGACCAAACATTACAAAAATGTAAGATATATAGGATTATGTTTACCTTTCAACTACCAGTAGGAAGATTTAGACATCAATTTAATGTAGCTTGGGTGCACAGGAGTTATGAAACATTATGTAACTGTGGTTCTTTAGCTCATATGTGGGTTATAGATCTCTTGCAATATGCTAAAGACTGTAAAAGCCTTTTCTGGGAAAGAATAGCTGCAATATAAGAATAGCCACGTTCAGGTATATACCGTTAAAAAGATAAATAGGCCACTGCTGGCCACTCATGGAATCCCCAGGGTTGTCTGGTCATGCATACCTAATGCAGACATGATTTGCTCCTTTTAAAACCATAACTCAGTTGGTCTAATTAACAATAATCCTACAAATGGCCGTAAGGCCCCTCAAGCCTCAGGAAGTTTAGGATGAATGGTTAACTTTCATAGTCTTTAAGTTTCCCTTCAGTGACATTAACATAACCTTCTAGATTGAATCCAGTGGTCTTTGCATTACTCAGTTGCTAGTGTCTAAGGACCATTGCCAATGAACACTAGCTTCCGGTTAACAGAAGAAGCTGCCTTCCTCAACCAGGCTCCCCAGAATCCTGGAAGAGAAACCAGAAGTGTGTGTGTATGTGTGTGTGTGTACATGTGTATGGGGTATGTATATGTATATAATATTATACATTTCTGTGTTTTAATTCTAGCACTTTTTGTTTGTTTACCTTGAGCTGTGACTTTAAGCTTCAGACTTCTTGTCTCTCCAAGGGAAAAAAAAAATTACAGGTCAATTATAAAGTCCAATAAAAATATAAGATGTTAATTTTACACTGAAAACCTGTTTGAGGAAGAACTTTTTTTTTTTCCCACAGTACCACTTTTTTTGTGCTGGTGAAGCAAAATTGAAAAGCATTAACACTACTATTAAAGTGGATGATGGACAAAAGTATACATTGTTTATCAGGTAAGATACACTTTTTTTTCACTTAATCTCGTAAGTGGCAAAGACTCTCTCTCTGGATATTGTTCTTGAATTTTAAAGCGGAGGATAACCTGATTAATATTTACATGTATTTGTATGTGAATTAATGTTCATCAAGCCATTTTGTCTTTTCTGTAAGTCCTAAAATAGTAGTGGGGAAGGAATGCTGTAAAGGTTATATTATCAATGAATTTACATAAACAGATTTATAAACAGATTTACAAAGAAGCCATGTTATTTTCCACTTAGAGGAATTGTAAAAACAAACTGGTAGTTCTTTTGATAAGAAAAGTCAAATATATCCATCATAGAAAATTTGGAAAAGCTAGAAAAACATAAAGAAGAAGCTAAAATTATCCATCATACTACAATCATTATAGAATAATCAATTTATTTTATTCCTAAAAGCTATGTTTGAGGTTGATTTCACCCCCAAACCCTCACCTACATCAGGTATAATTTTGCAAATCTGTAAGTGAAAATGACATTTTTCCTTAATTTTCCTTTTTTGCTTTTTGGTAAGGTTTAAATTTTAATATAGATTTAATACCTATTTATTATGTGTTTTGCCTCCCTCTACCTTTTTTTTTTTAATTGTTACTTTGAAACACACACCATCATCCTTATCCAGAATGTAGACTAAAGTACATTATTAGGTTATGACAATAGGTTATTATTTAGCCCCCTCCAAAAAAATGAGGTGAAGAGATGAAAACACAAACTGGGAAAATAATTAAAGGAGAAAACTTAAGGAAGTTCTACACTCTTCAGACGAGAACTACCTAGATTCTGTTGTCTAGAATACAAATTGTTACAGAAAATTGACTAAAAAGCCATCTATTATCAACTAAATTGAGGAAAAGCTACACCACATATACCTTCCCTGACACTCAAAATGCATTTTAAGACTTCTGCGATGTGATTTTTAAAAGTCTCACTTTTGAGGAGTTCCCTGCTGTGACACAAGGGGATTGGCAGCATTTCTCTTTGGAAGAAAAATCTTAGCGTTCCCCTTGTGTCTCAGTGGTAACAAACCCAACTAGCATCCATGAAGGCTCGGGTTCAATCCCTGGCCTCGCTCAGTGGGTTAAGATCCGACATTGCCGTGACCTGTGGTGAAGATCACAGATGTAGCTTGGATCCTACATTGCTGTGGCTATTGTGGAGGCCGGCAGCTATAGCTCCAATTTGCTCCCTAGCCTGAGACCTTCCATATGCTGCAGGTGCAGCCCTAAAAAGACAAAAAAAAAAAAAAAAAAAAAAAAAAGATTGCATAGTCTTTAAAGTGTTTTTAAAGAAATATGTTAAATGTAAAACATTGTAATATTCCAGGAGTACCTATTTTTCACTACTCTCATCACATGTCGCTTATAAGGATATTTAACAACAAAAATTCATTTTCCTTAATGTTATAGAGCTGCAATTTGTTTTTCTTTTTTTTTTTTTTGCAATTTACACACACTGTTGCTTTTCATTTTTATCAAAAAGTAGTTGACAACCTGTCTGTATCCATTCTAAATTATCTACATTCAGAAATATTTCTTCACAGGTCCTGGATTTATTTGAAGTAATGGAAAATTTATAGAAATAGGCATTTTTCTTATTTTTATCATCCATAAAGAACAAGAATGGGTCTCTATTAATTTTTGTTTTCTGCACCTTTAAAATATACTCCTTGCGGTAAAAAGGGGGAAAAAAAACTTCAATTTTAAGTTTAACTCATTTTAAGACTACTGTAGCCGTAATTTTTTGACCATTAACGTATTCTTTAAAGTAAAAGTAAATAGTGTGCACACATTTCACTCCCAATGCTACATTCTTTTGTCTTGTTTCTGTTGGATGATGAGGGTCCTCTTGAATATGAATATAGGAGAAGCATCCTTCCCCACATGCTGTAGTGGAATGGTGAGGAAAAGAACAATGAGGCAGTGCTCCATCCATGATGAAGGGCTCTCTCCTAAAGACTAAAACAAATACTCTCTGTGAAAAAGTAACAGAGCTCATTATTTTTTAGAACAAGGAAAGGCAGGATGTTCTGCAGAGTAGCATGACCCTCTTAAAAAAGAATTATGTGATTGCTTAACCTAACAAAAGCAGGGAGGAAAATGTGGGGTATTTAAATCAGGTGAAATACACACTGGCATAGTAAAGGTACCAAAAGCACACATACTAAAACGAATTTAGTGAGAAATTAGCTAGAACTGTTGCTCATCTTTTAACGAAAGGGAAAGTACAAATGGGACCAAGCAGTGATATTAAGCTGCCAAACCACAATATATAGTTTATGAAAAGGAAAAACACACACAAATAGGTAAGCATTTGTCACCCAGCTCTTTTTTTTTTTTTAACTACACTCGTGGCCTGCAGAAGTTCCCAGACCTGGGATCAAACCTGAGCCACAGCAGTGACCAGAGCCACAGCAATGACAATGCCAGATCCTTAACCTGCTGAGCCACCAAGTAACTCTCTAAATTTATATATATATATAAAATTGGCCCTGCCCATGGCATGTGGAAGTTTCCTGGCCAGGGATCAAACAACTCACATCACAGCAGTGACCAAAGCCATAATAATAGTGACAACACCAGATCCTTAATTGCTAGCCCACCAGGGAAATCCTATCACCCCACTCTTGAGCACCATGGCACACTTAATGATGAGGTGCTAAGACAGCTTAAGATAGAGGTGCATGTATCCCTGGCAGACACAAATCTGAGAGTATGATGTTGCACTTTGTCCAAGTCTATTGGTATACTTATAATAATTATGGATCAGTTTTAGATTAATTATGTTATTAACATACCACATGTTATATTAATTGTTTTAATATACCACATGTATTATGATAACAATTATATATAAATGTATATCACATTGCATATTATAACATAATTCTATAATTATATACTACTACATTATATTATTATAATAACTGAGCTTGCATTTTATGTAGACAGATAGATTATTTTCCTTATTTGTAGCTTCCTTTTCATTCTTGAAGAGAGGTAAGATTTGGAATCAAAGATAGAAATAAATTTGACTCATCTGATCTCAATTATGGGACTTTAATTTTTTAAATGCTTACCAATTAAAAATACATCCCGGCACTTAAAAAACAAAACAAAACACAAAACAAAAAACTTCATTTGCTGCCCTAGTCTTAAGCTCTCAGACTACATTCTGATTTGTAAGTAAATTGCATAAAATCTATCGTTTCTCATAGAGCAGTTTCATGGAGAATTTGTTAGTTTAGCGCTTTGATTAAGGGTAGGCAAATCCTGTACTAAAACCTGAACAAAACAACAACAAAAATAGAAAACTAGAAAAATAAGAACATCTTCAGTTACCCATAGCAGAATTATTTACCACTTACTGTTTATGTATAGTCATGTGTACATGTAATAAGTTATGCTGAGTTTTGAAAAAGAGCATAATGGGTGTATGAACAGTGAATGAGACTTAGGCAGACTGACATTTACCAACAAATCTCATCATTAACAAATGTTTTCTTAAGTGATATAACATTAAATACAAAGCCTGCACCACACTTCTCTGCTTCTGATGATGGGAGGATATTTTTTAGTGGGATGTAGTATCAGAAAAGAAGGAAATAATGTGTACTTGAGTCCATTAGATAGGAAAGAGTGAGGATAAGGTCTGAAAATGAATGCAGTGGAAATCATTTGCCAGGTTGTGTATGTCATTAAAAGCCCTAGTAAGAACTGTGAACTACATCATAGGCAAGAAAGACCTACTGCAGAGCTTTTAAGTAAGGGAGCATATCACGTGATCTAAGTACTCACTTTTCTTAGTAGAGTTGGCTAAACTGCAGTACACATTAGACTACATTTCTGTTCCTGTCCATATTCCCTCTACAGGCTGCCTCTCTGTACTGGTCCTTTGAATTGAATAGATTATATCAATGAGTTCTGTCATGGGTTTAATTAATTGTGTCTCCCCAAAATTTGTTTTGAAATACTAATATCAAGAATCTTTCAAGTGACCTTATTTGAAGATAGAGTTAAGTTATGTTAATCTAAGTATGTTTTTAGAGGAAAACATGAGTCTCCTCCAGTCAATGTGGCAGAAAATGGGTGGACAGGGGATGGGTAATGGAGGGCAGAGTTAAAAGGTGCACCTCATTTTTGTTGGCATTCTCTTGGCAAGTACTTTGTCAGGTAAACACACCTGAAAAGGGAGCTAGGAAAGATTTTCTACCTTTGCACCAAGAAAGAAGAGAAATGAGCTAAAACAATGTGTAATAGACAAGATGAGAACTATTTTTTTTTAAATTACTCAAATGAATTTCTCACATCTGTAGTTGTATAATGATCATAACAATCTGATTTCACAGGATTTCCATCCCACGGCCCAAGCATATCCCCCCACCCCCCAAGCTGTCTCCTCCGGAGACCATAAGTTTTTCAATGTCTGTGGTCAGCATCTGTTCTGCAAAGAAGTTCAGTCTGTCCTTTTTTCAGATTCCACATGTCAGTGAAAGCATTTGATGTTGGTGTCTCATTGTATGGCTGACTTCACTTAGCATGATAGTTTCTAGGTCCATCCATGTTGCTAAAAATGCTAGTATTTCATTCATTTTAATGGCTGAGTAATATTCCATTGCGTATATGTACCACCTCTTCTGGATCCACTCCTCTGTCGATGGACATTTTGGTTGTTTCCATGTTTTCGCTATTGTAAATAGTACTGCAATGAATATCGGAGTACATGTGTCTTTGCGTGTCGTAGTTTTCTCTGGATAGATGCCCAGGAGTGGGATTGCTGGATCAAATGGTAGTTCTATGTTTAGTTTTCTGAGGAATCTCCATACTCCTTTCCACAGTGGTTGCACCAATTTACAATCCCACCAACAGTTTTTAACAGGGTTCCTTTTTCTCCACACCCTCTGCAGCACTTATTGTTTGTAGACTTTTGGATGATGGCCATTATGGCTGGTGTAAGGTGGTACCTCATAGTGGTTTTGATTTGCATTTCTCTAATAATGAGTGATGTTGAACATCTTTTCATGTGTTTCTTGGCCATCTGTATATCTTCTTTGGAGAACTGTCTGTTTGGATCTTCTGCCCATTTTTTGACGAGGTTGTTTGTTTTTTTGGTATGGAGCTACAGAAGTTGTTTATAAATTTTGGAGATTAATTCCTTGTCCCTTGATTCACTTGCAAAGATTTTCTCCCATTCTGTGGGTTGTTTTTTCGTGTTGTTTAGGATGAGAACTATTTCTGAAAGGGAAATTAAAATAACTATCTTCTTTTAGTGATAAAGACAAAAAGTGATCAGTAAACAAAGTTTATAACACTTAATAGTTTAATTTGAACCATAGTATTAATTTCTTTTAATCTTGACTCTGAGTGGGTTACTGGGCTGCTTAATGAAGAAAATAGAAATTAATGTATATATTATTTACTTATTAAGTTATTATAACTTGCTCAAAATGCATACACCATCATATTAGCTGTTGTAAATAATTGTTTTCTTCCATTTTCTTTCTATGACTTAAATTATCCCAACAGAGAACTGTCTCACTTGAAGTATGGGTACGTAATGCCTAGGAATGATAAAACATTTCATTTTCACACTGTAAACATTGAACTTCTTATCTGTTTGAGTGGTAGAAAATATTATAAGAATGCAGCAGGCTGTATATTCAAAACACAGTACAGTTTGAAAGAAATAACATTTTATATTTAAATGTATGTATATATATAAATATAAACAAAAAGCTTTTGTAAATATATATACATATATATAAAGATTTTTACATATATAAATAAAATACATATATATAAAGACAATTGGAACTTTGTTTCCACAGTAAGAATCAATGTTTTGTGTTTTGAAGATATTAATAATAAAGTCAAGGACTTGACATGTGTCAACCAAAGCTAGAATGCTTTGGCTCGGAGTGCTGGAAAATCAGTGAAGTAGAAAAAGAAAGAAATAAACCATTTAAACTCTTCCCCAAAAATAAAGATTATTTTCTGTAATGAAATGTGCATATTATTTCACCGATCTTTTTCCTTAACCACTCTCAGCATTGTCAAGAAAAACATGCCAATGGAATAATGATTTTACTTCAACTTGAACAAAATAAAGAATGAACAATTGATTTTGATTCTAAAATGATATTTATAGACCCAGCAAAATGTCCCTATAACATAAACCTACTTTTCTTTCCTTTTTCCCAATGGGATATATTTATTCAACGTGACATATAGTGAATAGGAATGAAATTTTATCATTTAATTTTGGAAAGAGAATTTTAAAATGTAATATACATAGGTCGGTTAACCCAATTAAGAATTAAGCATTTTTAAAGTTATATTTTTTTGTGGCCTCACCCACAGTACATGGAATTTCCCAGGCCAGGGACTATATTCTAGGTGCAGCATCAACCTACACAGCGCCAAAGCAATGCCAGATCCTTTAACTTACTGTGCCTGTGGTGGGAATTGAACCTGTGCCTCCCCAGTGACCAGAGCCACTGAAGTCAGATTCTTAACCCACTATACCATAGCAGGAAATCCTAAAGTTACAATTTTTAACTCAACTTATAAAAATGCCCCAATAAATAGATTATCACCTATCTTTTAGAAACTAGTTTAAAACAACAGTTAAAATAATTAACCATTTTAAAATAGAACGATTCCTATCATTTTACTTGAATATCTGAAAACATATTGCCCATTACAAAATTGCTGAACTTAATCTCAGGAACAAGTTACTGCTGTTATTCATATTTTTAGTGAAAGCAGAGAGACACAGAGCTAGTTTTAGTTTTACTTAATATATGCATTAAACATTGGAGCTTTTGTTTGTTTATTTTTTCACTTAAAACAAGGCATTAGTCATTACTCCATGGAAATTAGGACTGAAATCAAGGTTGGAACCACACAGCTGAGTTTTGGGGCTATTTTAGGTGGGATCATCTGCAGAAAGTGCAGACATTACCACAAGCAACATCTGGTAGCTATGTGAGCATGCATTTATGGGGAAGCTATCACATCCGGGTATTCTTAGCACATACCCAGGATATAAAAAGTCAGAGTACACAAAAGACAAAAGCCTTCTTTTTCAGAAAAACATAATTTTAAAATATATTTTGAGCACTTTTTTAAACAAGATAATATTATGGGCTAGGAATAGACAAGATCATAAAGTAGAGTTGGCTTCTTCCTTCCAAATGTATGCTCTTAGAAAGAAGTGATGGATAAATCCTTACAATTCAGTGACAACTCCTAAGCCATCCAAAAGCATAGTTCTTTAGAGGCACAGCTATCTCTGGAAACAAAGGTTAGCAAAGCATAAATATAGATTTTTAACAGGTGACCATTGATTACCCATGTTCTTTAATTTGCCCAGATGTCTGCTTTGATTTAGATACTGATTGATGCTTTCCTTGATAAAAGAGAAACTGACATCAGTGATTTAGAGTTGAAAATTCTGACCTCTTGAATTTTCCTGCTGTTTAATATGCAGCTTGACTCACAACCTATCTTTCTGGCTTGCCTCATTTCCTCTTACCTTGCCAAGAAGTGAACTCTGTCTCCTATGCTTATAAAAACATAACCGAAAGCAAACTGAAAGCTCATAACTTTAATGTTACATAAAAGATACAGAAAGGAAATAAAGGTCTGGTCAAAATAGATAAAACTGTGTTATACAAGTCACAATTTTGCAAAATCTTTCTGTTAAATATTTAAGTGTAAATGTAAAGATTAGGGTTGTTTTATTACGAGAAATTTGCAATATTGATGACAATTGTTGAATGTTGAAATTTAATTCTTATAAACTTGAAGACCTATGATTCAATTGGGTGCATTTTGATGCTAGATACATGATATGCTGAAATTAAATCCTTACATTTTTCATTTTTTTTAAAGTAAATCACTACAGTATAGTTAATTTACCAAATCAAAGTCAGGAAAGTCAAATTGTATGATAGGAGGTGAACTCACTTTTGAAAAACATATTGAAAATAGTAAACATTATAATTTCTTAATATTAATACTTAAACAAGCTCCTTCCACGAATATGTTGTCTTCCGTTCACAAGTTGAAAATGATTGTTTAAGTGTTATTTCTAAAGTTGCTTCAGAGTTTCTGTTGCAGCACAGCAGCAACGAATCCAACTAGGAACCATGAGGTTTCGGGTTCAATCTCTGGCCTCCCTCAGCGTGTTAAGGATCCGGCATTGCTGTGAGCTGTGGCGTAGGTCGCAGATGTGGCTCAGATCTGGCGTTGTTGTGGCAGTGGCATAGGCCAGCAGGTCTAGCTCCAATTTGACTCCCAGCCTGGGAACCTCCATATGCCGTGGGTGCAGCCCTAGATAAGCAAAAAATATATATAAATAAATAAAATAAAAATAAAGAAATAAAGTTGCTTCTAATATTGATTAGTGATTTTGCAGAAAGGAATTCCAAAACATTAACTAATGCATTGCTTTAATGTGAATTCTCATTGTGTATTTGTTCATAGGAATGATTTCAGAATCAAAACCCAAGTTTGTACAGTTAGCCCTCCAAATCAGGAGATGTAGAACCTGCAGATACAAAGGGCAGTCTGTAGAAAGCCATTCGATGTAAGGGACTTAAGCATCAAAGAATTTTGGTATGATGAGGGGGGATGCTGGAACCCACCCCTTTAGACACCAAGAGACAACTGTGTTTGCTTTCTTTAGTTGTGTATTATCAGTTTTAGAATATGTAATTTTGTATTTCTATTGACATCAAACTTTCTCAAAAAAGATAGTCAAATATCTTTTTCCAGAGAGGTCTTTCTTATAACCAAGAGATATTAAAAATAGCAAGTTTCAAGTTAAATCAATATAACAAAAAGTAGCAAAGTTAAGTTTTAAAGTAGTATTCTAACTGGGAAGTGAGGCACATGGCCAAAAGGTCTTCACAGTTCATTTCCTAGAGCCCACATGGCACGGTGTGGTAGATATATCATTTATGTTGAACACACGAATCTCTCCCAACATGGCAGTCCCTAAAGTCGTCAGTTATCTGCTGCTTTGGCTTACTGTCTGTGTGACCTTGCAGGTTGCCTTAATTGTTAAAGCCTCATTGATCACCACATGCCATTAGAAGTGAATATATTACGGCTGCCTCCAGAGATTCAGTAGCAGAAAAATTCTAGGAACCATTGAAATGTTAATTCTTAGATAATCCTGTCTGACATGTTTATTTCTATGGGAACAAATCATTAATGAGTAATTATGCTTCTGTGAAGAAACACTATGCTAATGATTTGCCTAAATTTAAGCTAAAGAAAGATTTTGTTCTCTTAAGAAAAAAAAGGTTAAATTTGTGCACTATTTTATGAAATAATGTTTCAAACAGTGTGAGGATATTGTGTAAAATGCTTCTCTTCCCTGGTAGAATTGACTGAATTAGAGCAAATTAAGGATAGTGGTTCTCTAATTGTCCAGTATATCCTAGAAAACCCAGAGAGTACCAAAGTATAGTATGCATTTCAGTATACCATGGAAACAGTATACTGTTTTCTGTATAGTATGTTTTTCAATATACTATGAAAATAGTGTGTCTTCTTGAAATCATTTAATCTTTCTGCTTTGAAATGAGTACATTTTATTACCCCTCCCATCTCAGTGGCCAGTTTTCTTTCTTTTCTTACACATGTTCAAACTCAGACTTTTCTTCTGAATTCCAGACTGATTTACCCAAACACCTACCCAGAATCTCCTCTTGTAATTCTCACCTTATCTTAAACTTAGCCCTTCTAAAATAAAACCCTTGGTGCCCTACCCTTACCAACCCCTCCCTTCTTTATGCCCCTCCCCGACCCCGTCTCCTAATGGCCTTTCCCATCTCAACAAATAACTGCCATCCTCTTGTGTACTGAGAGTCATCTTTGACTTCCCTTGTTGTTATATTCTTTGCATCCAAGCCCTGTCACTAAGTCCTTTCCAAAATTATCTTATATCTGCCCATGTCTATCGTCTCTGAAAATACCCTGGTCCAAGTCTCCATCATTTTTTCTTTAGGCCATTACAGTTCCCTATAGCCTGATCCTAAACATTCACCATGCTTTGGCCAGGCTGATTCAAAGTATACCATATCAAGTCACTCTTGAGTCAAATTTCTTAAGTGGCTCACCTTTGGGAATAAAGTACACACTCCTTGGGAGGCTAACAAGATCCCACACAGCGGGGCCATTTTCCTCTACTCACCGGACACCTGCCATTGCTCCTTTCTCTGTGACATCCTGTCGCTCCTGGACTCTGGAAGTCTTTCTAACTTAGGGCCTTTGCTCTTCCTCCTCCCTGTCCTCATGCTGCTTCTCCCAGGCGTCCTCACTATCGCTACTCAGTCATCTCTTTAGGCGAACCCTCCTGTCTAGAGCTTTTCCACCCAAGCATTACCTGCCATAGCAGTCATTTTATGGTCAGTTACTTGTTTATTCCTTGGTTTTCTGTGCTCCTAACTGGA
Organism: Sus scrofa; assembly: GCF_054392235.1. Classification (NCBI taxonomy): domain Eukaryota; kingdom Metazoa; phylum Chordata; class Mammalia; order Artiodactyla; family Suidae; genus Sus; species Sus scrofa. The sequence goes on along the minus strand of NC_139383.1, from coordinate 45,845,028 downwards.
CCATGAGTCTCATAGGTTCAGGGACTTGTCAGTCTTGAGCCTCTTTGAATGTATCCCTAGCCAGAACTAGAAAATAAGTAGTCCATTGATAAATCCCTCTTAAATAATGAATGAGAGGTAGGAATAAAATGATTTTGGATCTCAAAAATTGGCAGGTGTGGAAGCACAGAGAAAATTACCAAGGGAAGGCAGGAAATCACAGAAAGAGCTATGTCTGTTGTCTTAGGAAGAGGCAGGGTTTAGAGGGAAATAAAGCAGAAGTAGTTTGGAGCTGCCATGGAAATCAGAAGCCCTAGTTACATAGGACCTCTGGGCTTTCCAACTACCTAGACTCAGTCCAGATTTTTTTCTCCAGTGTTACATGACATTGTTTGCATTAATCTGGGTAGCAATCTGGTACATTATAGACATGTAATAAAATATCAATAATTATATCAATATTTGCAGAGTTCTGTTCTTTCCAAATATCCTAAAAAATTCCTGTCTTTAAGCTTTGTATCAGATGCCTACACAGTTTCCTGGATATGTTTGTATCTGTGTGCCTGTAGGTTGTAAACTGCCAAAAATACAGACTCAGAGTTGATTTAGCTGAGTTATCACTTACTATGGTTATTGTCAATAGATGAAATCATAAACATCTTAACTCTGGGTCAAACTTTACCTTGCAGTATTTTACAGTTGAAGTGTGTGTTAATTATTGATCAACTCTCTCACTGAAATAGAAACTTAATTTTATTCAAATGGTGGAAGAATTTTAGGATAGCATTTAAAAGAAATTGAGAGTAGAAGGCCAAGGACTGAAATAAACGTTTTCATCCATAAAACTATTGCACTTAAAATTATCAAAAGTAATTACATTCATGTGAAGTATATTTTAAAGTAACTTAAATGGCACAATCTGTTCAGAATTACACAAAGCTTGTCATTAGTGACCTCACTGGTGGCTCCAGAGAATTTGGTTTATTGGCTTATCTATAAAGCTAGCCAATGCTCTGTTGGGATTTTCATACCACCCCAAGAAGCATGACAATTCTGTTATGTTAGGAAATTCTACTGCTCACATTTCTGTCAGTATTTAAGACTAATTAGAAATATTGCATGGTATATGCCTAAATTTACAGTTAAAATGGTTGGCTGTCTGAATTTGGAATGGACTTTGATTTTATCACCAGGGAATGAAATTGCTCAATGTTTTGGATTTGATGGCTTCAAATTGATATGCATAGCATGTGACAACCTACTTGAAATGAAAGTAGTTAGACAATTGGATCGCCTTCCTTTCCAATCAGACTTCATATCAATAATGATTAATCCTTGCAGAGAAAATATTTTCAAATTAAAAGCTGAGCATTTGGCGAGTGGGAACTTTGCTTATTAAGTTTTATATTCCCAGGCTCTAACCAGTTGCTTTGCAGAATAATTACTAAATGTTTACTGAATGATTGATTGTATGAAGGAATTAAACATTTTAAAATAGACATTCTGCCTTGTCAGAACCAAATTATCCCTCAAAAAAATGAAAGAAAAGAAGGCCCTTTATATGCCTAAGTTCTAGTAGCAAAGTAGTACATTTTAGAAGACAATTAAAAAATATTATCTCTTCTACCCAATGTAAAATGAACTGTTATTATGCACATTGTTATTCTGAAAGAAAAAGCTACACTACAAACGAAAGTAAAGGGTACTCTCAGATCCATTTATGAGGTGACAGGAATATTAAAGCAAGTAGTGACACAAGGTGAACAGAGATACTATGTTCATAATAATTAACCTCTTGCTCCATCATTGTAAGAACAATTAAGAGCAAATTTATTAATAAGATTCACTGCAGTAGTATGATAGTCACCATGTGAGGATTAGTTCGTGAGATAAAATTTTTTAAGGTAAAAAACAGAAAGAAGGAATCAAAGACAACACTGAAAAATATTTTGCCCTCAATCAGTGGAGCATCAGGGCAGCAAGGGCAGAGTCTTTCCCACCTGCTTTGATCAAGTACCCTGAGGCCATAAGGGACAAAGGAGATGAGCAGTCTGCTTCCTTGGCTGACAGAAAACAGCGGACTGATCCCCCCCACCAGGGCCCTTATTTCTTGCTGCCAAATAAAAACAGCTGTGTCTGAGTGCTCTGACAGGGACAGGCTTGTCTAAACCTCTCTCAGCACTGCACAAATGCCCCATACTATTTTTGTCTAACAGAATGAAACTATTTGAGCCACTCTTCCCAAAACAAGGAATTTGGTTTCAAGTAGCATGAAGCCTTCCCTTCACTTGGCACCCAATGTAAGCTCCTTAATAAGTCTGTCCATAACTGATGGACATTCTCAGCCTTGGCACTGTTGACATTTGGGGCTGAATCATTCTCCATCATGAGGTGCTGTCTTCACAACAAGGCTGTTTAGCAGTATCCTAATCTCTACGCCTTCCCTCAGTTGTGAGGACCAAAAATGTCTGCAGATGTTGCCAGATGTTCCTTGGGAGAAGCAGGGGCAAAATCAGACACCTCCATTGAGAGCCACTTATCTACACACACACACACACACACACACACACACACACACTTCTTGAACTATTTCAAACCTCTAATCAGCAATTTCCAAATGATCATTACAGAAAATGAGTAAATTTTTTTGTATTCATTTTTTATCCTAGTTTTAGGGAGAGAGAGAAAGCCAACTGTTAGCCTGTGTATTCTGCAAATTTTTTTGAACAGTAAATAGCACATTGATTATGTTTAGGATTTAGAAAGTGAATTATCATTAAATGCTTCATGAATCAAGATAAATTTGAACTTGTCAGCATGACCCAAATAGAAGAATGATCTTAATTTAAAAACAAATTTCCTAGGTAAGATAAGGCAAAAATAACACTTACCTATTTCTGTCTGAGTTTGTGAAATAACTGATGAGTAATAACCCCCTACTTGCCCCCCCTCAATGTAGCACCTGTGATATAACAGCCTAGACAGAAAAGGACTTGTGAAGAACTGGTTAGGAGGAGATCATTAAGAATTGGGATGAGGAGTTCCCTTCGTGGCACAGCGGAAACAAATCTGACTAGGAACCATAAGGGTGTGGGTTGGATCCCTGGCCTCGCTTAGTGGTTAAGGATTTGACGTTGCTATGGCTGTGGTGCCGGCCAGCAGCTGTAGCTCCGATTTGACCCCTAGCCTGGGAACCTGCGTCACTGAAAAGACAAAAGACAAAAAAAAAAAAAAAAAAAAAAAAAGAATTGGGTTGAGAAGAGTTCTCTAGTGGTTCAGTGGGTTGGGAATCCAGAGTTGTCACTGCTATGGCTTGGGTTGCATTTCTGGCCCAGAAACTTCCACATGCTGCAGGTGCAGCCAAAAAAAAAAAAAAAAAGAATTGGGATGGAACCAGCAGAAAAAGTCCAAATTGTAGTCAACTGGGCTGCTGTGATTGATCTTGCATTTTTTCCAGTTCAAGTGACACCCTGAAACCCCCACACTATCTATCCACTATTTCTAGGACAGGAAGGTCAGTGGCCTTGAGACTGACCACTGTCGATGTGCATTCTTTCTTTTTTCCTTTGGCTGTGCCAGTGGCTTGCGGAAGTTCCCATGCCAGGGCTCAAACACACACCACAGCAGGGACCTGAGCTACTGCAATGCCAGTGCCAGATCCTTAACCACTGGCCACCAGGGAACTCCTCTGTGTTCATTCTTAACACCACTGCAGGCCTCACCTCTTCTAAGGGGCTGCATGCTCAGAGCACAAATAAGGCTACGCAGGGAGAATATGATGGAAAATGTAAATTTGGTGAAACTTCTTTTTTTTTGTCTTAAAGAACTGCCCCCTCCCAGCACCAGCAAGCATCTTTCCAGAGTAGCAAACAGAAATCTCAGCCAATAATACCTTTGCAAGACACACAATTTTATTTTCTACAACTTCATTTCCATCTCTATTCTCCATTCTGATAAGGAAACAAAATTAATTCCAGTCAATGAGGATCCCCCCCGCTGACCCTGTCTTGTGCTTTCTTCACAGGGCCAAGGCTCAGGTGGCTCAGGTGGTCTTGTGCTCTGGTGGCCTTAGGTCAATAAGTCTCCGGTCAGATACTCAGCTTTTACCTGCTTTTTGCTCCTTAGATCACACTCAAGGCAGAATTTAGAACTTTAGACTCAAAAACAGGAAAAGTCTCCCTTAGGGCTTTCACTCTAGCATGATGGAAGTAGTTAGAAAATAAAAAGGTTAATGGAGTTCCCTGATGGCTCAACAGGTTAAAGATCTGGTGCTGTTACCACTGTGGCTCCAGTCACTGCTGTTGTGCAGGTTCCACTCCTGGCCCAGGAACTTCAGCATGCTGCCAGTGTGGCCAAAAAAAAAAAGTTACAATTCCCACAACATTACCCTGAAACTTCTTAAGCACCTTAATATATATTCAGTTGTATTGAGTGCTCAAATTACTGGAAAATCTATTCTGTAATTCAATGGAGATGTTTATATAAATAGAAATTTATGTGAGTAGCTCTGGTATGAAATAGCTAAAGGTGGGCTCCCCTGGTTCAAACTTGAATTGGGAGCAATATGGGAAGGAGTAGATAGGGGGCTAACTCCTCTGCCTTGTGGTTTCCCTCTTCCCCTAGAACTGTTCCTAAGTCTCTATTCAGGAATCCAAATAATCACAGAAAAATAGTTTTAACACCACTGTAGGTAATAAGTGCTTTAGCTGGAATAGTATCAATAGCAAAATAGTTACAAGTAAGAAGGTGCATTTCTTGGCGACAGTTGAAAACTAGAATTTTTTGTCATCTTTCTGAAATAACAATTAAGGTACAACTAAATCCTTTAAAAAAAAAACTTTAATGAACACCATTGTAATTTATTTATTTTATTATATTTTATTTATTTATTTTTGGTTATGCCCACAGTATGCAGGAAGTTCCTGGGCCAGGGATCATACCCTCACCCCATAGCAGCGACCCAAGCTACCGCAGTGACAACACCAAATCTTTAACCCACTGAGCCACAAGGGAACTCCTCCACTGTATTTTAGTTGTGTGAAAACTATCATGAGTTCATGCAAATTAATTCAAGAACAAAAATTATCTTAGCCTATTTTGATCAGGCACATAACTAAAAAAAAAAAAAAAAAATAGCGTCTCAACATAAAATGACAGAAATAGGAGTTCCCGTTGTGGCTCAGTGGTTAATGAAACTGACTGGCTTCCATGAGGACTCAGGTTCAATCTCTGGCTTTGCTCAGTGGGTTAACGATCCAGCGTTGCCATGAGCTGTGGTGTATGTTGTAGACATGATCCCGCATTGCTGTGGCTGTGGTATAGGCCGGCAGCTGTAGCTCCAATTGGACCCCTGGCCTGGGAACCTCCATATGCCACGGGTATGGCCCTAAATAGACCAAAAAAAAAAAAAAAAGACAAATAAAGTAGACCTCACATCATAACACTTACTTCCGGTAGTTGATGGAATTAAGTGCCAAATAAAGCTTCACTAAATGAGTGAATGAATTAATGAAGTGATAGATATGTGAATAAATGAATTACTATAAGTGGAAAAGGTGTTGCAGCTTCTAAAGAATTCACACAGAAATGCGTCCACATTCCTAAAATGTAAAATACTTTGAATAAGCTTAGAAGTTGAGTGGTTCACTGCTGCTCTTGTTAATTTAGCATGAGCTCAGTTGCCATAGACCAGAGTCCAGAGAATGAAGATTTGATAGGCCAGGGATGGGAATTACTTTAAACATCAGAATTTCATATCCAAGTTTAGATTCCTATTCCTTTTGATTATGAATATAGAAAAAAAGGATTTGACTTTGAAAGGACTTGCTAAGGAATGATCAGACAAGCAAAAACACAAATTCTAGGAACTGAGCCAGGCTCTGATTTCTTGTCCCTGGAGTGTTTTATTTAAGGAAACCATTGATTTCTGCCACTACTCTGAAGAAACTCATGTGCACAAAGGTGGCCAAAAAATCTGCCTCTAATTCAGTTTTCTAGGATCCTTTCCAAGGGGAGATCAACTGCTTTTGGATTAGCACATGAGCCACTTTGCTGAAAGTAGCCTTTTATGCTTTAAGCTCAATTTTTTTACTAGTGTGTACATTGAAAAGAAAAGAAAAAACTCTCTGTGATAGTTTCTATGAATCCTAGAAACTTTAGCTTGCTTCATTTGAATACTTAAGAGAAAGAAAATACTGCTATAATCAAATGAAGCTCTTCCAAAGAAACTGTCAACAGCTTACTATTTGCTTGAGGCTTACTTGAGGGCCTTTCCTTATGAGATACTAAAGTACAATTAAAAACATCTAGGCTTATGCCTTATGATCTGAAGAAAACTGCAAAATCACTAGTAATTTTTATTAATGGGTAAACATACTTTGAAAAGGGGCCAATAGAAAGTCTTTACACTTTGCAGCTTAAAATAATGATGCATCTTAACTGCCCCCCTCCCTGCCCCAGTAGACTAAAACACTTTCTTTTAATGTGTGTGGAGACATTGTCGTCTCAAAACTGGCCTCAGACTCAGACATAAAACATTGGAAACACTGTGACATATGCGTAGCATGCCTGATGTCCTTGCCAAGAGTAATTCTCTATTAGGCAAGAAAGTAAACTGGATGGTGTTTAGTCTTAATAAACGTGGCCAGTGATGCCATAACTCTTAGGGGTTGTGTGGATACATTTCGAATAAGGAGCTTATTATTTTTAGTAGCATCATGAAAAACGGAATTGAAAATCCAGGGAAGCACTGTGACCTTATGGAAATCATGCTTCCTGTATTAGGAGACATAAGCCCGATGTTCTTGTTTGAAATAGATTTACCCATAATTTTATTGACACACAAAGTTTCTCCTTAGTGGGCCCCAAACACTACCTAGGGCTGCTGCTAGACAGCAAAGACATCACAGTCATGTAGGGTGGCTGTTGGCCATCAACACCCAGAGTCCTTCCTTTCATCAGTGTGGCACTTCTTGTCACATGTAGCCCATTCTTTTTTTTACATCCATTCTGCCATTGCATTTAAAGCATTTTTGCATTGGATTATTTTTGCATCAGAGCAAGCAGAAATTTATTTAGAAAATTAAGTACAAAGAGAAAGTCATTCATCCCTTCTTCAAGTCCTACCAATTTCAGAGGTAATTACTTTAAAATCTCGAGAAGTCTCTCTATATTTCTACCGTGATGCATATGGCTATATTTAGGCATTCACTTCTCAAATTACCACTGATATCCAGTTATGCTGCAGAAGGATATACCTGTCTGTCGTCAGCCCTATCTGTCCAGCTTGCTCCTCCCAAGAAAAAATCATTTCTTTGTAAAGTAACAAGCAAATAGTAAGATGTTATTGTGAATGGCACATTCCAACTTTTTCACAGATAAATATTAATTAAAATTATCTTTCCTCTTTTTTTTACACCCTTGTCACTTTTTCCCTGATAAGTAATTGCCCTGTTTTTTTTATTCACATAATTTTCAATATGCCCCTCCTTTTTCTTCTTTGAAGCCTTCGTCAAATCTACCGTATGACTCTTTAATGATGAGACGTCTCCTGTTCCATCGAATGATTTCTGTATGTCTCATTTCCTCTGTCTTGTTTAATTCAGCTTTTGCTGAAGCATCTTATATATTAGCTTTTTGGATTCAAAGGATGCAAGGAGAGCCTGGGCACATCTATATATAGCTTTATTCTACTCTCAGACTTAGTTTTGTGCTAATCTTTTATACACAAAATTTGAATGATTTTTCCTCAGAATTTTGAAGGCCTTGCTCCATGTATCTCTAGCTTCCTGTGTTGGTATTGAAAATCTAACAATCTTCAGATATTTATTTCTTTATGTGTGATCTCTTTTAATGTTGCTCTTTTAAGGTCTTCTTTCGATTTTTAGCCATCCGAAATTTCACAAAATTATACTTAGCGTTTTCCTTTGACCTTCGCTGCCGGAAAGCTGCAGGGACCCTCCCCTCTGTGGCAGGGTCCTGAAGTACTGGGTCTCCTGGTCTCAGATTTCAGCTCTTGTTTTTCATTTCTGTCTTTTGTCGTCATTTCTGAGGTAATTTTTGTAAAGTTCAATATTTATATTGATTTTTTAATCAATACCTCTTCCTGATTTTCAATTTCCCGACCATTTTTCCCTTTTCATAACCTACCTTCATTTGGGGAAAGCATTTACAATCTTCTCCTTACCACTAGTCTTCTGAAATCTCATAAAATGGTGTTTTTCTCATGTTGGTGGATGCTCCGTGGACCCTCTGTGGACCCTCCATGGGCTCTTTGTGGACTCTCCGTGGAACCTCTGTGGCAGGACTTCAGTACTGATCTCCTAGTCTCTCCTATTCCTTCGTCTCTTTATCTTCTGTCTTAACATGCATGGTATTTTCTTTACTTTGTATTTTAACACTTCAAGACCTTTTTCTTATTTTTCATCTAACTGCTCTGATTGTTTCCCCTGGTACTGTTGTTTTTCTATGAAGAAAATAACCTTCTGTTTTCTCCCTAAGGATATTATTTAATTACAGTTTTTGGAAAGTTTCTCCGTTTCTCTGATGTATCAGCCAGGGTCCCAGCAGGAGACGGATGTGTTTAAATTCAAAGAGTTTAATTGAAGAGGGTTTAATGGAGAGACTACTTATAGGTGTTTGGGCAGAGATGAGGGAGCCGAGAAGATCCTGCTGATGCCTGGGAGCCAGCACCACACGCAGGCCCAGGAAGGCGGGAGAGGCATCACCAGAGCCAGGGAGAGCTTGGAGCAGAGGCCGAGACCCAGAGCCAGTGACAAATGTGGAAAACGCTTTCAGCTTTTCACCACTGAGTATAATGTCAGCTGCAGGGCTGTCACATATGGCCTTTATTATGTCGATATATGTTTCCTCTCTGCCCATGTTCTGAAGGGTTTTTTTTTAATCATCAATGGATGTAAGTCTTATCAAAAGCTTTTTATGCTTCTGTTGAGATGATCATATGGTTTTTATTCTTCAGTCTGTTGACTTAGTGTATCAACATCCAACCTCTCTGATGAGGGATGAGCAGTGTGGCTGCTGAGGTGGGGAAGGGTAACCTTGAGCTTGCTCCTCCACCCCCACCCCACCCCCTGCCGCTTTTCCCCTGTTTTAGTTTGGTGCGGCCTGTACCCCATCCTTCCTGGAAGCTCTGTGGAGTAGACCAGCTCACTTCTTTGTGCCCCCTCCACAGGAAATTTAAGGTTAAGGGTCAATAGTGCTGTTCAATTAGCTGGTAATCCTCCCTCTATTTTCTACCAGCTGATTTATGTTTTACTCTTAATGAATAGGTTCTCAGTGACAGCTTTGTAGACATACTTCTTCGAGGTAAAGATTTTCATTATAGTTTTTATTTTATTAGCCACATTATATCCTCTTTGTTCAGTTTTCCTAGCTGCAAAGTGTTTCCTTTCATTAGCTACTTGGTCAAGTTTTAAAAATGGAATGAATTCTGTTGAGAATATTTTTACAATTATTTTCTTCCATTTTTTAGTAAATTCATTTTTTTTTCATCTTCAAGTTCCCAGTTTATCTCTCCAACTTAAAAAGGAACTGGAACTTGTATTTTGTAAAGGTACCATAAATATTTTCATTTTTTCCAGCCTCTCCTTGCAAATGAAGAGTTATGCTTGCCCAGTTTGGATTTGTAATTGAAGGTTCAGTCTGTTTTGGCAGAGAAGGGGGATGAGAGTGATGTGGAAGTAACACAGAACTTGCTCTTGCTTTAACTTGTAGCCGCTTTCATGGGGGTAGTTGAGTGAGAGGACTCCAAAATCAGACCAAAGGAGACAATTAAATAACAAGAAGCACAAACAGCAAAAATGGCAGTCCTGCATAACAGAATGGGAGCTGCTGTCCTTGGTACTTGTCCTTGGTACCAATCAAAAGTTTATTTTCTGTGCTAGAGACCTGTGTTGACTCAATGAGAAAAGAGTTTGCAGTGGGACAAGGTATGTAATGGATGTGCCTGCTGGCACCAAGAACATCCTCAACATCCTGCAAAGCCAGATTCTCAGTTTGGCTTGTGTTTCAAGAGACAAAGCTAGCAAATGCTCCTCTAAGACTTGTGCTGAATCTTCACAGGTGAAAAACAATTTCTACCAAATAGCTTTGGTTGAAAAGCTGTCTAACACTTAGAGATCAGGAGAGTGAGAAGGAACTGAAATGGAGAGAGATAGTGAACTGCTAGTGAGGTAGACACCAAAACAAGAGGAAAATATGTCCTGAAAAAGTGAAGAGCCAGAAGGAAGGATGCCATCTAACATGTGTTCTGCAGCTGTTAAGTAAGATGGGAAATTAAAAATGGCTGTTGCATTGTCAATGTAGAGGGAAAAAAATATAAGTTTGACAAAAGCAATTTCATAAAAGGTTGATGGGGTTGGTAAAGCAATTTCATAAAAGGTTGATGGGGTTGGTAAATAGAAAACAATAAGAAACAGTTAATATAAAAGAATATGAAAAAGAAAATATATGTATAACTGAATCATTTTGTGTGCAGCAAAAATTAACACAGCATTGTAAATCAATGAGATTTCAATAAAATAAATTTTTAAAAAGATATGGTTAAAATAAACAATTTTTAGGGAATTTTGCTATAAAGTGAATGCTCAAACTGAAGAAAAAATGTACAAAGTGGGAAAAATGAGGAAGGAAGTTTTTGTTTTTTTTTTTCTTTCATTGAAGACCAAAAATATTAAAGCATGATGTATGGAGCTGGAATACTATACCAGAGAGAAAACACTGAAGTGGGGAAAAGACCATTAGTAGCAAGTACAATACACTTGAAAATTGCAACCCTGCTTCTTGAGGTGCCACTGGGAACCACTAGGTCTCATTATTTTGCTGACGCTACTTCCATAGAACTTGGAGGGGGGCATTTAGTGATTTGACCCCCAATATTAAATTTGAATTCTTCTACTTTATTAAAATTTGCACTCATTTAATTATTGTTTGGCAGACATTAACTCCTAATTCCATTGTCAAGCTACTTTTTTCTCCTACATGTACAATCCAGTGGTCTTTAAAATAGAAATTTGAAGGGGAAGGAATGTGAGATAAGTATTTATGCTCTCATATTACCTTAATTTCCTCAAAATTAAACTTTATGTTGTTCCTGTCATGGCGCAGTGGTTAACGAATCCAACTGGAAACCATGAGGTTGTGGGTTCCATCCCTGGCCTTGCTCAGTGGGTTAAGGATCCCACGTTGCCATGAGCTGTGGTGTAGGTCGCAGACGTGGCTCAGATCCCACGTTGCTGTGGCTCTGGCATAGGCTGGCGGCTACAGCTCTGATTAGACCCCTGGCCTGGGAACCTCCATATGCCGCCGGAGCGGCCCAAGAAATGGCAAAAAGACCAAAAAAAAAAAAATTAAACTTTACTATGTAAGCATTACTTTTGGTAATGTATTTTTATTGCATTATCTATTTTTTCCAAGATGTGTTTAAGAAATATTTTTTAAATAAATTGAATTCATTTTCTCTCCTGTTTATCCCCACTAAATGCACTAATGTGTAGAATCATTAATTTTTAACTTTTGAAAATTTAAACAGTGCACATTTTCCTTAAAACTAATTGTTTTTTATGCTGGTAGTTAAAGCAATATTAAAATAAAAATCACTGCCCAGCTGAAAAATATGAGAATCTAAAAATATAACTTTTTCCACTTAACATAAAAGTTACAGATTTTATCTAAGGAAATAAAATGTCTCTGACCAGTGCACAGAAAGCTTATTACCATAGTATCTGGGAGTACACAGACAAAGTGGAAAGACCAACATATACCAGATTTCAGTCTAGCCCATATGCTGGCAAGATTCAATGTTTTTTATTTGTCACATCATTCTAAAAGACATAGGGAATTTTTCATCTTTCGTAAAAATAATATGAACATACACACACACACACACACACACACATTTGGGTTTTCAGTTTAAATAACACTATATCACTGTAAAAGAAAATGGCATTTGGAACCAGGTAATGTAAAAATAAGTTTTTATTTAAATAATCCACTAAAAGTGTCTTACAAGGATGGTGATTATTAGTCTTCTCTTCCCCACCAAGACCACTGCAGCTTTTGTTTCAATTGAAGTAAAAGGCTCATTGAACATAGGGATTCCTACTGTGGCAAGATAGCAATGAGACTTTTATTTCCAATTAGTAAAGTCTTAGAACTAGGTGTAGTACAAGTCACATTCAATCTCAGATACATTCCTGAGAATTCATTCTCATTCCATGGAAAGAAAATAGAAAATACATTTGATTTTTTTTTTTTCACACTTGAGTTGCCATCAGAGAATCCCCAGAACACAGATATGACTTTGGGAGGCAATGACAAAATGCTAGCCAGGGCCCCATAATATCACGTCAATTCACAGACCCATGGGTCCTGCCAGATTGTTATACCCTGAATCTCTTTTATCTGGGTTAATGCACTTTTAAGAATCTATGAATGCTCTGGTTTGGAAAATTATGCTTGTCTGAGTGATTCATCTGTGGTGCTCTCTACTGATAGGAGTCACTGGATACTTTTATTTATTTATTTATTTATTTATTTATTTAATTTTATTTTTTTATCTTTTTGCTATTTCATTGGGCCGCTCCCACGGCATATGGAGGTTCCCAGGCTAGGGGTCGAATTGGAGCTGTAGCCTCCAGCCTAGGCCAGAGCTACAACAACGCGGGATCCGAGCCACGTCTGTAACCTACACCACAGCTCACCGGCAACGCCGGATTGTTAACCCACTGAAAAAGGGCATGGACCGAACCCGCAACCTCATGGTTCCTAGTCGGATTCGTTAACCACTGCGCCACGACAGGAACTCCTGGATACTTTTAAAAGACAGTCCTGGATTATTCAAATACCAGGATATCTAAAAAGTAAGCTTATCCCCAAACAAATGAATTTGTTTTTCCTCCCCTTTTTCCAAAATAAACCCTTATCAGCTATTCCCGCTATGGCACAGTAAGCTAAGAATCCAACTGCAACAGCTCAGGTCTGTGCAGAGGTGTGGGTGTAATCCCTGTCCTGGTGCAGTGGGTAAAGAATTTGGCATTGCTAGGTCAATGCAGCAGCTTGGAATCAATCTCAGGTTCAGGAACTTCCATATGCCACAGGTGCAGCCATAAAACAAACAAACAAACAACAACAACAAAAACAACCAAAAAACCATCACCAAGAGTATTTGCATACCATGTCTCCTTTTAAAAAAAAATTCAGACTCATTAATGTGTTCATAAATGCACTTAAGACCTTATAGACCCATCAATGCAATACTGTAGTTGCTAGTTATCTTATTAGCTGTCCTCAATAAGGGCCGTGTATCCCCTACCTTTACTAAGACTTCGTTTTGTTTTCTTCTTCCTATAACAAGCCAGCACAGCCCCAAATATCAAGAGCATTTTTTAGATACCAATTGTCAAAATTTGATACTGGTGAAGTTTGTTCAGCCAAAGCCTGATAACTGTTGCGTGACCTATCTGCGACCACCTCCTTCCAAGATCCAGTTGTTGGCCCAAATTCTCACAATCTGCCTCCTAATAGAGTTGGTTCTGTATTTTGATCGATTAAACTTCCAGGTCTTTTCTGGAAGGAGAGAGGAAAAAAGAACCCCTCCATTTTGTGCTCTCACGGAGGAGTCAACTAAAGTTTCAGAATGTGCCAATTCTCTGATCCCCACAGATAGTAACAGAAATTCATTTCTTGTGTTATATATACTGTTTCCCGAGGAATGAGAATATACTACCTGGGGATTTGGGGAACAGACTAACTCAGAATTGGAAGAACACTGGATATCGGAATTCGCATTATCCCTGCACCCAAGCCTGGCTTAAAATTATTGAAATTATTACATCCCCAGACATACAGACAACCATCCTTCCTTTAAGTATTCAGCTTAACAGAAGTTTAAGAAACATATCCTGGTCCATCTAAAGATATTTAGCCACAGGGTAGTTCTTTATATCATCCTTAGGGGTCCTCTCTCACTTCCAAGGTAACTAGGTTTATATTTAAAGGAGGCTAAGCCACGCAATTGTGACTTTCTACATTTTTTTATCTTATAGAGAAGTCACAATTACATCTATGTTAGGTCCTACAGGTCTTGACCTAAAGCGTTGTGTTTCAAACACGTAATAATGAGAAAATATTTGGTTTAACTAGCTATTTATGCTTTCTCCCTTCCATAAAACTTTTCCTAATCCAACTAATTAGAGCAAAAATCATATTTATTTCAAAGATACTTTCTGATAAAATTCTGTTATGTATTGCTTTAAAAAATGATGTGTGTACACATACATAAATTAGTGCTAATGGTTATATTTGATATTGTTTTTATCTAATTCTTAAAAATAGTATCTAAAAGAAATCTCTTGAAAATAGTTTTCATTTGTGGAACACTAAATCTGGCTTAACATCTCAAGTGAGGCATTGAAATCCACAATTTCCTCATTAGCACTGAGTATGTCAGGAAATTACCTCCATTTCACTATTTAAATAGTATTATCTTCCATGATAATTGATAAATCCTTTCTTTGAGAGTCGATTTCAGTTTAAAAAACATTTTAAGAATGAACTAGAGTTTTTGAGTTTGGCTGTGTGCAACCAATAAAACTGAAAGCTAAAATTTTATGGCTGAAAACATCAATTTTCATTTCAATTTTATTGTCCATCTTCAAGTTATCTGAAAGAATGGCCATAAGTGTGATTTCTGAGTCTGAAGTTGCTGCCATTTGAGACCCAATAAGTATTGATGTCACTAGGATGATGGATTTAATGCTGTACTAGTTTTGCCTAAACAAGTCCTCCCAGAGCAGCCTTTGGGTGACTTCAAGTGATGAATGATGAAACCCAATGGCGCATGAGACTTTCCTGTCCTGTGTGTTTGTGTGTGTGTGTGCGCGCTTCCACACACATATGCGTGCGTATCTAATAGAGGTGAATGTTGATCAGCAGTTCTCAAATACATTATCTCTTGACTTCTATGAATCTCCTTATTTGCCCGTATTAATATTGCTATTAACTGTCCTATATTCCATTATCTTGTTTACTGTAAACATTATTACATCCATTTTACATTTGAAAAAATCAAGGTTCAGAGGTTTGACCAGATTAAAAACTTGCCCACAGCTGTTGCTAATAGCTTCAGAGCTGAGATTTCTTTTCTTTTTTTTTTTTCTTTTTTTTTCTTTTTATGGCCACTCCTGTGGCATATGGAAGTGCCCTGGCCAGTGATTGAATCTCAGCTGCTGGATCCATTAACACACCTCGCCGGGCTGGGAATCAAACCTGCACCTCTGCAGCAACCCAAGCCACTGCAGTAGGATTCTTAACCCATGGTGCCACAGCAGTAACTCCCAGAGCTGGGATATCTTTATCCTAGACTCCAAAATTCTGCTGCTTTCTTTGACTTTGTATGATATGCTAAGGAGAGAAATAAATATATATATTCTGGTGGTATTAAATGTCTGGGTGAACTAGATATCTGCATTTTTATAAACTTCCATTGAATAGTATATTTTTCATAATTCCTTGAACATTGTTTTTCTCAGTTTATTGTCATTTAAGCAGTTATTGCTTTGGCCCCAGTAGATCTCAGGTCATTGATAATAACATCATTTGTAATATCTCATCCATTGTTTGATTATTCTAATAACCTATCAATTTTCTCCTTAGTGCATTGAATCTGTACTTGGTAAATACATAGCTTGTTTTCAAAACTATGTATAGTTTCACTTTACAAAAACAAAACTTCCTTTGTATATATGATATACAAATGTGATTATGGAGTGAACGTTTTATGACTCAGAGTTGAAAAATAAATTCAGATCAACTTGAATATTGATACTGTGAAGCGAGGAATGCACAACTGCATATGGAGCATAAAATGGGATTAGGATAAAGCTATGGTGGAAAACATATTCTAAGGAAAAAAATGAGTTGCCAAAGATTTTCTAGACTGGAGTGAAGGAGAGAAACATTGACAGTTTAAGGACACTCTGAACAAACCTTTCAGACTGTTGGGTTGGAGATACCTTATGGGCTGAATTGTATCCCCACAAATTTCCTATGTTGAAATTCTAATCGGCAGGTACTTTCCAATGTGATATATCTGGAGATTGAGCCTTTAAAAATGTAAAGTTAAATGAGGTTATATGGGTGGGCCCTAATCCAATATGGCTGATGTCCGTACTAGAAACAGAAGAAGGATCAGAAATGCATGTGTACAAAGAAAAAGCCCCCAGGAACAGAGTGGAAGTAGCCAAGGCAAACCAAGGATGGGAGGCTTCAGGATAAATCAGATATACTGACACCATGATCCTGGATTTATAGCACACAAAACTATGAGAAGATAAATGTCTGTTGTTAAAACCACGCAGTCTGAGGTATCTTCTCATGACCTTCTAGTAGATTAGGACACCAGACCAAACCAACAAGCAGAAAAACTAGCATTCATAGGGCATCTAACTTTGCTCTAAATGCTCAAGCCTCCTGTTTGACAATCAAGGGATGTGTGGATTCCAGTACAATTTTTTTCAGCACTAACATGTTATACATTTTATTTTATGAATATGGAAACTGAGTATCAGAAAAATACCATTGCCTCTTTCTCTAAATCTCATTTTCCCACACACAGGGCACAATTGTGCTCCACACACACACACACACACACACACACACCTGAGCTTGCTTTCAATGCACCACCTCTCACCATCTGCCCCCATGAGCTTTGCATATGCTGTTCCCTCTTGCCTAGCACACTCTTTCCTGATTCTGCTCCTCTGCTGATTTCTATTGATTTTTCAGATTCTACCTCAAATTTCACTTCCTTGTTACCTGACACTTCCACTTAAATATACCTCCTTTAAGTATCTTAATGCTTGATGTAGGTCACTGTCTCTCTTGAGATTTGAAACACAAAACCAAGGCACTAATGCTGTTCTGTCAATCTTGTAGCCTAGCATGAACCGTTGTGTCTGACACACAGTAGGATGGGGAATACCCACTTGACAAAGAGTAAATGCCCCCTAGATAATAAATGGTGAAGCTGGTAGTCAAAAGGAATTCTTTCTGACTTCAAAGTGTATATATATTAATATATGTTTATGTATATGTGAAGCAACTTAGGAAAGAGCAGCAAGGAACAGAAGTAATTTAGGCATTTCTAAAAGGAAATTCAAGTGAGTAAACAAGCATATATGGTGTCAAGTAGCAATTCTCCTTTACATCCCAAAGATGTGTAGTATAGCAGGATTATCTAGAGTTCCCAGTGACATTCCAAAGGCAAATAGGCTTTATAAATATTAGGAAAATGCAACTCAATTGAACTAAAAACCCCCACCTATGTTTTGAGCTTCCATAGAACCTCATTCTGTGACTAAAATGAATATTGATCTACTCCCCTAATTCCCATAACAAGATTACATCACTCTTTGAAAGTATGATGTGCTGACCACCCCAAACAAAGTTATACCATTATAGTATATGCCCCACACTAATTCCCAATAGCTCAGAAACCCAAAGGGAAGAATTTTATATGCAGGGATGAAAAGAGGTGAATCCAGGTCCTCCAAGAGTGGTTTAATCACCAAGTTACCTTGTTCATTTCCTTGTGACTTTCTGATCCTCCCATTAATTCTCTGAATAAGCAGACTTTCTCTGTGACTTCCACTTCTCATATTTTCTTGACCTGTTTTGGAAGCAGTCACAATATAAACCAACATTATTTTAGGATTGCCTATGGTAGAAATTAGAGTAGAACTATATAAACCCTCTTTAAAACTAATAAATTGTATTTCAAAATGAAAATGGTTTATTATTTATTACTTCATGCTTTTGATTATTTAGAAAAATAAAATTTCTTGGAGTTCCTGTCATGGTTCAGCGGTTAACAGATCCGACTAGGAACCACGAGGTTGCGGGTTTGATCCCTGGCCTTGCTCAGTGGGTTCAGGATCCGGTGTTGCCGTGAGCTGTGGTGTAGGTTGCAGATGTGGCTCAGATCCCACATTGCTGTGGTTATAGTGTAGGCTGGCAGCTACAGCTCTGATTAGACCCCTAGCCTGGGAATTTCCGTCTGTCGTAGGTGCAGCCCTAGAAAAGATAAAAAAAAAAAGAAAAAGAAAAGAAAAGAAAAAGAAAATTTCAAAGATATATTTCATGAGTATTCAGAAGTTATGAAAATCATATTTTTAAATATTTTATTTATATAATTTTCCCAAATAATATGAAATGTAAATGTGTGCTAAATTAATCTAATTTATGAAATTTTCTTTCTTTTTTAAACAAGATATTTCATCTCAGGGAAATATTGATAGCAGTGGCTTAATTACTCATAATTATGAAGATAAGTGAATATATTGTTCTTGATTAAACTTGATCTTAATATTTAATAATCTAATGTCAATTATTTTAGTTTTGAGTATTGTCTCAGAGATGCTGAAATATAATTTAATTGGAGCCACTTTAGTTTACATGGGGTATTAACCATATCACTGATATTTAATCTCGATCATAAATGCAAAAATATATTTAGAAATCCATCGATCCATTAGAAAGATCTAAAGTTTTAGCCAAGAACAGTCTTTCAGAAGAATCATGAGATGTGTAGAAAAAAATTTTTTTCACAAAAGAACAGAAAGATGTCTCTTCTTATGCTTCTTAAGAGTATGCATGCTGAAAGATCAACTACAATAATACTTAGTTTAGAATTAGCCATACAAGTCGATTTCATTGGTATTTTCAATATGAAATACAAAGCTTTTAGCTGCTCTTTGTGCAGGTGCCCATAATTGTTAGGTAATTTGACTCTGGCTCACTGAATACAAACAGTTACTTTGCCAGCAGAAAGCCCTGTGAGCAGAGGGGTAACCATATTCTAATGTGGAAGCCAGAGCCAACCTATGGTCCCAGAGGATGCAGCCAAGCCCAGGGCAGGTGTGTGCTCCCTGTCATCCATGAGGCCACTGCCTTAGAATCACACTTACAAAGGGTATAAGAGAATAGCTGGTATGTTTTTAGGATCATGGTTGATATATAAACTCAAATGCAGAATTTATTTTTCTAAGGTCAGTAAAACAATGCCTAAGTCTTATTAAGAAATCAAATATGCAAATATGGCATTGTCACTGCTGTGGCCTGGGTGGCTGCTGTGGCCTGGGTTCAATCCCTGGCCCAGGAACTTCTGCATGCTATGGGGGAAGCCAAAAAATAAATAAATAAATCAAAGATGGACAAGTCATAACTCTGCCAATTAAGAGATCATTTTTTCACTAGAGAGATGAAACTTGGAAATACCAAGCAATCACAGGACAAGAGAAAATAAATGGCACTATGCTAGTACTAGACGATAAAGAAATAATTAAGGCTACAAATGTGAGTAATATTTTAAATAATAAAGCTGGAATAAGCTCCTGATTATAAGTAGTGTTTAAAAGGATAGAAGAGAAACCTTGGCAGGTGGGGCAGTGACCAGACTCATCTGTGTATCAGGAAATTCCTGATGTGGAATTGCCAGAGATACAGATAGTTAAGTAGGACGCTAAATTGGAAGGAGTTGGTGCTTAAATTCCAAATGGAGGGTTTTTTTTTTTTTACTTAGTTGTTTTGGCAATGATCTTTCACTCAACATGTTATATAAGGGAGTTTAACTCATTTTATTTCCTTCAAAAATATGATGGTAGGGGTAGAAGCTGAGAGCAAGTAATTCCATTGTCACCAGTGAAACTACCTGAATAGATATTATACGAATTGACTCAATCTCCTCTAGAATTAGAACCAAATTCAATTCTGAATCTGAATCCTCTCTATATGATTTTTTTGGTCATGCGTGCAGAAGTTTCCGGGCCAGAGACTGAACCTGCACCACAGCAGTGACCTGAGCCGCAACAGTGACAACACTGGATCCTTAACTTGCCGAGCCTCCAAAGAGCTACCCTCTATATATGATTTAAAAAATCAATATTTGGATGGAACTTAGTAAATCAACTTCTAAGTGAAATGAATATAAAATATCCCTACATATTAGGGATAATTTGATCTGATACAAAATAGTGTTTCAGCATCAAATATTTAAATTGATGCCTATCTTTATTTCTGTTTGTGTGAATAGACAGCTCATGGGTCTGAATCCTCCTCGAAAAGACAGGGTTGTTATTTTGATTTTATAGTAATTTCTTTATATTTTATGACTAATTAAGCAAATTAATGCTGTTTATAATATAAATATGACAGGAAATCAACAAAGAACACATGTTCATATTTTATGGGAAGGTTTACCACTATCAATTGAAAACAACTTTATTTCTTAAACATAAGCTCAAAGACAGTAATTTCTAAACCAGGACTTTTAAAAGTCCTGTGGTATGTTTATGGTATAGGAAGGTCATGGGAAATCATTTTCCAATAAATATTTTGAAACTTAAAAAAAGTAATAATCAGGAGTTCCCATCGTGGCGCAGTGGTTAACGAATCCGACTAGGAACCATGAGGTTGCGGGTTCGGTCCATGCCCTTTCTCAGTGGGTTAACGATCCGGCGTTGCCGGTGAGCTGTGGTGTAGGTTGCAGACGCGACTCGGCTCGGATCCTGCGATGCTGTGGCTCTGGCATAGGCCGGGGGCTACAGCTCTAATTCGACCCCTAGCCTGGGAATCTCCATATGCCGTGGGAGTGGCCCAAAGAAATAGCAAAAAGACAAAAAAAAAAAAAAAAAAAAAAAAAAAAGAAGTAATAATTAGATTGAGAGCTGATATCCAACATGAAGGAATTTTGTTATTTGCTGTCTTTGTGATTTTTTTTTTTCCCACTGTACAGCAAGGGGGTCAGGTTATCATTACATGTATACATTACAATTACATTTTTTCCCCACCCTTTCTTCTGTTGCAACATGAGTATCTAGACATAGTTCTCAATGCTATTCAGCAGGATCTCCTTATAAATCTATTCTAAGTTGTGTCTGATAAGCCCAAGCTCCCGAACCCTCCCACTCCCTCCCCCTCCCATCAGGCAGCCACAAGTCTCTTCTCCAAGTCCATGATTTTCTTTTCTGAGGAGATGTTCATTTGTGCTGGATATTAGATTCCAGTTATAAGTGATATCATATGGTATTTGTCTTTGTCTTTCTGGCTCATTTCACTCAGGATGAGATTCTCTAGTTCTATCCATGTTGCTACAAATGGCATTATGTCATCCTTTTTATGGCTGAGTAGTATTCCATTGTGTATATATACCACCTCTTCCGAATCCAGTCATCTGTCGATGGACATTTGGGTTGTTTCCATGTCCTGGCTATTGTGAATAGTGCTGCAATGAACATGCGGGTGCACGTGCCTCTTTTAAGGAGAGTTTTGTCCGGATAGATGCCCAAGAGTGGGATTGCGGGGTCATATGGAAGTTCTATGTATAGATTTCTAAGGTATCTCCAAACTGTTCTCCATAGTGGCTGTACCAGTTTACATTCCCACCAACAGTGCAGGAGGGTTCCCTTTTCTCCACACCCCCTCCAGCACTTGCTATTTGTGGATTTATTAATGATGGCCATTCTGACTGGTGTGAGGTGATATCTCATGGTAGTTTTGATTTGCATTTCTCCTATAATCAGCGATGTTGAGCATTTTTCCATGTGTTTGTTGGCCATCTGTATATCTTCTTTGGAGAAATGTCTCTTCAGGTCTTTTGCCCATTTTTCCATTGATTGATTGGTTTTTTTGCTGTTGGGTTGTATAAGTTGTTTATATATTCTAGAGATTAAGCCCTTGTCAGTTGCATCATTTGAAACTGTTTTCTCCCATTCTGTAAGTTGTCTTTTTGTTTTCTTTTGGGTTTCCTTTGCTGTGCAAAAGCTTTTCAGTTTGATGAGGTCCCATGGGTTTATTTTTGCTCTAATTTCTATTGCTTTGGGAGACTGACCTGAGAAAATATTCATAATGTTGATGTCAGAGAGTGTTTTGCCTATGTTTTCTTCTAGGAGTTTGATGGTGTCCTGTCGTATATTTAAGTCTTTCAGCCATTTGGAGTTTATTTTTGTGCATGGTGTGAGGGTGTGTTCTAGTTTCATTGCTTTGCATGCAGCTGTCCAGGTTTCCCAGCAATGCTTGCTGAATAGACTTTCCTTTTCCCATTTTATGGTCTTGCCTCCCTTGTCAAAGATTAATTGACCATAGGTGTCAGGGTTTATTTCCGGATTCTCTATTCTGTTCCATTGGTCTGACTGTCTGTTTTGATACCAGTACCACACTGTTTTGATGACTGTGGCTTTGCAGTATTTCTTGAAGTCTGGGAGATTTATGCCTCCTGCTTGGTTTTTGTTTCTCAGGATTGCTTTGGCGATTCTGGGTCTTTTGTGGTTCCATATAAATGCTTGGATTGTTTGTTCTAGTTCTGTGAAAAATGTCATGGGTAATTTGATAGGGATTGCATTGAATCTGTAGATTGCTTTGGGTAGTATGGCCATTTTTACAATATTGATTTTCCCAATCCAGGAACATGGAATATCTTTCCATTTCTTTACATCTTCTTTGATTTCTTTGATTAAAGTTTTATTGTTCTCGGCATATAGGTCCTTTACCTCCTTGGTCAGGTGTATTCCAAGGTATTTGATTTTGTGAGGTGCAATTTTAAAAGGTATTTTATTTTTGTATTCCTTTTCTAATGTTTCATTGCTGGTATACAGAAATGCAACTTACTTCTGAATGTTAATCTTATATCCTGCCACTTTGCTGAATTTATTAATCAGTTCAAGTAGTTTTGGGGTTGAGTCCTTAGGGTTTTCTATGTATAGTATCATGTCATTGTTTATTTACAAGACTGGCCTATTCCATGTATTTCCTCCAGTTTTTGCTAACACATCTGAAAGCTTAGAACCTGCTGCTGTATGATGAATGGTAGCCAAACAAATCATAAAACAGTGGGTCACCCACATCATTACTATATTCAGCATAGATATTTGACCTGTCCCAGCATCTACCCTGAGTGCCTAAACATAAGAGATAGAATTTATGGCATATTAAATTTTTCTTTCAGGTTCTAATTACTGGAGAGTTGTTAGTGATTACTTATGTGACTACAAATGACAAATATAAAAAAAAAATCACTATGAGTTTGGGAGAAGAACAATTAAAGGTAATTCAAACACCAGGAGTCCTCAAGAGAGTTCTCTATATGTTTGTAATTATGCAAACTAAAAAATCTGTTCTACTCATTTGACCTTTAAAGCACCTTATGTGCTGACTTTAGAGAAAGCATTAAAAAGCCTTGATGGAAAAAAATTTTACATTGCATGGTGTGCTAGGCAAGCTGGATCATCTGCAAATGCTAAATAATAATGTTGTAAGACTGTTTTCCTACATTCAGTCAATTCCTGTTAGATTCAATCGGGCACAATCAGAACAGCATTCCTCCACACTAATGAGACTAAGGGGAAAGATATGACTGCTGTTAAAAGTGTGTCTCTTGAATAAAGTAACAGTCCTGCTAGAGGAGATGTTAGAATTGCTCTTTTAGCAAAGAAAACCCGATGATCATCGTTTTGATGGGGGTATACTTACCTTTCATCTTCCTTCAGCTTAGCCCCCAGGTGTCTGGAAAATATATATGAAAATATAGGATATGCCATTCTGGTATTTATTTATGATGGTGATTTATTTCAGAAATGATAATAGCTTTGAAAACACAAACAAGCAATGCAGAATTTTAAGTATGAAAGGAAAAGTTCCATACTTATTTAAAAGATGAAAGTTTGCAGAGTTAATATATATGCGATAGTGATCTTGCTGGTCAATCAGTCTACCCTGTGTGACAATGAATGGAAATTGTATTACAATAATAAAAATCATAATAAATTTCATAGAAAAGCCTCAAATATGATATATTCATAAATAATTAATTTCACACCTTGATATATGAAGCTCAGTTCTTCTGTTCATTTATTCAGATGAAAGGTCATGGCGAATTTATCGATTGGAATGGAGCATAGAAGGCTCATCACTTGACCCATGGCTATTCATGCAGGAAATAAATTCCATGCAGCTAATGCTAATTAAGAAAGACATGTCTTAAGATTTTAACAAAAACTATTCTGAAGTCCAGCTCCAATTAAAAATCAAATTCCATACTCAGTTAACATTGATCCTGCCTCATTGAAAATTTTCAGAAGAAAAATTAGGAATATACAATGTAAACACACTATGTAAATATTAAGAAAAACTTATATATTGCAAATAAACTAGAATTTTTCATAATAAAATAAAATGATTTTTATGGTGTATTATGATGTATGGAACAGACATACTTTGTGATTTTATAGAAGGGTGACGAACTGGGGAGAAAAGATACCCAAATGGTATCAATGGTTCGATATTTTAAAAATAGATTACAGTACAAACAGTACAAACAGAATAACAATTATTATATTTTCATTAAAACAATAGTTTGGAATAACTTTAACATGCATAAATGTTTACATCATATTATTCATTAGGAAAGAAGACAAACTATGAGAGAGTTAATGTTATGTTTTGAACATTAGAGAAAATTTTATAATAAAATGAAGTTGTTCAAAATTGTAATAAAATAAAAATGGTTCCTCTGGGATCAATGCAGGTTATTGTGCTTTGCCCTTTTTATATGTTCTGCATTTTATGAAATATTTTTTAACAAATACTTGTAATTGGAAAAAAAAAGAACACAGACTCCCTTCAAAATAAAAATGTAATCAATCATTGAGCACCTAATATATTTCAGACAGTGCCCTGTATAACCACTTAATGTATTCAACAGGTACTATAGTGTTTGCAAAGCCCTGCTCTAGATATAAGGATGCAGTAAAAATGCAACAAAGATCTCTCCTGTGGTGTTTACAGTCTGTAGATAGTGAACTACTAATCTCTGTACAGAGTATAACATGTCCCACTTCTCAAAGTAGAGAAGCTTAAAAGATCTGATATTGAACTGAACTCGCATTCTCAACTATAAAGCCTTTAAAACTCCACTTTATTTTTCTTCTAGTTTAAAATCTCACATCTGTGGATCTACTATTCTTTTGTATTTTTTGACACCCCATAGCATATGGAAGTCCCAAGCCAGGGATCAGAGCCAAGCCATAGTTGTGGCTTACACAGCAGCTGTGGCAATACTGGATCCTTTAACCCGCTCTGTTAGGCCAGGGATCAAACCAGAGTCCTGGTGCTGCAGAGAAGCTGCTGATCCCATTGCACCACAGCAGGAACTCTAGGTATTTGCTATCCCTCCCTTTTCTTATCATAATCATCTTAATCACACAGAGATCAACTCTGGAATATTTCTAATTTTAATTAGTTTATATTTCACTGTAGTTTGTACTGCATTACTTAGTACAATTGTGTATGAAATTAATAAATATGATATTTCCCATTTTCTCATTATTATTCTGTAAGCAGTCAGTTCTGCAAGTGTAGAGGCCACAGTTGAATATGGATTAAGCACAAATGGTTAAATGAAGGGGAAAAAAGCAGAAAATTTTCTTCCCATTAGAATAAAATATTCTAATTAGTTATATAAACACAATAAACACAAATATGTGTATTTAAATACATAGTTGCAGATGCATATGTGTACACATACATGCGCATGTAGGTATGTGTATACATATATGTATATCCCTTAAATTTTAGAATAGAGAATAAATTTATTCGTGATAAAAATGCCACTGCCAATTTTTGGAATAAAAAAAAGATTCTAAATGATAAGCATGTCAAAACATCAATATCCAATAATAGTTTATATGGTCATTTTAAAAAAATATGCAGATCAAAAATTTTAAAGATGATATATAGCGACTGACCTATATTTTATTAATATCATTTTAAAAACCAAGTGACAGAGATTCAAAGTGATTAGTTTACTGTTTAAAAACAAAAATTTAACTGAGTAAATTTTAAAGATCTTACTGACTTTATTCAGTGATCCATGGATCAGGTAGCATTCAATCTAGCAGCTAGAAAGGAGATCCAAATATCCACACAAGGAAAGAGATTTTATCGGAAGAAAGGAGCAGAAACAAGGAAGAAATATGAAGTAAAAAAATTGATTGGTAATTGTAAGGGATGGCAAGGTATTTTTAGGCAGATTACCCAACTAATGCTGGTCAGGCACTTCCTCATTAACGGGTTTAAGATTGCATTTCTGGGGAGTACCTGGTGTGGAGCAGAGGAAAGAAATCCTACTGGCATCCATGAAGATGCAAGTTCCATCCCTAGCATCGTTCAGTGTGTCAGGGGTTGCAGTGAGCTGTGGTATATGTCACAGACACGGCTAGGATCCCACATTGCTGTGGCTGTGGGGTAGGCCAGCAGCTATAGCTCCAATTCAACCCCTAGCCTAGGAACTTCCATATGCCTCAGGTGCAGCCCTAAAAATAAAAAAAATAAAAAAATAAAAAAAGATTGCATTTCTGGGAACCTCTAATTAAGTAGATTAAATTCTTGTTTTGGTGACATGGGGGCTTATCATAAGTTACTCCATTTGGGGCCTGTTATCTTGTCTTTAGCAACTATGTTGAATAAATTTCTTTATTTTTTTCTATTTTTTATAATGAACTTATGTTACTTCCGTAGTCAGGAAAAAAATTTGGGTTCGTATGTATTATTTTAAATTTTCCCTTTCAGCTATTATAATCAAAGGGCAAATAAATATATTTGATATCTTAATGGGTATAATTTGCTTCATGAAATATGGGAAATGAGTTCATTAACAAAATACTAGTGAACAATTTTAATATTACAAAGCACTACAAGTTATTTTTCCAAATATTAACATTTAGAGATTGATTGGAATAAAAGTAGCTGTGCTTTTTATTTTTATCATTTAATGAATAACTTCCTGGCAGCTATATCCTCCCAAAGATATTTTTAACAGTTTAATTGTAAGAAGTAATTAACCCAGAAAGCTTCTAGTTTGCTTCTAAATACAGAATCCAAGAATATCAAATGGGTTCTAAAAATGTTCAACACATTTTTTTTCTCCCATGTTCTTAATGTAGAGAACATCATTGAACTTTTAAAAAAATTAAACTTTATCAAAGCCTCAAATTGGCTGCTTGGCTACACCTGGTCTTATGCTATTAACTTTATATCATGATACAGATAGAAGAAAGATGACAAACAAAAGCAAAAACAAAACAAAACAAAAACCCTCTGTAGAGAGGTTTTTTTTGGGGGGGGAAAGTACATGCCTCATAGGCATGATTCAGTTGTTTCCTTGTCCCTAATATGTATTCACTATAAAAGTGGCTAAATGTGTGTATGTTTTTGTGTTTGTGTAAAACCTAACCATATTCACATATATAGAACTCTGCAATTAACTACAGACCCTCTAGGGTCATGAAAGCATTACTAAAATAGACCACTTCCTGGGCTCTGCAGTCTAAGTCAATATACTTCAAAGAATTGAAAACAAATAGAGAATATTCTTTGAGCAAGCTTGATTTAAGTAGAATTTGAAATTTTATAAAATTTTATGACAAAAAAATAACCAGAACAATCCTTGTATATATGTAAATTTGCAGTATAATTTTGAATAATTATTGGACCAAAAGAAAAAAAATCACAAAAGAAATTAGAAAATAATAGCTAAATCTATTTTTAAAGGGAAATTTACAATCTTTTTAAAATAATTTTATTATGCCTTTCTTATTTTTTTTTTTATGGCTTCGTCTGTGGCATATGAAAGTTCCCAGGTTAAGGGTCAAATTGGAACTTTAGCTGACGGCCTATACCACAGCCATAGCAACGTGGGATCTGAGCCACATCTGTGACCTATACCACAGCTCACAGAAATGCAGGATCCTTAACCCACTGAAGGAGACCAGGGATTGAACCCACGTCCTCATAGATACTAGTCAGATTCATTACCACTGAGCCACAATGGGATCTCTGAAATTTACAGTCTTGAGAGCATTTATTAGATTAAAACCTCTACACACAGAAGTATAAATTAAGCCCAAAGGAAAGTTAAAGTAAGAAAATCATAAAGAACAGAAGTTAACGAAGTAAAAACAGAATGGCAACCATTAAAATCGCCAAAACTGTTCTTTGAAACTTACTACTCCCCACCAGTATTGATCTACAAAGCAAATAATGTGAAAAAGACACAAATAGCTAATATCACAAGAACGAAGAGGCGTCATTAAAGTTCTGAAATCAATAAAAATATCAGAGGAAATTATGAAATATTTATGCCAATCACTTTCAAAACTTAGATTAAATTAAAAAAAAATCCTAGGAGGAAAAAACTCCCACAATTTAATAAAATCAAGATGACAATACAGAAAACTACATCAATTAAATGCATTAAATCCTTATTTAATATTTTCCTAAAAATATCCAAGCACAGGTGACTGTACTATACTAGTAAATTCTATCATATATAAAAGGTTGATATTAAATCAGTGTTACATAGACTTTCTGAAGGAATATAAGAACAGCATAACTTGAAACCAAAGTTTTACAAAGGCAAGAAATTTGAAGGATGGTCTACCATATATATATGTATATATATATGGAATATATAGATTCCTTAATACTATAGAAAAGTGAATCCTGTGTTACATAAACAAGACACACACTATGACCAAATTATTCCAGAAATGCATTCAAACATTCAAAAGCCAGTTAACATAATTCAGGACAAGTAAGAGAAACAAAGGAGAAAATGATTTCTGATTATCTCAATTTAAAAAAAAATGAACAAAGTAAGAGGTTTTAATCTATAAACATCTGGATGTATTATGAAGTATCAGTATGTCAAAGTTTGATACGGGATTAGAAATATAGACCAATAAAATAGAAAGACAGCCCAGAAACACATACACATACACAAACGCCAAAACCATGTTGAGAGGGGAGAAAACAAGTAGGAGGATTTATATACTCCACTGGGTGTTAAAGACTGCGTTTTTAGAGTAATTTTTAAGACAGTGATGTATTTGTACAAAGACAGAAAAAGTGACCAATGGAACAGAATGGAGTGTAGAAACATACCTACATACGTATGAATATGATTTATGACAGAAATGATATTGCAGAACAGTTTCTTTTTTACTCACATCACTGAGTTGATTCAATTTCCATAAGGAAAAAATTGATATATACCTGGGACTATATAAAAAACCAACCCCTGGTGGAATGCAGTACTAAGTTCCAGTAGTAAAATAATATCTTCAAAAATGAGGTAGAAAAGGAACATTAACAACCCCAGTAAATATGAATCATTAAGCAAAAGATAGTGATCAATTGCTATACATTAAAATGAAGAGCTTTTGATCATTAGAAGACACTGTTAAGAAAGTAAAAATGTGAGATGCTGAAAGGAAAAATAAAATAGTTTTGCAACATTTTTAACCAACGGAACATATGTCCAAAATACAGAGAACCCTAAATTATTTTTGTTAAATCCCCAATGGAAATGCATATATATTGCACCAAACAACATATGCAAGCATATTTAAAGTGTCAGTATTCATAAGAGCACCAAAGTGTATACCAATACTAGAATAATTTTTAAAATACCAACATAATAGCATATCTTGAAAAAGAATAAGCTACAATTAAATTATAACAAAGATGAGCATTGAAAAGCTGTTAACATTGAATGAAGATGGAGGGGTGTGTGATAATGTATGTTTTTGTTGGAGTTGAGATTTTTAATAGTAAATTTCTGTCTCTTCACCAAGGTAGTGGTTACTTGAGTATATTCACAATGTCATAGTTCACAGAGATTTACCCTTTATCCTTTTTGTCATACATAATCCAATTAAAAGTTCACGTAAATATATGAATACCATATCTTGTTTATCCATTCATCTGTTGATGGACACTTAGGTTGCTTCCATATATCTCGCAGACATAGAGAACAGACTAGTGGTTACCAATGGGGAGAAGAAGAGGGAAGGGGCAAGATATATAAATAAGCTACAAGAATATATTGTACAACAACAGGGAATATAACTGATATTTCATAATTTTAAATGGATTGTAATCTATAAAAATTTTGAATCACTGTGTGGTATACTTGAAACTAAGATCGTAGTGTTAATCAACCAAACCCAATTTTAAATACTGAAATTCTTACATTTGTAACAACATGGATAGACCTAGAGGGTCTTATGCTTACTGAAATAAGTCAGAGAAAGACAAATAGTGTATGTTATGATTTATATGTGGAATCTTAAAAAATACAACAAACAAATGACTATAGCAAAACAGAAATAGACTTAGAGGCATAGAGAGCAGACTGGGGGGAGGGATGTGTGGGGGGGACAGGATGAGGGTAGGGGGCTAAAAAATATACACATAACTATATATTAAATGTATAGGCCACAGGGAGTGTATTCTACAGCAGAGGGAAATATAACTATTACTTTATGGTGACTTTAAATGCGTTATAATCTATAAAAATGCTGAGTTGCTGTGGTGTACAGTTGAAACTTTTGATATTGTAAATCAATTATATTTTAATAAAAAATAAAGTGAAAATGTTTATGTAAATATATGAGAGGCAGAATGTCACATATCATAATATAGGATGACATTGATAGATGAATATTACATGTGACTTACGGGTAACTTTAAAAGGATTGTAACTAAGATTACTTGCTGGGTAGGTAAACAAAGAAATTGACTAGATAATGGATCTACCAACTTTTTCTATATAGAGTTAGGAGTTCCCATTATGGCATAGTGGAAACGAGTCTGACTAGGATCCATGAGAATGCGGGTTCGGTCCCTGACCTTGCTTAGTGGGTTAAGGATCCGGCATTGCCATGAGCTGTAGTGTAGGTCACAAATGCTACTTGGATCTGGCATTGATGTGGCTGTGGCAAAGGCCATCAGGCATAGCCCTGACTTGACCCCTAGCCTGCGAACTTCCACATGCTGCAAGTGCAGCCCCCCCCCCAAATAAAAAGCAAAATAGTTTTGGCTCTTCAGCCTTAGAATCTTTGTTGCAACTACTCAATTCTGCCAAGAAAGTAGCCTTAGTTTGTATGTAAAGAAATATATGGCTTTGTCCCAGTTAAACTTTATTCATAATGAAGCGGCAGCCAGGCCTGGGCCAAAGTTTCCAATCCCTGAATTAGATGATTAGTTAAATATATGGCTACAGAAAATGAGACATGCATATCTATGTGTTAAAGTATTGTTGAAGTTTTTTCTCATCTTTCTAAAAATTGAGTATATGAAAATTATTGCTGGAAGTCTCTATTTATATTTCATTAATTTATTTTTAAACATTTTATTGCTGTGATTTATATTTCCACAACAAATTACTTTATGCAGTATTACTGTTTGCAGCCTAAAGATGTATTGTACACTAGATAACCATATCTAAACCTGATCCATTTAAATAATTTTCACTCAATGTAAAAAACTGAAGTAGAATATTCGAACATTGTTTTAGTCATTGTTGAGAAAGATCTGTTTATTATCAGGATTTATTTTATTAGGTGATTGCTACAATTTGTTGTTTTATCAAAATTTAACTTTATATTTATGTGCTTAAATCATTAAGGCCTTCTAATTTAGAGCAGATTAATCTACTTCTGGCTTTGTTGGTTTTACGATGAGATAATACATTTACGTAAATCTTTCTGCTTTTGTTAAGAGCCTAATTAATTGGTCAAACAAATGTCTTTACAACACATGCTAAAACCATAAATTTCTTATCTAAATGGTTGCAGGCAAGAATTGGATCCATGTAAAGCCGAACTGACTATTCTAGGGAGAACTATAAAAGCAAGCAAATCTATCAATCACATATATGGAAAACCCCTTCCAGACTCAGGGACTGTCTTTGTTGGTGGAATTCCAGATCTGCATGGAGTAAACCAGGTATTTCTTTCTGTTAATGTTATAAATTATATTCATTATGTCATTTTATAAAAAAGAAAAGTAGGAAAACTAGAAGTTTCCTGGCTAGTAGGGCCATCTACGTGGTTTCAATTTTTTTTTTCATTCTACTAACATATATGTCTTTATATATACTTTATATATACTCTCATTAGCCAGAATGGCCTAGTATCAGGCTACTTCCCCATCTTATGGCTATACATGTGCATTATATATCATGATAATATTAAGCATTATATGCCATGATAATATTAAGCATATGGGCTCTTGTTCACCCTTGTGCTAGTGATTCTTTTGGATATATGAGAGGTTGGCTTAATAACACATCTAAAATATGATTTGAAAAATGTAACTGGAAGTCCATTCCCAGCCTCTGCTTCACATGATGTTTCCCAATGTAAGAACATTTTCTACCGAGTTCTGTGCATATGCCATATAATCAGCTTCTTGTTGTCTTTATTAACCTATATTTTAGGATAAGAGCTTGCATGCTGACTTAAATGCTATTGATTATTTGATTCTAATTTGTTATTACAGGCCATTACATTAAATATTTAATGTTGTTTAAGTGTATCAATAGCTTATAACATTTATACTGTTATTTGGAGAATCTTATATTTATCATTGCACTGTACATACTTGAACACACTATTTTTTATTTTTGGAAATATAAAATGCTCTTATTTAAAACTCTCACAAGTGATATGAATTGGATACAAATCTACTCACTATATGATAACTACTAAGAGTCCATTATAAGTAAACTAATTTCAAAACAAATATAAAGAAAAAAAAGTAATTTGCAAAGTTGATGTGACACATATGCCTTTAATGAAATAGGGAAATGATCTATCTCTAAACATGGGAATGCTTCAGATTCAGCTTTACTCCATTAGCAGTATATTGGTTGATCATCAGATAAACTTAGGGGCTTTTTTCTATTATGTTAATGCCCTTTATTGACTTTTTCCTAGATAAACTGTCCCAGAAGCTTGATAAGAGTAGGAAGTATATTTTATTTACCTTTCTATCCCCCAAGGCCAGTACAGTTACTGTCACATAGTAAGTGTTCAGTAAACATCTTTCAAATAAATGATTAAAAAGTAATTTAAAAATTCTAAAAAATACATAAGTTTATTTTTAGTCATTTATATTTGAATTGATCTCTTGTTATATAATTGATAACTATTATATTTTTCCCAAGTAAAAGGGGGTTTAATATAGAATTAACTTTTGTGAACATACATAAAAAGCAGGTTAAGACTTGAGATAATATTTTATTGGAGAGACACAAATATGTCTAATACAGTTATGTATTTACTCCAATAGAAATATAAAAAATACAAAGGCAATATAAAAAAAAAAGAAAAGGAAGCATTCTGATCTTCTTGGGGGAGTCTGTAGACATAGACAGCTGCATGTAAAACAATGAAACTAGAATACACCCTCATACCATGCACAAAAATAAATTCAAAATGGCTTAAAGACCTAAACATAAGTCAAGACAACATAAAACTCCTAGAAGAGAACACAGGCAAAACATTCTCTGACATCAATCATAAAAATGTTTTCTTAGGTCAGTCTCTCAAGACAATAGAAATAAAATAAACCAAGGGACCTAATCAAGCTGACAAGCTTTTGCACAGCAAAGGAAACAAAACAAAACAAAAAGACAACCAACAAGAGCTTAATCTCCAAAATATACAAACAACTCATACAATTCAACAGAAAAAAAAATGAAAAATGGACATAAGACCTAAATAGACATTTCTCCAAAGACAAAGGGCTAGCCAATAGGCACATGAAAAAATGCTCAATATTACTAATTATTAGAGAAATGCAAATCAAAACTACTATGAGGTACCACCTCACCCCATTCAGAATGGCCGTCACTAACAAGTCCACAAATAACAAATGCTGGAGAGGGTGTGTAGAAAAGGGAATCCTCCTGCACAGTTGGTGGGAATGTGAATTGGTACAACCATTATGGAAAACAGTGTGGAAATTCCTCAGAAAACTCAGTATAGAACTACCATATGATCCAGCCATCCCACTCCTAGGCATATAACCGGACAAAACTTTCATTCAAAAAGATACATGCAGAGTTCCCATTATGGCTCAGCAATAATGAACCTGACTAGTATCCATGAAGATACAGGTTTGATCCCTGGCCTCGCTCAGTGGGTTAAATTCCCAGCATTGCCGTGAGCTGTGGTGTAGATTGCAGGCACGATTTAGGTCCCATGTTGCTGTGGCTGTGGCATAGGCCAGCAGCTGCAGCTCTGATTCACCCCCTAGCCTGGGAATTTCTATATGCCACAGGTGCAGCCCTAAAAAAAGAAAAAAAAAAAGTACATGCATCCCATGTTCATTGCAACACTGTTCACAATAGCCAAACATGGAAACAACAAAATGTCCATTGACAGGTGAATGGATTAATAAGACCTGGGAGTTCCCGTTGTGATACAGTGGAAACAGATCTGACTAGGAACCATGAGGTTGCAGCTTCGATCCCTGGCTTTGCTCAGTGGGTTAAGGATAAGGCATTGCCATGAGGTGTGGTGTAGGTCACAGACATGGCTAGGATCTGGCATTGCTGTGGCTTTGGCATAGGCTGGAAGCTGTAGCTCTGATTACCCCTAGAGTGCAGCCCTAAAAAAAGAAGATGTGGTACATATACACAATGGAATACTACTCAGCCATAAAAAAGAATGAAATAATGCCACTTGCAGCAACATGGATGCAACTAGAGATTCTCATATTTTGTGAAGTAAATCAGAGAGAGAAAAACAAATACCATATGATATCATTTATCTGTGGAATCTGAAGTATGGCACAGATAGACCTATCTACAGAATAGAAACATGCTCATAGACATAGAGAAAATACTTGTGGCTTCCAAAGTCCCCTTTGGACAGAGTGGGATGGACTGAGAGTTTGGGATTAGTAGATGCAAACTATTGCATTTGGAGTGGATAAGCAATGAGATCCCTCTGCATAGCACAGGGAACTATATCTCGTCACTTGTGATGGAACATGATGGAGGATGATATGAGAAAAATAATGTATATATACGTATCAGTGTGTCACTTTGCTGTACAGCAGAAATT
This sequence comes from Sus scrofa, assembly GCF_054392235.1. NCBI lineage: Eukaryota > Metazoa > Chordata > Mammalia > Artiodactyla > Suidae > Sus > Sus scrofa. Next base: position 45,810,064 of record NC_139383.1, on the reverse strand, counting down.
GACAGATCACTGTAAATCAATTATAATAGAAAAAAATAAAAACAAAAATAATAGGCAGGAAATAAGAAGAGTTGGTGTAGACGTGGAAAAAACAGAACCCTAACACACTGATGATAGAAATGTAAACTGGTGAGGCTCTATAGAAAACATTATGGAGGTCCTTCTAAAAATTAATAATTGAACTATCATACAATTCAGCTATCCCACTTATGGGTACTTATCCAAAGAATATGAAAACGTAATTTTAAAAGATATATTATGTACACCTCAATATTCATCAAGTCCTTATTTACAAAAGCTAAGATACAGAAACAATTTGTTTCCACAATCAGACTGATAGATAAAGAAGATGTGGTATACATACAATGGAATATTCCTCAGCCATAAAAAAGATGAATCCTTGCCCTTTGGGAAAACATGGATAGACCTAGAGTGTATTAGGCTAAGTGAAATAATTCAGACATAGAAAGATAAATACCATATAATTCCATTCATATATGGAATATAGAAAACAAACAAAATTACAAAATAAATGAACCAAACTGAAGAAAAACAAAATGTAGATACAGAGAACAGAGTAGTAATTCTGAAATGGGAAGGACAAAGTGGGATAGCAAAATGGGCAAAGGAGATCAACGATACGGTGATGAATACAAATTAAATTTTTGGTGGTGAACAAGCTGCTGTGTATTAGGAAGCTGAAACATGATGCTGTTCTCAGAAAACTTATATGATATTATAAACCGATGTTACTTCAATAAAAAAATAAATTAAAAAAAAAAGAAATATGGGACTGGAATTCATAGGAGACCATGCCCATGTGGCTGGGGAGGCTTTGTACGGGTGCTAATGGAGGCCACAGTCATTGATTGGACTGATTAAAGAATGAGAGACCAGAAAGCCGAGAACTGAGGATCAGCATCAAGGCATGGGCTAAAGAAGAGTGGCCCACAGGAATGGGTAGGGAGTAGAGAGACTGGAAGTAGGACAAAGGAAAACACAGAGTCACAAAACCAAAGATGGAAAATGTTTCCAAATGGAGCGCATGTTCAGCACCAAAGCTGCACTGCCAGCCAGCAGTTTCAAGAGACGCTAAGGACAGAAAACAAATTTTAACATTTTGAGTAAGAATAAATGGAATTGTAGAAGCAAGAGAGTAATTTTAGGTTATTTTACTAGAAATTTGTTAGTAAAAAGGGAGAGAGAAAGGTTGTAATCAAGGGGAGGACAGCGTGTCAAGGCAGAGATGCAGAGATAATTGTAATTGACAATAATTTTAAAGAATTTTTCTCCTAAAATCTTGTTTGAAAGGATTGGCATTTACTGAGGGATTGTCTCACTAAAAACTTGTTATTTGCCCTGTGGTGTAGAGCAACTGGACATTTGTTGCAATTAGCTGTAGAGGAAACTCAGTACATGGACTGATAACATTTACCTTGAAATTAAAAGGACAGCTAGAGAAGCAGATTCCACCTGCTTCACTGGAGAGATTTTATATTAGCCCTTCATTCATTGGTTTTCATTCTTTTCTTATACTATTACTGTGTCATAGTAACTGTATGTGTGTGTGCAAGTGCGTGTATATATGGTATATACTTATATGATTGAATAAGCAGGTTATAAAATATACCCATATAATACTTCAAGAGAAATCACATGATAAATCAGAAAAAAAGAAAGGAAAACTAACTTTGTGAATTTATGTGCAATGTAGTCCCTCTGAACATCATGAAGGCTCTATCTAATTATTGTGTTCTGATTAAGAGCTGCTGTTTAAACTCAGTGGGTGGTCAGTTCTCAGAAAATTAAAAACAACAGGTTTGCAGTATAAAACACTCAGGAAGAAAGCTATAGTTGATTCCTCTAGCCAATAGGTGCTAAATTACAATTATTCTCCTGCCTACAAATTTCCAATAGTGTCTTTCTGTATTGGCCAGAATCCCTCCATATGATAAAAGTCCCTAATCCACCATGTATATGCTGATAAGTTGTTTAATGCTTCCCTTAACAAAAACACACAGAGCTCAGTATGTGAGGAGAGAATGAAACAGTTAGACACTTTTAATTTTGTGCCTGAAGTGTGAAAAACTCTGTGTCCCCTGATAACAATAATGGTGATAACTTCCAGGGTCCAAGAGTAAATGCCCCCTCTCTGGCTGTAGGAAAACACTTTCCTTGGTAATGCCTTAATTGTTACACTTTTCAGTGCATGGGCTCCTGCTTTGGGGTCCAAGTTGCTTAAGGACACTAAACCTTAATCCCTAAAACATGCAGAACAAGTTACAATAGTACCCAGTATTCTCCTTGCTAAATATAAAAGGAAATAAAATAATTATGCAAATAAATATTATTTGTTAATCATTAGTGATTGTTTTCTCTTTCTACAGAAGTTGAGAACATAAAATGTGTTCTGCAAACATACTAGCTTTTTTTTTTCACCTTCAAGTCAATTACTAATATTAAAAACAGAATATAGGAGTTCCCGTCGTGGCGTAGTGGTTAATGAATCTCACTAGGAACCATGAGGTTGCAGGTTCAATCCCTGGCCTTGCTCAGTGGGTTAAGGATCCATGTTGCCGTGAGCTGTGGTGTAGGTTGCAGACACAATCAGATCCTATGTTGCTGTGGCTGTGGCCTGGGCCGGCGGCTATAGCTCCAATTAGACCCCTAGCCTGGGAACCTCCATATGCCACAGGAATGGCCCTAGAAAAGGCAAAAAAAAAAAAAGCAAAATATAGGAGTTTCCACTGTGATGTGACAGGATCAGCCACATCTCTGCAGCACTGGGACACAGGTTCGATTCTGGCCTGGCATAAGCAGGTTAAGGACACCTAATTGTCACAGCTGTGGCAGAGGTCACAACTGTGGCTTGGATCTGATCCGTGGCCCAGAAACTCCACATGCCTTGGGATGGCTCCCCCAGAAGAAAAATAAATAAATAGAAACATAATGTACCATGACATGTACTCATATAAGATTGAAATTTTTGAACAATCAGAAACTGACTTAATCCATTTGGGCTGCTATAACAAAATACCATAGACTTGAGGACTGAAACCACATTTATTTTTCAGTTATGAAGCTGGGAAGACCAAGATCAAAGTGCTAGTAGATTGGAATCAGATGAGGAACTGTTTTCTAGCTCATAGTCATCTGTCTATAGCTGTGACCTCACATTGCTGGAAAGGATAAGAGAAGTTTCTGGAGCCTTTTTTATAAGGGTATTAATTTCATTCATCCACCTTCCTGACCTATCACTTCCCAAAGTCCCTACCTCCTAATAACAATATATTGGGAGGTTAAGATTTCCAACAAATGAATTTTGGGGGACACAGATATTCAGTACATAATGGTGACTTATTCCAAGAATCTAAACAACCTTTTCATTTTTAATTTTCACAAAGTAGAGAAGTAATTTAAATTAATAATTATAAACATTTTAAGTGTATCCCTTGAGAAAACAAGAACACTTTGTTAAAGAAATGTGTCATCTGTTTTATGTATGTTCAAAACAATGATTTGTATATTCGATAATTAATTTGCTACAAATCAATAGACTTTTATAAGAAGTTGTGTCAAAAATCAACCATGAAAATATCTTAGCCAAAAAAAGTTACTGTTGAATCAATAGTCTAATACATAAAGACAGAACTCTCTTTTAGAAGTTGTGATAGATTCCTGAAAAATAAATTTAAAAATCAAAATTAAATATGATATCACTCAAAGGAAACCAAAAAGAAAACAAAAAGAGAATTTACAGAATGGGAGAAAATAAATTCAAATGATGCAACTGACAAGGGATTAATCTCTAAAATATGCAAACAACTTAGACAACTCAACGGCAAAAAAGCCAACAACCCAATGGAAAAATGGGCAAAAGACCTGAACAGACATTTCTCCAAGCAAGATATATGATGGCCAACAAGCACATGAAAAAATGCTCAACATCACTGATTACTAGAGAAATGCAAATCAAAACTACCATGAGATACCACCTCACACCTCACAGTCAGAATGGCCATCATTAATAAGTCCACAAATAACAAATGCTGGAGGGGGTGTGGAGAAAAGGGAACCCTCCTCCTGCACTGTTAGTGGGAATGTAAGCTGGTACAACCACTATGGAGAATAGTATAGAGGTACCTTAGAAATCTATACATAGAACTACCATATGACCCAGCAGTCCCACTCTTGGGCATATGTCTGGACAAAACTTTCCTTGAAAAAGACCCATGCACCCGCATGTTCATTGCAGCATTATTCACAATAACCAAGACATGGAAACAACCCAAATGTCTGTCGACAGATGATTGGATTAGGAAGATGTGATGTATATACACAATGGAATACTACTCAGCCATAAAAAAGAACAAAATAATGCCATTTGTTGGATGGGATGGATGGAACTAGAGACTCTCACACTAAGTGAAGCAAGTCAGGAAGAGAAAGACAAATACCATATGATATCACTTATATCTGGAATCTAATATATGGCACAAATGAACATTTCCACAGAAAATAAAATCATGGACTTGGAGAATAGACTCATGATTGCCAAGGGGGAGGGGGAGGGAGCGGGATGTACTGGGAGCTTGGGGTAAATAGATGCAGACTATTGCCTTTGGAATGGATAAGCAATGAGATCCTGCTGTGTAGCACTGGGAAGTGTATCTAGTCACTTATGATGGAGCATGATAATGTGAGAAAAAAGAATGTATACATGTATGTGTAACTGGGTCGCCATGCTATACAGTAGAAAATAGAACACTGTAAACCACCTATAATGAAAAAATCATTATATTAAAATAAATAAATAAATGATATCACTTTTTGTGGAATCTAAAATATGATGAGCCTCTAAAAAAAAATAGATCATGGCCAAGAAGAGCAGACTTGGGGTTCTCAAGGGGGAAAGGGGAAGGAGGGGGATGGATGGGAATTCGGGGGGGATATGGGGATACAAACTGTTATATTTGGAATGGATGGCAGTGGGATCCTTCTGTACAGCACAGAGAAATGTGTTTGATTGGGTCACTTCACTGTACAACGGAACTTGACAAAACACTGTAAATCAACTATATTTGAAGAAGAGGAAAAAGAAGAAGAATTTATATGAGAAAAATAAAAAATGAAAGATCTAAATATTAAAAAATTTTTAAATAAATTATATGTTTCACTTTCTATAGAATATTTTGATATACGTCACAACTCTATCAATTTAGAGAGGTAATGACACTTCGGTAAATTGTTTATGATACACTTTGGAGTATGTTTTTCAACTTTTTAAAGCTCTTCCAAGAAGCTTGGTAGATGGACACAAAATGTAATCAAAAATAAAGTATAATCACATATAAAGTGAATACAATGGAAAAAAGATGGCAAATTCAACCCTTCTGGGTTCTGAAAATAATGAAAAGTTAGTCCCTAGTCTGTCTTCATGTACTATCTATTCAATCTTGAAAACAGAATCACTCTACAGGAAGCAAAGCCTTTTAAATAGGCACATCTCTGATAAGAAAAATCATAGAGACATCAAGGTTTCATAACAACACTCTAAAATTCATTGCTGTAAGTCATTCATCATTCATTTGATCATTCTGCTGGACTACCATTGGGCCCTTTGTTGTCTCTTCTGCCATCAATGGCACCTAGCCACAAGTCAACAAAATATCAGGGACAGACCAGCCTCACGAGGATTATTTCTCATTCTTTGCACATATAAGAACCATTTTTTGGGCTGCACCCACAGTATAAGGAAGTTCCCAGGCCAGAGATTGAACCACACTGTGGTTGTGACCTGTGCCTCAGCTGTGGCAACACCGGATCCTTCACCCACTGCACCGCAAGGAAACTTCCTGACTCAATGCTATTATATTCATTTTACGAATTCACATCTTAGGCATATGTATATGTATTAAGCACAGCCCTTAGCTTTTTGGTACTTAAACCAAATTCTTTGACCTCAAAGAACATAACTATAATACTCTCTAAGCCCTCCTGGTGCAAATAAAGCTTGTGGACTGGCAAATATTTCTGCATGTAGAAAGGTATACACTTTTATATACTTTTTTAATATACTTTTATACTCTCTTTTAAGAAATAACTTGAATTGGTGGGGAAAAAGATACCTGAATTGAAATAAAGACCTTGATTTTTCATCATACTTCTACTAAATCACAAACCTCTCTTTTAAAATCATAAGCTTGAGTTATTTTTCAAAGTCTACCCCAGTTCAAAATTCTGTGGTTCTATACTATATACCATGATATATATCACTATATATATATATATAATATTTAGTGCATATAATATATATGATACTAAATGGCTTATGTAATATATTATTTACTAGAATATGAATTACACAAATAGTCTTTATATTAAGATCTGTGTGACAAATTCTGTTATATTCTGCTCACCTAGGATCACCTAACTTTCATATAATATCCCTGAGGACGCCTCTTGAAAGACTCCCATCTGGTGTTCCTTCTGTTCCTCTCTAAATTTCCATTTATTTGTAAAAAGCCTCAAAAAGTTTTCATCTTAAAATGAACAAACAGTTCAACAAAACTTTGCAATAATACATCTCATCCATAGCTTAAACTATGAAAAAAATACAGATGAAAAATGAATTTATAGGCACCTTTTTATGTTAATAGATTTGTTAAAATCAAAGTTCTTCAATGTTTCCCTATCAGTGGTTAGGGGACAATGAGTAAAGTAAATCATAAAATAATCTAGTCTATATTGGTTAGGGAATTCTAATAATACAGATCATAATTTTAAAACTCTTTAATTTTGCAGCATAATCTAAGTAACTCAATAGCAAGTAGAATAAAATCTATTTTTGGCTTACGTGCTTTTGGGATATTAATCTGGGAGATAGTTTTCCAGTAAAATCTAAGAATTTAAGGCTAATTTAGCCAAAGGCTACAGAACAGAGCTCTCAGGTGAGTGATCTCACATATTAAAATTATAATGTAAAATTTAAGGAGGCTGTGACATGGGAAAAAAAGAGAAGCATGAATTCAGAGAATCTGCAACATAACATAATCCATAAAGATGAAAATGAAGTACTTCATAACGGCAATGGTGAAGTGTTATATAATCCAAAATTATTAAAGCCACCTTTGTCAGTAACTACACCAGCTCCTTCAAAGACAAAAATAAGAGTGTCTACTTACTTGGCATGATAAGACAAAACTCATTTTCTGATCATTTAGAACAAGCCCTCTTAGTGCCAAGACTTTGTCAACTTACTATTTTTGAGACCTGCTCCATTTTTTTCCATGACACAGTGCTTCCTAAGGGCTGGGCCACATCACTTCAAATATTCACTCAGAAGAGGCAGTAGAATTCCAAGATTAGGAAAAATCAGAATATATTGCATTTAGAATGGATAAGAAATGAGGTCCTACTGCATAGCACAGGGAATTATATCCAGTCTCTTGGGACAAAACATGATCGACGATAGTATGAGAAAAAGAATGTTTATATATGTATGACTGAATAACTTTGCTGTACAGAAGAAATTTAAATACTTTAAATCAACTATACTTTAAATCAACTATAATTTTAAAAATAAAATAAAATAAATTGTTCCTGCTTAGAAAAATAAAGTCCATTGTATTAATTTTAAATAATTTCGGAGTAGGATTTTCCATCATGGCACAGCAGAACAAATCCGACTAGGAGCCATGAGGGTTTGATCCCTGGTGTCGCTCAGTGCGTTAAGGATCCTGCGTTGCTATGAACTATGGCATAGATCGCAGACGCGGCTAGATCCCGCATTGCTGTGACTCTGGCATAGGCAGGCAGCAGTAGCTCAGATTACACCCCTGGCCTGGGACCTCCATATGCCTCGAGTGCGGCCCTAAAAAAAGCAAAAAAATAAAAATAAAAATGAAAAAATAATTTCAGAGTAAATAATTATTGTTCCAACTTCACATTGTACCTAAGATCCATCATGTCCACTGAATCCTTAAAAGAACAGTGTTATTAATTACACTTTCCAGATGAAACAAACAAAAGAATCTTAGTTCAGAGAGTTTGTGACTCACCAGCCATGAAGGGGAAATTAAGACCTTATTCAACTGTTTCTGAACTCCATGTTTATTTCATTGTTTCTATTTTGTGTCCCACTAATATTAGTTTTTTTTAATGATGCAATGGTAATATAAAATTGTCAGCACTTTAAGAGTGTTATGCTGAAATTTTTGTCCTGATTTCTGCCAAAGGCACCCTCACTTTATCCCTAAAAATAAAGGCTGTGTCTTTGATTTTAGAAAGAAAGAGAGAGAGAGAGAGAGAGAGAGGAAGGAAGGAAGGAAGAAAAAGAAAGAAGGAAGGAAGGAAGGAAAAGAAAGAAAGAGAAAGAAAGAAAGAAAGAAAGAAAGAAAGAAAGAAAGAAAGAAAGAAAGAAAGAAAGAAAGAAAGAAAGAAAGAAAAGAAAGAAAGAGAAAGAAGGAAGAAAGGAAGGAAGGAAGGAAGGAAAGAAGGAAGGAAAGAAGAAAGGGAGAGAGGGAGGGGTGAAGGAAGGAAAAGAAAAATCAGGGCCCTGGAGTTAGAATTCTGTCTTCCTCCTTGGGCAAGTCACATATCTATCCTTGCCTGGTCTCTTTATCTTTATTTGCAAAACAAAGGTGCCACCATCGTAGGGTTGTAATAAAAAGGGTTGAGATATTGCATAGTATGCACTGAATAATTGTTATCCTTTACTATTATTTTGTCTTGAGTTTTCTTTCCAAAATTGAAATTTAATTCCATGCTATGCTCCATAAACACAAAAAAACTTTTTGACGTTATTTCTAGTCCCATGTATTCCACTCTAAAAATTAAAGTTTTGAAACTGATTGTGCTTTTGAAATGGATGTTCATGCTATGAACATTTGTGATCCCAGTGCAGCTACTAAACAATTTCCTAAATGCTAAGTATAAACATAAATACCATTCTGTTTTCCTAAAATGTTCAATCTGTTTTATTTTTACATCGCTTACTGGTAAAAGTGAACTAATGAATACACAATTTCCTGTTATTTAAGGCTGTGTAATTTATCAACCTTTTTAGAATAAGAAAGCTAAGTGTGGAATTCCCGTCGTGGCGCAGTGGTTGACGAGTCCGACTCGGAACCATGAGGTTGCGGGTTCGGTCCATGGCCTTGCTCAGTGGGTTAACTATCCAGCGTTGCCGTGAGCTGTGGTGTAGGTTTCAGACGCGGCTCGGATCCCACGTTGCTGTGGCTCTGGCATAGGCCTGCGGCTATAGCTCCGATTAGACCCCTAGCCTGGAAAACTCCATATGCAGCGGGAGCGGCCCAAGAAATGGCAAAAAGACAAAAATAAATAAATAAATAAAATTATAGCAACTGAAGGAAGTAGCTTTCACCTTTGGGGCTAGAAGAATGAAGAGGAAAAAAAGAAAGCTGAGTGTGTTTCCTGCACTTTTTTGAAATCTTATCCTTCACTCTCAATTCCTGTAGCAACTGACCCACAGGTTTCCATATTTTATCCTTTAGCCTCTGTCTCTGATGTGCAGAATCACATCTACACAACAAAAAGGGACATTCACCTATTCAGTTATTCAGCAAGTAAGCTTGCATTCTGGAGCATGTATTTCCTTTTTTGTTAGGGTCTGCTCTAAATTCATTACATAGATCAGCCCATTTAAACCTTATTATGTGTAATCCTATGGATGGGCACTTATTCATATTTTACAGCTAAGGAAATTAAAGCAGAGTGAGATTAACTTGCTCACAGTCACAAAACGTATGAGTGCTGGAATCAGTGTTTGTATGTATGAAAGGTCATTTTGAAAAATCTTTATCCTCTGAAAAAGTATATAAAGCATCCTTCCTTATGAAATCATTGTCCTTAGAATTGCAGTGACTATCCTGCACCACTTTTCTCTGGGCTAGTGCTTCTACCAGCACTCCTGCTTGCTAGTTCATTTCACACCTGCAGCAGCTTTCTGAAGCAGGTACCAATGCAATCTCCAGTCGCAGATACAGAGATGAGGTATACAGAGATTGAATGGCCTGATTTGGTTACACAGGTATTGAGTGACGAGGTGGAAATTCAAACCCACACCTTTACAACCTGTTATGCTGCTTCACTATGAATAACATGACACTTTCACCAGCCCACTCACCAGCCCACATTGTTCTTGGTTTGTTTGGGGGCTGACTTTTATTTATTTTTTTTTTTATTTTTATTTTTTTGTCTTTTTGCCTTTTCTAGGGCCACTCCCATGGCATATGGAGGTTCCCAGGCTAGGGGTTGAATCAGAGCCATAGCGGCCTGCCTATGCCAGAGCCACAGCAACACGGGATCCGAGCCATGTCTGCAACCTACACCACAGGTCACGGCAACGCCGGATAGTTAACCCACTGAGCAAGGCCAGGGATCAAACCTGCAACCTCATGGTTCCTAGTCGGATTCGTTAACCACTGAGCCACGACGGTAACTCCGGGGGCTGACTTTTAATACAATGCAAGTTTCAAACAAAATTCAAAACGCATTTAATATTATAACAATAAAAACTCCTGGAATAATGTGTTTTTTAGATTTAACTATCTTATGGAATCTCCTTTTAAGTCAATATACATTTTGAAAGTCATCTTAAATTCACTAGCATATTTTTTATTTATTATTTTATTTTTTATGGTCCACGGCATATGGAAGTTCCCGGTCCAGGCTTGAATCTGAGCCACAGCTGCAACCTATTTGCTCCAGCTGTGGCAAAGCTGAATCCTTTATCCCACTGCAATGGGCCAGGGATCAAACTCCCACCTCTGCAGAGACTAGAGCTGCTGTAATTGGTTTGTTGACCCACTCCACCGCTGCAGGAACTCCCACTAGCATATTTTTAAATTTGATTAACGGCAAACGAAAGTAGAGGAAAAAATGTATTCATTTATTTATCCAAAAAATTCTATCCATCCATCTAGAGAGTATCTACTATGTCAGGCATTATTCTGTGATAGGGATTGAGGAACCAGATGAAGCTTCATCTTCATGGATATTTTATACTAATAAAAATATCCACAAAACCTCTCTCTACCTTCATGCAGTTAACATTTTCTTTCCTTAGCAGCAAAAATGAATCACTATTTGGGGGTAGGCTATGGTTATTGCAAAATAAACATAGGAAGAGACCACTCAGGAAAAATAAAAATTTACCCACCTTCTGATTATATGCTCTTCTCTAAGAATAGATAAAATTGAATGACTTTAAAAGACTTGCTGGGAGTTCCCGTCGTGGCGCAGTGGTTAACGAATCCGACTAGGAACCATGAGGTTGCGGGTTCGGTCCCTGCCCTTGCTCAGTGGGTTAACGATCCGGCGTTGCCGTGAGCTGTGGTGTAGGTTGCAGACGCGGCTCGGATCCCGTGTTGCTGTGGCTCTGGCGTAGGACAGTTGCTACAGCTCCGATTCAACCCTTGGCCTGGGAATCTCCATCTGCCGCAGGAGCGGCCCAAGAAATAGCAACAACAACAACAACAAACGACAAACGACAAAAAAAAAAAAAAAAAGACTTGCTGATCAATTAAAATAAAAAGTTTGAAATACATGGAGTTGGAATGAGGCCTTTTTCCTAAAACCAAGAAATGGGGGACACAGAGAGGCATTTGTGCCCAGAACCCCTGCTCGGTTTCACAGGCACCAGCTAAGATTCTCTGTGATGAGGGTTATCAAAGCATAACTGTTTGGTCCGTAGAATGATCACATTCAGGCTCCACCAAGCAAAATCACTGAAGGGATGTTTCAAATAGTCTACATGTAACTTCCCGGTATAATATGACATTTACAACTCCCAGTAGCCTCATAAAGAACTGAAAAGAAGCAAGCAAAATTCATTCTAATAACCCATTTTATTTAACCCAGCACGTTCAAATATTGTCATTTAAACACATAATCCACATGGAAACGTTATTAATAGGTTATATTACATGCTTTTTTCTTCATAATGAGTCTCTGCAATCTCGTATGTTTCTTACACTGATCATCTCAGCCTGGCCCAGCCACATTGCAAGTGTTCGGCAGCCCCATAGGATGAGTGGCCGTGTACCCACAGAGCAGCCCCACCAAAGGACTACTCAGCACTTTGGATATGGAATCATTTGTTCATTTATTCTTTAGCAAATGTTCCTGGTGTTTTTATTGTTTGTCAAGTGATGAGCAGACACTGAAAATATAACAGTGAGTATACAAAGCTCTACTCTTTTGGAGTTCAGACAGTTGAAGGGAAGAGAGGTATAATCCTATAAGCTATTCAAAGAGTACTGTGTCCTTAGGACTGGGGACTTTGAAGGGGATGGCATGTAACCCAACTCAGGTCCTAAAAGGGGAGTGGAGTCCGAAAAGATAGGAGCCACAGCCTGCAAGAAAGGGAAGGAATGGGAGAACCAGGGTGCTTTAAAGAGAGGAAGAAACCCAGAGTGCAGATGTGCTGACAGCTCAGAGTTCTCAAAGCCCACAACATGCCAGGCAGCAGAAACTAAATGATGCTGGGATTGGAGGCAGAGACTAGATATGGGAAAGCCTTGGATGGCATTTAAGGAGCTGGAATTTATCCAGTAGGCTCAGACTCTAAATAAATTACATTAACAATATATGAGGGTATATTTGGGAGATGAGAACAGAGGAAGATTATGTAGGAGAAGACTGAACAGCGGAAGAGGGAAATGAGAGTTAGAGAGGAGGAAGAGATTTTATAAAAATCTGGATTAAAATCAAGACATATAAAAATTGGATTTGAGTCAAAGGCATGGGTGGAATCAAGGAAAACAGCCAATCTTCTGTTCTGGGCTGATTCGCTAGCTGAGAAAACCAACCCTGAGGCAGGAAATGTTGAAAGGGAAGCAAGTCTATGGGGATAGATGATGAGTTCACTTTTGTACCTGAGTCTGATGTGCCCTGGGCTTATTAGGTGGAGATTTCCATGAGACAGTGGGGGACGCTCAGGGGAGCTAGAGGGCTCTGGTTGAAGTGATGGAAGAAAATGCCATGAGTGTACAATTTCAAACTAACTTTCGGGAAACAAAGCAGCACATCCTTCTAGAAATCATTGGTTATTCTCAGCGGGTCTCCCCAGGGCTGTCAGAATAGCATTTCTTTGTTTCTCCTTCCTTTCTTTTTCTTTCTTTCTTTCTTTTTCTTTTTCTTTTTCTTTCTTTCCTTCCTTCTCTCATTTAGTTTTATTGAAATAGAGCTGATTTACAACATTGTGCTGGTTTTTGCTGCACATTAAAGTGATTCAGTTATGTATAGAGACACACATTCTTTTTTTTCATATTCTTTTCCGTTATGGTTTATCATAAGATGTTGAATATAGTTCCCTGTGCTATACAGTAGGACCTTGTTGTTTATCCACGCTATATGTAGTGGCTTACATCTGCTAACCCCAATCTCCCACTCTACCCTCCTCCTAACTGCCCCCGCCCCACCTTGGTAGCCAAACTAGAGATTATCATACTAAGAGAAGGATGTCAGGAAGAGAGAAGAGCATTTCTAAGATAGGATATCACTGACTTGTTTTAAATTCTCCAGGCTTTTTTCACACTGGTTAGCAAACACCACCTTCCTCCCCAGTAGGCACCTCCTTTTGCCTGGGTTTCAGATTCTCCACAGCCCAGAAGTTTCCTGCCTTGTCTTCAGACAAGTTTGCCCTGTGCCTCTGGTGTGTGTCCCCACCTCTGCCCTGAGGCCACCTCTAGTCCTGCAAGTGTTTCTACAGCCCTTTTTCCTATTCCCCAGGCAGCTTTCCTTGACAGTGAGGTCTGAGTTAATCTCCCCTTAATAGGATTCCTTGGCAACTCACATAAATGTCTCTTCTGGCACTGATCATCTTGTTTATACTACAATCATTAGTCTTCTGTCTTATTCCACTACCACAGGAACTTCCGAAATGATGGACTTTTCTTTTTTCTTTTATTTTTTTTGGCCATGCCTGCAGCATGTGGAAGTTCCTGTGCCACGGCTCAATCTCACGCCATAGCAGAGATTCAAACCACTGCAGTGACAACGCCAGATCCTTAACCCATTGCACCACAAGAGAACCCCTAATGGAATTTTATTTGTTTTTTAATCCCCATTGCTGATATCTAGGACTACAGGGTATCACACATGTTTATTGACTAGAAATTTTTCGAATTTAATTTTATTTTGGGGTTGTTCTTTTCTATTCCAAATTGGCATGAGGCTTCCTGGTAAACACGAAGGGAAATACAGTTGCTGCCAGTGGGATACATTCATGTCGAAAATGCTTTGATGAGTTACCAGTTCTGATATTTGAGATCAGATATAGAGTCTCATACAAAATGTATCTTTTTTTAATTTTCAAATATACCTTAACTTGTATCTGTCTCTTCTCCTTTATCCATCTCAAGAAATCTATTGATACAAAGTGGAGTAACTACCCTAATGGAACTTCTTTGCTCCTTTATATACTCACTGCACTGTCCAAAGAGTCAATGTCCTTTTCAGCCACCATCAGGTTGTTGTGAATATCTATGAAGACTTGTTATTAGAGGTATATGTCTATTATGCCCCTTTCTGAATAACCTCACTAACAGGGGATATGTTAGAAAGAAAGAAAGCCTTTGTTACATTCTGTCAAATATTTATCTGCCAAGAAGTATAAAAATGTTATATCACCATTTTTAGCCTGGGAAAATCTCCTATGACCTTAGGTCCCTTAACTCATTTTTGAGTGAAAGGTTGATGTTAAGGCTAATGCATGACACTCCAGTGGCTGCAACAGCAAACAGCTTTGTGGTACAGTCAAGTGACAGCCTCTTCTGTAAAATAAAGAAAGAAATGACAAATGAGGCTACCTATTTAGAACCATTCTGTGATTGCCATATTCATATTTTTAATTATGAAAATCCTTCTTAATGTCCAGAAGACTGGAAAATATTCATTTCTTTAATTTTAAATATTAGAGCTAATGTCCCAGGTACCAACTGACAACATATATTCTGTATTTTGATAAGGACATCTGATGTGTCAAGTAACCAACCTCACAATAAATCATTCTCCAAAATCTTAGTCATTAAAGCAACAGACATCAATTATTTGCTCACAGTTCTGACATATTGATAGGACTCAGTGAGAAGAGCTTATTTTTGCTTCACTTGGAATCTTCTGGGGCTGGAACATCCAAAATAGCTTCCTCATTCACATCTTATGTCTTAGGAGGGATGGTTGGAAAAGCAGAGGAATGGCTGAGGCTTACTCTCTTTTATAGATTGGTATTTCTAATAAGCTGATATACTCTGAAGGTAAAGAAACTTTAAAGCATGTTACTTCAGCTAGAATAGCTTTATTTGCCATTGACAGGGAAGATGAAGGGAAATAAAAAAAAAGTTTTTACTTGTTTAGAGCACTGGATTTGTATCCTCCCCTAATTGAGCAAGAATCTTCTTGGCAAGGTGATCAGCTATTTATTTTCGTTTTCCAAGTATACTGTATTTATAGTATTATGAAATTTTGAGTTTATATAATTAGAAATGCCTACATGTATACATACTTTTTTCTCCCATTATCATGCTCCGTCATAAGTGACTAAATATAGTTCTTCAGTGCTACACAGCAGGATCTCACTGCTAATCCATTCCAAAAGCAATAGTTTGCATCAGTTAACCCCAAGCTCCCAATCCATCCCACTCCCTCCTCCTCCCCCCAGGCAGCCAAAAATAACAATTAAAAAAAAAAGAAATACCTAAAAATATTAGTTGAGAGTCAGCTTGGAAATCATAGAGTTCAAATCCTTCTTTCTGGAGTTCCACTGTGGGTTAGGAAACAGATTGCAGGTGTTCCCATTGTGGCTCAGCAGTGACAAACCTGACTAGTATCCGTGAGGATGCAGGTTCAATCCCTGGTCTTGCTCAATGGGTTAAAGATCCGGCATTGCTGTGAGCTATGGTGTGGGTCACAGATGCCGCTAGGATCTGGCTTTGCTGTGGCTGTGGTGTAAGCCTGCAGCTATAGCTCCAATTCAACCCCTAGGCTGGGAATTTCCATGTGCCATACCTATGGCTCTAAAAAGACCAAAAGAATCTGTTGCTGCAGATTCGTGGGATCTATCCTCCTCCCAGCTCAGTGGGTTAAGGGATCCTGCATTGCCAAAGCTGCAGCATAGTTTGCAGCTGTGGCTGGGATTCAGTCCCTGGCCCAGGAACTTTCATATGCTGTAGGTGCAGTCTTTAAAAAAAAAAAAGAAAGAAAGAAAACTCTCCTTCTACTTGTGAAGAAACTGAGATGATAAACTGATAAAATGACTGAACCAAGTTCAGATGATTGCTAAGGATGGGGAGAGAAGGACCAAGGCCAACGCACGTCTCCTCTTTGGTCTTTATGGACATGTATAGTCTATAGACTTTGGTGGGAAGATGCAATTGATTGGGGAATAAAACAGAAAAAAAAAACCTGGAAGCTAAATCTGAGTGGGTAAGAAAGGAGAGGGAGTCAGTTGTGAAAGGACGAATCTGGAGCTCTGAAGAGTGTAAGGAGCTCATGGTGTGAGTCAGAAAAATCAGAAGAGAGGTTGAAGTAAAGAGCAAGAGGAAAATTTGACCAGCTACTAAAAATGTGGAATTTATGGAGAAGGAAGTCTATCTAAATATACTTTTCAGGAAATTTTGTTGTGCAACTACCCCTAATCTGTTTCCCTTTGCTTTTTCATAAATTTTCAGTACTGGCATCCCTTATTTTTAAATGCTATGGTGGAGTGATTCTTTTGTATGTGTTGCTGTGATAAAATGAAATTTAAGAAATAAGAAATGCCCAGTTTAATTTGACTTATACTTAGCCCAATATATCTTCCAAAAACTGTGCTTCTCTTCCTACTGACTGTTTGAAAGAAGGATGATGATTCTGTGTAGCTTCTAATGAAGTAATAGCCAACATGTAATGAACACATGCTCTGAGCCAGACGGTCTATTAAGATAGTTACAGAAAATAATTTCCTCATCATAACCCCAAGGGGTAGGACCTATTATTATCTTCCATTTGAAAACAAAAAAAGACAAACTAAATTTAGAAATATTAAATAATTTGTCTGAGTCACAGCTAATATGAAGAAAAGGGAAGAAAACTCAAGACCTGGAAACATTTACTAATGACATGACTGCCTTTAAATTCCTCCCATCCAAGCATCTTTCTCAGCCTAACATCATGTTAAACCCATCACTTCAACATTGCAAAGAGAGCCCACTGTCAAGTGTTAAAACATAAGGAAAATTCAAGACAAGTCATTTATAAAAGGAAAAACTTCCAGTCTTGCAAAAGATGTGAGACATCTCAGTGTTGAATAAATTGATATTGAAAACAATGTAATCACATGCAAAATCACAGATAACTGAGAATATGGCAGAGCTTGACATTAAAAATTCAAAAGAACGTCCAGAAGGATGGTGACAGGAAGCCCACTTTAAAGGAGAATGATTTGAATTTTGACAAATTAAATGAGGTCCCTGGAAAAACTGATGAAGTCTCAGAAGATTTTCATGAAAATAATCCTATATATGATATTGCTGTTAATTAAAAATGAAAGTAAAATATATTATTTCATATTATTTATGGTGTTATTAGGGGGGTTATAACCCCCCTCCTCCACCCCTCCTTCCCTCCACCCCTCAAAAACTCATAAAAACAATTTCTGATTAATTCTTGATCTGTTCTAATAATTAAAGCATAAGCATCATATTTTCATAATTTTAACATATTTATTAAAATCAGGTATTTAGTCATATATTTTGAAGTAATATTGCAAGGAAATACTTTTTCATATTTTTATGAGATATCGGTACAATTTCTAAATGGATGGCTTTTAAGTGATCTTGTCTGCATACCAATCATCCTCAGATAAATAATTAGCAACCTCTACTTCTGAGAGTAGTCTAACATCAATAGGAAAAATATTTTGACTGGTTCTCTTTGTCATTCAAACAACTAATATGATTATTATGAAAAATATACCCTTGTGTTTTACACCATGTTTCATGAACTTCAACTGAAATTCATTTAGAATTTTTTTGAGGACTGTGTTGCTATCTTTATGTTCAGTGATTTTTTGGTATAAATTTTGTTGGCAAGGCACACTGCTTTCTCTATCTCCCCTATTATCATTCCTATTTATTATTTGAAGGCCAGTGGTTGACATTGAAGATATTAAACTTGAAGCTTTCCTATAAAATCACAAGGCGATAAAAGGCAGCACTAACTCCAGCAAACGAATTGTTGAGGGCTTCTTCCATGATGTTTGATATCATCACTCTGTGTGTTCAAACAATCCCATACTGAGATAATAAGAAAATGATCCCGGAAAAATCCTACTAAATAGCCTAAAACCAACAGCTATATAAAATTTAAATTATTCCAAATTTAAGAAAGCAAAGAAGCTTCTGAGAAAACACTTGGAAGGACAAACTAAAAGCATTGGTTGTTTGTAAATGTCATTTCCAGGCATGGGTCCATCTTATGTTTATTTATTTATTTATTTATTTATTTGTTTATTTATTTATTTTGTCTTTTTGCTATTTCTTGGGCCGCTCCCGCAGCATATGGAGGTTCCCAGGCTAGGGGTCCAATCGGAGCTGTAGCCACCGGCCTATGCCAGAGTCACAGCAACTCGGGATCCGAGCAACGTCTGCAACCTACACCACAGCTCACGGCAACGCCGGATCGTTAAGCCACTGAGCAAGGGCAGGGACCGAACCCACAACTTCATGGTTCCTAATCCGAGTCGTTAACCACTGCGCCACGACGGGAACTCCCATCTTATGTTTAAAATTATAGTTAGCACTGAATTAAGAAGGAGAGGGAAATATAAAAAGTTCCGGCATTCAACACAATGAGTAGCCTAATTATAAGAAAAGGATGTGTCCTAAGGTATCAGTAACTTTGAAGAAAAAGGGGAAAAAAGTGCAATTATTGAAGCAATACTTTTGTGAAACATTTTCCTCAAACCCAAGGGAAACTTTATTTATGTTAGAATTGTGAGAATTATGTTTTGAGAGGTCATTTCTTTTATTATAGAATAGGAAAATATAATTAAAATTGTAAAAAAAAAGAGTCTGGATATAGACTGAATTTTTAATACTCTACTAAAAATGATATGCATATAATATAGATTACAGGATATCCCTTTTTTTAAAAATTATGCCGCTTTGTGAATACTTCCTTGGGCCCATAAGGAGAACCATCTTTCCCTTACTTAAGCTCCTATGGCACCGTTTACACATTTTCCTTAGTAGTCATTCTCCATGGGTCTGTGACCTCCCCTATATGTTAAAGCCTTTGAGGATACTCATTGCATTTTATTTGCAATGAGTCTTAGACAGGGTCTGGAGCATAGTAAGTCTAAAGAACATATTTTCAGAATAAATTAAGACATGGTTTTCTTATTTAAAAAAAAAAGTACTTTTATAATTTTTTATACAATAGCCTGGTAGTAGGAATATATTGCAGTTCCATAGTCTTTAGAACTACATTTTCTAGAAAGGGTAACTCTTAGGGTACATTGTTGTGTCCAGAAAACTTAGAGTGTGTTTGCTTTTGCCTGAGATTAATTTTCCATTTCTGAGTTTCTCCTAGGTTTTTGAAATAAAACATCCTGAGTCCCTTTATAGCAAAGAGCTAGATCACCTAAGCATTCTTTTGTTTTTCCTACATCTGAGAGCCCACAGGGCATAGGAGCAGAGAAACAACATGCATTGAAAACCAAGTCCCTTACACTCTGTCCTCCTTTAGGAAGTAGTTACTTTCCTTCACCTCCACTAACCAAGCCTGTACATTTCATATAGTAATAGGAATATTGGTTTTCTATTTGGCATTCTGCAGGTTTACTACCTATAGGAATAGAGCTGGGCCTTTATTACTATGCAGTATGTGTTTTGTAGTAAAATAAGTTAAAAAGGGGGGAATAATTTTTATCTAAAATTTCATTAGTTTCATGAAGGCTGGAACTACTAATGGAATTCTCATTGTCGAAGTACTGAAAAGTAGGTAACTTGACCAAAAAAACCAAAAATGTATTCACAATTAAAGAAAATAACAAGGAATACTCTATCTCTCATGTGTTACTGCTGAGTCAAAAACACCTTCAATTTATGATGCACTGAGAAAAACCTGACCCCAGGGGTTAGGTCAAGAGCACGTGGCACAGAGAGGAAGAAGTCGTAGTGACCTTTTCAGCTGGCATAAGTTATGCCCAGTAATGGCCCATGTTCTCCTCTCATGTTTAGGAGTGTAAACTCCCTACCCGATACCTCAGTATGAAGTCAAGGTATGAAAAAATTATGTGAAGTTAGAGTTGTTAAAGAAGGATCAAGATTATGAAACCAGGCAGTTGTGAAAGAGAAATTAAAGATGTTTCTTATAAAGGTTCATTTTCCTCATTTACAGGTTTTAGATGGTCAGACGGACATCATAAGACTGTTATGTATTAAACAGAATGTCTATGCACTGTACAAACACATCACAGTGCTCGGAGCGTAACAAACACCCAGCAGATGATGCTCCCTCCTTTCCTTTTCTTCCTTTGTCAATATTGAGATCAATGCGAGGTTCTAAAATGGAGTACCAAGGCAAGACAAGAGTAAGGATATAGGAGAGTATTTTTAGATGTCATTTATATGTATGTGTTTTTTTTTTTTTAATTGACCATCTACACAGAGATGCAACCCTAACTCTCTTCATCTGGCTGCAAGTATTCATGCACTAATGTCCACTGCAGATACAGAGCGAAAAGGGCCAAGAAGAGATTCCACCTGAGCAACTCAGACAAATTGCTCATTTTTAAAGGGTAAAGGAAGAATCCTGTACAGACGGGTTAGTCAGTAAGGAGATCCGTGTCATTGTCCAGTGGCAGATGAGATGCCTCCATTCTCCTCCCCCAAAGGTCTAAAGATCCCACCAGGCCCTCTGAAAATGTTCACTTGATCCCCTCCTCACAGCTTTATGTGCAGGAAGTTAACGTCGCATAGAACACAGCTTCACCTGAGAAATTAATGGGAAATAGTCCTCCCGGACCAGGTTCATGTTATTAGTCTTGGCTTCATGCTACATCAGGGGTCAGCAAACCACAGCCCACGGCCAAATCTGAGTGCCACCTATTTTCAGATCCAAGTCTCACTGGAGCAGAGCTGCACCCATCTGTGTTTGTATTGTGTATGGCTGCCTTCACACCATAGGGACAGTCTCAACTACAGACATCAAATCCCTATAATATTTACTCACTTTGCTTTTTGGAAAAAAGTTTATTGACCTTACTATTATACAATGTGAATCAGAACACTTACCCTCACCTCTGTCCCCAACAAGCTTCCACAATTTGGCTCAAACACATCCTGGAGCTCCTGTTGTGGCTCAGTGGGTTAAGAACCTGACTAGTATCCATAAGGATGCAGGTTTGATCCCCGGCCTCGCTCAGTGGGTTAAGGATTCTGCATTGCTGTGAGCTGTGATGTAGGTCTCAGATGCAGCTCAGATCCTGTGTTGCCGTGGCTGTGGAGTAGTCTGGCAGCTGCAGCTCTGATTCAACCCCTAGCCTGGGAATTTCCTTATGCCTCAGGTGCAGCCCTAGAAAGAGAGAAACAAACAAAAACACATCCTTTTATTTCTGTGCTATAACATCTGAAAAAGGGTAATTTACCCAGGCAAGTCTGAGCATTTAGGAACATCCTGTACATATCTGGCAGAAAGAAATATTTTGAAGAAGCTGCCTGATGGCAACGAAGAATAAGCATTTTTTGGACCACTTTTAAATGAAAAATAAAAACATTGCTTATTGCATATCATCTTAATTTATTTGGCAGTTAGCGTATAACTGTGGTTGTTTTAAACTGGAAACAAAAGGCACAGTATTTTTGTTTCTTTATTTACTTTAATATATGGTATTCCCTGAAAGGAAAAAAATCATCAACAATTGCATGTATAATTCTGCCATAAGAAACAAGAGACCAGAGTCTGAATTCTAATGATTTTTATTCTCATTTTAATGTAGTTTTCTTATTACATATTTCAATTATTTTGTTTTGATTCAAGTTACTTAATATGATCACACAAATATTAATTAGCCAAAGAGAACCACTGAATAAATGCAAATTAATTCTGCCCCCAGAAATAGATGTTGACTAATTCAAGTTTAATGAGGCTCAAAATAGCATTTTAAGTACATTTTTATTTTTTATAGACTTTAATCATATCTGTCTTTAGGGCTTGGTTTCAGGAATGCTAAAGAACTATTCTGAGCTAATTAAGCTTGCTCACCTGACAGATTTTCCACAGCTCACTGGGCTCCGCTCAGGGCCACAGCAGCCATAGTTACAATGGGAGAGGGAAAAAGGAGATTATGTTGGAACAGATTTTGACAATATGGAGACAATTCCATCCTCCACATCACTCTGCATAACAATATCATGCATTACTTCAAAATTACATGTATCTGGCAAACATTGGATAACTGTGTCATCTCTATAGCAGAGCCTACTGCGCATGCAGAAATGCCTCCTCCCTGATCAAATGAATTTGTCTGTCTGGTGAAGATGAACAAAGAGCTGGTATTTAAGAGACTGCAAAAATGTGAAAAAGTATGCTCTTGTAGTCCAGACTAAGAATACTCATTTTAATTGTTTGGAATTATGATTTTAAATGTTTAGACATATAATTACTCAGCACTTAAATAAGCTCATTCTCCTAATGTATAAACTGCTTCAGGGGGAAGAGGCTCATGAATTTTGGAAGCTGTGCCAGCTATCGTTGGATACCAATATGGCTTTTACTTTTTTAAGGAAATAAGTTACTAAAGTAAACAGTGTTCAAGTGGCAAATAGCAAATGAAACAAGACACAACTGAAATAATTCCAAGCCCATACCTATGACTTTTTATGGTATTTTTATGGTATTTAAATGATAGAAATGTAATAAGACGTGATAATGTTGGACCTGGGACCAAACTTCACTTTACTACAATTACAGTAGTACACTTTATGCTATTACAGTCAGGCTACACTTCAGTAACTACTTCTGCAAAAAGGGGAAATTTCTAGGCATTTGGTCAGGAGTCAATGAGGCAATGCCCATAATGTGTTTTGCAGAGTCTCTAGCATCTTTAAGTTTCTGATCAAATACTTCCAAGATCTCCTAGTGAAGACACAGCCTCCCTTTTCACAGCTGGGGCTGGGCAAGTCTGGGTGGGCTTGGGTGGGGCTGTGGGCCTCCCCAGGGTCCTTGTTGATTCTATGGCTACTGTCTGTCCACTCTCCTAGGAGTGACCTCTGTCTGTTTCTTCATCATAGCTTCTGTCTTCTGCACAGTGGCCGCTCAGTAAATATTTGAGTTAAAAGTTTGAATTGATTAACGCATGTTGGAAACAGTAAGTTAGACTCTCCCAGGAAACACACTGCCCAGGAAAGTGATTGAGAGGGGAGTACAGATTTGGATAAAAAAATTCTGGGCTTCCATCTCAACTGAAGAGGTAATATTAGAGTAACGCTACTGTTAGAAAGTAGATGGATACAAGCTACATATGAAATAATAGTTACTTCATATATAGTAAATGTTGGCATAAAAAAGTGCCTATAACATGCATTATATGAAACTGCCCTGATTTCTTATACATGGTATTTTTATTGTCACAAGAATCCTGTGAGGTTGATAATTTTATTGTCTCCTTTTCACTAATGAGGAAACAGGAATAGGGACGTCACGCAGGGTCTGAATGTAAGCTTGGCTATTGAAATCCAACTCCATATGCTTAATTCCTATGGAAAGTACCTCTGTATTTTCCCCATGTGTGAGATAATATGGGGTAATGTATGGACAAAGTTTTATTTGTTTTACTGCTAACTTTATTTTTAGTGTAGTTTCAGGGAACCTGGGTGTTACACTTATAATTTCATGATATTTTTGCTTTAGGACAAAATGATTGTGCAGGACGTAGTTGTCCTGGGTTGTTTCAAAGAAACAGAAGCAAATAGTAATACAGGAGGTTTTCAGCTACAGGAACAACCATAGTTTGTAAATGATTGAAGGTTAAGAAATATCCAGGAAAGTGCTGCATTTCAACTCATAAGAATGTACTTCTTCCTTCTCTGAAACATAAAATAAAATATCAGAGTATTTGGGAGTTCCCATCATGGCTCAGTGGTTAACAAACCCAACTAGTATCTATGAGGATGTGTGTTCAATCCCTGGCCTTGCTCAGTGGGTTAATGATCCGGCGTTGCATGAGCTATGGTGTAGGTTGCAGACGCGGCTCAGATCCCACATTGCTTCTGGCTGTGGTGTAGGCTGGCAGCTATAACTCCTATTTGACCCCTAGCCTGGGAACCTCCATATGCCTCAGGTACAGCCCTAAAAAGACAAAAAAAAAAAATTACAGGATTTGATAAGTAGATGTTATATGCGTAATTATAATGAAGCATTCCATTACACAGAGATAGTATTATTTATCTACTTATACTAAAGACATTCATATATGTGCATATTCCAATTAACTTTAATATGAAAATGGTAGTGCCTTTAATGACACTACACAGATTTTTCTTTCCGTTTTTTTGGCTTTGCCTGTGGCAGGTGGAAGTTCATGGTCCAGGGGTTGAATCCGAGCCACAGCAGCTACCCGAGCCACTGCAGTGACAATGCCAGATCCTTAACCCACTGTGTCACAAGAAAGCTCCTACGCAGATTTCTTAGAGAGTTCCAGCTTCATCTAAGTGATAGGCAGGTTCCATTTACTTACCAGGAAACTATAGAATATCAAATTTATATTATCTCTCAGATGAAGGAAAAGAAGTTGGCTGCTATGTGAAGAGGGGAAACAATGTAGGTGAAGCCTGAAGAAGAGAAAATAATGGCAAATTTTCAGATGCATGAATCCTTCATCAGTGACAGTTAAATCTGAAGGAAAACACCTCATTCAAAGCTCCCATTTTACTTATGAGGAAACAAACTATGAAATAAACTTCTGTCTTTTCTTTCACTGGACCACCTGCAGAATCAGTATGTAGCATATAGGATTAGAACATATACGCCCTGTATAAAAATCTAAAGTTAGCAAGAAAAAATGACAAATTGTGGTGATGATGCTTGTGATAATAAGCCTTTTCTGGTTTACCAGTGATTCCCATGTTGAAGTAACTCCCATGGGACTTATTTTAAAATAAGAGTCTCTAGGAGTTCCCCAGGGGCACAGGAGGTTAAGGATCCAGAATGTCATTCCTGTGCGTGGGTTCAATCCCTGGCCCAGGAACTTCCACAGCTGTGGTCCAAAAAAAATTATAAAAAAATGAAAAATAAGAATTTCCCTTGTGGTACAGAAGGTTAAGTATCCAGCATTGTCACTGACACAGAAGGTTCAATCCCTGGCCTGGGAATTTCCACATGCCCTGGGCATGGCCTAATTAATTAATTATTTAAGGTATCTGTTTGCATAAAATTGGGATTTACTTTAAATTTCCCAGGAAGGAATATATGATTATTTATGTTTGACATTGAAACTAGTTGCTCCCATCTCTGCCAGAAATTGCTCGGATAAATCAGGATATTATTACTGTATATCTAGTACTCTATTACACTAGACAAACTTTTTCTTTTCAATCATATCAAACAATCCTCATATGATAAACTGAACTCTCCTGTTTTGGTTGCTTTGCTCAGCATTTTGTGTTTTTGAGTCGTTTCGAATGACTGACCTGTGCCACCAATAAAAGCCATGTTCAGGCAGGCCTTTGCCAGTTTCATTACTGCTGCTAATCTCTGGGGCTCAAAGTGCCAGTTGCTTTTCTCTGTATTTACAAATTCGCTTCAAATAAACTAAATTTTCTGTACCTGTGGGACTCTGACAGCCCCAGAACAGATGTTACCCCTGTCCCATCACCCTGGAAAAGTTAGATAGCAAGCAACAGCAAACCCACCTGGCAGGGACAGGCTCCCAGCTGGCAGTGCTGGGCACCCTCCGTCTTTCTCTGTCTTTTGGGGGAATGACATCCCCAAGCCCAATATTCCTGCACTTTTACAAACTTCTCTGCATCAATTCATGCTCTCATAGCAAGTTTTTCAATGTTTGATAATTTAATATCTCCTCTCCTGGGCATATTTATATTTCAATAAACTAAAAGCTTCCATCCAAAAGAATAAATCCCAGAGGTGATTGGGGGTGAGGGTGAGGATTTATGGTTTTGACAAGCCAAAAGGGAAAATATTCTGTCTGTTTTTGAGATTTTCCTAATGCCCTTGAAATCTTACCAGGTCTGTTTCAACCACATAATGGGAAGAGCCCTGAAATGGATCATATTGCCTTTTATGTGTAGGATTTCTGAATATCTAATCTGAAAGATGCACAGGTAGTTATAGAGAAAGAAAATATAAGAAGCCAAAATATTTTAAAAGGGACAGAGCTCACAGGATTGTCACAGGATTCGGATGAGGTATAAAGCTTAAGTCCTGGGGCATTTGAACTTAAAAGCTCATAAGGTTTCCCATTTCCAACTGAGTTTTATAGACTATTTGGCTGACAGACTTGTGCATATTACTATAATACTATATAACATCTATTCTCAGATAATGTGCTGAAATAAAACAGTGAAGAGGGCAAACCAAGTCCCTATCTTCATGAAGCACCTGGCCACACCACATTATAAATATTGATTTGCATATTTATCCTCTGGCCTGCATGAGAAGCCACTTTAGGGAAGGGCTATGTCTTGTTCCACCATCTGTCTACAGCCCATAGCACAGTTTCTAGCAAATATAACTCTAAATACATAGTTGTAGACTAAATTTTAGAGAAATTTTTCTCTTGGACCTGAGTAAAAGCCATCAGATAGCACTGGGTAATGTGTGGGAGTTAAGAATGTTGGAGAGAGCTAGGAAAGGAGAGAAGGTTGGAGGAGAGAGCACTGTAAAATTAACAATAAAATAATGTTTTCTAAAAGGACAAAAACAGTATATATGCTTAAAAGAGTTACGATTCTGTTCCCCTTTCTTCCATCCAGATATAATAGCAGCAGCTTAAAAAATGGGAAAACAAATGTTTTAGACCATTAAAGTTACTATAACAAAATGCCACAGGCTAGGCAGTTTATAAGACACAGAAATGTATTTCTCACAGCTCTGGAGGCTGCAAGTGTGAGTTCAAGGTGCCAGCCTAGTCATATGAGAGCTCTCTTCTGAGTCACAGACTTTTTGTATTCTCACATGGCGGAAGAGTCTAGGGAACTCTATAGGACCTTTCTTTTTTTTTTTTTTTTTTTTTTGTTGTTGTTGTTGCTATTTCTTGGGCCGCTCCTGCGGCATATGGAGGTTCCCAGGCTAGGGGTCTAATCGGAGCTGTAGCCACCGGCCTACGCCAGAGCCACAGCAACGCGGGATCCGAGCCGTGTCTGCAACCTACACCACAGCTCACGGCAACGCCGGATCGTTAAGCCACGGAGCAAGGGCAGGGACCGAACCCGCAACCTTATGGTTCCTAGTCGGATTCGTTAACCACTGCGCCACGACGGGAACTCCTCTTTATAAGAGTACTAATCCCATTTGTGAGGGCTCCACCCTACCTCCTACTACTGTCACATTGGATGTAACAATTTAAACATGTGAGTGGGGGTACACAAATATTCAGGCTATATCGTAACATCCTGCCGCCCCCAAATTCATGTCCTTCTTGTGTACAGAATACTTATTCCATCTCAGTAGCCCCCAAAGTCTTGACTTGTTCCAGCATCAAATCAAGAGCTAAGTCCAAAGTCTCATCTACATATTTTCTCAAAAACGTGTGAGTGAGACAATTCACCCTGAGGCATCGTTCTCCTACTGCGAATCTGTGAAATCAAACATGTGATGTGTTCCCAAAATACAGTGTGGGGTAGGCATAGACATGCCAATTCCGAAAGGGAAAAAAGGAAAGGAAAACTGAATAGCAGATCCTGAACAAGTCCAAAACCTTAAGACCCACCAGGGCACCCCTCCTCCACCCCACCTCCACTTGCATAAATCAAAATAAAAGAATCACAGAATATTCACTTAGTTTTGTTCTGTGGCTTCCTTGGTTATGTTAAAATCCTGTTCTACAACCTGATAACTCTTCACTTAATTCAAGTTACTAGTGCGCAATAAACTTTGAATTACTGGGTTTCAATACCCTGGATTAAATCATATGCACACATAGTATTTAAGCTTGCAAGTAAGTCTGCCCAGAATAAATGTGAGTGGTTTAAACTGAACGTTTTTTAGCTTAATATTACCCGTCTTTCTTCCTCCATTTCCATTATTAAGTCAGAGAGTGAGGAAGAGAGATTTGAGAGGGAAGTTAACTGGGAGGTCATGTGACATGCCAGAGCCGGTGGGGATGAGGTCAGCTTGTGCCCAGACTCATGTGCCTTTCTTTTCATGTTTCAGAGGTCTGGGGGAAAGCTACCAAAATTATTTGTAGGAGCTAGATATTGAGTAACAAGAATTTTCCGTAAAGTCTGGGATATAGAAGAATGTTTGTGAATTATTTCATTTTTAAAGTTTGGAGTTTAGTGCAGTAAATTTCTCTTAAGCAAGAGCTTGCTGTAATGTTACTACTATTTTTACAGCTTTTCTGTTTTTTTCAGACTCTAAAATCTTTGATAAAATACTCTTTCTCTAAAATATGTTCAGTCTGTGTTCCAATATTGTAGATGGGGATCTGAAGTAATACCATGACCTGAAGAATATTATGTAGGACAAAGACCATTGTCATTACTGGGCTCCATATGGAGACAATTCTGCAAAATTGTCAGAATGGCTTCTTTTCTGACAAGTTCCGTTCTGAGCTTAAAGTCACAAGGACACTAGAAAATATCAACATAGTAGAATCTCCCTTATTTCCAAATACATTTTGTATTCACTGAGCTGTGGCTAACAAAAAACTGAGAAGGTACAGCATTTGACTTAAACTTCCATTTTTATTACTGACTTCTTCAAGTAACCATTGAAAATCGTAGAAAACTATACATTTAACTTTTGCAGTTCAAGGCAAAGCCAAGATATACCTTTTCCTACACGCACTTAAATAGTACATAAGCGCTTTGTTATTTCTGGAAACTTTCAAATATCGAATGGGGCATCGGTTAATTGCAAATTTAGTTTGGTGTTTTTTGAAAAGTTTTTCTACTTTTCACTTTAAAATTTCTTACAGATTTTTAAAACAAATAATATTCTTTATTTTGTTAAAAAATCAGAAAAGAATATTGAATTTAAGGAATAGATTTACTTCATTCTAAGATTCGAATTACTTATTTTGTAGAAACATTCACTTTCATCTGATGTTGAATACTATTATAGACTAAATTTCCATTTCAGTTGTCATTTTCCTAATTGTTCAGATTAAATGCAAATAATATCCTATTTTTCACATCTTAAATTATTATTTAACTTTCATAAGATTAATTTCAATAAATAATATTTTCATGGTAAAAGCATATAGGAATTGATATAACCTAATTAAATTTCAGTACTTGACATGGTGCCAAAGTTATGGTCCTATGAAAATGTAGCGAAAAAGTAAAAATTTCTGAGCTTTACAGAATGAATTAGGAGATTTGCTCTGTTTATTCTTTAACAGATTGGCAGTCTTATCAGTGATTGCCATTCTAACAACCATGAAGATTAGTCAATAAGTTAGACTCTGATCATCTAAATTCTCCTATCTAAACTCTCCTATCTAAACAATACAGTTCATAGCTCAAGTTTAAATAAGCATTTACTCAGGTTATTTCTTCTACTTATCTCTATATAATTATACAAGCAATAATAGGATATACATCAAAAGATAATAATATTTCTTCCTTATGACTTCTACTTAGTTGAAAGTAATATCACACATCTATACATCATAATACCAGAATGTAATCATTCTTTTACCAACACTGATGAACATATACTCCAGTAATAAGGTGTTTATCTTGGTCCATTCAGGCTGCTATAACATAATACCATAGATTGGGTGGCTTAACCAACAAACATTTATTTCTCATAGTTCTGGAGACTGGGAAGCTCCAACACATTTAGGCACCAGCACATTTAGTATCTGGTGAGAACCCACTTTCAGGTGCATTGATGGCCATTTTCCAGCTGTGTCTTCACTTGGTAGAAGTGTCAGGAATTGATCTAGGGCCTCTTTTATATGGCCCCTTTACCCTCATTACCTAATAAACTCCAAAGCCCCTGCCACATTCAGCCTATAGCAATGCTGATGTGTAACAGAATTTTTCTTCTAATTTTAATGTATTTTTTTTTTTACTGGTTATAAGATCAAAAGCAAACAAAGCACAGAATATATCACAATATTCTGCCTTCGTCTTAGAATATAATGATCATGTAATGAATCATAAGAAAACTGAAATTCCTGATAAAAGCACTTAGTTAAAAGAATACAATGTTAATAAATCATAGCAATATTTTATGCATCTGTCTCCTCATGCAAAAGAAATAAAAGCAAAAATAAACGGTACCTAATTAAAAGTTTCTCTACAGCAAAGAACTAATTTACAAAATGAAAAGACAATCTATGAATGGGAGAAAATATTTGCAAATTCTATGACTGATAAGTGGTTAATATTCAAGATACATTAACAGCTCATACAACTTGATATTGAAAAAACAAAACCCAATTAAAAAATGGGCAGAAGACTTGGATAGACATTTTTCCAAAGAAAATATACAGATGGCCACCAGGCACATGAAAAAATATTCAATGTTGCTAATTATCAGAGAAATTCAAATCAAAACAATAATGAGTTATCACCTAACAACTGCCAGAACTGGCAAAAATGTGGAAAAAAGGGAACCCTTCTACACTATTGGTGGGAATGTAAATCGGTGCAGCCATTATAGAAAACAATACAGTGCTGGTTAAAAAACTAAAAATAAAATTACCGTATGATTCAGCAATTCCATTCCTGGTTATATATCTGAAGAAAATAAAAATACTAATTTGGATGCATGCACCCCAATGGTCATAACAGCATTATTTACAAGAGCCAAGATATGGAATCAACCTTAAGTGTCTATCAACAGATGAAAGGATAAATAAGATGTGGTACATATATATAATGGAATATTACAGCCATAAAAAATAATAAAATTTTGCCATTTGCAATAATGTGGATAGTCCTAGAGGGTATTATGCTCAGTGAAATAAGTCAGACAGAGAAAGACAAATACTCTGTTATCCCTTAAAATAGGAATCTAAAAAATAAAACAAATGAAGATATAACAAAACAGAAACAGGCTCAGAGATATAGAGAACAAACTAGTGGTTACCAGTGGGGAAAGGGGAGGTAGTAAAGTTAAAATAGGGGTAGGGATTAAAAGACACAAAACTACTATGTATAATATAAATAAGCAACAAGAATATATTGCACAACAGAGGGAAATATAACTATTATTTTGTAATAACTTTAAATGGAGCATAATGTATGCAAATATTGAATAACTATGCTCTATGCCTGAAGCTAATATAATTGTAGAGCAACTGTATTTCAATTAAAAACAAAACAAAACAAAAAAATAAGAAAAAAAGTGAATTAAAAACTTAATTTACCCTGTCACTTCAAAATGTTTTGGAAGCATATCTCAGCCCTCAGAACATTTTATGTCTGATATGTAAATATTTCTGTACCTATTTCTATTAGTTAATAAGGCTTCAAAAATGCATAACCATACTTGCATTATCATATTTTTAAAACTATTAATAATTTCTTACTATCATACATTGTTAACTTTGAAATTTTTTTCTTATAATCTTTAGGAATAGTTTGTTTAAATCAAACATACTAAATAAGTCAAACAAGATAAGATCCAGGTATTGTAATTGATTAATATGCTTCTCAAATATCATTTCCTATATGGAATCTTCCTCTGCTACTTTATTTTTGTGCTAAATCATGTTAAAAAATTAGATCCTTGGTACTGTAGTGTTCCCATGGTTTATTATATTTTAGTAAATGAAGAATTAAGCATTTCTTCAAGGAATCTTTTTTTTTTTTTTTCATGTGTTAAATAGCACGTGGAGATCCCAAATGGAATCTGGAGCCATTCTTTGCTACTGCATTGTCATTTTTCCCTAGCCTTTTCAGTAATCAAATCTAGGAAATATTTTTTTGTTATGAAACAACTTTCATGAGCTACTACTAACTCTTGCAATCCAAATTGAGAACTAGATGGTTTTTAGTTCATTTCCTTCCAAAAATTCTGTTCTGAATGACATTATCATAATACACATTTGATTTATCATACAGGTAACACACCATCTCAGAATAACTGTGCATTGCCACCACTAACATAAAATTCCTGAAAAAAATTTTAATGTTTTTTGATAATTCTCTCTGTCCTTAAGATTCCGCTAGGGACATTTGCTCAAGTTACTGTGTTTTAATGCTCGTAGAATAGTTATGTGTTTTTATGCCATCAACTAGAAACACAGGATCATTTTTTTTATTCTACTTCTGAGTTTTAAGAATTGATTTTTTAAATCATGTGTTATTTTTATGATTATGTAATATATCTACATGGTTTCAAATTCAAATTTATGTCTAAAGATATGCATTTAAGAAATTTAGTTTCTATTACCGGTACCGTATTTCCTCCCTCCACTTAAAAGTGAACATACTTAATGATTTACTCATTTGTTGTTAAATACAATCAAGCACATACAAATGCATATCCCTCCATTACTAAATAATAACATACTGTGTATACTTTTCTTCACTTTGCCTTTCTAACTTAGCAAGGTATCCTGGTTATCACTTTATTGCAAGTTGTGATCTCTAAAAAAGCAGACCCAGAGATTAACATGCAGGTTGTTTTGAGAGTGCTAATGGAACTACCATCTATAGAAGGAAAGTGAAAGGAAGGAAGTAGACTTGGCAGGGGGAGAAGATGGAATGCAATGTAGTCAATACAGGTTTCTGCCAAAGCTAACCAGTCAGAGTTGTTAAACTTAGGGTGAAGAATCCAGGCCATTATAGTCCTTGTTGACCAGTAATTGGATAAAAATTATCCTAGGAGAGAAGAGAAAACTTGCATGAGCTTATACTCTGAAACTTAGGTAATTGTCAAGTAAAGCTGAGAGGTGAAGCCTATCTGCCACCAGTATCCCTACTAGTGGAAGGAAGGGAGAAATTCTTCACTCCTAAAGATAGATCTGGGTGAATACTATGGCATTCATTACACATTCAGAGTTGTAAATGGAGATATTCCTATTTCCCTTTCACAGCAAGTGGTAGGATAGCAGTTTCCTTGAGGAGATCCCTTAGATGGACATTTAGGTTGTTTCCAAATAGAAGTAATTTTGATGCATTAATTCTGAGCATTGCAAATTAGCTCCTGGCTACTAGCTCTCTCCCCAAGAATTATAGTGAAGCAGCTGTAGTAGGAAACAAATAAGTCACTCAAACACACATAAATTTCATTGGATTTATCATATATCCAAGAGAAATTAAATCCTATGTCTACACAAAAGCACATGAATACTCTTCAGAGACAAAAAATGGAAACCCAAACATCCATCAACTAATGAAAGAATAAATAAAATATGGTATATTCCTACAATGAACTGTTATTCAGTAAGAAAGAGATAAAGTACCAGTGCATACCACAACATGGAGGAACCTTACAAGCATTACACTAAATCAAAGAAGCTAGTCACAAAAGACCACATGGTAGATGTTTCTATTTTAATGAAGTGCTCATAATAGGTAAATCTACAGAGCTAAAAAGTAAATTAGTGATTGTCTATAGCAGAGAAAAAATGGAAAGTGATTGCAAATGAATAAGTATTTCTTTTTGGTGATAATTCTATTCTAAAATTTCCTGTAGTAATGGTTGAACAAGTCTACTAATAAACTAAATCCATGACATTTTACTCTTTAAATGGGTAAATTTTATGATATGTGAATTACATATCAGTAAGGCTGTTGTAATAAAGATTTGGAAATTCCTCAACATACAGAGCATTTCTGGCCTTGCTAAAAGAAAGAATAACCTGCAGAAAAACTGTTGAAGTTGTGCTCGTATTTTTCTAGTTCCATTATACAGGGACATTCTTTTCCAGTTTCCGCATTAAGGAAAGAGCAGTCCACAATGATACTGATGCAGATGTCTATGAGATAAATTCTAGGCAGTGCTAAAACTCTGCTGGCTTGAAGAAGTTAGAAACATAGCCTTAGGTATTCAATGTTCTAAGAATGATAGTTTGCTTCCAAATTTCAATATTTCACCCTTAACCCCAAAAGATTTATAGAAGTTCAAGTTCAGCTTCTTCAAGTCTCTACCACTTGTAAATTCACAACTAATTCAATAGAAAAGAGAACACTGAATGTCAATATCCACATTTGTGCTTCTCTTCTCTCTGAGACCTTGGCTCTTCAAGTCCTTTCTTCCTGGGTAGTTCTCTATTGTCTGCAGATTTCTATTTAAATTCTCCTCTATTTTGTTGTTTTTATAAGAGGTTTGGTCTCCAACCCGATATCTGTCAATATCTGAAATTGAAACCTATCTAGTCTATCATAGTCTTCACATTTTTTACTGAACTTTATCTAATTTTCTAACTGACATTATATTTTAATAGTGCCTAGCCCCACAGATGCTAGACTATTGAGTGACTTTGAATTAGATAAAGTAAACTCTCTGGTTGAACAGATTTTTAAAAGTAGACCTTTCTCAGCCAATAGCTTAGAGAAAAAAAATACTAGTTGAAGTTCAGGCTCTACTCCTCTCCACTAGCTAAGTTTTATTGTCAGTGAAAAATTTGCATACATATCCACAGCAACCCTAAGCTATACTTGTGCATAGTTAGTATGTGGTTTAAAAATATTTGTTGACTCCGTGTATACATTTTACTCTCATCTGTAGAAAGATGTAACCACCTTTCTATATTCCTTCTACATATAGACTATGACTGCATGAATCCCAAAATTCTTACAAGGCATAGATAATTCAGTGAATATATCAATATACACAATTGGTGGAGGTATTACTGAAAGTTACAGGGTAAACTGTTCCTATTTTTATGTAGCTATTTTGTCATCATGCTGCTAAAGTTCCACCTGTAGGATATTGATAGACTCATATGAGTTGACATTATGCACAGTGCACAGTTGCCACCCAATTTGTGTTTATGTGACATAACAGCTTAACATCTGAAACACTACCTGTTAATACCTCAGTTTACTTTTAGGTACCTAAAATAGGCACTTCCTACCAATTCCTATCTTTTTCTTGACATTACTTTCCAAGATCCCTAGCCTTGGAATGATTTTAGAGAAACTAAGAAATACATGTGAGTAATTGCACAACTCTTCATAGCATTAATTTTTCTACTTCTTTATTTCCCTCTTTTCCCCTTCATTCCCCACATGTATTTTATCAAAGTCATTTATTCTTTCATCATAATATTATCCATATTACATATTTTCTAATTTTTTTAAAAAAGCCATTAGCAGATATAGGGCTCAAATACATTAGCCCTATGTTGCTTTATTAGCTTTCAGTTGTTACTGTTAGTTTAAAGCTGATACTTTGATTATATTATCAATGGATATGCCAATAAAGGAGTAAAAACATTTAGAATCAAGATGAGTGGGTTCATCACCGCATAGCTATAAAGTAAATTTCAAATATGGTAGTGATATTGTTAAAATTCAAATTAAAAGAGAAAAATTAAATTAATAAGTTGTCATTGTATTCGAATTACTGGGGAGGAATTTATATTTTTGGCAGAGAGTTTGAAGATAATAAAAAAATAAACAGTAAGCCAACAAAAAGGAGGCAATATAGAATTCCCTGGTGACTCAGTGGGTTAAGGATCTGGAATTGTTATTGCTGTGGCTTGGGTTCCTGCTGTGGCATGGTTCCACATGCTGTGGGTGTGGCCAAAAAAAAAAAAAAAACGCAATAATGAGATTGCATCTTAAAAAAAAAATGGTTGCATAAGAAAGAAAATGTTGCCATATTTCACTGTATAGCTCAACTACAGATAATTACATGGAAATAATGTAAACATTAAAGTCAAATCTAAAATTATGGTTAATTTAATGTTGAATATTTATATAATCAAAATTGTTATATATGATACAGATGTAATCTTACATACAAAGAAGTCTACAAAAATGTGAAAAACTGGATAATACACAAAAAATAAACATATTGCTTAGAAAATTGGAAACTAGTACTAGAATAAATTGATAAAAGAATATGAAAATTGAGCTGGGAATCAGGAATAGCAGTTAAGAGTTTGGTTGAGATAAAATTTTTGTTCTACGACATAAGCTGTGTTGAATTTTTTTATTTAAAAAAGGGCATATAGGTTTTCAGGTGATAAGTGAGGAACTGATACTACACTACCCTTACTGCCACAAACAATCATAAAATTAAGAAAAATATATAGAAAAACACACAACAAAGTAATAATACAAAGTTTACTATCTAATAAAAAAATATTGGCTATGTTGGCTATGGAAAGGAAGCAAGAAACTATGGACTGCAAGCAGAATGAAAATGAATCAAAGGATAATAGATCAATAAATCATAAAGATTACATAATTAGCATATAAGGACTTCAAAATAGTTATTATAAATTTATCTAAAAACAGAAATAAAACATGAAATTGAAGAGAAGAAAAATGGAAACTATTTTAAATACAAGAATATATATAAAAAAATAAAAATAAAGTTCCTATGACAAAAAAAAAGAATATATATAATATGAACTCTATGAAAGAAACATGTAGAAGTCGTAAAAATAAAAATATAATATCTGAGCCTAACTGGTTAAACAAGAGATTACATGCCTCAGAAGGAAAGATCACTGAACCCAAATACAAAGAAACAGAAACTAACTACATTGAAAGAAAGAGACCAAAATGATAGAAAAAAATGAACAGAAGCTCAATGACTTGTAAGGGGTCAAAATACATGTAATTGGAGTTCCAAAAGGTGGAAAGAAAGAGGGAGAGAAAAAGATGTTTGGAGAAATAATGACCAATATTACCTGGATTTGATGAAACATATCAACTCATACATCCAATTAATCTCAATAAAACCTAATGAAAAGACAATTATCACTGACTTCTTATCAGAAACAGTAGCAACCAGAAGACAACAGAACAAATTTTCAAGTGCTGAAATAAAAATAATTTTTAAAAGACCCTTCAACATATTGGAACTCTGGATCCAATAAAAATATAAACATAGTGTAAATTAATGACATTTTAATTTTAAAAAACCTGAATGAATATGCCTTCATCAGACCTACATTACAAGAAATGTTAAAGCAAGTTGTTCAAGTTGCAAGGAAATGTTATCAAAAGGAAACTTGGAACTACAAAGGGAACTGAAGAATGCCAGAATGGGATTGAGACACAATGGTAAGAAAACAAAGAAAACATCACAGTGTAGCAGCAGAGGGAAGATCACATGGCAGTTTAACAGGAATGTTCTACATATATATACAGCCTGTTCACACACACATACACATACACAAATCTTCAAGTATTTTCCTTTCATATAAGGATTGAATTTAATCCAAGATTCAACTAATATTTTACCAATTGAAACTTGGAAAGGAAAATCCAAAGGAAAATCTGGTGCAAAAACCCCCTATATAAAACATATTAAGGTAAAATTATCTCTTAGTAATACAAGAACAGAAGCAACATTCAATCTTTCTCCTTATGCTTAACTAAGGAAATCAAGGCTAACATTTGCAATTGTTACAATCAAAAGCATATATCCAAGATCATTTCATTTTTTGTTTTTAATTGTCAACTCTACTAATTCACATGTCTATGATGTTTCAGGAGTAGTGTATGCAAGATTTCTTTTAAATGTTAAAAGTGAGTTTCATGTATAACTGTGATCAAGATTAAAAAAATGAAATTTGGAAAACAAAACCACTAATGAAGCCCATAAAAACTTTAAGCTAACAATTGCAAATCTACACTTTCCCTTCTCCAGCATGTAAGAACCAAATGTTTCTGTTTTCCTTGCAGTCAAGTGACTTCTTTGTGAATTTACTGTGTGAAATATTGTTTTGTTTTCTAATTCAGTCATTTTGGGCCCTTGACAGAACATTGCAGTTGAGAGGATTTATAGTACATGTGCCTACATCAGAGGGAGGAGGGGCGGAGCAAGATGGCGGAGGAGTAGGAGGTTGCGCTCACCTTCTCCCACAAACACATCAAAAAAACACATCTACATGTAAAACGACTCACACAGAACATCAACTGGATGCTGGCAGAAGAACTTAAACCTCCAACAAGGGCAAGAAACTCTTGACATAACTCGGTAGAACAAAAAAAAAAAAGAGAGAAATGAATCAGGACAGGACTAGCATTCCTGAGAGGGAGCTGTGAAGGAGAAAGGGAACTCACATCCTGAGAAGCCACCTAACTGACGGACAGATCAGCTGAGGTGGAGGGACCTCACTCAAAGTCATGGAGAAAAGTGCAGCAGCTGGACTGAGAACAGCAAAGCAGAGTGAGAGCCGCACAGATCATCTGAACCACTGGCCGGAACATCCGGAGATGCTTGGGCAGGGGCTGGGTGCTGAGACTCAGGCTCCGGAGGTCAGTCCCAGGGAGAGCACTGGGGCTGGCTACGTGGGGACAGCCTGAGGGGCTAAGCAGTGCCTTATTGGTGGGGGAGTGGTATGCCACCGGCTGAGGAGGGGAACGCCACAGCAGAGGGAACCCAGGAGAAGGTCCAGACCCGCAGGAGAGGCAAGGCACCATTGTTGGGGAAGGCGGGAGGAGGTGGGGTGGACTGTCATAGAAAACTCCCTGCACCTGAGCATGCATATGCCTGAGGGCTCTCAGAGGGCGGGATGGCTCTGGCACAGGCTACCAGCAGTGAGGAGCCTCTTGCTCCTTTAGGAGAGATTGAGCACTTTTGCAGGCTACCGGTGGCTAGGCACCTCTTGTGTGGGCTAGCGGCATCAGGGGGCTAAGTGCAACTTGGGGCCTCTTGCATAATCTACAGGTGGCAGGGACAGACCACGGCGGTCGTTTCAGAGGCTAGAGGGAAGCATGGCTTGCCACCACTGGGGGCCTGTGAGTGGGATCCACCTGCGACCCCAGTCACCTCAGGGGGTGGCAAAAAAGAAAAAAAGAGGGCACTGCAACCAAGCACCACACACTGTTGCTCTCACTCCCCTGGGAACACACCTGCCCAGCAGCTGCCACTGCCAAATACTCTGGGCGGTGCCCGGACACTTGGTCATTGTCCCTTGCCAAGACCCTACAACTAGGAGCCACTCGTGCAGCACCTCCTGTATGGGCTAAGTGGGACAGGGTGCTTCTTGCATGGTCTGCAGGTGGTGGGAGCAAACTGCCACAGTTATCTCTGACTCCAGAGGTGGGAACAGCCCACTGCCACTGGGGATACCTGAACAAAAATAACTGGCAGCCTCAACCACCTCAGAGGGCACCACAGAGAAGGACATTGTGATGGAACACCACCTGTTGTTGCTCTCGCTCCCCTGGGAGCACACCCGCCCTGCTGCTGCCACTGTGAAACACTCTGGGCAGTGCCCAGATGCTTGATCACTGTCTCTTCCCACAAGCCTGCAACTAGGAGCAGCTTGTGCAGCACCTCCTGTGGGGGCTAAGCAGGATGAGGTGCTTCTTGCATGGTCTACAGGAGGCAGGGGCAAATCACTGCAGTTATCTCTGGCTCCAGAGGTGGGGGAGTAGCTCACCACCAGTAGGGGTCCATGAACAGACAGCACTTGCAGCCCCATTCACCTCAAGGGCACCGCCGAGGAGGGCATTGTGACCGAACACAACCTGCTGGTGCTCTCGCACCCCTGGGAACACATCCACTCTGTTGCTGCCACTGCCAAACACTCAGGGCAATACTGGCATGCCTGATCTCTGTCACTTCCTGGGATCCTGCAACTAGGAGCAGCTGTGCAGCACCTCCTATGTGGGCTAAGTGAGACGGGTTGCTTCATACAAGGTCTACAGGTGGTGGGGGCAAACCACCACAGTTATCACTGACTCCAGAGGTGGTCGTGGCCCGCTACCATTAGGTGTCCCTGAACAGGCACCACCTGCAGTTCCAGTCACCTCAGGGCACAGCATTGCAATCCAACACAAGCTGTTGTTGCTCTCACTCCCCTGGGAACTCATGCACCCTGCTGCTGCTCCTGCCAAATGCTCTGGTCACCTTGTATGTAGATGTGCCTAGAGCTCGTTACCACTTCCCAGGGCCCTGAAACTAGGAGTAGCCTGTGCCACCTTCCTGCAGGTCCTTGCTGCTGTTAAGAGTCCAACGACTAGGCACCGACTGCTGGCCCTACCCATTGCCTCCTTCTCCGTGAAAACACACTGAATATCCTGGAGATAACAGCCTGCTCACACCAAAGAGATAGATAGCAAATATTCAAACTCCCACACCAAAAATAAATAGTAACCCCCCCCAAAAAAATACAAAGGAGTACTTTTACATAGAAGTAGTCTTACATGATTACAGTTTGGCTTCCCTAAACTCACAGAAAAAGAGAAACACAGGCAAGATGAAGAAGCACAGAAACCATTCCAAGTTAAAGCAACAAGAGAATTCACCTAAAGCAGTCAACGATGAAACAGACCTCTGCAGTCTGACAGACAATGATTTCAATAGGGAGATAGAGAAAATACTGAAGGAATTAAGAGAGGATATGAACAGTAATGCAGATTCCTTTAGAAAGAAACTAGAAAATATAAGGAGGAGCCTAGAAAAACTAGAAAATTCATTTGCAGAGATGCAAACTGAGCTAAAGGCAATAATGAGCAGAATGAATAATGCAGAGGAATGAATTAGTGATGTGGAAGATAGAATAATGGAAATCACCCAGTCAGGACAGCAGACAGAAAACCAAATGAAAAAACATGAAAGCAATAA
The DNA here is from genome assembly GCF_054392235.1 of Sus scrofa. Classification (NCBI taxonomy): domain Eukaryota; kingdom Metazoa; phylum Chordata; class Mammalia; order Artiodactyla; family Suidae; genus Sus; species Sus scrofa. The sequence goes on along the minus strand of NC_139383.1, from coordinate 45,769,153 downwards.
AAGAGACCTATGGGATAATATACAGCAGGCCAATCTATACATAATAGGAATTCCAGAAGGAGAAGAAAAAGAAAAGGGGATTGAAAATATATTTGAAGAAATTATGGCTGAAAACTTTCCAAATCTAAAGGATACTGATATCAAGACAGAGGAAGCACAGAGGACCCCAAACAAGTTGAACCCAAACGGGCCCACACCAAGATATATTATAATAAAAATGGCAAAAGTTAAAGAGAGGATTCTAAAAGCAGCAAGAGAAAAGCAAAGTGTTAATTATAAGGGAACCCCATAAGGCTATCAGCTGATCTCTCAACAGAAATACTACAGGCCAGAAGGGAGTGGCAAGATGTATTTAAAGTGCTGAAAGGAAAAGATTTGCAACCTAGAATACTCTATCCAGAAAGAATATCATTTAAAATAGAAGGGGAAATAAAGAATTTCTCCAACAAACAAAAGCTAAAAGAGTACAGTAATAGTAAACCCATTCTAAAAGAAATACTGAAAGGGCTTCTCTAAATTTAAAAAAAAAAAAAAAAGTAAGAAGAATTAGGATGGATGAAGCCACAACTGGAAAGCAGTCAAAGAAGCCAGCATACAGATCTAAACATGAAGATGTTAAAAAAAAAAAAAAAATCAAAATCACACAATGCGGAGAAGGAAAGTGAGAAAATATTGATTCTTTTTTTGTTTTAATGATGGGTTTGAGCCTATATGACTATCAGGCTAAAGCAGAAAGAGGAAAATGCTTAAATATTTTTAAACTAAGACTCTTAAGTTAAAAGATGAAATAAAATATATTCACCCCAAAAATTTTTGAAGACAAAAGCTCACTTTCTTCCTCTTCCCTTCTTTCTTTTCTTTCTCTTTCTTTTTCTCACTCTCTTTCTTTCTTTCTCCCTTACTGATATTACACTCAATGAGAAATCAAGTCTTGAGAATGTGAACAGTGTATGTTATTAATTCAAAAATCTAAGAGGGAAACTTATTTTTCAGTGTCTAAATTCAGTGATTGCCCTGGTCATGATTTACTCCATATTAGCTTGAAATTTTTAACAATATTGAGAAACAGAAGACAGACCCTGAAATAAATGCTCATTTCTAACTATTGAATTCTGAGCTGTGTCCCTTTTCACTTTTCTAATTTCTCTTTTTCACACAGATGTAAAATTATATAGACATAATTACTGATGTAGCACTGCATGTTCATGGTGAATACAATAAGTCATACCTGTTTATCTTTTAGAGGTTATATTTGTTCGTCAAAATTAATGCTCTCCAATGTCATTTTCTCTTTTTTGCTCTTGGCCCTTTGGAAATCTTTCTGGATATCATTTTTTGCCCAAGTTATTCCTAAAAAGAATAGACCACTCAACTGAACACAAAAGGCATACAGAATGCATCAGGGCTTCAGGATGCAACAAATATTTGTAGCTTATTATGTGTTTCCTTTGCCCCTGGAAAGAGAGATTTTTCTGGATGTTTCATAGCTATAGATGGAATAAGGTAACTAATATCTGAAAGCAACAGTACAAGGAAGAGTCACAAAAAGTCAAAGAGTATAATCTATTGATGGAAAGGATAAGTGTATCAGCTTTTCTCTTATGTTTCAATAAATAATGAAAACCTTATTCATATATAAGTGACTTTTTGTAATTCTTACCATGGTAATACACATATTACAAATAACTTTTGACTAAAGTTTTGATCTTTCCTACTAATTTTTAGAATGATATTTGTGAAAGGAGTTACATTACTTTCTACCAATATATTGAATAAATCTGAATTTATTCCTGCCCAGTTTGCAGCAAGAACAATACTTTGAAGAAAATAATGTAAATTTCCCCCCTCCCTTTCTCTCTTCCTCTCTTTCTTCCTTTCAGATTTCTGGACCAGTTGAGAATTTTACTGGCTGCATAGAAATTATAGAAATCAATAACTGGAGATCTTTCATCCCATCCAAGGCAGTGAAAAAAATTCATATTGACAGTTGCAGGTAAAATACTGCTAATGATTTTTCAAATACTTGTTCAAATAATCACACAAAAAGTAGCATATTCATTTGAAAACATTTAATCATGACTAGAATATATTTCCTTCATTTTGTTTTCTTTTCACACTTTCACATTTTACTTTACTTTCTTTACAGACTAGAGCATTTTTAAGCTATATCTCAATTAATTGGACCATTTATTTATAATGGATTTCTGCTTTGTGCTGTTTAATTTTCACTATATATACTAACAAATAATCAGTTAAAGATGATCAGAAAAATTATTTATTAGAGCATTTCAAATATAAGCATGCTGACAATCATGCATGTGGTGTATTGTTTAGGGTGTTAAAATGTTTCTTCTACAACATTACTCTCAAAAAGTTGTCATTGTACTTAATTTTTCATTATTATTAATGACATTCCTTTCAATCTGCTTCTGGATATAGAAATCTACCTGGGTGTGTATGGGGGCAAGAGGTCAGAAGAGCATGAAAGCATGTGTGTCAACAGAAGAAACATATTGATATATTCTACAAAAAACCTTTAAAATATTGAAATTCTACTATTCGCTATGGTCTAAGGTGAATTAGCAGTCATACAGTGACTATTCTTAAGGAGTTTATAGTGTAGTAGAGAAGATATTGAAGAAATTTTTAAACAAATATACAAATGCGAAGAGTGCTTTAGGAAAAATAAAAGCAGAATGCTATAAGAACTGTACATATTTGAATATCATCAAATCTGCTTCCTTCACAGGTAGGAAGAAATTAAGGAAATACTTCATAAAGTAAAAAGATAGTTTATTCCGCCTTTAGCTAATAAATTTAAAACATAGTTGTGGCACCTAGGATACAGTGGTGGACAGGGTGCTTTTTTGTTTGCTTGTTTTGTTTTGAATGAAATGAAAATTTAGTATCTTACATTATTCACACTTGATGTGTGTTAGCAATTTTAAAATAAATAAACACAGTAAATCCTTCTATTTTACAGTTTATTCCTTTTTTGCTCTTTTTAGGGCCGCACCCATGGCATATGAGGGTTCTCAGGCTAGGGGTCAAATCTGAGCTGTAGTTACTGGCCTACACCACAGCCACAGCATTACCAGGTCTTGAGCCATGCCTTGACCCACAGACATGCTGGATCTTTAACCCACTGAGCAAGGCCAGGGATCAAACTCATGTCCTCATGGAAGCTAGTCAGATATATTTCCACTAAGCCATAATGGGAACCTCTTACCATTTATTCCTAATTTTTGTTTGCAGTCTATCTCCATTTTTGATTGACTGACAGTTAGTTGTATTTCCTAAGATTTAAGACTGAGATTCTTTGCTCTCTACCTTCTGTGTTAAATACTGTGATCTGTTAACTGATACCTAAATAAATTAAGAGAAGTCACTAGTAAATTCCTTGAAAATGATATAATCATTTGATGATTTCTATTATCATCTGCAAATTTAGCAATTTGATAAACTTCTCTTTATTTTATAAAAGACCAATTTAACTCTTGTAAGAAGGAGTATAAAATGAAAATTAAAATTGTGTGATCTCAGCTACCTGCAAGCCAATTCTTCACCTTGTATTTCCCTAGTCTTTCTTCTCTAAAAGACCTGTTTTATTTACTTCCAATACCATTAGGGTATTTGGCCTCCATTTTGCAATATCAGTTCTTCAGCCACTATGCAGTGATATTATCACCATTACAATATCCAACACAGCTGTTGACATAGAAAAGGCTAACGCATTGTATTTAGAGTTAGGGCAAGTGGGAGACTAGGAAACTTCTCTGGCATTTACTCTGTACCTCTCACTAACCACTACTATTTCTCCTGAGAGGTACTCTATTGGATTGGTTCATGATATATTTTTAAAAGGCTAATTATGCAAATTATTGGCTGTATAAGATTTAAAATTTTCGCATTCCTCAGTCTTATTCTCTGTAAGTCAGAAAAGTAATCTTTCTTTCACATAATTACAAAGATAAAATTAGACTCTTTTCTTTGTTAAGAGTTCAGTGACATGGGCCTTCTTTGCTCAATTTGCTACCATCTCCAGAAAGTTGCACCTTCTATGCCTTTTTCCAGAAACCCCTTCCCCTTCCTCGTGCTCTTCTTTAACTGATCCACTGCTTCTCAGCTTTTAGACCTCACCTTTGTGATGGCCTCATCAGATAGGCCTTCTCAGACCACCCAAAATAAAGTGACCTCCCTCCTATGTCTCCTAGTCATGACTTATTTCCATTATTTGTTTTTTACTGTTTAGGAGAGATGCCATTGTTTGAATGTATTTATTTATTTTCTCATAGTTTCTTGGATGACTCCCTTCAGTATGACCTGAGCTTTTTGCAGACATGGACTCTGTGGGCCTCTTTCACTGCTCTTCTCTCAGAGCCGAGAAGAGTATATGCTCAAAGGCATGCTATATAAAATTATCTTATGATTCTACTATGCTAATTTCTTCAATTTTTTTTCTTTTTTCTTTCTTTCTTTTCTTTCTTTCTTTCTATTGATGTATAGTTGATTTATAGTGTGTTAATTTATGCTTTTTAGCAAAGTGATGTGTGTGTGTGTATATATCTATATATAAAATAGTTTATCATAGGATATTGAATATAGTTCCTGGGCTGTACAGTAGGACCTTACTGTTTATCCCTTCCATGTGTAATAGTTTTTATGAAAATTAGACAGGGAGTTCCCATCGTGGCACAGTGGTTAATGAATCCGACTAGGAACCATGAGGTTGCGGGTTCGATTCCTGGCCTTGCTCAGTGGGTTAACGATCTGGCATTGCCGTGAGCTGTGGTGTAGGTCGCAGACGTGGCTCGGATCCCATGTTGCTGTGGCTCTGGCATAGGCTGGCAGCTACAGCTCCAATTCAGCCCCTAGCCTGGGAACTTCCATATGCCGCGGGAGCGGCCCAAGAAATGGCAAAAAGACAAAAAAAAAAAACAAAACTAGACAGACCCACCAAATCAAGCAAATGTAAATGATGAGCATCATGAAGATTGTCAGTTTCCCTTTTTTTGCAAATATCTGGCTTAATGAAGATACTGGATTCTGATATATACTTCTGCATTCAGCTTGTCCAATAATTGTTCTATTTGAGGTATCTGAAGAAATTCAATGTTCACATAGATATGTGCTTGGAAATAATAGGGATATTTAGTAGACTTTTAGGGCAATTGGGAATATTCATCTTTGATATTACATCAAAGCTTGTTAAGTCATAGATTGTTAAGGTTAGTTGCACTGTGAAATGTGAAACTCAATGAACTTTGCATATTCTTTAAATTAAAATCCATTGTTCTATCTTGAATTTTGAATGAATCTCTTATGCATAATTTTGTACCATGTCTAGAAAAATATTTGTTCCTTGAGTTAGGTAACCCAAATATCCAAATATATCATTATAAAATATTGAAAAATCTTATCTGTAAATATCCCTTCCAGTTTATTTTTTTATGTGGTTATTGTTTGGGTGTTTTTTTTGTTTGTTTGTTTGTTTGTTTGTTTGTTTTTTGGTGCTTACTTAAAATATTCTACCAAGCTTTTTCCCCAATGATAGCAATGATGATTATATTTATCCATATAACAAATCCTTTCACCTTTGGATTAATTGTTATGTTATTTCCTATATTTTTTATAGTCACCTATAATTACTTCACCAGTGTTCATAATAACTACAAGCAAATGCTTCAGGCAGGAACTTTATCACCATGTATTGGCTTGTGTCTTGTGCCAAGAGTATGAAAGTTTGATCTCTCATTCAGGTTCAGTGGTAAAGTACCAATGTAATATGATGTCAGTAACAGCTAAATTAGTTTTCTTTGAATGTATGCCCAGAGTGGTTTGACAGATCATATTGTAATTATATTTTTATTTTTTTAAGTAATCTCCATATTGTTCTCCATAGTGGATGTACCAATTTACAGTCCAACCAACAGTGTAGGAGGGCCCTCTTTTCTCACTGCTCTCTCTAGCATTTATTGTTTGTAGACTTTTCGACGGTGGTTTTTCGGATCAGTTTGAGATGATATTCATAGTTTTGATTTACATTTCTTTAATAATTAGTGGTGTTAATCATCTTTTCATGTGCTTTTTTGGCCATCTCTTGGTCTTCTTTGGAGAAATGTCTGTTTAGATCTTGTGGCCATTTTTTAATTGGGTTGGTTTTTTTGATATAAAGCTGTATGAGCTGTTTGTGTGTTTTGGAAATTAATTCCTTTTCGGTAGCATAATTTGAAAATATTTTCTTCCGGTCTATAGGTTGTATTTTTGTTTTATTTAGAGTTTCACTTGCTGTGCAAAAGCTTTTAAATTTAATTAGGTCCCAGTTGGGTTTTTTGGGATTTTTTTAATTTTTTATTTTATTTTTTAATTTTTTTTAATTTCCTGATAGATTTTTTTTTTCCTACTGTATAGCATGGTGAGCCAGTTACACATACATGTATACATTCTTTTTCTCACATTGTCATGCTCCATCATAAGTGACTAGACATAGTTCCCAGTGCTACATCCCATTTGTTTATTTTTATTTTTATCTCCATTACTCTAGGAGATGGATCCAAAAACATATTGCTATAAATTATATCAAAGAGCATTCTACCTATGTTTTCCTCTAGGAGTTTTACAGTATCTGGTCTCACATTTATGTCTTTAATCCATTTTAAGTTTATTTTTTGTATGGTGTTAGAGAATGTTCTAATTTTATTCTTGTACATGTGGCTGTCCAGTTTTTCCAGCACCATTTATTGAAGAGACTGTCTTTTCTCTGTCATATATTCTTGCCCCTTTTGGCATAGATTAGTTGACCATAGGTGTGTGGGTTTATTTCTGGGATTTCTATCCTATTCCACTGAAGTATATTTCTGGTTTTGTGCCAGTACCATACTATTTTGATGACTGCAGCTTTGTAGTATAATCTGAAGTTAGGGGGCCTGATTCCTTCAGCTCAATTTTTTTTTCTCAGGATTGCTTTGGCTATTTAGGGTCTTTTTGGTTTCCGTACAAATTAAAAATTTTTTTGTTCTAGTTCTATGAAAAATGCTATTGTTATTTTGATAAGGACTGAAGTGAATCTGTAGATTGCCATGGGCAATGTGATCATTTTGACAGTATTGATTCTTCTGTCCAAGAACATGTTATATCTTTCCATGTGTTTGTGTCATCTTCAATTTCTTTCAGCAGCAGCTTATAGTTTCAAAGTACAGGTCTTTTGTCTCCTTAGGTATCTTAATTCCCAGGTATCTTATTCTTTTTTTTTTTTTTTTTGGCCATGCCCACAGCATGTGGAAATTCCTGGGTTAGGGGTCCAACTCATGTCATAGCAGTAACAACACCAGATCCTTAACCTACTATGCCACCAGAGAGTTCTGGTATTTTTTTCTTTCTGGTGCTAACCCATTTCACTTAGCATACTGTCTGCCAGGTTTAGGTATGTTGCCAAACTTCAATTCTAAGTTGTGTATTGTGCCTTCCCTAGAACCTGTCCCTTCTTACTATTCTAGGAATCCTTAACACCTGACACTATGGAAACTCATTTTAATTTTTTCCTATCATATTAAGAAGAGCAATTAACTTTCATAAAGTCACTTTGTTTTTACTTCTGCACCATGCCTAAAAGCCTATATTTTCAGAATTAAATGTTCTACCATAATATTTTACAAATAAAGGCAGTTCTTTCCCTAAAAGTAAGTAATTTTTTTTCTTATTACACAGATTTGATCACAAAACATGGTTAATATGCTGCAATTCCAGGATTGCCTCTGCTGTGTTATATAAATGGGGACTAGAGAGCCTATTAACTGCTGGTTAACTTGGTAGTTTTGTGAAAAGTTATTTTTGACTCAAGTTGGTGTATTAATGTGGCATAAGAGTTAACATCAGATATACTTAGTTTCCAAGTTCAGCTCTAATGGTTCCTATCAATGTAACCTCTGTACTTCAATGTCCCTGCCTGTAAAATAAGGACAATAATAATGGTTGACATGAGGATTGAATGAAATTGTATAGAAGAAATGCACTTAGCACAACCTCTGGACAAAGGGAGGGCTTCCATTTTGGAAACTGTTATAATTAGCCATCTTCAGATATGTTTATTTGAACACATTTACAATCAACTAGGAGAATGGTTATCTAAGAAGAATAATGATTTCCATGAGAACTTCAAACGTGCTACCTTTAAGTATCTATTTTTTTTCAATGCAAAACAAACAAAATGATACATGAAAATAAACAAGAAATACGTGCAAAGACAATTAGAAGCAGGGTAAAAACAAGAAATTCATAGGTTTTGTTATACTATAAATTGGGTTCATTTCTGTTTCAATTTAATTTTTTCATTTTGCATAAGCTTTTTTAAATTAAATGTATTTTCATTGTTCTGCATTGTAGAAACTTGCCAATGTTCTATTCCTGTCTCATTCAAATATTTGTGCATTGTATGCTTTCCTTGACAATTGAAAGATATCAATATTTATATTTTAAAGTCTATTTTAATACTTGGGAAACAGAATATACAGGAAAAAGAAAGTATTTTTAGTTTTGCAGTGAAATGGATATAGTTAGCTTTTATATAAACAAATATAATTAAATCTGATAGAATTTGATAGGACTCTTCTTTAAATATTGCTGTTTTAGATTCTTATAATATATAAGATGCTTCATTATTATGAAAAATAGAAGCACCGTTCTTTTTGGAATAATAGTACCTAAGGTAGTGTTCATGATTAATGATGATCGTGCAAAAGCTTCAAAACAGTGATGAAACTGTAGGGGTCATATACCTCAGTGTCCTCAGGCTTCTATATACTGTGCTGTGCTCCAGACATATTTTATTTTCAATTTCTACTTTTGGCATTATTGATATAAATCTTCCAAATGCTTACCATTACTTTCAGAATAAGAGCTAAGTTCTCTACAAGCTTTACAACAGAACAGTCATATACCCCCTCCAAAATATAACATTGACCCATAGAAGTAGTGGCACAAACAAGAATACATTTGCTCCATTCCCTCCACCACCCACCCTTCTTACATCTGGGTGGCACTGTGGAGCTAGTCTTCATCGATGGAATATAAGCCCAAGTCAAGTGTCTGATCTCTGGCATAAGATGTTCAGGAAGTTCAGTGGTTGTCATTAACCAGCTGAAGAGGACATCGGGGATCTATCTTATGATTGAAGTAAAGCTAACTATTTCAAGAATCCCTCCCCCAAAAAGAATTAAGAATATATAATGTCTGAGTTCCTGCTGTGGCACAGTGGGTTAAGGACCTAGGGTTTCCACAGTTGTGGTATAGGTCACAGCTGCAGCTCAGGTTCAGTCCCCAGCCCAGAAACTACCACTATGTCGTGGGTACAGCCAAAAAAGAAAAAAAAAAAAAAAGATACATAATGCTCTGAGCAACAAAAGTTTACAAATTAAGATCTATCAGTGATATACAGGAACTAAGCCATGCAATAATGATAACTCAGAAGATGCTCCATGTCCTCCAAGCATTTGTTCAGATGACCTCAAGGTAGCTGTCATAAGTGGAGCGATAAACATATAAAAGGATCCCAAGGCAACAGAAATAAAGCAAAAATAAACTAATGGAACCTAATCAAACTGACAAGCTTTTGCACAGCAAAGGAAACCATAAAAAAAAACCCAGAAAGACAACGTACAGAATGGGAGAAAATAGTTTCAAATGATGCAACTGACAAGGGCTTAAACTCTAAAATATACAAACAACCGTTGTTATACAACTCAACAGCAAAAAAGCCAACAACCCAATTGAAAAATGGGCAAAAGACCTGAACAGACATTTCTCCAAAGAAGATATATAGATGGCCAATAAGCACATGAAAAAATGCTCAACATTCCTAATTATTAGAGAAATGCAAATCAAAACTACTATGAGATACCACCTCATACCAGTCAGAATGGCCATCATTAATAAGTCCACAAAATAACAAATGCTGGAGGGGGTGTGGAGGAAAGGGAACCCTCCTGCACAGTTGGTGGGAATGTAAATTGGTGCAACCACTATGGACATCAGTATGAAGGTACCTTAGAAATCTATACATAGAACTACCATATGACCCAGCAATCCCACTCTTGGGCATATATCCAGACAAAACTTTCCTTAAAAAAGACACATTCACCCGCATATTCATTGCAGCACTATTCACAATAGCTAAGACGTGGAAACAACCCAAATGTCCATCAACAGATGAATGAATTAAGAAGATGTGCTATATATACACAATGGAATACTACTAAGCCATAAAAAAGAACAAACTAATGCCATTTGCAGCAACATGGATGGAACTAGAGACTCTCATATTAAGTGAAGCAAGTCAGAAAGAGAAAGACAAATACCACATGATATCACTTACACCTGGAAAGTAATATATAGCACAAATTAACCTTTCCACAGAAAAGAAAATCATGGACTTGGAGAACAGACTTGTGGTTGCCAAGAGGAGGGGGAAGGGGTGGGATGCACTGGGAATTTGGGGTTAATAGATGCAAACTATTGCCTTTGGAATGGATAAGCAATGAGATCATGCTGTATAGCCCTGGGAACTATATCTAGTCACTTATGATGGAGCATGATAAAGTGAGAAAAAAGAATATATATGTGTATGTGTGACTGGGTCAATTTGCTGTACAGCAGAAAATTGACTGAACACTGTAATCCAGCTATAATGGAAAAAAATAAAAATCATTAAAAAATCATGAAAATTTAAAAAATTAAAAGAATTTTTAAAATCTTTAAAAAAGGTATAAAGGGAGAAGAAAAACAAAACATAAAGCCAGCCTGATAATTAGGACAAGTTAAGAACATAGCAAGTTGTTACTAATATGGACAAGGTTAGATGCAAACAAATCAAGTGCTTCCCTTATGTTAATGGAAGTGTACTGTCAAAAAAAAGCAAAGATCAAAAAAATTTTAAAAAACTGTAAATATAAATCTAATGCCCTCAAATTTATACCATTGTGAAACACTATGTGAAAGGTCTGCCTTCCCCAAGGGGCACATACTGCCCAGGGCCCAGTTAGGACATGACCAGAGAGGGGGTCCAGGCAACAGGGACAAGGGATCTGTCTAATGAAATAACTAACTCTCTACAGATCTGAGGCAGAGTTGTCATAGTGGATAACTTCCTGCTTTTCATCCTCTCTATGCATTCCGACTCTTCCCTTTATGGGATGGCATTCTATGCAATTATCCTCTCTCTGCTCCACCCATTCACATTAAGGGTAGGGACTGCTTTTGAGTCTGTAAGAAGCCACAGCCAGCTCTAACAGAAAGGACTGGACATCACTCAGAAAGCCTTGACTTTGTACCTGGTGTAGTGACTGGATGAGATTGTGTGCTCTGTCTCTTGGGAAAGGGCTAGGTGTGTTCTATATGGGAGAAGGGGGTCATGTATGGATATTTAAGAGACTAGGGGCACAGCCTAAGGGAATCTTGCTTTTACTAAAGGTAGCTGCAGAGAGAAGGATGACCTTTTACAGGCTCCCTTCCCCTCGGTCAGAGATCAGCAAATTGCAGCCACTGGCTGAGTTCAGCCCACCATCTACCTGTCCTCCCAAGGCCAAGAACAGAGAAGGCTTTTTACAATTTTAAATAGGAATTAAAAAAAATAATGTTCTATGATACTTATTAAATAAAATTCAAATCTCGGTGCCCATAAATAAACTTTTACTGGAACACACCCCACCCAATCATTTACATACTATCTATGGCTGCTTTCAGGTTATAACCATAAAGCTGAGTAGTTGTGACAGAGATGTATGGCCTAAAAAAAAAGCTTAAAACATTTACTATCTCTTAACAGAAAAGGCTTGCCAATTGCTTATATAAGTGGTACCACAGAACTTATTCTTAGCCAGAAAATAGATGAGGACAGAAGAATCCTAATGTCCTGAGTCACTGAGTGGAGAAATATTTCCCTCTTGATCCCACTGAGTAGGAAGGCAAGCATTGGACAGTTAAGCAAGTAAAAATGAATGGTTGTTAGGCCTAGAAATTTACTAGTTTAATCCTTACAGCAGTGAAGATTATACAAATTAATATGGGTAGCTCAATTTTTAAGCTACCAGAGTGCCAGGGAGTTTCTGTTTAGCCTTGAATGTCTTTACTTCTCTGGTTCCATCGCATCCTTCTAGTGTCTGTCTTACCATCCCTCCCTTCCTACATATATATTCCTCAATTTTATAATATTTTTAACTCCACTATGCTGTGGATATCGAGCTACATAAAGAACGACTTTCTGTCATTAAGGAACTCATAGCATCTTAAGGGAAGAACACATTGACAATGATCGTGATAGTCAATTACCATATAAATACTTCCTTGAGCCATAAGAGTGACTGTGATTGATGGAAAGACACCAACAGATACAGCAAAAGTCACTCAATGTAGGTGTAGGATGTGGACTTAGGAGCACACAGTCACCTACGCTGGGCTGAGTCCAAGTCAGGGAGACCCTGCACTGGCCCTTAATTCCAAAGGAGGGATGCAGCTACAGAAGACGCTGCTGGGTGTGGTGTCCAGTCCTTTCAGGTCTTTCAAGAAACACTGATCATGACAATCAAGGCTCCTTTTCTACAGACTCTGGCAATGTGGCTGCTTACCCAACAGGTACTTAACTGGTAACTTCGGAGAATCATGTGTGCTTACTACAAGACAATATAAAGCAAAAGTTAAGTTCTTGAGAATACTATTTGGCCCCAACTTGGTTTGACCTCAGTTGTGCCTGATGTTTATCCCTATAATATTTATCCTTTCATTTATTCAGGAAATATATGTTGGCCTCTTAACTGATGGTTAAGTTCTTTTCTAGGTATTGAGACATAAAGACATACAAAGCAGGCCCTGTCTGCCCCTCATGAAGCATCATCTGGGGCATTTTCAAGAGAAAGGGGTGGGGGAGGGGAAATGCCCCCACCCAGCCAGAGCAGGCATCGCATCTCAGAATAGGCACTTTACTTTGTTTCCCTCCTTCAGAGTCTGAAACACTTTTCAAGCATTGGAGGGAGTTAGAGGCTTCCCATACCAAGAGCATCCCTATCATGGTGGTGAATATCATCTTTCACAAATGTATTGGGATACAGCAAAACAAATCCAAAACAAAACCACGAATCATTCTCCTAGTTATGTAAGTGGTTACATACGGCTATATACATATAATAATTTTTATATAATTTTATGTGGCACAGAAGAAATATATCTATCTCAGCTTGGGAGAAGATAGGTATGATTTAAAAAGGAAAGCATGCCTGATATTAGTTCTAAAGTAAGAGTTTAACCAGAATAATATGGAAAAGTATTCCCTCTAAAAATATAGACTTTTTAATGGGTTATTTTGAGTTTCTGGAGGGGAATACAAAACACAGAAGTCATAAAAGACCAACTTCAAAATGTAAGCTCCAATGAGATGATGAAGGTTTGGTAGGTGAAGAGTTTGGGCCTGTGAGAGGTACGTTCAGACCTGCTTTTATATGGATCAGCTGGATTGTTGTATCTTGTTTGGAGCCTAAAATTCAATATACAGCACTGGACTTAAGGAGACCATATAGGAAGCTATTTCAATAAACTAAGAAAACGTGAGTACCTGACTCAAGTTGGCAGAGACGGGCAATGGATGCATTTGCTGTTTAGAAGGAACAGCAGCTAGATTCAGCTACTGAGTGTCAAGCAGTTTAAGAAGAAAAGATGGCAAGACTGATTCAAGATTTTTGCTGAGGTGTCAGTGTACAGTAGGCAGCATCAGAAAGTAGCACCAGAGGAGACACAAATGTTGATGGTGTATCAGCCTGGGGTCCTCCTGTGCTGCTCCTTTATTAAAGAATGTAATCCCAGGGAGCAGAAGAGAGAAAAGGGGAGAGTTGGGAGTTCCCATCATGGCTCAGAGGTAACGAACACGACTAGTATTAATGAGGATGCAGGTTCAATGTCTGGCCTCGCTCAGTGGGTTTAGGATCTGGCATTGCCATGAGCTGTGGTGTAGGTCTCAGACACAGCTTGGATCCCGCATTGCTGTGGCTGTGCTGTAGGTCAGCAGCTGCAGCTCTGATTCAATCCCTAGCCTGGAAACTTGCATATGCATCAGGGGTGGCCCTAAAAAGACAAAAACAAAAGAATGAAAAGGGGAGAGTGATATAGTACTTACAGGAGGAAGTGCACTCAGGCCAGAGATGCCTGACAGTAAATGGGACAGAGGGTTCAGTCTCACTGGACTCTCTTAAAGGCCATATCAGTGACTGCCTCTCAGGACCATCCTTCCAGGAGGGCGAAGGAGGTCATGCTGAGCAGCAGCTTAAGCTGAAAGGAGTGACCCAAGTCCCTAGAAATGGTGAGACTCAGAGGATCTGATACAGATACTAGCATGCAAATTTCCATTTTGGACATGTAAATTTGAACTCCTATGGAAATAAGCCTCTGGCTAGATATGTACAGCAGGCAGATTTATATTAGCAAATCTTTGGTTTAATGTTATGAATTAAAAATATTTGAGAATATTAAATATAAAAATTGCAGATAAAATCATAAAAGTGAACAAAGATACCCAAGGAAAGTTTGCAGATTTGGAAGAGCAACAGGCCAAGTGCAAACATCTGTGTACATTGACTTCTTTCTACAGCTGTCAGTCCATAAAGCACATGGAAGTGATGGCTCTTTGGAGGGTCTTCGATTGTCTTTTTGAATAATTTCTTGCAGCAGAGCAACATAGTGTTCTTCACAGGTGTTCTGTTTACCTAGATGCTTTGTAATTCCTCTATCTCATTTGGGGACACATGAGTTCATTCATTCAGTTATTCAAAAATTTGTATTAGAGCCCTTGTTAAGTGTTTGCTACTCAAGGCTGAGCTTCCCGGACTTGGATCCTGACTCCGAGGAACATTCAGTGAGGTTACTTCATACCAACAGTGGAGACTCCAAAAGTTCACATTAAGTCCAGCTGTGAAAGCATGATGATCTTTCAAGTCTACTATCAAGCACAATATATGTTTATCAAGATATGGAGGACATTCAAGATGTCTCCTCTCTTTTAAAAAAAACAATGCCATAATGCCCACTCTAAGGACAAAGGTTAGATGCAACTACAGGTTATCATACTAACTAAGTGAAGTAAGTCAGAAAGACAAATACCATATAATATCACTTATATGTGGAATCTAAAATATGATACAATGAACCTATCTATGAAAGAGAAACAGACTCACAGACATAAAAACAGGCTCATGGTTGCCAAGGAGGAGGGGGTTGGGAGGATGGAGTAGGAGGTTGGAGTTAGCAGATGTAAGCTATTATATAGAGAGGGGTTCAGCAACAAGGTCTTAACTGTATAGCACAGAGAACTATATTCCATGTTTTATGATAAACCATAATGGAAAAGCAATATTTTTAAAAGGATATATATATATATATATATATATATATATATATCCTATATATATATATATAATATTTTTAAAGGATATATATATATCCTTTATATATATATATATAATATTTTTAAAGGATATATATATCCTTTATATATATATATATAATATTTTTAAAGGATATATATATATCCTTTATATATATATATATAATATTTTTAAAGGATATATATATATCCTTTATATATATATATAATATTTTTAAAGGATATATATATATCCTTTATATATATATATAATATTTTTGAAGGATATATATATATATCCTTTATATATATAAAGGATACACACACACACACACACCTGAGTCTTTACTATACAGCAGAAATTAACACAACATTGTAAATCAACCAAACTTCAATAAACCAAACCAAAAAAAAGGCAGAGGTTGGCATTTGGAAATGTTTGATACCATTGATATATAAATGCTGGTGATCATATGTCTCCTGACATCGAAGCAGGACAAGAGCCTCCATATTACTCTATTGCTAACATCACAAAGATTGGAACTTCCAAGGACAATCCACTAGTTACACATCCACTCTATAGCTGTTGTGATGAGTGTACTGAGATATAAATTAATTTTATTTATCACATTGGTGAGCAAGAATATATAGCATTCAATCCTTTTCATTATTCCTTATGTATATTTCACATCTTTCATTTTCACATTCTGGTAATCATTGCTAATTAGATGATAAAATTGCAAGGATTTAATAAGCATAGTTGTAATATTTTATAAAGACATATATAAAATCATATCCCATGAAAATAGTTGTCAACTTCTGAATGGTACATGAATTATTTTAACAGATATTGGAAAACAATTGCATTGTCCCTTTTTAGTTGATATTGGAAGAGTGGCTAAAGGCAGTGATGTAACTAAGGCAAATAGAGTGAAAATATCTGACTTTTCAATGTTACTTTCCATGTATATGGTTTTAACATCTAGTAAGCCATTGAACTTTTCACTAAACTTTGTTATTTCAATTATTTAAAATGGAAACAAAAACCGAGTGCTTGGTTTTATATACCAGCTAGCCATGTCTCATCAAATACCCAGCATTTCCAGATTTTGTACTAGAAAGGCTCTGTTTTACAAACATTATTGTACCATATGGTATTACTATAAAATAAGGTAGGAAAATTAGACAAAATGTATCTTCTAAACACATAAAAAGAACTCATTCACTATAGACAAACTAATGAAAAGATTTCACCAAACTCAGGCCTATGTAACTATAAAAGTACTAAAAATGTCAAATGAAATACATATTGTCTTATTCCTTAAGAGAATATAATGATAATGGTCAAAAATATTACTTTTTTGCATTGATATACCTTGAGTCTTAGAGCCTGTTAGAGAAAACTCACCTTGACAGTGTGATAGACAAGATGGTTTAAGATCCTATTTTCCAATTCAAATATCTCTTATTCACATATGACATTTTCTTATTTTGAAAATTCCACAATATCACTGCAAACTAGAGCAGATAAAAAGTGGTCCTGTTCTAATATCTCTGCCTCTGTCACATGAAAACGTGGCTAAAGAACATCTCTATCTGCTGATGCAAACTTTATATCCATGTGACCAATAGTCTAGGGACCCCCACAGAGAAACATTTCCAGTGCAGATAATGGATTCAGAACAAAAATCAGGCCCCACTTCATTAATTGTATCATTTTTCCTTTTTGTTGGGAAGATGTGTTATGATCCTTCAGCATTTGAAGTTTAAATTCCTTCAACTCCATACTGGCTTCAAGTTGAAGTCCAGGCTCTTTGGCAAGGCCTGCCAGACTCTTCCCAGTGTCCCTGTGCTACCCTGGGGGCCTGAGTCAGGGCAGGTGTGGAGTAGGACATCTGAAACTCAGGACTAACCCAAATGCATGGGCTATGACTCTAACTTTAAGAAAGTAAACTTATGGAGTTCCCATTGTGGCGCAGCAGAAAGGAAACTGACTAGGATCGGTGAGGATGCAGGTTTGATTCCTGGCTTCGCTCAGTGGGTTAAGGATCTGGCATTGCCATGAGCTGTGGTGTAGGTCATAGATGTGTCTCAGATCTGGCATTGCTGTGGCTGTGGTGTAGGTCAGCCACTACAGCTCCAATTCAATGCCTAGCTTGGGAACCTCCATATGCCATGGGTGTGGCCCTGAAAAAGCAAAAAAAGGGGGGGGGGACTTACATCTGTTCAAATCCCACTTTATTGCCAGAAATGTGCTAAATACTTTATTTCCCATTAAAATAACATATGTGGAAATGAGAAAACTTGAGGTGAGATGTTTAGAAACATGTACAGAAGCTTACAAATACTGTAAGGTGTGGCTAGAATTTCATCCCAGCTTTTGAGCTTCTGCTAATAGACAAGAAATGACAAACTTTAGTTATCAACGTCCCCAAAGAGATGCCTAATGTGTTCATTCATTCACTTGTCTATTATTCATTCCATGAATATTTTAAAACACTCATTGTGGATCAGGTTGTGTTCACTATATATCTGGGCTCTAAAAACACAGTGCAAACTAATGAAGTCCTTGCCATCACAGAATTAACATTCTAGTAGAGGAAGTGAGCAATGGACTGATAAATGAATTGGCCCTACTGTAGGAAATAAGTGATATGTAAAGGGAATTTGATATAAATAAAGAGTCAGAGAATATTGATTCTTCCTTTGCTTAACTAACTAGTTTAGTTAAATAAGGAAAGAAAGGCATCTCTGTATGGGTGGTGATTGAGAAAACACATGGCCAAATGAAGGACATAGCCAGGAAAATATGTGAGTATTTATATTTCAGGCAAAGAACCCAGCTAGTACAAAAGTCCTTGAGTGAGAATTAAGTTGGTATAGACCAGTAACACTCATGGGAGCAGAAGAGGACAAGGAAACACGAGGTAAGATATTAGATAAGAAATTTTGCTGAGGAATTGATGGTCCATATTAGAGTCTTTAAATTTCCATTTAAGTGTGACTGGGAAATAATAAGAGTTTTGAGCAGTAAAGAGACATGACATAATTTGTATGCTAAATACATGGGGTTCTGGCTACTGCATGGTAAATAGATAGTAAGAGATAGAAGTGAAATAAGGGAAACAATTTTAGTAAACTATGAAGATGGTAAGAAATTATGGGATTTGTAATTTTTTTCATGTAGAAGCAATAGACTTGCTGATGGATTGAATGGCAGTGGAGTGGATATTGAAAGAAAACTTTTCTCAGTAGTTCAGGCATAAGATGGTAGTGTCTTGACCTAGAGTGGTGTTCCAGTCAATATAGTTTAGGAACAAATCACCCTAAGACCTACTAGTGTGAAGCAATCATTTATTATGCTTATGGATTCCATGGGCCAGAAATTCTGACAGAACACAAGGTGGGTGGCTTGTTCCTCCTCACAGTGTTTATAATGGACCTCAGCTGGAAGACTCAAAGGCTGGAAGCTCTAGTCATCTAAAGGCACATTCACTCACATGTCCAGAGATGGATTCTAAATTGGTCGGAGGTTAATTTTTTTAGATTAGAATGAATACCTATTCTAAGTATGAAATGATTTTATTATACTTCATTAGTGATGGAGCTTTTTCTTCATTTTCCTTCAAGTGTTGGACTTCTTGAGAATATATAAGAGATAGACTCTAATTTGGAAGCATCAAACATGGAATAAAGAGTTAGTGCAGAATTGCTGCTTGAGTATCTATGTTTAACCTTGTCCTAAAATTTTTGCAGCTGAGAATGATGATGAGTTTATTACCCTCACAGTCAAGGTTTATAGGTGAACAATTCCAAGTTACCCATTCATTGGTTAATTGAGATAAATTGACCAAGGCCATTGTATATGATGGGTTCATTTATTTCCCATTACCCACTAGGGATTTTTAGAAGTGTATGTGTATTTGCCAATCAAGACATCAAGATAGAAACATACCTTAGTTAACACCATACCATCAATCTATAATCATAGTCAATCCATTATTCTGTCACCTTCCCTTTTATGCAATTAGTAATTTCAATCAACTATATCTCCTAAATAGATCTTTTTTTTTCCTCAATACAGTATTTTTTCTACTGTACAGCATGGTGACCCAGATACACATACATGTATACATTCTTTTTTCTCACATTATCATGCTCCATCATAAGTGACTAAATATAGTTCTTCAGTGCTACACAGCAGGATCTCATTGCTAATCCATTCCAAAAACAATAGTTTGCATCTATTAACCCCAAGCTCCCAATCCATCCCACCCTCTCCTCATCCCCCTCCCCCTTGGCGACCACTAGTCTATTCTCCAAGTAAAATTTCCATCCAGTCCACATTTAAGGCCAATGTCTTAGATCAGGATTACAGTGCAATATCCTCAAACTATCTTCTATATTGGTCCCCTGAATCTCTTCTTCTTGTATATTTCTGTTAAAGCAATCAATCTAAATTGACAGTAATGCCCTATATACGCAATAGTTAATGGGAAAAATCTAAATTTTTTACATGATGGAGAATTATGCCTTTTGTGATCTATCCATGAACCAGATAATGACCAGATGTTACCCTAGTCTAAAAAGAATTCCAATTTTAAAAGATATTTGGCTTGAAAATGACAAATTAATTTTTTTAGTGCTTTAGCAGCGAGCGATAGTTAAACTTTGCATATAGGAATTCCCATTGTGGTGCAGCGGAAATGAATCCAACTAGTATCCATGAGGATGCAGATTCAATCCCTGGCCTCCCTCAGTGGGTTAAGGATCTGGTGTTGCTGTCTGAGCTATGGTGTAGGTTGCAGACACAGCTCAGATCCTGAATTGCTGTGGCTGTTGCATAGGCCAGTACATACAGCTTAGATTCTATCCCTAGCCTGGGAATTTCCATATGTCATGTGTGTGACCCTAAAAAGCAAAAATATATGTATATGTGTGTGTGAATATATATGTGTATATATATATATATGTGTGTCTATATATATATATATATATATATATATATATATAGCATTTAGGTTTAAAAAATTCTGTCATTCTTCAATGAAAATATTTGCATGCCTTGATTTGAGCTTTTGTTTGATTTACAATTTTGTTAAGTATTTATAATCCATATGTAATGGTTAAATGAAACAATTCAATTCTCAAGGCATTTTTAAAAATATGCTTTAAAATCTATGAGACTACAAACTTGACTTCTGTATTTGGCTTTCACCTTGACAGTCCTTTCTCAGAGTTTAATAGTATACATGTGGTTACTTACCTTTGGGATTATTTTGAACTGCAATTGTTTTTGAGGGTCTTTATTTTTAAAAACTGACTTAAGTCACAGAATTTATATAATAACTATACAGAGCCTTCTTGATTACAGATTAGCTGAATGTAGCAACGACAGAGCCAATTAAAAGACAGCAGTATTCAGGACACAACCATGCCATTTGAATTTATATTTTGAATTTTAAGGCAGAATGCTTTAAATAATTCCATAGCAGTAACATATATTGTCCTTCATGAGACCTTGACTGTAAAAGTTAATAAAAATGCTCCTATCTACAACCATAGTTAGTTGCTTAAGAAAGACAGATATTCTTACCAACAAAAGAAACATTCATTTCCAAAAACTACATATAAATATTTTACACAGTTACCTAATTTTCTCAAAGTTTAAATTGATTATAAATAGTTTATGTGCTTTTTCTGTATCTGAAACCTGCAGAAGTCTTTAATGAAACCTTGCTTAAGCCTCCATCAATAAAACAAATCAGATGTGTGGTACAGCAGTGCCCCCTAGAGCCAGATGGCTTTACAGATGAACATTTTCCAGCTGTCTTGATTAGGACTTCAGAAGCAGTGATTAATGTTCACAAGCTTTGTTTCCTATAATCTAGAGAATAATGCAGTGATAAGCAGAGAGTCTAGTCATAGTTAGAAGGGCTTGATTTTATTTAAAATGACTTTCTATAGAGTTATTGTACAGTGAGGTGTTATGAATTTACAGAGTTGTCCTTTAAGCACATGATTCAAATTTTTCTCCATTCCCAGTTAAGGTTAATTAAATGGTCTTAAGCACTATTATATTGTTATAATATGTTATAAATCTCTCATATATAGCCTGTTCCAGAAGTCATAGGATAATCAAAATTTTAAACTGGGCAATACCTTAGAGATCATCTAAACAAACACACTCATGTCTTCATCTGGTTGAGGATAAGCCACCTGCCTGCAGTCACACAATCTGGTTCACAGCACAACCAAGGCAGGATATTTGCACACGGGATAATCACCAACTGAAAGTGCTGACACTAAATCTTGCACTTGACAGTACATTCATTTCTATCAATAATGATATTTATCTTCCTAAATTCTCTTATATTTTTCATTGTTTAAGAATAAGCCCATACAACATTTCTACCAACAGGTACATTGTTTAGAATAAACTGCAATTGACAAAGGAGAAAGAAACAGTGTGATTTATGTAACTTGTAGAAGCTAGAAAAATAACATAATTGGGGGAAAAAAACTGTAAATCTTTTCTTTGCAACTACTCTCTCCAGTGAATCATGCCCTAATTTCTAGAGCCATAAAGAAATAAAGAATCAAAGCAAGTAAGTGATTAAATCCAGGCCAAAATAGCTTCAATTATTTCATTTGATACAGTTGTTAAACATGGACAACCTTTGAAACATATAAGCTTCAAATGTAAGCTTGGAGGAATACAAGCTACTTAGGTTGTAGGGAAAGAAAGAAAGAAGTCAAGGGGACAAAAAGTACAAAAAATGAAAGAGATCATGGCCTTTGGTGGCTGGGGTAGAGAGATTAGTGTGAAGCTAAGAAAGAATACAGTGCCTCTCCTTCAGAATCATCATTTCCCAGGAGTTGGGAAAGTAAACAAATGCCCATCCCTCCTAGTCCTGCTCTGAAATACAGCACGTGTTCTTGGACCCAGAAAATGCTGCTGTCTCCCTAGCCTGCACTTGTCCCACCCGCCCCGCAGGAGAAGTCTCAGAGAAAGGGCATGTGCGGAACACCGGAGTCCATAGGAGCTTGGTAAGGCTTTCCCTCAACTCTGACAGCACATTTCCTGTCAAGGAAAAAAAAAAAAAAAAAAAAAAAAAAAGGTATCTATTTGTTTTGGCTTCAGGCTGATGTAAGCTTCATGCTTGTGTTAAAATGCTACCTTTTCCCCTTGGGATTCCGCATCACAAAGATTCTTGCAGAGCAAAGCTAGCAGCTCTTTTCACAAAATCATCTCAAGTCATTAATGTTTCCTTTTTTTTAGTGTGTTTTCTAAAGCAAAAGCTAATATATGTATGTGAACTGATTGATACTGCTGTATATTTTCTTTAATTTTTGATTCTACTAAAAGTTATGATAATTATGAAGTTTTAAGTACAAATTGATAGGAAGATTAAAAAGCAAGCATGATGGGTTGGAAGATGGCAACAAATTGTTAGAAACAGGCTTTTCTAATAGTGAAGATTTGTTAGTAAGCAACTTTGGCCAGCTTTACTAAATCTTCTGACAGTGTTGAGAGCAGGGCATCATTAAAAACAATATTAAAAGAAAGCAGTCAAGGCATACACATTATCAAGACTAATTTGAACTTTTGGCAGTGAAATTGTCAAACTGTCAAGACTACTTTGAACTTTTAGGGAGTATCTGTTTTGGTTTCTAAATTACAGTAAACAGACAACTTTGTTGTTTTATTTGGGTTAGATTTAACAAGGTTTCTTCTTAAAATGAAGAAGACCCAAGAATCTAAAATTTCTAAATTCCATTGTTTTACATAAAATTAAAAGGCAGAAAGACAATGTCAAATAGCTCAGATCTTATACATTTTTCAAAGAATGAATAATTTAATTAGCAAGCTTCTTAAAAACACTTGATTGAAAGACATGTTACTAATATACCATCTTGGTCATAGCCCAACAAATGTAAACAATACAGATGTGTTCACTTATGCGTATAATACATTGAAGAGGACATTCGTGACTTGGTGGGGGAACTTAGCAGTTGAATAGCTAAACATTCCACTGAATTTAAACCATACTGTCTAAAGAATCTTTGATAGGTGGTCATCCAAGCCCTACATAAAGATTTGACATGAATTTTGCTACTTCATAAGGCAGCCAATTACATTTTTCAACTTTTAGGATAAAATCTCCACCTACACCTTCTCTGATCTAGTATAAGTGTTTTCTACGTATCAGCCTTTCAATTTCTTAAGGATAATTAGGCATGTAGGAGTTCCTGTCCTGGTGCAGCGGAAACGAATCCAACTAGGAACTATGAGGATGCAGGTTGGATCCCTGGCCTTGCTCAGCGGGTTAAGGATCTAGCATTGTCGTGAGCTGTGGTGTAGGTCACCTATGCGGCTCAGATTCTGCTTTGCGGTGGCTGTGGTGTAGGCCAGCTGTAGCTCCAATTTGACTCCCAGCCTGGGAACCTCCATATGCCGTGGGTGTGGCCCTAAAAAGCAAAACAACAACAGCAAAAAAAAGAGTTCCCTTCGTGACTCAGTGGTAACAACCCTACTAGGAGCCATGAAGATGCAGGTTCAATCCCTGGCCTTACTCAGTGGGTTAAGAATCCGGCGTTGCTGTGAGCTGTGATGTAGGTTGCAGATGCAGCTCAGATCCTGCGTTGCTGTAGCTGTGGCATAGGCCAACAGCTGTAGCTCAGCAGTTGTAGCTCCGATTCAACCTCTAGCAAGGCAAAAAAAGATAATTAGGCATGTATTAGATACTTTCAAGCCAAATATTGACAGTACTTATTTTCAAATTACATGATTTCTGATGTTCTATCCTATTTTTTGTAATGTAGTCTACATTTATTATTTAGTTCTGGCTCCCAGAACTAAACTTTTTCAAATGTGACCTGAAAAATATGGGTTAGAATGTATGCTGTTTGCTCAGTCCATCTCAGCATTTTGTCTCCCCATTTCCTTGATTATTCAAGTATTTAGATGTTTATATCTGCATATTATTTCAGTTCCTCAAGGTATATATGACTGAAACTTTAATTCTGCTTTAGGGTGTATGAAATAGACTTTTCATTTGCAAATCATCCTCCTTGAAATGGAAGTGGTATAATGTTTATTTTCTGGGATCCATTAATGTTGCCTCATCTACCTAGTTACTAGGGCAACCCTCTTACCACTTTATTCCTTCTATTTATTCCTTTTATTTATTTATTTATTTATTTTGTCTTTTCTCCTTTTAGGGCGTCACCTGCTGCATGTGGAGGTTCCCAGGCTAGGGGTCTAATCAGAGCTATAGCTGCTGGCCTATGCCAGAGCCACAGTAATGCTAGATACGAGCCACATCTGAAACTCACACCACAACTCATGACAACTCCGGATCCTTAACCCACTAAGCAAGGCCCGCAACCTCATGGTTCCTAGTCAGATTCGTTTCTGCTGTGCCACGACGGGAACTCCTTCTTCTTTATATTTAGAAAAGAAAACCTCTCACGCTATGAATGGTTTATAAATCTCAAATCTTTGTGTTTTCATCTTAGAGGCTCAGGTGGCATTAGCGTGCATGTCCTATTTGATTCATTCTTATTTGTATAGTCATTAATTTTATCATTGTGATGATTTGAAAATGGGTTGTCAGATCATTTTGACATTCCTATAAGTTACACTAAAACTGTATTGAGAATGATGTGTTCAGCACTTGCAGTATTGGTTGGCACACTTGTAGTAAGGTGCTCCAGAAAGCCATTTCTGAAAACCCCATTATTTTTACTCGGATCACAGTCTTTAGGAGAGAGTTCTGTACATGAACAGGTCCCTCAAGTCCTCAATGTTCTGTGTAAACAAGATGAATTTGGAAGATTTCTATGGCAGGTATTAACAGGTGTCAACCACAGTCAGAGAAATATCTCAAAAATACTACCACAGAATGTATTATCTTGGTTTATATAGATCCTGGGAAAAACTACCTCAATAGACTGGTTGTCATGTGTTTTCATAAGTACTATTTTTTTTCCTTAGTTTATGGAATTGTTTGACATTTTGCAGAGTATTTTCAAAATTAATTCTAATTTTAGAATAGTTGAAATCAGGAGTTCCCGCTCTGCTGCAGTAGGATAAGAATCCAACTGCAGCAGCTCCAGTCACTTGGAGGCATGGGTTTGATCCCTGGTCTGGCACAGTGGGTTAAGGATCTGGCATTGCCGCAGCTGTGTTGTAGATCAAAGCTGTGGCTCAGATTCAATCCCTGACAGGAACTTCCATATGCTGTGGGTGTGGCCATAAAAAAAAAAAAAAGAGAGAGAGAGAGAATAGTTAAACCACTTCATTCTTGTAAAAATAATAGGTAAAAACCTAGACTATTGATGTCAGGTCTAGTTTTTCTGTCTTCCTACTTTGTATGGTAAGGAAGTTTACACTTCATGCATGAATTTTGTTTTAGTATTTCAGATCTTTGAATCATGTGCATAATCACACTTATGCTTTCATCATTACTGAGCTTTTCTGAAATTTGTTTTGTTGCAAGTCTAGCATTCCCCCTTTTATTTCTATTAGGATGATAATGCAGCTTGTTCACTCTGAATAGTCTCATAATTTCCCACTCAGTGAACTCTTCTCCTTCATGGCTCCAATTTAAGACCATAGTAGGAACCCCCACCCCCCTTGCTCTTGGATTTATTTAATAATTAAAAATAATTATATGATTAGGTTGAATTAAGCTTCTTTTTTGCATAGATTAAGTTTGAACTGTGGTGGAACTGATTTTTATGGTTAAATTGGAATTAATGGTCAGAGTGAAGTAAAAAGGTAATAACAGAAATTCAACTTATGACCGATTTTTGCAGGAAAATGGTAAAGGGTGAGAATGCCTTTTCAGTACATAGTCAGGCTATATCTAATTACAGAAAGCCTTTCAAGGGTACAAAATTATATTGGTTGAAGTTTAGTTAAGTATTTTTAGAAACTTAACACTTATCCAACAATAAATCTTCAGCCTAGTAATCAAACTATCAAGCACAAAGTCAACACCAAAGAAGTTCAAGGTGTATCTGAGAACCAGAGCTAATGTTAAAATATTCAGAAGGAAACAATAAAATCTTTATCCTGATTATGCCAAGAATATAAAGGCATTTTCAAGGGCAATCTTATATTAGAGAGATAAGAAACTTCATTCATTAAAAATGAACAGTAATGCAATTGAAATGTATCTGTTAAAGTAATAACCTTTAAAATAGGAATGATAAATGTATATTTTATAGTTGGCCTGATTCTACCAAACTGTGGACAATCAAGAATAGAGATTGAAAATTCCCTTCAATCACATGAAAATGTCCATGAGAAGATGTCTTTAAGTACAGATTTATGTATATCCTACCCTCCAGACATTTAAGAAATTAAATGTAAATAAGCCAAAAGATTAAAAAAAAAACTATCTAAATATGGATTATCACAAATTGCTCACTACTTATTTCAAAGAATATATGCAGATGCAACTTGGACTAAATCAAAAAAGAATTCTTGGAGTTCCCATCATGGCACAGCAGAAATAAATCAGACTAGAAACCATGAGGTTGTGGGTTCGATCCCTGACCTCGCTCAGTGGGTTAAGGATCTGGTGTTGCCATGAGCTCTGGTGTAGGTTGCAGACGCAGCTCAGATCTAGCCTTGGCTGTGGCTCTGGCATAGGCCAGCAGCAACAGCTCCGATTAGACCCCTAGCCTGGGAACCTCCATATGCCACAGGTGCGGCGTTAAAAGACAAAAAAAAAAAAAAAAAAAAAGAATTCTTATTGACATATATTTGTATTTTTCCCAAGGAAAATGTGGGATTAAGGTGAATAAATAGAGATAATTATGGAAAATACCACTACTAGCAACCATTTTGGAAGGGAAAACGTTATAGGTGTGACCAGGTTGTCAAAGAGACTGTGAAATGCTTGATGGGATGTTTTGGGAGATCAGCAGCTAGTTAAAGCTGAGGATGCAAAACTGAAAGGAAGTAGTGGAGATTATGTCCACTTGTGTTAGTTGCCATCTTGTCCCAACTTCTAATTATAAAATATTCTCAACCAGACATATATATTCAATTATTTCCTTATTGATTCAGTCAACAAATAAGGATTGAGCACTAGAATGGAAGGCACTGTGCTCAGCCTCCTGGATATAGCAGGATATATACCCCATGGATATGATCAGGCTCCTGTTGTCACTGGTAACAGCAAAACTTAAAAATGAAGACAGTGTAATTAAGTCATGAAATAACTAGGGCTGGGGACTTACTTTATACATAATGATCAGCAATGTTTTCCTTTAAACCAGGATTTTGAGCTGAAATCTCTCTAAAGGAAAGGGTATTTGTCCCATTCCAAAATGAAAGAAAGGCTTGTACAAAATACTTGATGTGATCAAACGTGGAAAATTTGAAATTCAGAAAGAAGACCTGTGTAAATAGTACATAGAATGGGGGAGGGGTGGGAGTGGGGCAGAACAGAGTGAGTATACAGGTCGAGATTGCATAGACCCAAGTAGTTAAAATTTTAGTCCTTTAAACAGAGGAACCACTTTGTGACATATATTTATTTTAAATCAATGGGCATGAATGGAAACTGTGATTTGGAGGGCTGATGTCTGGAAGGAGGAGTAAATTGTGAAAACATCAGAGAGGAATCTGCTGGCAGCCAGTGCCTTAAATCCAGTCAATTGCAACAAAGTGTCTTCCTAAATGGAAATATTCTGACCTCACTAAAAAGCCTCAGAGACTTTAGGCTTTAACAATTCGAGATTATATACACATGATTGTAATGAAAGAAAAGAAATGCACTGAATTCTGAAGTCCATTTTCCCAGCATTTGTCAAATTGTTCAATACGCTGTTGGTTTCAACAAAAATAGAGGACATGCAAATAGAGTTTTCCAGCTGCAAAGGCCAATGGCCCTAGCTCAGCACAGTTAGACTAAGAGAAATGAAGAATGCAATGGAAATATTATTTAGTATCTGCTAGACTTTAAGTATTTAAGGGAAGAATTTAGCAGAGTCCATGAAAGAGAAAGGGACTTTAATTAAAACATGCCCACATAATTTTAGGAAATTAAAATTCAGAAGAAACAGGACCTTACCAGAGGAATAAATTAAAAAATAAAATCTACATAATCCTATACAAAACTCTACAGGGGAAAAATGGAAAACATACAGTCACTCATTTTAGAAAATACAAAAAAAAAAAAAAAAAAAAAAAAAGAAGGACTGGCCACATTGAGGACATACTCAAGAAAGATAAGATTTCAGATAACTACTTTGAACTAACCCACAATGAAGTTAAAGGAAATATGTCCTTTATGGGGGGGAGGAAGGATACGACAATGAAATTTGAAATTAAATTAAAAAGTTTTAATTTAAAAAAAGATGGATGTGTGACCCTATCAATATATACTAAATACACTCAATAAAATTAAACATCCTGGAGTTCCCGTCATGGCTCAGCGGTTAACAAACCTGACTAGTATCCATTAGGTCATGGGTTTAATCCCTGGCCTTGCTCAGTGGGTTAAGTATCCATCGTTGTCGTGAGCTGTGATTCAGGTCACAGACGCGACTCTGATCCCGCATTGCTGTGGCTCTGGAGTAGGCCGGCAGCTACAGCTCCAATTCAACCCCTAGCCTGGGAACCTCCACATGCTGTGGGTTCGGCCCTAAAAAGGCAAAAAGACAAAAAAAGATAAAAAATAAAAATAAACATCTAACTATTGTAAAAAGACTTAGCAAACTGTTTATAGAAGGAACTTGAGAAAAAACATGTAGAAATAAACAGATGCTTCCTAAGCAACTGGGAAACAGTAACATTGTAACCACTTCCATTCATCATCGTAGTGGAGCTCCTAGCTAGTGAAGTATGATTAAACAAACAAAAACTGGAGTTACATGAATCAGCTTAGAAAAAATAACACCCACAATAGTCCTCATAGAATATGTAAAAGAGTATACAGAAACATTATTAGAATGAATAAGGTAGTATAATTATTTTGCTGAAGATCAATATCTGAAAATCAATTGCATTTATCTATATCAGTAATTTTTTATAAAACGCAGTTTGAAAAATCATTCATAAATATATAAAACGCCTTTAAGTATTTATTATTTAAGTAAATATAAATAACTATAGTCCTCCCTAGGTAACTGAGGGGCGATTGGTTCCAGGATGACATGCGGATACCAAAATTTGTGGATGCTCAAATTCCTTATATTAAAGGATGTAGCAGTTTCATATAATCTAAGCACATCCTCCTGTATAATCTATGTCATCTCTAGATTGCTTATAATATCTAATATAATGTAAGTGCTATATAAATACTGTTGTCAAAATATTGGCTGCCTATGTACACCAATGTCAAATAGAAAGGTGGAGACAGAGCTGGAGGAAACAAAAAAGTAGTTTTAATTGCCAAGCAAAGAGGGAACACAGCAGGCTAGTGCCTCAAGGGCTGTGACCCCCTCAAAGAGGGGTAGTGAGGAGTCTTAGTGTTCAAGGAGCAGGGTGTGATCAGCTCATGGACATTTTCCTGATGGGGTGCTGGTGAGGTGATTGGGAGTCATCGCCATCAACCTTCTGGTTCCAACGGGTCTGGGATCTGCTTGCTTGTGGGCAGCATACAGCTGACTTTTTCCACCTGGTGGTGGTTTCAGCACCTTCAAAATGACTCCAAGGATACGGCTCAGAATATTATAGTCCTTGAGGAAGAACTAAAGGTCCTTGATTTTGTTGTGTGGCTAAACTGTTATTATTATATCTTGTTTGACTGTTTACTTTTTTCTCTGTATTTTCACACTTCTCCGATTAAACTGACCCTTTGACTAAAGTATTTCTATAGACAAAAAGGCAAAATGGAGGACAGGAGCAGGGGTCCACTCTGGGAAGGCCTCACAGGGTCCTGCTCAGTTACAAGAGTTGAAAATACAATGTAAATTCTAGGTCAATAGTTTTCTGCCCAGGGCAAATTCAGGTTTTACTTTTCGGAATTTTCTGGAATTTTCTTTTTCTAATATTTTAAATTCAAGTTTTTATTAATCTGGGAATGTGAACCCACAGTTATGGACAGTGATTATATTACATAAGTACATGTAAATATTATAAATAAGAATATAATAAATAAGAAAAATATAGCATGTAGGAAGAAAATTATAATATTTTATTTAAATGTATTAAAGAAATGAGGCTATGTTCTTTTTTTTTTTTTTTGGTCTTTTTGCTATTTCTTGGGCCGCTCCTGCGGCATATGGAGGTTCCCAGGCTTGGGGTCCAATCGGAGCTGTAGTCCCCGGCCTACACCAGAGCCACAGCAATGCAGGATCCGAGCCGCGTCTGTAACCTACACCACAGCTCACGGCAACGCCGGATAGTTAACCCACTGAGCAAGGGCAGGGACCGAACCCGCAACCTCATGGTTCCCAGTCGGATTCGTTAACCACTGCGCCACGATGGGAACTCCGAGGCTGTGTTCTTGAATAGGGATATTTAATATAATAAAAATATCTGTTCTCCCCCAAATTTATATATACGTAACAATAATAATAATACACATATCATTACATAGGTGTTCAGTATAATTCCAGTCAACATCTCAAAGGATTTCTATATCTTTTGGATAAATAAAACAGAGTGAATTGTTCTGGATAATAAAATCTATTACAAAACTTAAAGTAATGAAGAATGTATATATAGTATTAGTACAGGAATAGCAACATAGGGCAATGGAAAAATAGATGGTATGATTTACTATATGATGACAAGAAAATTAATTGTCCTAGTAAGAAAGAGTCCACAGAATTTGATCTCACTGTATGCAAAAATAAATTCTAATTGAATTAAATTATTTAAAAAGGTAAACTTTTATTGTTTATTCATTTTATTTTGCCTTTTTAGGGCTGCACTTAAGGCATATGGAAGTTCCCAGGCTAGGGGTCGAATTGCAACTGCAGCTACTAGCCTATACCACAGCAACAGCAACACCAGATCCAAGCCATGTCTGTGACCTGTGAACTATACCACAGCTAATGTCAGTGCCAGATCCTTATCCCACTGAGTGAGGCCAGGGATCGAACCCACATCCTCATGGATACTAGTAGGGTTCCTTACCACTGAACCATGACTGGAACTCCTAAGAAAGGTAAATTTTTAGAGTTCAGGGAATACATTCCCTATGAAGTAGAAAGTCTTCTATCACTTCAGGAAAAGGTAGGCAAACATTTAGAGCTTTAGAAGAATATGCAGGCAGATATTTACTGTGCTTCACTTTATCATGTTTCATAGATATTGCATTGTTTTCAAATTAGAGGTTTGCAGTCACCCTGCATCTGGCAAGACTATTGGCGCCATTTTTCAACAGCTTTATGTTTTAATTAAGATTTGTGCATTGTTTTTTTAAACATAATGCTATTGTGCACTTAATAGACTATAGGTCTATAATATAATATAAACATACACTTTAATATACATGGAGAAACCAAGAATTTTGGACTCACTTTATTGATATATTGTCTGTATTGCAGTGTTATAGAACTGAATCTACAATATCTAATAGCTCTACTGTGTGCCTGTATAGAAAACTATGTCAGGAGACCCCATGTGGCTCAGTGGCGTAAGAATCTGACACTGTCACTACTGTGGCTCTGGCTATAGCTGTGGTTTAGGTTGATTCCCTGGCCCAGGAATTTCCACATGCCACAGGTGTGGCAAGAAAGAAAGAAAGAAAGAAGGAAGGAAGGAAGCAAGGAAGGAAGGGAAAACTATCTCAGAGTTAGGAAAACCTGAAATCTCTAAGAATCAATAAATTTTATTATACTAAAATTGAGAAATTCTATTTCTTAAAAAATGCAGAAAATTATAAAACAAGCCACAATTTGGGGAACATATTTGCAACATATAAAAATGACAAATAGCTATTTCTCAGATGTTATAAAGATCAGATACAAATTAATAAGGCAATCCAGCAGAAAAAAAGGACCAAAGATGTATGGGAAGATGCCTATTAAAGTCACAATTAAGTCTGCCATGCAAATACTAGATAGGAAGAAGTTTTTAAAGTTCAGCAGTAACAATTATGGATTGTTAATCAGGATGAAAAGTAGCAGTGCTTCATATACTAGAAATGTAGAATGTGTTTACTGTAGAAATTGCATGCAAGTATGTTCTAGGAGAAATTCCACTTCTTGCTCTTGAATATAATCACCAGAAACATGTATAACAATGTCTCTAAATTCATTGTTTGCAACTCTTAAAACTGAAAGCTACATTCCTGTTAACAATAGTAGTGAAAAATAATCTGTTAACACAAACATTACAGAGTGGTGAGCTGAGTGAATTGTAAATAAACACAGGGATGTGGATGAGTCCAAAAATGATACTGATTGAAGAGAAACCATAAATGAAGAATACAATATACATTTATTTTTTATATCTTTTTAAAAAAAATAAAAGTGAGCATTATGTTGTTTAGGATAGAGTCAAAACACAAGTGGTAAAAGCTAAAGGGAAGTAGGGAGAAAGTCAGGATGGGAATTCGAATCCGGAGTAGGGGGAAGATCTGAGGCACAGAGGGAACGTCATTGCTACTGACTTTTTGTTTATTAAGTGGTTAGTAGGCTCACCATTTTATTATCGGCCTTTAGAAGTTAAATATATTTTGTATGTGTGTGTATATATATATATATATATATATATAATGTATACACATACACAACTACATTCTTCATCAATTATTGTTTCTTAATGCAAGTTCCTATGCCGACATACAGTGAGGCCAAACAAACCTAAACATCAGAGTTTGGGGCAGAGAATGGCTTATTGCAGGGCCATGAAAGCCAGGGGCATGGGAGGCTTGTGCCAAACAAAACACAAGGTGAGGAAGGGAGTTGTAAATTGTTGCAAACTTCTTGATAATGTAATCCTTTGTTCTTGCAGCTGTCCACATAGGTCAGGTCATGATGTTCCTGTAAACCTCCAATAAAACAAATGTTATCCTCAGAGTTCCTGTTGTGGCATAGTGGAAACAAATCTGATTAGGAACCAGGAGGTTGCAGGTTCAATCCCTGGACTTGTTCAGTGGGTTCTGGACTTGCTCAGTGGGTTAAGGAACCTCCATATGCTATGGGTGTGTCCCTAAAAAGAAGAAAAAGAAAAAGTGTTATTCTCTATTATGAAAATTTTTTTACCTTTATATGAATGGACTCTTAAAGGTCAGGGCCTTGAAAATAGGCTATTCTGTATATTTCAGGCTGTAAGCAACATTCTTCACAAAAGGTGCAGAGCCAGCATGACTAAGCACAGGCAACACAAAGGTTGAAGTAACAGGAAAAGATCTAATATGGAGTTCTTCTCTATTGCAACTGCAAGTTATACAATAACTCACTATTCTAGTACTTGGTTTTTCAATAATATATCTTAGTTGTAATTTAATCTGCTTCATTTCCTTGTTCTGGTACTCAACTCAATTATACAAATTTAACCATTCATTTATTCACTCTTTTAATTTTTTAGACAGTTAGAGTAGATATATGTCCTTCCTCATACTTCTCCACACCCCCAAAAAATTCTGTAGGTGAAAGATCTATAACAATTAAAGTTGTCTCCATCTTTGTAATTATTTCCTCCTTAGCTACTACAGAAATCGGTGCCCTATTTCAAAAAGTTATGAGTACATTCACGATGTATTACACGTGCAAGCCACTCTCTTAATAGAACACACAACTACACTAAAATGAAAAGCATAAAGTGTTCATTTTCGGTAATGAACCAAACTCATAGAGTAGCCCCTGGGAAACTTCAAGTAAATGGCATTATTATTCTCTTCAGAAATTATCAAATTAAGAATAAAAGTGTAAAGCTATATCTAACCCAAGAGTTATGATAAAAGCTAAGACTATATTTGGGCCTCTTCAATCACTATTCAGCTAGTAAACTAGATAAATAAGGATGCTAATTCAAGTTAATTGCCTTAGAATAATTCTATTCAAAGTAGGTTAATGTCATTCAATACAGTAAATTTTATTTTAAACCACTGTAATGAATTGTAACATTTTTAAATGGAAATTATTCCTATTTTTCATTATAAGATCATATCTTGCACACATACATATGCTTTAGATGGTATTAAATACTTGATAATGTTAAAAATATAAAAATATAGCAGAGATTTGTTACATAAAGTCATAAAGAGAAAAAGTGAAACTTAGAATGTAAGATAGCAAGAAACAGAGAGGGTCAACAATTAAGATAAATGAAGCAATGTCATAAAAAATCTGATATCTGACAACAAATGTACATCTTATCTGACATTTTATATATCCATTTGCCAACCTGACATCTCTACTTGGATGTTTATTATTAACAGGGATAAAATCAAAATTAAGAGAGTCCCTGAAACTCATTTTCTTGTTTGTTTCTTTGATTATTTGGTTCCTTGTTTTCAGGTATCTTGCAAAGTTCAGGGATTATTTTTTCTTTCCAATCCAGACCCTAAAACATTAATTGGTTCCCTTTAGGGCAGTAAAATAGTATAAATCAGTCTAGGCTGGAATTTTTCAATACATTCCCTTTACTTTCACTTCTATTTTTTATTGTGTGAAATAATCTGATATAACTTGCACTGATTTCATGAGC
Organism: Sus scrofa; assembly: GCF_054392235.1. Classification (NCBI taxonomy): domain Eukaryota; kingdom Metazoa; phylum Chordata; class Mammalia; order Artiodactyla; family Suidae; genus Sus; species Sus scrofa. The sequence goes on along the minus strand of NC_139383.1, from coordinate 45,734,126 downwards.
CCCATTACCCTTATGTTTTTTTCATTGATTTCAAGTGTCCTTTATAATATGAAGCCATTCCTTCTTAGATGGGGAAAGCAGTGTAGTTTCTTTGGTCAAGTTCTGTAATTAGCTGGTTCCTGCTTCAAAGTGAAGCTGTTTCTGACTATATACCACTGTCCTTCCATAGCCTGATTGACTAACAATGATGAAGGTAGTTGGATACAGTGAACACATGTATCAGAACATCATGTTGAATACCCTAAATACACACAATTTTGGGGGAAAAGGGGGCTGCACCTACTGCATATAGAAGTTCCCAGGCCAGGATCGAACCCCCCAGAGCAGTGACCTGAGCCACAGCAGTGACAATGCCAGATCCCCAATCCACTGAGCCACCAGGGAACTCCAAATACACACAATTTTTGTGTGTCAATTGTACTTCAGTGAAACTTGGTGAAATCAGTTGGAACCTTTTTTTTTTTTCTCTTTTAAAGCAATGAATGAAAGAAATTACCAGTTCTCTCATAGAAACCTCACATGATAAAACCATACATATTTTTTCAGCCAAAGAAAGTTATATGAATATTGTAGAATGCACTTATCTTTTTGTTGTTGATTCAGAGCTAAACTATCTTCTGGAAAGATCTGTTAGTACATGGAAAATCCACCACCACCCCCCACCATCAGGGCAATGAAGAGCATTCATCACTTACCCCTCTTCCCAAGAGAGGAGATGTAAACCTGGGCAAATTCCCAACTACAATCTCCTCAGCTAAAAGGAGGACTGTCTGAGCATTTCCTATTGCTCTGCCCCTCACCCTTCTCCCATTTTTATAAACAGCACTCCAGTTTATTCAATTGCTTGGGTCAGAACCCTAAAGTGGTTCTTAATTCCTCTCTGCCTTGTCACCAAAATTCTATCTATGAGCAGGTGCTATGTATATTACCACTGACATGTACTTCTAACAGATCTGTTTTTACTCCTTGTATTCTCCCAAACCCCTGTGCTGTCCTCACAGCTTGGGGCACTCTAATTCACCCAGCTTCTCCTTCTATCCCACCTTCTCTAGTGTGTCCCCTACAAAAACACTGGCAGCATCTTCATATTGCTCTTTTACCATTATGAAGACAGCACATGGAAGAAATTTAAATTGTCCAAAAGACTATACATTGAGTGATTTTCTCTCCCACCCAAGCCTTCTATTCCCAATACCCAGAATCCTTTCAAATATACCCTTGCCAAAGCTGTACATTTATGTATATACTTATTTATATGTGTGTGTATTCTTTGTCTCTAAAGGAGAGCACACTGTAAACATTATTCTGTTTTGTTTTATACCAGGTCTTAATTTATAAAAGTGACTGAATAACAATGGAGTGGTCAGCTCCATTGAAAGAATAGTTTAATGTACTCACTGTTCCCCTAGAAATAAGCACAGCTTACCACACAGGTTTTGGTCAGGAAACTGAAGAGAGAAGGGGGGACACTTCGGTCACTGCCTTTATTGGGATTTTCTCAGGAAAGACCAGGCGGTGCAGGGTAAATATTTAGGATTGGCTACTTTAAGTAATTTCAATAGGCTTTGGGCTATAGCGGTAGGTTGCTAGCTACTTAGTACCAGGCCTTGGGGTGATTAAGACAGGGGAATATTTATTCCTCGGGTGCACAGGCCCTATAGGGGAAATATGGTTCTGGATTGGTTAGTTTGAATATTAAGAGTCTGTTCCTGGCTGGATCTTTTGCTGCCTCTAAAAACTGGCCAGTCTTAGTATCTTCCCAGCCAGAAATATTTTAACTTTTTTTTTCTTAACTTTTTAGGGCCGCACCCACAGCATATGGAAGTTCCCAGGCTAGAAGTCACATCAGAGCTGCAACTGCAGGCATACACCACAGGCACAGCAACACTGTTGCGGAAACCACAAAAACGTGGCAGTGGAAGGAGAAAAACAGCACTCGAAGATATGGAAAAGCAAGGTTTATTCAACAGCGGTGCGGGCTCAGAGGAGTCACCTCCAGAGTCTGAGCACCAGGTCTTTGTTCTCAGTAATTTTTACACATTACAAGGTCTTGATTTTCCCATGTAAGCATCCCGGACCTCCCCCCCATCCCCAAGCAGAAAGTGTTCCTCCCTAAGAAACTGAGCAATCAAGGTTACAGAAGCGGAACTGATAAGCAATGCTGGATACATGATTAGCAGGGCTGCTGGCTTGGACATAGGGCACACAGTTGTTACATTATTACAAGAATGGGTGGTATAGTGACTAGCATAGCTGGAAAGGCTTGCAGCTGCCTTTTTAGCCAAGGGGGGATTGTTCTTTAGTTAAAACTCTTATTTCAACATGAGATCCAAGCCACATCTCCTGACGGGCAATGCCAGATCCTTAACCCACTAATTGAGGCCAGGAATTGAACTAGCATCCTCGTGGATATTAGTCGGGTTCGTTACCACTGAACCAGGACAGGAATGCCCAGAAACATTTTTAGATGGCAGATATCATAATAGACAGAAAATAAAAAACATGATTAATACACTGTTATTTAATGTTCTTATTTAATGATAGTTAACAGGAGACCGTTTTATAAGAGCATATACAGCTCTACTTTTTATCTTTTAATAGCCACACAATATTTCATTTTACGGATATTTGATAATTTAATTTTATCCCCATGATAATGGGTTTGTCAGTTTGTAGTTTTTTGCTAGAAAAAAAGTAATGCTATAATTAAAATATCACCCACTACATGTTTGTATGTAGGTAGATGTATATATGTAAGATAAACTCCTAAAAGGGAGACGAAAGATATGTACTTTAAATATAAGATCAATATTGGCAATTAACTAAATTCCAAAGAGAGGATACCAGTTTATTCCCCCCACCAGCAACAGTAGAAGACATCAAGATCCTCTAAGTTCTCACCATCAAGTTTCCAAACTAATCAGCTTTTTGGATCTTGCCAATTAGATGTGCAGAAGCTGACAATATTGAATTATAAGCATTTCTTCATATTTGTAAGATAATCATATTTCTTTTTCAGCTTCTCTGTGTTCTGACTTTTGGTTATTTGTCTCTTGGTTTTTGGTTTGTATTGATCCCTTCTGTCATATTTTTGGAAATATAAGTTAAAATTTTTATTTAATCAAATTTATTTGTTTTTTAACTTTGGCTTCTGGTTTTATGAAGGTTTTTCTTGTTCCAAGATTTTTTTGAGGTTTATATAGACTTTCTCTGCATTCATGGTTTTATTGTATTTCTTACATTAAGGTCTTAATTACACTGGAATTCATTTTGAAGAATGAACCTAGTGGGAATTCTAGGATAAAAAGAATAAGGCTTAATTATAGTTATTGGAGAGGCAGCTGGCAAGGATAAGGGAAGAGAAGATGGCCACGGTGGACAGAACACACGGCTGGGAAGAGAGGTGAAAAAAATAGGGGTGGCAGAAGTTGGCATGGAGGGAAAGAGGTAACTGAGCATGAGTAAGGGGCACAGCATCTGAGGATACCCTTTGTGTCAGGATCAAATTTTGAGGTGTGAAGAAAACATTTTTTCTTTTTTTTTCCCACTGTACAGCAAGGGGGTCAGGTTATCCTTACATGTATACATTACAATTACATTTTTTCCCCCACCCTTTCTTCTGTTGCAACATGAGTATCTAGACAAAGTTCTCAATGCTATTCAGCAGGATCTCCTTGTATATCTATTCTAAGTTGTGTCTGATAAGCCCAAGCTCCCGATCCCTCCCACTCCCTCCCCCTCCCATCAGGCAGCCACAAGTCTCTTCTTCAAGTCCATGATTTTCTTTTCTGAGGAGATGTTCATTTGTGCTGGATATTAGATTCCAGTTATAAGTGATATCATATGGTATTTGTCTTTGTCTTTCTGGCTCATTTCACTCAGGATGAGATTCTCCAGTTCCTTCCATGTTGCTGCAAATGGCATTATGTCATCCTTTTTTATGGCTGAGTAGTATTCCATTGTGTATATATACCACCTCTTCCGAATCCAATCCTCTGTCGATGGACATTTGGGTTGTTTCTATGTCCTGGCTATTGTGAATAGTGCTGCAATGAACATGCGGGTGCACGTGTCTCTTTTAAGGAGAGTTTTGTCCGGATAGATGCCCAAGAGTGGGATTGCGGGGTCATATGGAAGTTCTATGTATAGATTTCTAAGGTATCTCCAAACTGTTCTCCATAGTGGCTGAACCAGTTGACATTCCCACCAACAGTGCAGGAGGGTTCCCTTTTCTCCACAGCCCCTCCAGCACTTGTTATTTGTGGATTTATTAATGATGGCCATTCTGACTGGTGTGAGGTGGTATCTCATGGTAGTTTTGATTTGCATTTCTCTTATAATCAACGATGTTGAGCATTTTTCCATGTGTTTGTTGGCCATCTGTATATCTTCTTTGGAGAACAGTCTATTCAGGCCTTTTGCCCATTTTTCCATTGATTGATTAGCTTTTTTGCTGTTGGGTTGTATAAGTTGTTTATATAATATATTCTAGAGATTAAGCCCTTGTCAGTTGCATCATTTGAAACTATTTTCTCCCATTCTGTAAGTTGTCTTTTTGTTTTCTTTTGGGTTTCCTTTGCTGTGCAAAAGCTTTTCAGTTTGATGAGGTCCCATGGGTTTATTTTGCTCTAGTTTCTATTGCTTTGGGAGACTGACCTGAGAAAATATTCATGATGTTGATGTCAGAGAGTGTTTTGCCTATGTTTTCTTCTAGGAGTTTGATGGTGTCCTGTCGTATATTTAAGTCTTTCAGCCATTTGGAGTTTATTTTTGTGCATGGTGTGAGGGTGTGTTCTAGTTTCATTGCTTTGCATGCAGCTGTCCAGGTTTCCCAGCAATGCTTGCTGAATAGACTTTCTTTTTCCCATTTGATGTTCTTGCCTCCCTTGTCAAAGATTAATTGACCATAGGTGTCCGGGTTTATTTCCGGATTCTCTCTTCTGTTCCATTGGTCTGTCTGTCTGTTTTGGTACCAGTACCACACTGTTTTGATGACTGTGGCTTTGTAGTATTTCTTGAAGTCTGGGAGAGTTATGCCTCCTGCTTGGTTTTTGTTTCTCAGGATTGCTTTGGCAATTCTGGGTCTTTTGTGGTTCCATATAAATGTTTGGATTGTTTGTTCTAGTTCTGTGAAAAATGCCATGGGTAATTTGATAGGGATTGCATTGAATCTGTAGATTGCTTTGGGTAGTATGGCCATTTTTACAATATTGATTTTCCCAATCCAGGAACATGGAATATCTTTCCATTTCTTTACATCTTCTTTGATTTCTTTGATTAAAGTTTTATAGTTCTCGGCATATAGGTCCTTTACCTCCTTGGTCAGGTGTATTCCAAGGTATTTGATTTTGTGAGGTGCAATTTTAAAAGGTATCGTATTTTTGTATTCCTTTTCTAATAGTTCATTGCTGGTATACAGAAATGCAACTGACTTCTGAATGTTAATCTTATATCCTGCCACTTTGCTGAATTTATTAATCAGTTCAAGGAGTTTTGGGGTTGAGTCCTTAGGGTTTTCTATGTATAGTATCATGTCATCTGCATACAGTGACAGTTTGATCTCTTCTCTTCCTATATGGATGCCTTTTATTTCTTTGGTTTGTCTAATTGCTGTGGCCAGGACTTCCAAAACTCTGTTGAAGAGCAGTGGTGAGAGTGGGCATTCCTGTCTTGTTCCAGATTTGAGTGAGAAGGCTTTCAGTTTTTCCCCATTGAGGATTATATTTGCTGTGGGTTTATCATAAATGGCTTTGATTCTATTCAGGAATGTTCCCTCTATACCCAGTTTGGCGAGGGTCTTGATCATGAATGGATGTTGGACTTTGTCAAATGCTTTTTCTGCGTCTATTGAGATGATCATATGATTTCTGACTTTTCTTTTGTTAATTTGGTGTATGATGCTGATTGATTTGCGTATGTTGAACCATCCTTGTGAACCTGGGATGAACCCAACCTGGTCATGGTGTATAATTTTTTTGGTATGTTGTTGGATTTGGTTGGCTAAGATTTTGTTGAGAATTTTTGCATCTATATTCATCAATGATATTGGCCGATAGTTTTCTTTTTTGGTGATATCTCTGTCTGGTTTTGGAATGAGGGTGATGGTGGCATCATAGAATGTCTTTGGGAGTATTCCTTCTTCTTCAACCTTTTGAAAGAGTTTAAGGAGGATGGGCACCAATTCCTCTTTATATGTTTGATAAAATTCACCTGTGAAGCCATCTCGTCCTGGACTTTTATTTGTAGGGAGTGATTTTATGACCTCTTCAAATTCATTTCTAGTGATCGGTCTGTTCAGTTGGTCTGTTTCTACTTGACTCAGTTTTGGCAGGCTGTAAGATTCTAGAAAGTTGTCCATGTCTTCCAGATTGTCAAACTTGTTGCCATACAGTTGTTCATAGTATTCTCTTATGGTTTTTTGTATTTCTGCTGTATCAGTTGTGGTTTCTCCTTTTTCATTTATAATTTTGGTTATTTGGGTTCTTTCTCTCCTCTTTTTAGTGAGTCTGGCCAGGGGTTTGTCAATTTTGTTCACCTTTTCAAAGAACCAGCTCTTGGTTTTATTAATTTTCTCTATTGTTTTTTGAGTCTCTATTTTATTGATTTCTTCTTTGATCTTTATAATTTCCTTCCTTCTGCTGACTTTAGGCCTTTTTTGATCTTCTTTTTCTAATTCGTTTAGGTGGAGGGTTAAGTGGTCAATTTGGGATCTTTCTTCTTTTTTGAGAAAGCCCTGTATTGCTATAAATTTCCCTCTGAGCACTGCTTTCGCAGCATCCCATAGATTTTGAGAGGTTGTGTCTTCATTATCATTTGTTTCAAGGTAGTTTTTGATTTCCTTCTTGATTTCCTCATTGACCCATTGGTTTTTTAGTAGCATGTTGGTTAGCCTCCATGTAGTAGGTTTTTTGTCATTTCTTTTCCCATGGTTGATTTCTTATTTCATGGCATTGTGGTCAGAGAAGATACTTGAGATAATTTCTACGCTCCTAAATTTATTGAGATTCGCTTTGTGTCCCAATATGTGGTCGATTCTTGAGAATGTTCCATGAGCATTTGAGAAGAATGTATATTCTGATTTTTTTGGATGTAGTGTCCTGAGGATATCAATGAAGTCTAACTTTTCTATTGTTTCCTTTAGGATCTCTGTTGCTTTACTGGTTTTCTGTCTAGAGGATCTGTCCATTGATGTGAGGGGGGTATTAAGGTCTCCTACTATGATTGTATTCTCATCAATATCTCCCTTTATGTCTGTTAATATTTGTTGTATGTACCTGGGTGCTCCTATATTTATTTGGGGCATATATGTTGACGATAGTAACATCCTCTCCTTGGGTGGATCCCTTAATCATTAAATAGTGTCCTTCTTTGTTTTTCTTTATGTCTTTTGTTTTAAAGTCTATTTTGTCTGATATGAGCGTTGCGACTCCTGCTTTTCTGTCATGTCTATTGGCGTGAAATATTTTTCCCCACCCTTTCACTTTCAATCTATATGTATCTTTTGTCCTAAGGTGAGTTTCTTGTAGGCAGCATATTGAAGGTTTTTGCCTTTTTATCCACTCAGCCACTCTGTGTCTTTTGATTGGGGCATTCAGTCCATTGACATTTAAGGTGATAATTGATAGATGGTTATTTATTGCCATTTGAACCTTGTGTTCCAGTTGATTCTACGGTTCTCCATTCTTCCTTTTTTTTTTTTTTTTTTTTTTGGTTGGATGGTCTCCTGTTATTATCTGCTTGAGTGTATTTTTTTTTTCATTTTTTGCAAATGCAATATTTGGTTTTGGCTTGTGGTTGCCCTGTTTTTTAAGTATGCTAACCCCTTCCCATAATTGTGTGTTTTAGCCTGATGGTCCTGTAAGTTCAAACACTTCATTACTATATTAAAATTAAGAAGAGAAACATACAAACAAACAAACAAAAAGGGTTATTTACTTCCTAACATCCCTTGCCCACATTTTATGGTTTTGATGACTCTTTTTTATTTTTTTCTTTTTAATTTTATTTTGTTTGAAGCATGTTCATGATTAAATCATTATGCTGGCTTGAGTGACTGCTCTCTGATTGCAGTTTCCTCAGTCCTAGTTCTTCCTCTTCTTCTTCTTCTTTTTTTTTTCTTTTCTTTTTTCTTCCCTTTCTTTCCTTTCGTTTTGGTTTAGAGAAGCCCTTTCAATATTTCCTTTAACCTGGGTTTTGTGTTGCTGTATTCTTTAAGTTTTTGTTTGTTGGGAAAAATTTTTATTTCCCCTTCTATTTTAAATGATATTCTTGCTGGATAGAGTATTCTAGGTTGCATATTTTTTCCTTTGAGCACTTTAAATATCTCTTGCCATTCCCTCCTGGCCTGTAGTGTTTCTGTAGAGAAATCAGCTGATATTCTTATGGGGGTTCCCTTGTAGGTAACATTCTGTTTTTCTCTTGCTGCCTTTAGGATCCTCTCTTTATCACTAACTTTTGCCATTTTTATTATGATGTGTCTTGGTGTGGGTCTGTTTGGGTTCAGTTTGTTTGGGGCCCTCTGTGCTTCTTGTATCTTGAACCCAGTATCCTTTAGATTTGGGAAGTTTCCATCGATAATTTCTTCAGATATATTTTCCATCCCCTTATCTTTTTCTACTCCTTCTGGAATTCCTATTATGCGTAGATTGGCCCGCTTTATATTATCCCATAGGTCTCTTATATTGCTTTCCAGTTTTTTGATTCAGTTTTCTGTCTGTTGATCAGATTGAGTGATTTCCATTATTCTATCTTCCATATCACTGATTCGTTCTTCTGCATTATTCATTCTGGTTTTTACTGCCCCTAGTTCAGTTTGCATCTCTGCAAATGAATGTTCTAGTTTTTCTTGGCTCCTCCTTATATTTTCTAGTTCCTTTCTGAGGGTATCTGCATTACTGTTCATATCTTCTCTTAATTCCTTCAGTATTTTCACTATTTCTCTTTTGAACTCCAGGTCTGTCAGACTGCCGAGATCTGTTTCATTGTTGACTGTTTTAGGTGAGTTCTCCTGTTGGTTTGACTGGGGGTGGTTTCTCAGCTTCTTCATCTTGCTTGTTGCTTTCTTTCTCCTGAGGGAGGTGTACTCTCCGTGATCGGGCAGTGTTTGCCTTGTCACTGCCGTGGAATATTTCCTGAGGGCTGGCATTGTTGGTCAATCTTTTTTGAGGCAGTGTGGCTTTTCTGGGGTGTTGATGGGGCTAACAGTGTTTCTTTGAAGCAAAGGAGGGCTTCCTGAGGGCAGCCAGGATTGGGAGGTCCACACCACGATGGTAGCAGATTTCACTTGGTCATGCAGAGCTTGCTCTGGTGTTTTTAGGCTGTGGGGTTCTTGCAGGGGGTTGGTGGTGTTGGGCAGCTGCTCCTCAGGAGTGAAGCACCCCCTTGGGGCTGGAGCAGCTATCTGGGTCACTGAGAACCTAAGAGGCTTTTCCCTAGGACAGCCCTACTCAAAAGGACGGCCTGAGAATGTAGGCGGATCTTTTCACAGTCTGGCCAGGCTTGTTGCAGCTTTTCTGAGCTGCAGGGGCTCTTCCAGGGGGCTGGTGGTGCTGAGCAGCTATTCCACGGGAGTGGGGCACCCCCTGGGGTCTTGGGCGGGTAGCAGGGCCGCTGGAAACCCAAGAGGCTCCTCCCCAGGGCAGCCCGACTCGGAAACACTGTCTGAGATCTTTTCCCGGCTCGGTCAAGCTTGTTGCAGGTTTTCTGGACTGCAGGGGGTCCTGCCTGGAGCTGGCAGTCCTATGCAGCTGATCCACTAGGGCACCCCCTGGGGGCTTGGGCCGGTAGCAGGGCCGCTGGAAACCCAAGAGGCTCCTCCCCGGGGCAGCCCGACTCAGAAAAACCATCCGAGAATTAGGCAGATCTATTCACGGCCTGGCTAGGCTTGTTCTAGGTTTTCTGGGCTGCAGGCCTTTTCTCGGGGGCTGGTGGTGTTTGGTGCTGCTCTGCGGAAGTGTAGCCCCTCCAAAGGGCAAGCAGGCCTGTGCAGGGACAGCCCCTGCGGTGGTAGGCTTCAGGCAATTGTTGAGGCCAGCCCTCCTGGATGGCAGGCAGCCCCAGGTTCGGCGAGAGCGTAGGGGGTGGTGGGGGTAGGGGGAGGGGATGCACTGGGAAGCACAGCTTTCAGCCAGCTAGTGGGCCTGTAAGCTTGCTGTGGCGTGGGGGGTATTCTATGGGGACCCACCCCTTCTTCTCTCCCCTCCCCAGCACGGGCGCAGACCAGGCTCTTCTCCCAGGTTCCCTCTGATGCGGCTTTCCACTTCCCCGCCCCTAGAGTATTGTTCCCTTCCTCTGTGACAGCTTTGTTTTCTAGTCTCCCAGGCAGTCTCTGCCCTGTCAAATGGTTTCTAGACCTCCCAAGCAGTTTCCGCTCCGCCCCGCCTCCCCAGCCCGGGGACTAACCTCTGGAGCTGAGGTCTCGGTGCCCAGCCCCCACCCGGGCATCACCCGGCCCTTTCTCGGGGACTAACCTTCGGAGGCGAGGTCTCGGTGCCCAGCCTCCACCCAGACGTCCCCCGGCCCGTTCTCGGGGACTAACCTTTAGAGCCAAGGATTCGGTGCCCAGCCCCCACCCAGGTGTCTCAATTTTTGGTGAATGTCCCCGTAGTTCAGATGGTCTGTTCAGTTCTTGATCGGCTTTTCCGTACTCCAACTTACTGCTACGCTCTTCTCTGCATCTGGGGATTCCTCCGGTTTGTTTGATCTTTCCCCCGTGTAGGTGACTTTCCAGGGTGCGGGATCCCTTTCTCCTCCGCAGTTCCCTTTCAGGAGCGCCCGTCCCGCTCGGATTCACCTTCTCTCTCTCTCCTCTTTTCTCCTGTTCTGCCCAGTAATGTCACGAACTTCTTGCCGTTATTGGAGTTTAGGTTCCTCTGCCAGCGATTGGTTGCTGTTCTGTGCGAGTCATTTATTCTGTAGATGTGCTTTTTTTGTTGTGTTTGTGGGAGAGGGCGAGTGTGTCCCCCTATTCCTCTGCCATCTTGTCCTCTCTGAAGAAAACATTTTTAATGACTTTCCTTATATGACACTGGCTCCATTGAAGAGCAGTTCCATTACAACAGGGCATTTCAGATCTCACTGAGCATTGTATTTTCGTGTTAATTTCACGCAATATTTCCCCTCAAAAAATAAAAGGTGGGATAAATAAATTTCATGGGACCATATGAAAAACCTTTATTTGACCAAATATCTTTTAAGTTCTTCGAACATTAAATGTACTGCACAAATTTAAAAGCTCATTTTTTCAGCAGCCCCAAGAGCATATTCTAAATAATTATTTAGAAAATTGAATACTTAAAGCATGCAAAGTGTGACTTTTTTCTTCTCTTGTTTTCTTACACAGAATACACAGCCTATTAATTAGCAAATGTTTTCTTACAAACATCAATTGTTGCAGTGATAGCCTGAGTGGCCACTATTCACTGTCATTTTATCTTTCTAGTACTTTTAACTTCTTTTGCTGCTGTCAGCCCGTGGTCCTGCATCTCATATGGTGCAGTGTTATTGAATACTCCAATGCCTGGTTAAGAACTTTGGGTTAGCCTGTGTCCCCCAGGGTGATGAATGTGACTCTTCTGACAGACAGGACTGCACAGGGGCCTGACTGACTAATGTTCTGATTTCCACTGTGTTCTGGATGAGTGAGGTGGTGATGAATCTAACCTCCAAGCTTGTGAAGTGTCACTGTGACAACTCATCAGATTTTGTCCTTAACTGATTTACATTTGTTTCATTGTCATTTTAGCCAAAGTTAGGACAGAATATCTTAAATCATCGTCAGTTCGGTAACACTCTTTAAAAAGTGCTTTGTAAGAATGGAACTGTAAACTCACTGAATGCAACACAGTTCCACCCTGGGAAATACAATTTTTTTTACACTTTTGCTGACCAGTAAAACATAACTTAGTTGTGTGTGTGTGTGTGTGTGTGTGTGTGTGTTTAAGATAAGCACTTTTTATTGTTTTGCTTTGTCTAGCTGAAATATTTCGGTAACCTCTTATTCAAACTTAAAACATGATCGCTTGAGTGCTACCTATGTATTAATACCAAGCTAGAACTCAATCATAATTTAATTAAAACACCCATTCACTAATGAATTAACTGAGTATTTAATATCTGGGTGTTATGAATTTAAAATTTTGAGAGCTAAAATTAGAAACTGAATTAGACAATGCAAGCTGATTATCTTAGTGTTTATTAGCACTTTGTAATTCTTTGTTCCCTCTTGATTCTTTTTTTAATATATGAACACTTGAAAATTAGTCATATCTGCACTTCCTGCAAAAGTGTGCAATTTTCTATCATTATTTTATTTGACATTCTTTGATTAGACTCTTCTTTGTTGGATACTCAGAATGCAAAGCTGAAAGCAACACAGTGCATACCCCCATGTCTTCAAAATCTGATGATAACTTAGCTGCTTCTAAACGGAAAGAGAGTGGTTTGTGGAGTAGAGCAAAGGGGCACAGAATCAAATCAGAGTCTGTTTCAAGGTGACTCTTTCTGACTAGGTCACATAAGTAACACAAACTCCTAAACCTCCACTGCTTCATCTTAAAAATAGATGTAACTTTCACTCTGCTACTTTTGCAGATTTTATTTCTGAGAATCAAATGAGATGATGGAATGAAAAGCTTTATTGTAGCATTTTTGTGCTATTTACAAAGAAAAGTAATACTCCTAGCCACGTTAAAATTTTAAAATATGTATTCCAGAATGAGAAATCAATATTGCACTGTGCCCATACTGAGAGAACCTATAACAACACATTATTTTAACATATTTAGGTATCTAAAAGAGAATCAGAGAGAACATATTGTCGCAAAGCATTCATCATAAACTAAGAACCATCTTGACTTATCGACTAATTAATTCATTACATATTTTTTAAAATGTAGACAGTTCTGAGTACCTGGATCTAAAAACCACCCTCACTCATAATTGTTTGACTGAATGATTAAACCAACTAGCAGGGAATTGGGAGGATAAAAGCCTAAGGGTAAAGTATGGTCATAATTTTATAACTAGTTGTACTGACTCCAAGAGGGCTTGAGCAAAGCAACACTTAGAATAAGGAGAGTTATTTTTTGATGAACATCGTTTTGATCCAGACATTGTACTAAGTACTTTGTATATGAATTCTCTTAAATTTCAGAATGACATTTGCAGCGTGGAACCAATTGTCAGAGGGTTAATTAACCCTCATATTATCCCATCTGGCATAATGTTGCTGTTAGGATGTGTTTTGTCTTTAAATTATGTAACCCAGGATTCAAGAGTCACATTTTGTCTTCATGTTGTTTTTTTCATTTATCCACTTTATCCTTTGAGTCATCCCAACAAAGCTCAAGATCCTTTCTGCATTTGTATTAAACAGTGTGGAAATTTTTGTCTTTTTTTTTTTTTTTTGCCGTTTCTTGGGCCGCTTCCGCGGCATATGGAGGTTCCCAGGCTAGGGGTCGAATCGGAGCTGTAGCTGCCAGCTTACGCCAGAGCCACAGCAATGCAGGATCCGAGCCACATCTGCAACCTACACCACAGCTCACAGCAATGCCGGATCCTTAACCCACTGAGCAAGGCCAGGGATCGAACCCGCAACCTCATGGTTCCTAGTCAGATTCGTTAACCACTGCGCCATGACAGGAACTCCCGGAAATTTTTGTACAATGATTTTTGAAAGCATCAGAGAATAGATTGATCTCATATTATAGGGATAGACATATGAAAATTTACAGGAATTTAAAAAAAACCTCTTGGAAAAACTGAACCCATAGAGCAAAAGCATAGGGCCAAAGTACTGGCATGTATGCAACATATGATGAATGAATGTATTGTGAGAGCAGGAAAAAGAATGCAAAAAAAGAAAATGTTTTGGTGTCAATTGCTTTTCTGAGTACACCGTATATAACATTATCTATATATGACATATAAAAAATTGAGATCTGGGTATAAAACTAAGGCAATCAGTAAACACAAAATCCTGTTTTGAATTTCATATTTTTAAAAGTAATACCTGGCTATTTAAACTTCATGATACTTGTATCTCTAAGAATTGAAGGATATTCACTGAGTGAAAGCAGAGGAAGTTCTTGCCCTGTTTTAAAAATTAAATTTATTGACCTTTGCTGTATCAGTTGGAAGGAAAATTACAGTTTGTCAGAACAGTTATGAAGACATTAGGATAGTCCAAATTCAGAGGGATTTAAGCCCAAAGCACAGATGTTAGTCTGTTGAGAAATAAGGGGAAAAAAAAGACAAGCCAAAGATACCTCTGAGGTTTTCATGTTGAATAAATGAAAACCACAAGTTAGCTCTGAAAGAAAAAAAAAAAACATATTTCACTGAAAAATAATAAATTTTGAGTGTTGAAAGATATAAGAAAGGAAATGACCTGCAAGGGACAAGATGTGGCACTGAAGTTCTAGAATGCCAAGGAAGGAGAAACAGAATTGAGGATTTTCAGGTGAGAGAATTTCTTACTCCTTTCTCTGATGCAGCCATTTATGTGGCTCTCATTATTTTAAGCTCCCTGGCTGTTAGGCACAAGCACCAAAGGCAACATTTATTATGAATCCCATAAATGGTAGGTTATGTTCCTAGCTGCCTCCATTCCCTCATACTTGGTCATTCATAACAGCAACTTGAATTACTGCCATCCCAATTATGGCCACGTGCTCCTCTGCAGATGACATGGGCTCCTTGATAATTTTGCCACAGGACTGATGAACCTAAGCAATTACTCAGCATGGTTAGGTGGAACTTCCCTTTTCTTCTGTATCTTTGTCATTTATCCTTTGCAGCTTAGCAGTAAAAAGAAAACTGGTGGGGCTGGAAGGAAATTAGAGCCAAATCCACAGGAGCTTCTTAAATGATGTATCAAACACTAGCTCCTCAGTGTAAGTGGTTTCCACACAGCCATTCATTGTGAGCCCCTCCTAGGCTAAGCCAAAGCATCCCATGAATAGGACATGCTTAGCCCTATGCTTGAGACAGGTTATATGACAGAGTTCCTAAAAGCATGGGTTGATTTTTCACCTTTCAAGGGTTTGTGTTTGA
Source organism: Sus scrofa (assembly GCF_054392235.1). Lineage (NCBI taxonomy): Eukaryota > Metazoa > Chordata > Mammalia > Artiodactyla > Suidae > Sus > Sus scrofa. The sequence goes on along the minus strand of NC_139383.1, from coordinate 45,719,072 downwards.
CCACTATGAAAGATTTAAATCATGTAATATACCAAATTTATGAAGGACAAATGAAGCATGTAGTAGAAAACTGTAAAACTGAATCTGTTTGCATAAATTGAGTGGAATTAATATACCAGTAAGTATAATTTCAAATTATAAATGTAGAATTCTTTATCAAGATTAAGAGTATAAAGATTCTGTTCAGGATACTCAGGGAAGTATTTTGGATTATGCTGCTTATAATAAATAATTCTTAGGTTTCGTTGTAACAAAATTAAAAGAATGTCCACTATTGAATCAGTAACTCTTATAGGTACACATGGGAATATTTAAAATATGAATTTTTGCTATTTATCTGAAATATACTAAGCTTTTTTTTCCTACATGGTATGTATTATTCAGGTTCCTCTAGAGAAGCAGAATCAGTAGATAGATAGATAGATGAGAGATAGATAGATAGATAGATAGATAGATAGATAGATAGATAGATAGACAGACAGATAGACAGACAGACATAAGAGAAGATTTATTTTAGAAATTAGTTCAATTCATTATAGGTGCTGAGATATTCATTATCTGCTGTTTGAAAGCTTGAGAACCAGGAAAGTCAATAGTATAATCCAGTCTGAGTCCCAAGGCCTGAGTCTGGGGACAACTGGTATAAGTACAGGAGTCTGAAGGCCTAAGAACCTGGAGTTCCAATGCCCAAGGGGAGGAGAAGTGTATATCACAGCTCAAGTAAAGAGAGAGAATCTACCTTCCTTCCAACTTTTTGTCCTATTAGGGCTCTCAACAGATTGGATTATCCAGCCAAATTGGGGAGGGTAAATCTTCTTTACCCAGGCTATGATTTGAATGCCATTATCTCCTGGAAAAACTCTGTCTTAGTACATTCAGGGTGCTATAAAACTATTACTACTAAGTGGGCGGCTTATAAACAACAGATATTTATTCCTCACAGTGCTAGAGGTTGGAGAGTTCAAGATCATGGCACCAGTGTGTTCCATGTTTGGTTAGTGATACATTGCTGGAAACAAAGAAAACTGTCTTTTCACTGTGTCCTAACATGATAAAAGGGTCTGGAGATCTACTGAGCCTCTTCAATAAGGGTACTAATCTCATTCATGAGGGTTCTACCCCCATGACTTAATTACCTCCCAAAGACCATCACCTTGAGAGCTAGCATTTCAGCATATGAACTTGGGGGGAGCACAAGCATTCAGACAATAATTTAGTTTACACACATGTTAGAGGAGGATATTAAATCAGAAAACATAAAATTGCCATGATAAATTTATGTCATGGACAAACATACTACCAAAGTGACTGAACTGCTATTTCTATAAATGAGGAAGTATTATTTAGATATAGAGATATATATTCAAACACACACACATACACACATATATGCACACAGGTAAACATTTTACACTCAGATACAATTGGCTATTACAGTGGTAGGACTGAATTAACTCATAATAGATTAAGTAATGTTTTTCAAGGTGAAACAGTTGAATTAAAATAGCAATAACTCCTCTTTACTATGTAAATTAGGATACTTATTTAATTAAATTAGAAACAAATCAAAATGTCATGAATAATTTTTAAAAGTCATCAGTAATCAAAAAGAATATTGTATAATCTTAATTTGCATCAAGTATTTTACTACCAGTAACTCATTTGTAAAATGATTTTTAACTATCTGTTTAGTAGAACTCTTAATGAAAATATAATTACAAAGAGAAAACTAGACAGAGGGAGAAAAGAAAGATGATGATAATGAACAAATGGGATAAATGACATTTCAGTTGAGGAAGTTTCTAGTGAGAATTTGGGCATCTAATCATTTCAGCAACTTTTTCTTCCCCTAGGTTTTTGGTTTTGGGCAAGAGTAGGTCTCACTTTTTCACTTAACTTTCACACTTCCTACTCACAACATAGTTCATGACTGCCTGGTTTTGCTTCATCCACCTCTACTGAAATTGCTATCATCATGGCCAACAATAATGGCTTAAATGCTAAAAATACATGAACATGTTCAACCTTAGTTCCTTATCTTCAAACACGTTATGCTCAATTTTCCACCTAGTCTGCTCTAAGTTTCACTCTTATCTTTATATTGTCTTTTTTTCCCTATCTTGGTTAAGTCATTCTTTGCACCAAATTTCCCTAAAATCTGATAGGCTTCAAAACTTTGCCCTTAGCCCTATTTCCTTTTACTTCCCATATGTAGGAAATAAATATCTACATATCTTCAATCTGTTCTGCAAGTCGTTGGCAGGTGTATTGACAGATGGATCAGACAGGGTCCAAATGGAAGATAGATGGCACAACATGTTACAACACTCAAGTAGAATCCACTTACTAGGTGGCAATGATTCAGGGGTGGGTGGGGTGTGGAAGAACTTCAGGAATAGTCCAGAAACCCTAAGCAAGCAGCTGGCAAACCATCACACTCCTGGGCCCAAAGAGACAATAGGAAGAGGAGGATATGGAGAAGCAGTGCCTTCACAGAGGGATGCAACCAGCTCCAGGTGACCTCAGATACAGTTTCTCTGGAATCAATACTGTGCTAACCTCAGTCTCCTGCTTTTGTCCCAGCTCCCCCAGTAGGGTCCCCCTTTGGGCCAAATAAACCAAAACCAAAGCACAAAGGAGTCCCATTGATGTAGATGAATAGGTAGGCTTCTTGGGCATAGACCAGACCATGGTGAGAAAACTGGAGATTCTGGAAAAGCAAGCTGAAATATCTAGAAGAGCGAGTGGTACAGACTGAAACTTCATGTTGTGTTACTACTTTTTAACCACAGAAACACACACACACACACACACACTGTTTTCCAAAACAGCTTGTCCTCTGAAATTGCCCAGCCCTGCAGGATATCTGAAGAGAGGTTTACATGTGACTTCTCAGCGAACAGCCTTTGTAAGAAGGAAGATGAATTTACCTACTTGCCCCCTCTCCACCCCTGACTCCTGCTGAGTAAAGCCCTTCCCCTTGGGATTAGCTACCCTGTCCTTACAAGTTACCTTGGTAACCACTGGGGTCAGAGGAAGCCAGAGCCAGGTTCTGGGCTCCAGTGCAAGTGGTCCCTTCCACATAGATGGTGTCACATGAAGGATCATTCAGTGCAGCTCTGATGCTTCTTTCATGACGTGAAAGCTAAAAAGATACCAGCACTCGCTATGGTTGTCAGAAATCCTGAGAAAATGCTTAAGACTGAAGAAATCTTTTGTGGTGACAGTCATGCATCGACTGAGACCCTAACTCTAGTGATATAAAGAGTGCAAGCCTGGGGAGTTCCCACTGTGGCACAGTGGATAAGGATCCAGCCTTGTCTCTGCAGCAGCTCTCATTGCTGAGGTAAGGGTTTGATCCCAAGCCCAGCAGTGGGTTAAGGAACCTGCATTGCTACAGCTGTGGCCGAGGTTGCAGTTGTGGTGTTGCAGAAACTGTGGCATCAGAAAGAGACAAACAGCACTTGGAGATGCAGAATAGCAAGGTTTATTCAGCACTGGTGCAGGCTCAAAGGCATTTCCTCCAGTCTGAGCACCAGGTCTTTGTTTTGGGTGGGCTTTATACAACACAGACTTTTGGGTCTTAAGGTTTTCCCGTGCAAGCTGTCCCAGCCCTCTGCTTTCCCCGAGCAGAGTTCCTGCCTAAGAAGCTGAGCAAGCAAGATTACAAAAGTGAAACTGATAAACAATGCTTGGAGCATGGTTAGCAGGGCTGCTGGCAAGGACATAAGGTATATAGTTGCTATAAGATTACAAGAAGGGTGGTACGTGTTGAGCAAAGCTGCTGATATGCACATAGCTGCCTCTTTAGCCAGGTGGTTGTTTCTCTAGTTAAAACTATTACTTCAGTGGCTCTAGTGGATCCCTGGCCCAGGAACGTCTATATGCCATGGGTGCAGCACCCCCCCAAAAAAAAGAGCACAAGCCTGTGTCAGCCATTCTCACCATAAAGCTGATGTATAAGCTATAATGTTTGTTTATTACTTAACACAAAAAAATATGCTTTCAAGCACTAACATTTATATCTGGACATATCATTCCACTCTGTGTAAAACCTACCAACCTACCAAAACCTACCAACATCCAGTGTCTCTCAAGAATCTAGCTGTAGACAATGAAAGGCTGAGAACAGAAACAAATACAGATATCTGCCCCTAGCCTGGGAACTTCCATATGCTGCAGATGTACCCCTAAAAAAACATGCACACACAAAATTATGTTCTATCTTAAGCCATGTAAATATTATATTATATATTATTATATTATATATTAATATTAATTACTAAACAATTTAAACCATACATTAATTAACTTTGTAATACAGATGCTCCCAGAAACTACCCCATGTTTACCTTATTAGATCCCAGTAGTCCTGAAAAATAATTAAAAGTATTGACATATGGAATTAAGTCCAAACTTCTCAACATGACATGTAACAGCCTTTCTGATCAAGACCCTACACATTTATTCAACTATTTCACAAACGCAATGCCAACACAGTTCAAAGGACAGAGTGGGCACACCTGAATACATTGAACAATAGAGAAAGATATAAAATCCTTGAACTTACAGTTAGGTTCTTGGGGAAATAAACAAATAAATTAGCAATTGCAGTACAGAGTGTTGAGACTTCTAATGAAAGTACAGGTGACTAAATACAAAGGATGTGTGTCAAGCAAATTGTCCTAGAAGAACCATCTTCTCACTTAAGGATTTAAGTACAAATAGGCATCATTCAGGGAAAGTAGAACCAAACAAAGGACAAATTGTTTGAAAGCTGAAATATTAGAGATGAAATTCCTCAGGAGGTAGAAATGTTATGGGCCTGACCTTCCTTACCAATAGAAATTGATGAGAGGCCAGGCAAGAAATCAAACAAGGCTGTATCAGGGCCCCTGCTTTAGTAGGGGGATGAAAACAAGCAACAGTTTCCTTTGCTCACTTGCTTGCTCACTCTCTCCCTGAGACAGAGCAAGCTGGTTCCTTACATAGGGTGAGGGTAGAGGGTGGGTCCCGGGATTGGACCAGAGGGGTGGCTTAGGTGGTTTGCCCATCCCTTTGGTGGTGCTGTGTACAGGGGGCGTGGATAGTACCCTGCTTTTGTTCTCAGCTCTTAGAAGAGACAGCTGGTCTATTTAGTTTTTTTGTATCTTATTGCTCATCATTTTTTCCAACTGCACATGCATGAAGTTATTTTTAGTCCCTATGGTTTCTTTGTATTTTGTCACTCCAGAAGATGTTTGTCCATGAGGAAGCACTGCAGCCACTATAGCAAAGGGGCCTGGGTCCCAGCCTATCTCAGAACCAGCTTGCCCAGGGCTTTGAGAGCCAGGGAAACAGATTACATGGGATACTGAGAGCAACAGGGTGAATCTGAATGTTCTGAGAAGGGGAGTGATGTGCTCAGGTTCACATGTTGACATGACCACCCTCCCTGCACTGTGGCAAATAAATTGACAGGATCCAGACTGGAGACAAGGAAACCTATTGGATTGTTTCTACAATCACCTGGGCAAGAACTGATGTTAGTAAAAGCAGGCGGAGCCTGGAGATGCACACCCATAGCTTGAAGTGGAATGGTGGAGAGGATGCGGGCTCAAGGAATCTTTTTTTTTTTTTGGTCTTTTTGCCATTTCTAGGGCCGCTCCAGTGGCACATGGATGTTCCCAGACTGGGGGTCGAATCAGAGCTATAGCCGACAGCCTACACCACAGCCACTGCAATGCCAGATCCGAGCTGCATCTGCGACCTGCACCACAGCTCATGGCAATGCTGGATCCTTGACCCACTGAGGCCAAGGTTCAAACCCACAACTTCATCGTTCCTAGTCAGATTTGTTAACCACTGAGCCACAGTGGGAACTCCCTGTTCTCAGGTCTCTAATCTGGGTTTTGGCCTTGGGGGAGAGCCACCCAAGAAGTTGGCGAGGTTTGGGAGATGGCGAGGGTAAGAGCCCAGGAACTGGAGGTGTGACATCCAAGGGGATGTGCACTGTTGCATCCACGGCTCTGATCTGAAGCTCTAAAGAGATGTAAAGAGAAACTGGGACTTCCCAGTACCTTTGAGACAAAATGCTTAAAAACTGGCATTTCAGAATATTTCAACTATAATCCCATCACTATTTATATTGACTTCCAAATCCATTCTCTATTGAAGTAAAAACTAGAAAAACAACCCTCCAGCTTGAAAGGCAGATACGTGCAAGTCAGCAGCTTCGCTCGCCACATACCACCCTTCTTGTAATCTTATGGCAACTATGTGCCTTAGGTCTTTGCTAGCGGCCCTGCTAACCACACTCCAAGCATTGTTTATCAGTTTCATTTTTGTAATCTTGCTTGCTCAGCTTCTTAGGCAGGAACTCTAACTGCTCCGGGAAGGGGGAGGGCTGGGACTGCTTGTGCAGGGAAATCTTAAGACCTGGAAGTTTGCATTGTATAAAGGCTACCCAGAACAAATACCTGGTGCTTAGACTCTGGAGGTGACTCCTCTGAGCCTGCACCAGTGCTGAATAAGCCTTGCTATTCCCCATCTCCGAGTGTTGTTTGTCTCTTTCCCCTGCCACAGTTTCTGCAACACTATAAAGTATAAACATTTCCTGATACACCAATAATGGAAATTTTCACACTTTTTCACATGCTGTTTCTTTGCCTGGGATAGCTCCTGCCACCTGAGACTTCATCTCTAGTCTTCAGGATTTAGATCAGTTGATCTCCCTGTGAAGCCTCCTTAAATTATTGATGTAGACCTAATTTCTTCCTTCCTAAAGCTCATCCTTACTTACCCTGTCTACCCGTCTGACTCACCTTGCCCAAGCTCTTAATGGTATCTGACCAGATAATTTTTCCACACTCACTACCTGGCACATGTTAGGCAAACAATGAATATTTATGGAATCAATGAGCAAGTTTTACTATTTCTGCCAAACATAATCATAATGGCAGTTTTGTGGTGAAACAAGTGATGCAGATAATGAATGGAGTTTTACTTAGGGAGGATTACCTTTCCTCCTGCTTTCTTGGCCTGAGAAATGTGTTTATAACTTCTCAAGTTGTATCTTTGTGTTTGCACCATGGTGGTTCCTTTAAGTGCGTCCTTCCTGGCCTGACTAAAGGTACTTTAACACACCCAGAAAATAAGACCTCAGATGTATAGACATCAGATGCAGCCCCTGATTTATTATTATAACTGATGCCCACTATGCAGTAGTGCCCTGCAATCCCTTTATTCTCATCCAGGATTGTCCCGATAGTTCTCTGAAATGTGATGTTCAAATTGATAGAAATTATAAAGCTGAACCACTTTGAAGGTTGCTGAACATATCTACCTTTTTTGAGATAAACAGAAAGATTACAAAGACGATTTTGAGGCATGACTTTGGAATGTGCAGGAAGTGATGGCGCATAGACGTCTCCACAGCCTGAGTATGTTGCATTAAAGCCAATTGCCTTGCTTCTCACAGGCAAGCCATTAATAAACATTCACATCAGGCCAGGCTAAATCTTCTGGCTGAGTGTTGAAGAACACGATGAGATAGACAATGCTGTTTTAATATCCATGACTACTCTTTGCTTCAGCACATTTCGATGTACTCTTTTTTTTTTTTAGGTCATTGAGTGTATTTTTGAAAAAGATTAATCTGCACAAAGAGCATTAAATAATGTTCATTTCTAAGTCAAGGTTTGTATAAAAGATAAATAGCATACCAAACACTGCTAAAATTAATTAAAGATACAGCTCTATGTGGATCTTTCCTTAGAACTTAAATGGAAATTGATTTAGGATGCTGAGAACCTCAGACTGTTATCTGTTCTATGATAGAATTTTAGTTAATAATGTGAGATTTGTGAGTTTAATTTTTGTGTGCATACTTGTGTAAGATTCCAAAACTAGTTTATCATGCTCTTTGAATGTATATGTATATATGACTGGGTCACTTTGCTGTACAGCAGAAAATGGCCCAACACTGTAAATCAACTATACTTCAATAAAACTTTTAAAAATGAAAATTAAAAAAAAGAAACCAATGACTGCCCATTAATGTAATCTATCATGTTTTTGAAAGTAAAGTTATTGTGTCTAATACTTTTTTAACCTTTTGAATTTTGAATGAAAACTTTGTGCCAGTGCTTCAGCCATTTTTTCCCTCTATATTATTAGTCTTAATACATTAAAATAATCTCTTAAATCATTCCCCTGATCCAGGAGAATGTGAAATAACTATGGATTTCTCTTTAAAGAAGTAACTATACACCTTGGCCCCACTGCCTGCAATTCTACCTGTTGCCTCCAGGTGAATGATGACACCTAGGGTTATGATTTTCTATAGGCCTTAATAAAATATATATTAAAATACAAATTTGGCATATTATGACCAAACAAGTTTCACTTCTAAATATTTATTCTTCAAGTATATTCATAAATGTTCACAAGATATGTGTACAATGAATTCACTGCAGTATTTATAATTTGAAAAATTATAAATTTTTATAATTAATAAATTATCAAATTATCATTTGATAAATGTTTATTAGGGGAAAATGATTAAATATATTTACACTAAGAACTTCTCCCACTAAAATTTCTAAACTTTGGAGTTCCTTGCTGGCTAAGCAGGTTAAGGATCTGGTGCTGTCACTGCTGTGGCATGGGTTCAATCCCTGGCCCAGGAACATCCTCATGCCACAGGCACAGCCAAAAAAAAAGTCTAAGCTTTATTTATGGGTAATGACAATAAAAGTTCCCCGATATATCTTTTAACTGAAAGCGAAGAAAAAAAAAAGTCTTTTTTTGTTATACAGGAAATTTTTATTACATGATAGCCATGGAAAATGCTGGCTAGATTCACCAAGCTAATTTTTCTGCCTTCCTGAACACATGGCTTGATTATTTTTCCCATGGTCCCTTGCACTGGGTTTGGTCATGTGACCAATTTCTGAAGGATGAGTGGACTGGAGTAAGATTCTCCCTGCTCTCTCTTCCCTCCTGTTTATCCTGATTGGTATTTGGGTATTTATGTGTGACACTGAAGGCAACCTAGAAACTACATGCTGAGGATAGTGAAGCCTATGTCACCTAAGTCCCTGAATGTCACTCTATGACTGCAGGGATCAGAATTGCTTTCACCTTTGCTGATTAAACCTTGTGTGAATAGGAAACAAGCTTCTGTGTTGCTAAGCAACAGAGATTGATACTGAGATAGGTAGGTGTATCTATTATAAAAGCTAGCATTATCCTTACTAATACAATTTCACTTATTTAAAACATGATAAAGAAAGCAAACTAACTTATATGTCCAAACTAACTTATATGTCCGTATAATCTATATATGTAGTTGTACAAAATAGAACAGGGTAATTGCTTCTCTTGGGTGTGGCTTGACATTGGATCTGAAGGATAATATGAATAAGAACTCTCACTTTATGTACCTTCTGTAACATTAGTTATTTGGTATCATTTCCTTAGTTAGATATGTGTGTAATGTTGATGAAATTATGCCTAGAGAAGAACAAAATAAATTTGAAGATAATAACTTTGGAATTGTGTCTTAAGGAAAAAATAAGGTAAAAGTTTATGTCAGAGGAATCTTAGCATATGAAAGGCAGGAAACATGGAATATTGAAAAAATTACACAAAAATGTGTTTAGACATACATTGGACATATAGTAAGGCATTGGGAGCAGGTAAAACTGAAAGGTGAGTGGAATCAAATCATAGAAGAGTATATATTTTCAATTAGAATAAGTTTTGGCATGGGAGTAATAAGAAGAATAAGAACAGTGAGAAGGATGGATTAGAAAAACTAGGAGTAGTATTCCATTGGGTATATATATGTACCACATCTTCTTTATCCATTTCCTTGTCAATGGACATTTAGATTGCTTCCATGTCTTGGTTATTGTAAACAATGCTTCAATGAACATACGGTTGTATGTATCTTTTAGAATTACAGTTTTTTCTAGATATATGCCCCGGAGTAGGATTTCTGGATTGTATAGTAGTTCTATTTTTAGTTTTTTAAAGGAATTTTCATACTGTTTTCCATAGAGGCTGCACCAATTTACATTCCTACCAACAGTGTAGGAGGGTTTCCTTTTCTCCACCCCCTCTTTGTTATTTGTAGACTTATTAATGATGGCCATTCTGACCAGTGTGAGATGTTAACCTCATTGTAGTTTTGATTTGCATTTCTCTAATAATTAGCAATGTTAAGCATCTTTCCATCTGCCTGCTGGCCATCTGTATGTCTTCTTTTAGGAAATGTCTATTTAGGCCTCTGCGCATTTTTTTTCCTCCTCTTTAGGGCTGCACCCGAGGTATATGGAGGTTCCCAAGCTGGGGGTCGAATTGGAGCTACAGCCACAGCAGCACCAGATCCGAGCTGCATCTGCGACCTACACCACAGCTCACAGCAACGCCGGATCCTTAGCCCACTGAGTGAGGCCAGGGATTGAACCTGCATCCTCATGGATCCTAGTCAGATTCATTTCTGCTCAGCATGACAGGAACTCCTTCTGCCCATTTTTTAACTGGGTTGTTTTGTTTTGTAATTGAATTGTACTTAGCCATAAAAAATGAATGATAGTATGCCATTTGTAGCAACATGGTTGGACTTAGAGCTTATCATATTAAGTGAAGTAAGTCAGAAAGAGAAAGACAAATACCATATGATATCACTTATACTTGAAATCTAAAATATGACACAAATGAACTTATCTGAGAAACAAGAAAAGACTCATAATCATGGAGAAGTGATTTGTGGTTGCTGTGTGGGTGGAAAGGATGGATTGGGAGTTTAGGATGAGCAAATGCAAACTATTACATATATGAATCACTTTTCTGTACACCAGAAACTAACACAACATTGTAAGTCAACTATGCTTCAATAAAATAAATTTAAAAAATAAAATATGCAATACAATTTTTTTTAAAAAAGATAGGAACTAAAGTCAAATATACTGAAAAAGAAATATGAACATAGAACTTACAAAAGGTAAAGAAGTTATTCTATTAGTTAGAAAAAAAAAGTAGAGTAGAATTTGAGATGTGGAAGGAAAGGAAAAAAAAAAAAAGGAATCCAAGGTTTTGATCATCATGGATTTCCACATAAACAGAAAGAATTCAGTGAAGCCTCATCCAGCTTTGGGCTCTGGAATCAGACCCTGCATGTTCTCTGTGATCAAAAACAATATTCAGTAGGGCTGGCACAAGAGGGAGAATCAGAATTTTCAAGAGGAATCCAGCTTTTCACAAATATCCCCTCTAGATATTGAGAAACAGCGGTTTGCAATGTCCTGGAGTATAGGTTTGCCTAACAACGATGCTGTGAACATCAATCATGTAAGAATGACTGTGGTCGCAGAACCTTTTTTTTTTTTTTGACTGTACCCTCAACATATAGAGGTTCCCAGGCTAGGCCAAGGATCAGTGTTGTATCTTTAGCCTGTTAGGACACCAGGGACCTATCTATGAATATGTAAGAACCCTATCCATGAATATGTAAGAGTAAAGAATAGATGAGTGAGAAATGCATTCTTTTAGTGAGAAAAATTAGGACAATGTGAAAATAAGAACTTTTTAAATTACACTGTGAATTAACTTGTCTTAAAATGTTAATTTTACTTCATTATTAGGGTATAATTCTTGTTCTAGAGCATAATGTTATATTTTAAAAAGGAGCAAAATTTAGGATTATGTTTGTTCAGATTGATTTTTCCATGTATAACTTGTTTAGATACTTAATTCCTATTTTGAAAGGCAAATGAGATTTTTATACATATAAACATTAACTTTATTTTCCCTTTTGATATAATTATTCCAATTAAATACTTTTCTGTGTTGTTTTGCTCTCAGATAAAATTATTTTCAAAATTATTAGATCAAACTAAAAACAACATAAATTTTAGAGCTAGAAGAAAATGATAACTATTTAAATAAAGTTTTGAAGTCATATTTCAATATGATCCTATTTGATATTAAAAACTGTTTAATATTACAATGTTCTTATGATTTTGAAGTTAAAGTAGAAATTAAATTTTTCTCTGGATTAAGAACAAAGTTTTCTTAGTTATCTGCCTGGGAATCAAAGTCTTAATCATTAAGAAAGTACAGAAATAAGTACAGAAGTAGATATAGATACAAGCATATTAAATACAAGTGTATCAACTTTGATAATACATTGTAGAGAAATGGATTTGTAGAAAGATTGAGTAAGCAGTAACCACCTTTTCAGTACATTGCTCTCAAAGGGAGTGCTGCTTACCTGGTCTGCACCTGTGTGACTCCAGGATAAAGTCATAGATATTAGTTAAGCTGGTTCAGAAAACTACTTTTTGAACAAGCCTTTTAAAAGACTACAAAGAGAATATCTGAGGAAAATGAAGAAGTATATATGGTCCAGTGAGGATGTGGTGAAATTAGAATTCCTATATTTTGCTGGTAGGAATGTAAAATGGTGCAGCTTCTTTGGAAAATAGTTTGGCTGTTGCTCAAAATGTTAAACCTAGAGGAGTTCCCGTCGTGGCGCAGTGGTTAACGAATCTAACTAGGAACCATGAGGTTGCAGGTTCGATCCCTGGCCTTGCTCAGTGGGTTAAGGATCTGGCATTGCTGTGAGCTGTGGTGTAGGTTGCAGACGTGGCTCGGACCCCTCGTTGCTGTGGCTTTGGCATAGGCCGGTGGCCACAGCTCCCATTAGACCCCTAGCCTGGGAACCTCCATATGCCGTGGGAGCAGCCCAAGAAATGGCAAAAAATAAATAAATAAATAAATAAATAAATAAAATAAAATAAATGGGTGCACCCTAGTTTGTCAATTATATTTCAATAAGGTTATAAAAATGAATTTACGATCCAGAAAATAGGGGAAAAATCTGAAAGAATTTAAATTTATTAATTCCAAGCAGAATCAGTGGTGTATATCCAAATAATACAATACTCTGCAGCTTTGAAAAGGAAAATCAAGAACTGTACTCACTGATAGATCAGCCTGCTAAGAATAATTTTTAGGTGAAAAAATAAAGAGTAGAATATTCTACTCATCTTCTAGTAGGTGAAATGACAAAGCAGAATGGAGTATGGGTGTTTATACTGTCATTCTCACTTTTGTAAAAAAAAAAAGAAAAAAATGTATCTGTACATGTTGCTTGTACGCCATGTCTTTTGTTGCCTGGTTATAACACATTTATTTTACTGCTCTAAAAAAATCTAATTATACTGATTTTGAAAACTTTGCTTCCCCTTTACCTTTTTTTTTTTTTAAACCACTGTACCAGCGGCATATGGAGTTCCTGGGCTAGAGGTCACGGTCATTGTGGAACTGCAGCTGCCAGCCTATGCTACAGCCACAGCAAGGTGGGATCCACTGTGCAGGTGCGACCCATGCAACAGCTTGCTCAAGGCAAAATCCTACAACCCACTTAAGGAGGCCAGGGATCCAACCACATCCTCAGGGTAGCCTGTTCAGCCACAATGAGACCTCCTCCTCTTTACTATTAACAGCCACTAACTTAAGATTTCCCTAGCTCAGTTTCTTCTTCCTTTTAACACATCATGATTCTAAAGATACTGTTTCTCTGCTTGTGAAGCGGAGCTTCCTGAATTTATACTTACCAGGCCCTATTTCTCCTTCTGAGAAACTGAGGCCAAACCAGTGCTGGTGGACAAGAAGCAAACTCTTGAAGCTGCAGCGATGTGAATGATCTGCTGCATGCCTTGCGCATGCGTAGAGCCCATGGAGGAAGGGAACCAGGAACTTCCTCTCCTCTGCCCATGATTAGAAGTTGCTGTCACATCAAGATGTCTTCCTCTAAGGATCAGGCTTGATTTTGAATAAAATTAGCGTATTTAATGATTCAGGAAAAATTCTTGTGAGCATACTGCTTATTATAACAGTGACTGGTTCATCACTGAACTCTTGTTCAAGAGGCTATCATGGTTTCCTCATGCTTATTTTGGCTTGATAGTAAATGAAGTATTTAGTTAAGAAAGCCCAAAAAGTTCAATCATTACAATGTTGTTTATTTTTAAAACAATTTTGAAAACTTTGAGCCTTGATTTAGTTTTAAGCTCTCATACATTCATGATTTTTAAAATTAAAAAGAACTATAACTTTAATGCTCCTTTTTACATTGCTAATTATAATTAGCATGTTATAACATGACCATCATGTAGTTGTGTTTAATAAGCATCCGCATTTACTGTATATTTTTAACATTTTCTATAAAAATAAGCTAAAATTTAACAACCAGAACAAGTTTTTATTTCTTTTACAATATAAGAAACTAAACATTTTATTTATTTTAATTCTAAATTCTAAAATAGGTAAATTCATGGCATAATTTATAACTAATGAAAAAAATATTGAGAGTCAAGATCTATTAATAACATATCAGATATAAAATTTGAGCCTAATAACATAGAATGTATCTGGTTAATTCTGTTTTTGAAAATTTGATTTATAATTTTAATTGATGGACTAATGATAGTAATTATTTTTGCATAATCAGCAACTGAGATGTGAAACACACTGATTTTTTTTCAGATGAGATGTGGGCTCTCTGAGCAGGTACAGTAGAAGAAAGAACCAGTGACATTTAATGCAGTCTGATTTATTCTTGAGAAAAATACAAATTGACTTCAATTAAGGAAATCCATGGCAAGAGTTAAAATAGTGAAATCATTCAGAAACACTAAAACTAAGAATGAAATTAGAATAAGAAATGCTGAGTAATAAAGCCCATGTAATTCAAATTAGCATTGCCATGTAATTTGATGAAAGTTACCTTAAAGGGACAAACATAAATACAAATGGGAGAACTATGCTAACCCAATATGATGAAATCAGAGAAAGCTGTAAAATTGCATCAAAACTGTTAGAATTTATATTATCTATAAAACTAAAGAGCTATGTAATGGAGTTATGAAATTGACCCCAAAGGTAACCAAATTGTTTTTACTTGTTAGTAGTGTGATATATTGCATACTTACAAAAATGATTCAGATTCATTTATACATTATTTATTGGAGAAGCTATTTGGCATCAGGCATTGTTGTTCCCAGATATGATTTAGAAAAGAGCAGGGGTGATATATACGTTCTTCCTAGAGATTGTAGTCCAGAGGAAAGAGAAGAGAGTCAGGCTTAACAACATAAAAGTTAAAATGTGGTTATGCCAACTTAAATAATTCACAACATAAGACTTGCAAATTGAGTTTTCAGTGCCTTATTCAGGACTATAGCCCAAGAGGCAGCCTCTCAGCAGCTCTGAGAAATTGTTCCAAAGAGATGAGAGAGGAATATATGAATTTTTTGTTGGGAAAACATGGACTCAAACATCAAAAGATAAATGTTAATTACAAAGATCAGACATCTCCTGTTAATGATTTTAGTGCTTTCCTAAGTTGTAAAGATGCAAGAATCTGGGGTCATTGAGATTTTTCCTTAAATATGCATCTTAACAGTCTAGGGCCAGTATTCAAGGCCCAGAAGGCTTCCTATTTTTCTCCATCCTGAACTCACTGCAGGGCAACTGCAGTGGCTAAGAACTGGAACACAGGCAACATTTTTTTTCTTCATAGTTACACACTATGATAAACACCATAAAGAAAAATTTCAGTTTCTGGAAGAATTTTTTTCTTTTCTTTTTTTTTTTTTTTTTGTCTTTCTGCCATTTCTTGGGCCACTCCCGCGGCATATGGAGGTTCCCAGGCTAGGGGTCGAATCAGAGCTGCAGCCACCGGCCTACGCCAGAGCCACAGCAACGCAGGATCCTTAACCCACTGAGCAAGGGCAGGGACCGAACCCGCAACCTCATGGTTCCTAGTCAGATTTGTTAACCACTGCGCCACGACGGGAACTCCTGGAAGAACTGTTTAAAAAAAGAACTGACCTGCATATTAACAATACTTTGGTAAAATGTTTTTATGAATTATCTACTTCACTTTCTTCAGCTTTTCATTTTGGTAAGCTGACACAGGAAGACAAACTAGACTCAAAAATAACTAAGTCTCTAATTGTCACTCAGACAGTATCTTTGAAATGACTGCTTTTACCAAGGTCTATCTTTATAACAATGTACAGAATAAAGATTACTTGGAAAGTTACACTGTTGATTATTTTATTACAGCAAAATTTTTTTACCTTTAGAAGATAATTTTCTTAATATCATTATGAAGTGAAGATTTCAAAAGCACTGCTTCCCAAAAACCGCATAGTACCTGGGAATATCCTGAAGACATTAATTCAGCAAATATTTATGAGTGTCTACTATGAATAGGGAAATCTGTCAAAATGAGGAATCTGTATGTGGAGGAAGAGTAAAAAAAATAATCGCCAGTGTACATAAGACCTAGGAGGAGTATGTACATAAAATAATAACTATACTACAAGCAGGTAGAAAATATTCTAGCAATAGACATTCAATGACATGTAATGGAATTTTAGAAATGAGAGAAACATCAATTTCACCTTAGCTGGCTAGGAGCAATCAAAACGGCTATGTTGAGGAAGTAAATGGAGATCTTGACTTGGCACTGTAGATGAAATTTAGATAGGAAGAGAAGAATAATAAATGCATACAAAGTGGTCTTTAAGGAATAGTAATCTCATTTGGTTTGAGAGAAGTTAAAGAACTTACTAGGAATCATGACAAAATAGACTGGAAGGAGTTCCCATGATGGCTCAGTGATTAACAATTCCAACTAGGAACCATGAGATTGCGAGTTCCATACCTGGCCTCGCTCATGGGTTAAGGATCTGGCATGGCCATGAGGTGTGGTGTAGGTCGCAGACGCAGCCCATATCCGGAGTTGCTGTGACTGTGGTGTAGGCCGGCGGCTACAGCCCCATTGAACTCCTGGCCTAGGAACCTCCATATGCCGCGGGTGCAGCCCTAGAAAATACAAAAAAAGAAAAAAAATAAAATAGACTGGAAAGCAGAGAGAGATTCAATTATCAATAGACCAAAGGTAAAAGCTGGGAATTTCATTCTTTTTTTTTTTTTTTTTGGTCTTTTTAGGCTGCACTAGCAGCACATGGAGGTTCCCAGGCTAGAAGTCCAATCGGCCTGCACCACAGCCACAGCAACGCCAGATCCAAGCCATGTTTGCAACCTACACCACAGCTCACCGCAACGCCAGATCCTCAACCCACTGATGGAGGCCAGGGATCGAACCTGCAACCTCATGGTTCCTAGTCAGATTCATTTCCTCTGTGCCATGACGGGAACTCCGGAAATTTCAATTTAATTCAAAAGAAATTGGTTTTTGTTCATTTTATTTTTAGGGAATAAAAAATTAAACTGGCGGTAAAATTTACAAAAAAAGTAGGGAATCATGTAGAGCATTTCTGTGGTATTTGGGATAACTTCTAGAAATGAATGTGAGGAATACATATTTCTAGCAATCAACCTAGAAATGTCAAGTTCAAGCAATGTGATATGGCCTAACTTCTTCCTCTTAGGCTCAGGAGGATTGGAATAGCCGAAGTGGAACAATGTTTAGCCCATATGAATTAATCTACTTTAGAGAACTGAGTCTGAGGCTTATGGAGGCTGATATATAAATGTTTCTAAGGACTTCGAAGAAATTAATCCGGCTTCTGGGAACCACCTAGATTGACTCCATGATTCACCCAGGATCACATTTTCAACATTTATTAAGTTCCATAGTTGTGAAACAAACGTGGCAATTCTGTCCTCAGCTGAACCTTGGGTGGCTGTTGTTTTTCCCCTCTTATTTTACACCAAAGTTTCTGTTATTTCTATTTAAGTTCCTGGAACTTTTACTTATATTGCTTTTTTTTTTTCTCCCCCGATCCATTTATAAATCTAGATCCCAAGATTCTACTCCGACTGCAGCAGCCAACTCTGTTGCTCCTTCTCGGGCCACGGGACTAGCTGGTTCCCCTGGGACCTCGCTCGCCCCCCACTTGGCGCCGGCCACGTGCCAGGGGCCAGTGTGTCGCAATGGGGGCACCTGCCGCTCTCTCCTCCTCCCTGGTGGCGCCTTCTCCTTTCAGTGCGACTGTCCACTCCATTTCACCGGCCGATTCTGTGAACGAGGTAAATCGATCTTCATTATCCCCGCATATTTCCTTTTTAAAACTTCTCCAGAGAATGGAAAAGAATGGAAATCTGTCATAATCAGAGCGATGGCTATTAGCACAAACAAGAAACATCTGTATAATTTTACTTAAAAGTGAATTCAGGGAGTACCCTAGTAGTTCAGTGGGTTAAGGATCCAGCACTATCACTGCTGTGGCACAGAAGGATTGATCCCTGTCACAGGAACTTTCTGCAAGACACAGGCAAGGCCAAAAATTAATTAATAATGAATAATAAAAATGAATTCTGATAGAATATTTTCAGTTCAGTATTGCAGAGCAAACAAGACTTTTTTCATTAGAATTGCCATTCAAAATATATTTGCAATCGCCATACAAAATAGGAGTTAAAATTCAAATGCAGTGTTATATAGGTAGTTTCTTTTAAATTATGGTGCATCTATCCTTTGTCACCATAGAAACAATTAGGGTCTAATTAATATTATATATATATATATATATATATATATATATATATATTTTTTTTTTTTTTGGCTGCACCTGTGGCATGTAGAAGTTTCTGGGCCAAGGACTGAACCCAAGCCATGGCAGTGACCCAAGCTGCTGTAGTGCTAATGTCAGATTTTTAGCCTGCTGCACCATAAGAGAACTCCTAATACTATTATTTTTTGCTTAATTTTAATCAGATTTTTTTATATTTCATAAGCAGATCCCCATATTGAAGTTACTTTGTTGGATGAGAAGAGCACATTATTTTTTGATGCTTGAGAATATGGCTTTAGCATTAATGAAGCTATTTATGAATCAAAAGAAAATTCCCCTTTTGTCAACATCTAATGGGTTCCCCAGAGTTCCTCCACTAATTAAAGCAGTGCTGGGTGAGAGAGCCAGAAAGGCCTGGCAGATGACAAAGGCATTAGGTCCTGACACAGCTGGCCTGTTCCTACAGTAAATGCTGGAGAATGCCACTGTTTTCTATGTAAAATTGACCAACAGTTCTAAATTGGGGAGTTGAGTGGGATTACTATTGGGTAATGATTCAGACGGCAGAGAATTTCATTACTTATCCAAGATTGTGTAAAATAACTCCATTTTTAAATAACAAAAAAATGGGACCTCCAAAAGCAAATTCAAAGGTACATATACCTCTTATTCAACTCTTCTTCCCAAATGACCTTGGGAGACTGCTATGAACGTGTTACTGTTTAGCCAAGTAAGCAGGTAATACAGTCAAAAGCACAGAAATGGAAGTGTGGTCAGTGGTCGATTTTTCATGTTCATTGTAAAACATTGTGTCCTTAATGTCTGTTTTTTAACTGTAAAATGGTTTTGAAGACACATCACTCTTGTTTGATTTTTGAGTGAATATTTCTTATGTCTGCAAAATACCGTGAGATTTGCCTCTTCTGCTGCTAAATGTAACTATTTGTATTACATTCTGTGAGTAGACCTCTTGGGACATAATTTGGATGATAAAGCTCTTTTAGATGCACGCTTAACCATGTAAAACTGTGAAAGAGTTTTTCCTTTCTTTAATTTCATGCTAGGTAGAGCCCCAGCCCCGCTCCTTGGACTCCTAACTCCATGGCTTTAACACTTCACTTCCTCCAGATGAAGAAAAGCCCAGGTTTACTTGGAGTTAAACTCCAAGTTTGACTGAGGTTTGACTGTGTTTGCTATTTGCATGGCAGAATGTAAAAAACTGACCTTGGGAAAAGATGCGGGAACTCTGCTCTCTATTCACTTTTAGGAATATTTCATTTTTTCCAGCATTATTTAGCACTTTCTACCTTCTCAATTTTAATGTTTTTCTGGTGAATTTGCAGTATTTTTAAAACTAATAAATTGAATGATAATATGTTGCTAAAACTAGATAATCTGCCTTAGAATATTTACTTCTAAGTGCAAAATAGTCAGAAACTGTGAATAAATTATAATTACCAATGAGAGAAGTCTTAAGGTCAGTAATATCTGAGGTATATGATACACTGAACAAAATTCATTCAGTAGGACTCTTTTTAGATTATTAGGTATCGTGGTATTGCCTGACATTTTGTTGTTTTTTTCTTGCCTTTGGGGAAATATTACAGTATAAAACTTAGAATGCGGTGGGATGTGCATTTTTAGAATTGGGGATATTATTTCTAATTGTAAAAATTACACAATTTTTCCCTTGTTCAAATCTTTTTCTTATTGAAGTATAGTTGGTTTACAATTTTGTGTTAGTTTCAGGTGTATAGTATAATGATTCAGTTTTTGTTTT
Organism: Sus scrofa; assembly: GCF_054392235.1. Taxonomy (NCBI): domain Eukaryota; kingdom Metazoa; phylum Chordata; class Mammalia; order Artiodactyla; family Suidae; genus Sus; species Sus scrofa. The sequence continues at coordinate 45,698,750 of NC_139383.1, read as the reverse complement.
GGGGTTTTTTTTTTGCAGTTTATACTGCGTTACAGGTTATTACAAGATACTGGGTATAATTCCCTGTGTTATACAGTAAATCCTTGTTCCTTACATACATTTATTTTTAATCATTTACCCCCTGAATTTGAATGAAGTACCCTTCTTTCAGTCACAAAGCCAAGAACAGGATTATGTTCTCAATATAATACTCTAAATATAAGTTATACGGGTATGCATTTTAGAATCCAGGCTGATGTAGGATGACTATTGCCTAAGCCTTATGAGTCAAGGATCTGGTACCATGATGAGACTTTTTATTTACAGCCTTATCCAGCTTGGCCAGATGCCATGATTTTAAGTGCAGATTTCAATAAACAGCATTGCATGCCAGCTTCAAAGTATTTCAACTACCTGGTAACAATCTTACTTTGGATACATGGTTTCCAAAGATCTCTCTCCCTTGCTCTCTCTTTTTCTGTAAATATATATATGTGTGTGTGTGTGTGTATATATATATATATATATATATTATATATATGTAATTTCTGAGAAATATTCTCAATGTTAAAATGCTTAGAATTTGCAGATTGATTGCTATGAAAACGATTCCTTAAATGAGTCCCTTATTGAGTACATTCAATATCTAAAACATAGTAATATCTGCTTTAGGAGTGAAACTTGCCTACTATCATCGTGAAAAGTTCTGAGTGACCAGACACTGCGCTGGGTCCTTCATGCATCTTATTTCACCTAACCCTCAGAATAACCCAGCTGCATCTGGCACTCTCAGTCATCCCGGTTTTCAGATGAGAAATCTAAGGCCTTGAGCTGTTAAATTACTCTCTTCAAGTCACACAGATTGCACATGGTGGAGATGGGATTAGAAGCAATCTTGCATACTCCAGAATTCACATTTTACCACTGTGCTTTATCACTACGCTAGTTAGAATATCAAATTTAACATGACATGGAATTTCTAAATTTTCTCACTCGTTCATCTGTTTATCTTAAAAGTGTATTTATTTCGGGAAGAAAAGAGAGTTTTCTTTAAAAAATAAAATTTTGAAAATCAGAAAACCAAAGAATTTAAATAATTTTTCATGATCCACCTAAAATTAAGCTGAGAGGCCTATTAAGTGATCTGAGTGGTAGTATCTTTCCATAATGATTTCAGTAAAACTGAAATGTAGAAAGTAGATTAAGACTTGAATTTCAGAAAAATCTAGACTTATATGATGAAAGAACATGATTCTCTGAAAAAATATATAATGGTTCAGGCATCTACAGGTAAGGATATGTTCCCAATTGATTTTTCTTCATACCCTTTTTTACTTCCAGTAATACTTTCAACCTGTGAGAGAATGTTCAAGTATTTTATTTAACAACTTTGATTTTTCACAGCAAAATGGAAGTGTGAATTAAGTATAGGCCTTAACTAAAATAGCATTAGATTTGGCAACACAGAGAAATGGTTTGTGGGGCTGCATGACCGAAGGTCACCCATACGCATATTTCCTATTTACTTGGCCTTATGTCACACCCTCTACCTTATCAAATCATCCATACCTAATCACCTAATAAAGGTGACTTACAGAATCACTTTGATTTAAAATATTCTGTTTTTTTTTTTTTTTTCTCAATGCATGCTATCTTAATTCATGTTAGCTGAACCTTGTTGCCTACCTTATCATAATCATCCTACATCCCATCAGGGGAAACCTAAGAGGGTACATTCTTGCTTTGTTTTAGATGGCTGTGTGCAGGCAGATGGCTGTCTGCCACTGTAAAGTTCAGAGTGACAGATTTAGAATATCAGTGCTTTGTGCTGGAGGAAAGCGTATGCCTCTGACTATTAATTATAGGATTAACATTTTTAAACAGTCCCATACTTTTTAGTGTTCTATAAAACAGTTTTATAAATAGTGCAATAAAGGAGTATTTAAATGCCATACATTAAAACCAAGAAATCATTTGTTTGATATCCTGTGTATATTCCATATATGTTTAAAGGTCAGCTACACTAAGTAAATTGCAAACCCAGAAATAAAAATGAGAGGTTTCACTAGGTGTTTTGTTTCGCTAAAAAAAAAAAAAGAGAGAAAGAGGCTTCCTGAATATCTGCTTTGTTTTTACCATAACTAGAATATGTTTTGAAGGCATATTAGATCTGAATTTCTTTGTTAACTAGAGATCAGGTACTGAATGTAAGACATCTCAGAATCAAGAAGGCAGAAATAGTCAGCATCTAATAAGACTGATTTATCTCCCCTCCAGAGGCCTGATGGTCTACATCATCAGGGAAGGGCCACAAAACGGGTGTTGGCTTTTGGAAGCATAACATTCTTGTCTCAAAATCCATCTTTAAAAGCAGTGAGCAGTGGTGTATAATTTTTGTAAATGGCAACTACTGAAATATTAAGATAAGTTGAAAATTAATGGGGAAACTCAAGGGCAGAGACTGAAGGGAGGTAAAACCACCTGTGGTCAGAGACGGAAGGTTATGTTTTTGGAGCAAGGGCAGAAGAAGGCTCCCATCTTCTCTACCCTTCTCAGCACCAGTGGCCGCATTTTCCACCAGTGAGCACCGAGTTCAACTGGTAGAAAGTGACAGCTCCCGCCCCATCCTGGTGCTTATAACTATAAGAAGTACAAGTCCATCAGTCTCTCTATTTACATCAGTAATAATCTAGAAATTTCCATCTAGGAAGAGGAGGGAATACATATCTAACCATCTAACCATCAAAAAAGGATGACATTTATTTTGTCTCCTTTATTGCCTTAATTAACCTCCCTTTATTCCCCTATAATTCAACAAATCCAATTAAATAAACATTAGTTGCAAACTTATACATCAGTACTGCACATGGATGTAGTCGTTAGAGATGGTATGAAGATAAAGAAAGCGTGTTTTTGTCTTTAAGTTTGCAAGTAGTTGTTAGCATGGAGTGTAGACTGGGAGATGCAAGGGAGGGAGACAAGCATGACACAAAGGTCAGCTGCCTTTTCCTACTACCCTCTTTAAAGCTCCATTATCTCAGCTCGTTGTCACCCCCTCCCCCTCAATGTCACCCTGAGGACCTGTATTAATTTTCTAGTGCTTCCATAACTAATTATTACACAACTTGTTGACTTCAGTGACACAAGTGTACTATCTTAAAGTTCTGTAGATCAGAAGTCTGACACAGTTCTCAGCATGTTAAAATTGAGGTACTGTGTTCCTTTCCATAGGTTCTAGGGGAAAATCTATATCCTTGCCTTCTCTGGCTTCCAGAGGCTTTCCGAATTCCTTGGCTCACAGCCCCCTTCATTCAGTATTCAAAGCAAACAATGGCGCATCCAACCTTTTCTGTCTCGCGTCACTTGTTCTATTCTTCCACTTCTCTTTTCTATATTTAAGGACACTTGTAATTACACAGAGCCCACTGGGATCATCTAGGATCATCCTTGTATCTCAACATCAAGTGATTAGCTATTTTAATTCTGACTACAATCTTCACTCCGCTTTCCCACCTAAAGCAATGCTTGCTACTTGCATAGATCCTAGGAGTTAGGATGTGAACATTTTCAGAGGACCATAATTTTGCCAACCACAGGCCCTGTAGTCATTCCTACGAGGAGTTACAGGAAATTTTTTAGATGGATTGTCTACAGTTGAAAAAAATTGTGGGAAGAAAGTGAAACCAGACTGGAAGATGCACTCTGAAGGATGCTCTGGAGGGCCAGTCAGCAGGAAGCAGAACGAGGACTCACCTGAGAATAGACAGGGACTTCACCACCACTGAAGAGAGGTTCACATGGCTACCACATTCTGAGCCACTTGCTCAAGATGCAGAGTTCCAAGAAATGTTTTGAAATTGTTTAATGGTCAAAGCCTCTGCCATATGTTAACCTACTGTCTAAGCAGGAGAGCTAGGAGAGGGACAAGACGAGTCATCTTTTACTTTAGGCTTCTAACATAGTAACTAGAATACACTGTCCACCGAGATCCCAAACCATGGGCCTCTGCTCCATTTCCACACAAAAATATAGTCACTCACACAAGGCCTTTATAGCACATATATACATGCATCCACACACATACGTGCACCAGCTTAAAGTTGAATGTTAATCCTTTCCTTAAAATTTCTTCAACCAGCTCCCTTCTCTCTCCTCATCACCCCCCTATTTTCCACTTTCTCCTTAAATTCCCTACATTTTTATGCATTTATACTGCAGAAATTGTTAGACAAAAATTGTTGTCACCACTTCTCCCGCAAACACACTGTAAATAGCTTATCACGATATTTTTGTAAACAAAAAAAATGTTTCTTTCTTACATCCAACTTAGGTTATCAGGAAAAAAATATTCTAAGAATGAAGTGTATCTAAAATGGTACTTAAAAGGATGAATTAAAGGAATTAGAATGATCAAATAGGTGAAGGGGAAGAGATTTGTCTAGTTGGCTTGGGAGAAGGGCACATATGGGGTCTGCTGAGAAATGAAGCTGGAAACTCAGGTAGATCCATTTATAAAGAACCCTAAATGACAGATTAAAAAGTTAAATTCATTAGCAATGGCTTTCAGTGGAAAAAGACATAATGATCAGAGCTTGCTTCAGAGTAATGAAACAGTAGAATATAAAAAGGATTACAGTTGAGAGGAGTATAAGGTGAGAGAAAAAATGAGACATCATTTCATCAGGCTAGGAAACAGGATGAAAATTCCTTTATCCCTAATGTTCCCTAATAGTTTGGAAGTAGGGGAGACCTTTGTGTTCTCCACCCAGAATGTAGTTTAGATTTTTTTATCAAATATTCATAAGCCTGAGGACTTCCCATAGCAACTCAGCAGGTTACGAACCTGACTAGTATCCATGAGGATGTGGGTTTGATCCCTGGTCTTGCTCAATGGGTTAAGGATCCAGCATTGCCATGAGCTATGGTGTAGGTTGCAGAGGCAGCCTAGATCTTGCATTGCTGTGTCTGTGGCATAAGCCAGCAGCTGCAGCTAGCTCTGATTCAGCCCCTAGCCTGGGAACTTCTATGTGCCCTGGCTGGGGCCCTAAAAGGGAAAAAAAAAAAAAAAAAAAAAAAAAAAGAATAAATCACGTGGCCTCTGGGAAATTGATTTTCAGGCAAGTATTTTCTTCAACATGTGATGGGCCTTTGGCAGGAAAAAGTTAATAGAACTTATATTTAAGTGGCGATATCATGTCCTTACTCATAAATGTAATTTTATTAATGAAATTGAGAACCATCTGAGCAGAAGAATTTAGTCTTTCAATTGTCTGTCCTTGAAATACTAAATCAATTTCAGTTGTTTAATCTACTTTGTTAAGGTGTCTCTGTGGATATCTCTTTATTCTCTGTCCTAGGATCATAGATATGGACATGAATAAATATGAATAGACACAGAGAGAAATGGAAATTGAAGCCAATCCTCACACACATGTATGTCACCCTCTGTCTGCAGTTCTGTTTGCTGCTTGTGGATTAAAAATCAGGAATGGATGTTTTTTGTAATCTCAGTGTTCCTTCCAATTAACATTAGGTGTAGTGCTAACTAAGAAATAAGAAGGCAACAGACAATGACAGCTAATAATTACTGTTTCATATTTGGTACTTACCACACTAACCCCTTTTCCTGCATTTTCTCTTTCTATCATCACAACGACCCTATAAGTCAGTTAATACTTTATTAGTCAAAGCTATTTTTGTTTTCAAGTGAAAGAAATCAACTCAATAAATAATAGCTAACATTTATTGGATGCTTAAGATGAGTTAAGCATTGTTCTTAATCTCAGTGACTCATTTATTCCTCATGAATTACTATTTTGAAGTAAATATTATTCTATCCCCATAATTCAGGAGAAAATGGATGCAGAGAGTTTAAGTAACTTGTCCGTGGTTACTTGTGTGGAAATGGGATTTGAATCTGAGTTCTTAAAACTATCCTTCCTATCTGATCCAAGTGAATGTAAGCAAAGATTTTTAAAAGTTAATTATAGGTATAAAGGTGGCATCTCATAGAATCCCAAAATAGGGATGCAAAGGTGTCCGCAGAAAGAGACTAGAACTAGGAAAAAAAGTACTACAGGTACTTTCTCCGCTGGAGTCCTGTTAACATTCTTCTCACCATTTCCCAGCTGACAATGGCTTTTGAATCACACCTTTCTTACCCTGTGGGGACACTGAACTTTGGATGGACTCTAGGGAAGAAATCCATGTCTAAGGTGACAACCCCTAGCACAGTCTCACCAGCTAAAAGCATGCTGTGCTTGCCTGGCTGTTGAAGGAGATCAAGAAGCACTGCCTCAGAAGGAAGAATTATGGTAGGCATGGAATTTGCCACAAAATGTGTAAACTGCAACTATCAACATCCCCATCCTACTGAGGGATAAACTGAGGCACAGATAAAGTACTTTGCCTGGGTCAGGCAGCAATAGGCAAAGCCAGAACTCAAACCAAGCTGTGTTTGATGTCCCAAATAGCTTTTTTAACCACTCGCTTTACATTTCTGTTTCAAAATCTCCCTTAAGAGTAAAGGGTATAAGCGTTGAGACAGTGTCATCTCTATGGACATAGAAATGAATTTAATTTATTAAATGACCTGACTTGGAAGGTTACATTCAAGAATAATTTAATTTCTCCCAGCACCAACTTAAGATATTTTCTGCCAAATTTCTCTTCGCTTTATTTTGAGACAATCTGGATACAACCCGTAGCTTTCAGATCACTTGAAGTTATTAAAAAGTCGAATCCAATTTAACTAACTAATCCAATTTCATTCCCACACCCAATATGAAGCTGTCTCCACCCTCCTGTCTCTCCCCTGGATATATTTCCTCCTTAAAACTAGAGCCTCCAGGGTCAGATCAAGGGTAGAAGGAACTGGAGAAGCGTGAAGTCTGAGCAGCTGCTGATAGGGACAGCAGATACATTCTGTCACTATGTGGGCATCAGTGGCTGGCTGATGATCTGTAGAGGACTCTCAACTGATATGTTGCAAAATTCCCAACAAAAAATGGGCCCCAGTCTCTGTTCCCTGCCTCTCAACTCTAGGGTCACATGTCACATTCTCCCAAGACCTCTCTGCGTAGATAGCAATGGCGAAGGGCCCTACAAATTAGTGCAGCTTTGCTAGCACACATTCAGCTACCCTCAATTTCTGAGGATGCATTTTGGGACCTCCACACTTGGTTTGGAGAGGCTGCCAGATATGTTACCACAATTTTTATTCTTTTAAATCCTTCTGGGAGCTCCTGTCATGGCTCAGCAGTAATGAACCTGACTAGTATCCTTGAGGACACAGGTTTGATCCCTGGCTTCGCTCAGTGGGTTAAGGAAATGGTATTTCTGTGAGCTATGGTGTAAGTTACAGATGCAACTCCCATTTGACCCCTAGCCTGAGATCTTCCATATGCCATGGGTGTGGCCCTAAAAAGCCAAATAAATGAATTAATTAATCTTTCTGAAGAATCTCTTTGTTTAATCTCTAGCTTTCTCTCCTATAGATTTGGAGGGTGATGGTAGCTGGACCAGTTGGCCTCCTCTTAGTGTGTACTACCTAGGTATGTTTAATACCCATCTTTGAAAGGGGAGGTAATTATGACCTATTGTAAATTTTGGAGACTTTAGTAAAATCCTCTTATAGATTTGGTTACATTAACATAAAGCTAGTATACATTTTAATCAAGATGGAAAAGAATCCAATATCTAGGAATAATGGTATTTCTTCCTGAGATTTCCTTTCAAATATGTACACTGATTTATCCCTAATAGCAGAGGAGATACAACTCTTCCCAAAAAGTGTTCTAAGGACAAACCTGAATGCCAAAGATCTCAGGAGTCCCTTGCTTCTTTCATCTGAAAGTCACATGCTGTTTCCATTTTACAGCATATTCACTGTGATATAAAAAGGAAATGAAATTCTCCAGGAATTTTCATGTTTCTCCTGTGGCTACAAGCAAAGCTGACATGCTGGTGCAGATTCCTGGAAACACATCTGTCTGAGAAGCACAGGCTTACTGAAAAGGGCCATAGGCATGAAGTTAGAAGATGGGGACTCCTTACTTAGCTATGCAGCATTAGGAAAATCATGACTCTTTTGACCTTCAGGTTCTCTATCTTCAAAGTGGTGGAGTTAGAATCAATACAAGAACCCGTTTTAGCTCTAAAATGTAATGACACCAGGTTGGTCTTCAACATGAATCTCTTCCCTAGTCTCAGCTCATACTACTAGCTGCACGACAGGCCAGTAAATCAAGAGACAAGTTGTTGGGACAGGGAATAGCAACTTTAGTCAGAGGCCAAGAGATTGAGAGGATGGTGGATTCATGTCTCAAAGAACTGTCTTCCCTGAGTTAGAATTTAGGCTTGTTTTATACTAAAAGGAGAAGGGGGAACGTCAAACATTTCCTGGTTCTGGTCAAACTCCAGAGGGGATGTGTTTATTTTGTCACTCCTGCAGCCATTCATAGGTGGGCCTGGTCAGGATGTTTCCTGTGAGCTAAACAAAGGTATTTTAGCTTAACACTCATTACCTGGGGGGACAGAGTTCCCAGAGATGGGCCATATATATAAGCATAATTTAAGCTTAGAAGAAACATCCTTTTAGTGATGAACTTGAAGCAAAAGGGATAGAATACAAAGGTTAAAGTAAAAGAAGTGGATCCACCGTGGCGTCTGATGCATTCTTCCCTATCACAAAACCTCTTGGGCTCTATATAGCCATCCCTCTGGACTTTAGATGAATGGGAAGACTTTCAGCATCAGGGATGCCTCCCCACCTTACCCAGAGAGCTTGCTAGTTAGGATGCTGTCTTACTTTGCTCCCCACTTGTTATAGGATGAGTATAATCTTAGAAAGAGATTATAAAGCAAAATTTTATTAAGGGAACACTTTTCAGATCAACACATGCAGGGAAAGGAAGGCAGCCGGATTTGACAGCAAGTGCTTCACACCATCTGCCACACCAATATCTCTCTGCATTCTTTTAGTCACAGGCTACCCTAGTCTTTTCCAGCCTAGGGATTCCAAAGTTGTCTTCTCTTATGTGCTTCTCTGACATGGGTCACAGACAGAGCAACCTCTGAACAACCAAGGGCTTTTGGAGAAAGAATGCTGTTTGGAGTTGTAGGGAATATCTTGAAGTCCAGGATTTCATATATTTTTCTTTTAATTTTTAATTGAGAGACTTCATTCCCCTACAGACGGAAAGAATGAGATTTCTTTTTGTATGTGATTGCCTCAGGTTTCCTTATTGACATCCCGGTGTTCCACTCATCTGGATCTATTACAGACTTCTTTTCCAAATGATCTGAGCTTGATTTTTTTCCAAATTCATTTCTTTTTCTGACATACATTGTCCTCTATGATCTGATACCTGCCTACTTCCTGGTTTTGTTTTCCTCCAACCTCTGGTCATCCAAAACTCAAATCCAATCATGCTGAGAGATTCGTAATTTCCCAGCATTTCCTTTCCTCTCATGTGTCAGCCTCATGCCCTCTAATATTCCTTCAGTGTCAAATATCTTTCTTAATCTGGTTAGCTGCTTTTCTTCTTTAGAGACCTGGGTCAATTATTATTTTCTCTTGAAAGCCATTTTTTTTGTGATTCACTTCCCCACCTGTTTTGGTTTCTACTCTACTTTCCCATAGTATCTTGTGCCTTTCTGTGTTGTCCTATTTACAGATTTTATTTTCATAGTGTATTTACTTATATTTCCCTCCTGCATAGGAAAATGTTTAGAAAAATGACTGTTTTCATTTACTTGTCTTTCTAATGCAGGCATCTAGCATAACACCTGAGATATAAAAGGAAATCAAAGAGTTTTGATATTTTTGTTTAAAGAAAATTATTTTTTAATGACTGAATAACTATTTAGCTAATTAGGTAAACTGAGGAAATACCATGATCTTTAGGAAAAAATATAAAACTTACTTCCTCCTATGACATATACTCAATTCCTGAATTTTTTCCCACTCGAACTAGTTTGGAATTTGAACAGTTTTCAAATTTTATATTCATTTCAATCTGTGCCTAAATGTTCAGGCAGCCCTTCTAACTTGGGTTTGTTAACTTACATTTACTCTTCTTTTGCAGATAAAGTCTAAAATATTTAGACTATGGTATTTACAAATATGCTTGAATTAAAACTAACACGAAGTTTCTGGAATGCTTCTTCCTTATGTATCATAGGATTTAAAACAGGGCAACATGATGAGCAAAACAAAATATTTTTGGTACATAACTGAACCTTTTCTCCAAGCTCTATCCTGACATAAATTGAAGACAACCTTTAATTTTCAAAAAATATTTCATAAACATGTATTGCTCTCAAAAATTTAAGCAGCTCAACCAAATTTTGAGCTCATAGTATCATAAACCACTGAAGATTATATTCTAGAGGTTTCTATAATAGAATTCAGAAGAAAAAAAATGGAATGACTTGCAATCTTAAGTAGAATGGAAGGCTGAAATCAACTATGTAAATTTTCTTTTTTTTTTTTTTTTTTTTTTTTTTTGTCTTTTTGCTATTTCTTGGGCCGCCCCCGCGGCATATGGAGGTTCCCAGGCTAGGGGTCCAATCGGAGCTGTAGCCACCAGCCTACGCCAGAGCCACAGCAACGCAGCATCCGAGCCGCGTCTGCAACCTACACCACAGCTCACGGCAACGCCGGATCGTTAACCCACTGAGCAAGGGCAGGGATCGAACCCGCAACCTCATGGTTCCTAGTCGGATTCGTTAACCACTGCGCCACGACGGGAACTCCAACTATGTAAATTTTCTAAAAATTTTTGAGAAATTTTACTTGCTATTTCTGCCACATTAGTGTCATTACACGCATGTATCACATGTATATCAAATGGCACATTACACCAAAATGCTTCCATTACTCAAATACTGAGTTCCTTTCCTTGAACGTGAATCCCTTACATGAGCTGTAAGCACCTAGACCTCATTCTGCAATACAAATTGGCAATTATGTTTAGAAGATCATATTTTATCCTATCTAATTATATGGGAATATTTATATTCCTACACTTATGATTTTCTGTGATACTGTATCATATTTACTTAACCACATCTTTAACCTTTGTGGGTATAGACTCTAGACCATGTACAGTCTGGAAAGAAAGTGTGGGCATTCATAAGGAGTGATGTAATTACATTTCTTTCTAGGATGTAAAGAAGGATGAGAAAAATGACTATAACTAAATGCACTTCAGTGATACCACAAAACAACTGTTGAAGTTTTCTGTTGTTTGAGCTTTTCAGAAAAAATGTTCTATTTGCTCTTTCACAAATTTCCAACACCTGGTTTTAGAAGGAATCTAAAAGCTCTAACTGCTGCGGATTCCTATGTGTAGCACAGCAGACATTTTCTTGGCATAAAAGACAAAAGAGACACTTAAAATTAGTTTCTCTATTCAAATTAGTGTGTGCAGTGCCAAAATTATGTTCTGAAAAAAACCTGTACACAGTTAACATTTGGGGAAAGGCAAAAAAGGAAAACAAAGGGAAGGGAAAAGAAGGCAAAAATGAAGATGAGTTTTTTTTTTTCCTTACACATCAAGTTTATGTATTTTTCTGTTTTTTTTTTAACTAAATAGAAAATTGAGAACTGTACACATTTTCATATTAAATTGATTTATAATTCACTTTTTGACGAAGTGAAAAGAAGTCATTATGTATGAATATCCAGAAAGGTTACTGTGCAATCACTTGAAAATAGCTAACATTGAGAATTACTGAAAATGATGAATGTGTGACTCTGGACACAATTAGAATTTGTGAAATCAACCATACCATTGTTCAGATGTTTGAACATATGTTTGAAAGCCCAAAGCATAGCTGTATAGAGTTGTTCCCTATTGTAGAGCAATGTTCCTTTCATTTTAAACATATTCGTACCATTTTTTTAAAAAGATAGAATCCACATATATCAGGTTAATTTACATTTAGATCATTGGAAATGCTATCTTTTAAAATGCCCTCTGACATTTCACTATTTATATATTTTAAGGCATTAACCTCTCACATTAATGCTTCATACATCTCTGCAGTAGTGTTAGTGCTTCTGCTTTTTAGCTCAAAGCCAGAAACTTTGGTGGCAATCGTGACCTAATGTAAACTCTATTTATTCTATTGATATGCAGGTTTTTATCATCCTCAATGATTATAATCATTTATATTAATTTACCAACATAATATGTATACAGTCTTGCATATATCCTGCTGATCTATTTCATATTCTCATCCATCCATTTCCACATCACTATTCACATTGTTTGGAAATTACATAGTTGCCAAAATCTGTCAGTGAACATATTTCCATCTATCTTAAAGGTAGAGATTTAGTTTTGCTCTTATTTACACTTCCAAAATAGTATGACATTTTCAAGCTTTAGAAAGGACTTCTCTCTAATGCAAACACACTCTGCAATACATATTTCACAAAAATAATTCTCCACATAGTTGTGATGGAGTAAATAAAGGGAATCACTCTCACATGAGGGAAGAAAATAATGTCCTCCAGTCCCAGATATGCCTCACTCATTGTGAAGTCCTTCTCTCTGTGGTCTTTTCTTGTCTATCACTATTGTTATACTGATTAGAACATCTGAAATTTAAAATAGTCCTTAGCTGTCTCTAGAGATTTATGCCCTTTTTCATGTACTTTCTATAAGTATAAGCTGATCTTTATCCAGTGCATTGATTTAAGCATACATTAAATAGGTCCAAAGACAATGGCCTATGACCATTCAATAATGCTCTTTCTAGACCTAACTTTAGATTATTTATCTCTCAATGCCTTTTGGGAAAATTGCTCAACCAGCTGTAAATATAAAATATTACCAGAGCATTCACATGTAGCTGCAATCTTAGTTGCCAGATAAAATACAAGATTCCCAGTGCAGTTTATATTTCAGAAAAAAGTAATAACTTTTTAGTGTGAGTATGTCCCAAATATCACATAAGGCATACTCTTCCAAAATATATTTTGTTTTTCTGAAATTCAAACATAAGAGGATATCCTACATTTTATTGGATAACTGGCAACACTGTTGTCACTTCAAGGAGACTGTGCCTTACAAATGTAGCTTATTAGAGCTGGAAGAAACTTTAGAAATAGTTTGGTTCAGGGGTCAGCAAACTTTTTCTATAAAGGGCCAGACAGTAAATATTTTAGGCTTAGTGGGCCACAGAGGATCTCTTTCATGTATTTTCCTCTTCTTTTTTTTTAAGCAACTTTTAAAAGACGCAAAAAAAAATCACTCAGAGCTTACAAGCGGAACAAAAGCAGGCCGTAGTCTGGATTTGGCTCAGGCCTGGTTCAGGCCAACACCTCCGATTTTGCATGGGTCTCAAATGCTTTTTTAAAAACAAGACTTGGCGTTTGCATCATCTTTGCTTGATCTGCTTAGAACCTTAGATCAGCATGAGTTGTTAAGGAACCGCTGGCTCCAAGGACTACATTCTCACCTAACCTCTGGCTGTAAATATTTCCTGGTTTTTGTCCACATATGAAAATCTTTTGAAATCCACACATTCTCCCTTGTGGTGCAAAGTTTGCTCATGTCCAGTCTTCTGTTCCCCTTACTTTCTTCACAAAAAATTTAGAGGTTGACTAACTAGTTTTGTACCTGAAAAATCTCTTAAGGTAACTGAAAAAGGACTAGATTCTAGCCCAGATGGATAACTTCAGATAAATCATTGATAACCTTCCCAAATATAATATAAGCATTCACCATTCATTTTTCAAAGTCTTGGCTAGGTGTTCTCTATGTGCCAATATATGAGTTTACAAACGTAAAAATAAAGATAAAATATTGTGTACACAGGATCCTTTTCTTTCCACCACTTCTCTTTGATCTCTACTAGTTTGTCTTTACCCTGATCCTTTAGCATCTGAATTCTTAGATCTGCATTCAAATTTAGATACCTATCTTAGGCTGACATCACAGCCTTCCCAACTTCTTTTGAATCCTCTCAATAGTGTATCCTACCTACCTTTGATTTTGCATACACCATCTGCTTCTGGTGAATCTGTTTCCTTCCTTCGACCTTCAACATCTTCCCAGGAAATGTGATTTAGACAGAGAGCTATGTTTGCTAAAGGAACACAGGCATCAACAGGTATTTAATAACTTTTCTAAAATTTATTGTGGTTGTTATTAGTGTTGATTTTGGTGTTGGTGTTTTTCTCCTCCTCTAAGCCTACAGGTGTAAACACCTCTAAACTAAGGGTTAGCCCTTGCTATACTCCCAATCAAATTGAACTTTAATTCTATATTTACAGTGTTTTTTCAACTCTTTCCAGTTTTAAAAATATTCTCCCTAAAGCAGGCTTGGAATCAAAACAAGAGTTTTATTTCCCTAGTGATATCTTAGTACAATGATTAAGCAGTAACTTATTCAATCCTAAGGATCAATAGATAGCTTTAATTATAAATTCATATATGTGTTTGTGTATATACATAATGTGTATTTTAACATATACATAACAGATATAAATTCTTTCTGTTTAAAATATTAGTAGTTTATCACATTTATGTTGTCTTTACCTTCTGGAAATTTCAGTTTATACTAACTTTCTTCTTTTCATCCTTAATTGAATATCTTGCCATCCATCTTCCATACATGACTTTTTAAAATCTGAGCTCATCATTAAATCATTTGGATCATCCTGCTATGTAATTATGTACATCCAGCTTCTCTCCAAGATTTTTTGATATTGCACAGTGGCAATATAACTCTTATCATTTTTTAAAATTTTTCTTGGGCTACATTATTTTAAGAGGATTAAACACTATCATATCCAGTTTATATTAACCTATATATTATAAATTACAAAAGTTATACATGTACATGTACCTATATGAATTAAATCAGATTGATTTAATTTATTAAGACTTCAGCTAAGGAGAAGAGACTGTAGACCTCATCCACATGGGAATTAAAAGTAGCTTCCATAAGACTAAGTGACTGAGACACAGAACCTTAGTACAGGTGAGGTCTTTCCATTGGAGCACTTTATTACCCAAAGAGAAAGTTCCTAGCCATTGTCTTTCCATCCTTCAGATTACCTAAAATCTCAGTTGGGCGCTGGTATATCTTTAGCATGTCCACTTTTGCCAGTTTTTTTCCAGAAATAATAAGTGCTGACCTCAGATTTACCTTGGGGGAAGATAAAATGTCAGTCTTGATATTAACCGTTATGATTATTTTTATAGTTACTGTTGTGAATGGAATTATATCCCCTCGAAATTCATGTGTTGAATCTCCAATTCCCAGTACTTCACAAGGTGATTGTATTTGGAGATCTGGCCTTTAAAGAAGTGATCAATCATAATGTCCTCCAAATTCATCCATGTTGTCACAAATGGCAGACTTTCCTTCTTTCGTAAAGCTGAATAATATTTACACATTATATTCCATATATATGTCTGATTTGCATGTACATATATATGTATGTATTATAATATTGTTTATTATACATATATAATATAATATATTATATATTAATATATATATATATAATTTTCTTTATCTATCTATCTGTTAACAAACACTTAGGTCGTTTCCATGTCTTGGCTCCTGTGAGTAACGGTGAATTGAACACAGGAGGAAAGAAATCTCTTTGAGAGAGCAATTTTGCTAACTTTGAACCCACCCAGAAGTAGAATCGCTGGATCACATGGTAGTTATACTTTTAATTTTTTGAGGAGACTTCAAACTGTTCTTCACAGTGGCTGTACTGATTTACATTCCCACCAACAGTGCACAGGATTCCTTTTTCCTTATTCTTATCAGCACTTGTTATCTTTTGACCTCTTGATAATAGCCATCCTAGCATGTCTGAGGTTTTGATTTGCATTTCTCTGATGATTGGTGATATTGAACATCTTTTCATATACCTGTTGATCATCTGTATGTCTTCTTTGTACTGTATGGTGACTATAGTTAAATTAATATATTGTACACTCGATTCTTACTGAGAGAGTAGATGCAACTGCTCTCACCAGAAAAAGTGACTATGTAAAGTGGTAGATATGTTTATTAGTTTGATTGTGGTAATCATTTCATAATGGTAAACATAAACAAAAACATCCCATTGTATACCTTAAATATGCACAATTTTATTTTTTAATAATACCTCAGTAAACCTGGGAAATTTTTATTTTTGATTAAAAAAAGAGATGATTACATTAAAAGAAAGCCATTGAGACAAGCTCTAATCTAGTCTGACTGGTGTCCTTACAAAAAGAAAATTTAGCGTAAAAGGAGACATGTGCAAACACAGAGAGACTACTTTTGAGGACACAGTGAGAAGATGGCCATCTGCAACCCAACAAGAGGTGCCTTAGAAGAAAGCAAACCTATCAATACTTTAATATTAGACTTCCTCCCCAAACTGTGATAAAGTACATTTTTGTTGTTTAAGCCACTGAGATCTGTAGTATTTATATGGCAGCCCTAGAAAAGTAATACAGTTTTCATCTGATTTTGAAAATGCTAATGTATCCATTTACCACAGTGATACAAATCTACATTTTAAAAATAAATTGATTCATATAAAAAAGAAAAGAATAAAAATAAATAATAGTAGCGCTAATCTACTTGAAATTTAGTATACATGGGAAATGAGTTGCAATCTCCACAATGGGAACACCAAAATTTCAAGTTAGATTAGGAAAATGATGAATGAAGAGTCAAAAGATTAAGAGGTTATTAAACAGGCAAGCATCAAACTAGAATAAAGAAGTCATCCAGAAACTCAAAGGAAGGATATTCAGGACTCAGGACATTTCAATCATATGAAGCACAAAGATCAGGAAAAATAAGGGTTTAGAAAAGAGTGTTGGATTTGGCATTGGACAAACAGAGCCAAGACCAAAATTTCAAGAGGTGAACTGAAAAGAGGCTGAGACAGTGGTTAAGCAGAAATGGCAGAACTAGAGCAGCAGCTGAAGGTAGAAGGGTAATCTAGAGAAGATTTTTAATTTAAGAAAAGGAAGTATAGCTCTTAAAAGCAAAGAGAATGGGGCTAATAAGGAGAAAAAAATCTGTTAAAAAAATAGTAGTATTGGAGAGATTGGACAGATGAGATTCTGAAGTATGTAAGAAAGAACAGAATTGAAGAATAGCATAGAAAGCCTGGTAACAGAAAATGAAATGGAAGTAAAGTGTGAATGATATTTAAGATCGCATGTCATTGATTGCAAACATATGAATATGCATTATCAGAAAAATAGAGAATTGTATGAGAGATGGAGTTTGCAGTTGGATCAATTACAACAGATGTTTCAGCTCGATCAATTCTTAGGGCCTATAGGAGAGAAGGAGGTTAATGAGAAGGTTGAAAAGAGGGATAGGGAATTTCAAGAAATGATCACTATAATATCACATTTATTAGCCTCTATTTGAAATAGAAACCTTTGTTATTTATATAGAATAGAAAAATTATGTTTTTATCAAATGATGAGATTATTCCTACACCTCTGAATCTGTCAATCTTGTTTACAATTTAAAATTTTGAAGAAATATGACCTTAGGGAGTGGCTTTTAAAGCGAAAGCTAAGGTGTTCCCATCATGTCATAGCGGAAACAAATCTCACTAGGAACCATGAGGTTGCAAGTTCGATCCCTGGCCTCATTCAGTGGGTTAAGGATCCAGTGTTCCCATGAACTATGGTGTAGGTTGCAGATGAGGCTCAGATATGGCGCTGCTGTGGCTCTGGCACAGGCTGGCAGCAAGAGCTCCGATTGGACCCCTAACCTCCATATGCTGTGGGTGCAGCCCTAAAAAGACAAAAAATAAAAAATAAGATAAAATAAATAAATAAGGAAGTAAGTGGCAAGAGGTCAGCTTTGTGGTTTCAAAAAAAAAAAAAAAGTGAAAGCTGATATGGCGGTTGTTAGTAAAATTTGATTTTCTTGGTATTTGCTAGATTTACTTGTTTATAATTTTCAGATGGTAAAAATATTCCCTTGATGCTGAAATGGGAAATGTGAAAGAAGGAATAATAAGGAGAAAAAAATAAAGTGGCCTATCCATCTCCTTGCAGGAGGTTATAAGTGTATAGTGATCAATATAATCAGCTTTTATCAATTCAAAAGCTTTTATTTAATGCTCACTATGGGCAATTACAAAGCAATCAGCACCTAAAAAGACAAACAGTCTCTTTCTCTAAACTGTCATGTAATTTTTGCACATTTACTTTCCTCCCCTTCTTTTTCCCATAAGAATGTTCACAAATATAGCATCTCAACTAAATGAACAGTATCATTATAGTCAAAACTTCATTAAGTCATTAAAATACCTCATTCTGAGAAAAGAAATATAAATACAAAAATGTAAGGACAAATGTAACTCAAAACTGTATCACACATCACAATCACTGGCTTTAGATTTATTTTATATTTTTATTTTACACTTTTTTTTTGTAATTTTGGTCTTAAATTGTGTCCCCAAGTTATGTGAAATTCAAACAGGCATTTAAAGCTACTATAACATATCTCATGTGCTCCTTTTCTGTGGCTAACTGTCCCAGAAAATAGTCAGAGAAAGTCTGATATTTTAATGAATAAGAGAGTCTAGAGGGAGTTGCATTCCACATACTAATATTTACTGCTCTAAAGTAGAATATGCTCTTTTGGCTGTGTAATAATGTAATAAAATACATATTAAAATATTTCACCAATGGCTTTAAGATAATCCAAAATGCATAAATGGCTTTAAAACCTGCATAATGTTATAACCAGTAATGGAAGAAATCAGACAGAAAAGTTTCCTACTGTGAATGCCAAGTGCATAATCAAAATGCTCACCCACAAGAATGACAGAAGACTGCCACAGAGCCATGGTGGTGAAGAACGCAGGGACAAACAATAGGGAGGTGAAATGCACATCTTTCAGGTAACAAAATGAGCTAGTTGATGAGAAATCATTAATACTAGGCCTTTCACCCACAGTGCTCCATGGCTCACATGTTTCTCTATCAGAAAATGACAGAAAAACCTCAAGAGCTCCACCTGCTTTCATGAGCTATAAAGACAATATTTGAAAGTTGTCATCAACCTAACACCTGGAAGTAACCTTGATGAATTCTGCCTATTTTCTAGAATATTCCACTCCCTTCCCTTTACCTTCTTGCATCTCCCTAAACTACACACAGTCAGAAAGAAGAGATTGAGATTTTTAAGTAGTGAGTATGTGGATTCTCCCTACCTTAACCAGCAACTATCAATGACATTAACTGTATTTAATAATAAAACATATGGCAGACACATCCTTGTGTAAGAATTCATTATTTGAGCAAACTATAATCTGCATTCTCACAGTCAGTGTGCCTAAGACAGTTAAGTTTGTCATGGTAAAAAAAAAATATATATATATATATACACTAGTGAGATATTCCTCCTTCCTGGACACAAGTCTTTCATGATCAATCAGGGTCATATCTTTGGATGTTGTGATGTTTCTCTCTGACTTTCACATAACATAAAAGTTAATGACAAGAAATTGTTTTTGAGAGGTCCCGTTGTGGCACAGTGGTTAACGAATCTGACTAGGAACCATTAGGTTGCAGGTTCAATCCCTGGCCTTGCTCAGTGGGTTAAGGATCCAGTGTTGCTGTGAGCTGTGGTGTCGGTCACAGACGTGGCTCGGATCCGGCAGTGCTCTGGCTCTGGCATAGGCCAGTGGCTACAGCTCTGATTAGACCCCTAGCCTGGGAACCTCCATATGCCACAAGAGCAGCCCTAGAAAAAGGCAAAAAGACAAAAAAAAGAAAAAAGAAAAAAAAAGAAATTGTTTTTGAAGTAAAGTTACAAATGTGACAAGAGTTACAGACATGCTTAAAGTCAATTATTACGTTAAGTCATTGTCCAATGATAATCTAGCTGATTCAAGCTACCTAACAATTGCCTAGAGTTAGATAATCAAAAATAAGGTTTATGATAGGACATATGCTTCAAATAAAAATTATTTGAATAACAACATATGAAGAGAGGCTCTTTGGAAAACTAATGAAATCCACAAATATTCTTGACAAAAATAACCCTGAACACAATCTGAAAAGTCAAATGTGCTGTGAAAACTATCATATGCTATTAATTTTAAGAATTTTAAGAAAAAATTACATCAACTCTTAGTATATGGTTATAATCTATGAACTCTTTGTTAAATATAAAATAAATATGCCTTCAAAATAAGAACTTAATTTTATGCAGATCAATTTCTCAACAAGTTTCAAGTCCTTGAAATATCTGCCCAGGAGGTCATTTCTCTGAGAAGCAGAGTATAAATTGAGTAACCAATTGGAAAGTCAGCTTGAAGTTTTTTGTCTACTAACAGTGAAAAGAGAGAGAGGGAGGGAGGGAAAGGAAGAGAAGGGAAAGGAAAAAGGAAGGGAAGGAAAAAGAAAAGAAAAGGAAAAAGAGAAAAAGAAAGGAAATAAGAAAGGAAAAGAAAAGAAAACCTTTAAGGCAATTCCCTTGGAAACCTTTTTAAACTATCATAAAATGTTAATGACAAGACAAGGTTGTGACTGTTTGATCTTCAGGGTTTCAGCATCATGTGGTAATGTCAAATCATCTAGGGAATATCAAGACCCCCATGCACCTGGATGATTTATGAATTGGGTTGACTTTGCAATTACTTCAGAAAATACCCTGAAACGAACTTTGTGGACTATTTTTCTGCAGTCAATTACCATCATTATAAAAAGGGGAATTAATCTTTAAATCTAGACTACTATGTGTCCTGGTTAGTGGAATTGCGAGAGATAGAATCTTACCTGTAAATTTACCATTTCACTCTGGTTCCACATAAAGTGCTTTCAGCGACCTCAGGAAAATGCTCAAATTGAAATCTGTTAAGTCATCATCACCTGATCAACAAATCAACTGGATCTTGTAGGAAATTTTGAAATGTAGCATATATTTATAAACTTAACCTTGATTATGAAGATCAAAACATATTACTTGGTTATAATTTAAAAACTGGAAAACACTAAAGAATAGCAAAAATACAAAAAACATTTAAAAACAGACAAACTAAACTGAATAAAAATTTGTTGTGAAGTAGAATTATGCAAATATTTTTTGGTTTCTATGGAAATAAAATATTTGTAAATGATCATTAAGCATTCCCACTGTGCATGTTAATTAGAAAATGGAAGCGTGAGCTATGAAAATTGTTTTAATTTTTCTCTTACATTTTATTATGAAAATTTTCATACTACTGAAGAGCCACAGAATTTTAATGCTTATATTACCATCATCTAGAACTGGTCATTAACATTGTGCCATATATGTCTTATCATGTTTATCCATTTCTCGCTCCATCCATCAGCCCATTTTTGATGCTTTTCAGTATCAGTACCCCATGCCCCTAAACACTGTAGCCCACATATCACTAAAGTTCACTATTTGCTTGCAGAGCTCTTCTTTCTTTTGAGGTAAGAGTCACAGACATCAAAATACTCAAATCTTAGATGTACTATTAGATGAATTTTGACAAATACATGGTCCTATAAAATACAAACTCCCATTGTACATAGAGCTCTATCCCCCAAATTTTCTTGTGTTCATTCACTATGAATCCTTTCGTCTCATCTCACCAGGAGCAACTAACTGCTTTTTTCTTTTTTCCTCACATAGATTAGTTTTAACTATTCTGGAACTCCATACAAATGGAAATATACAGTGTGCATATACTATTTTGTACCACTTTTTTCTCTCAGCAAGTGTTTGAGATTCATCCATATTTTTAGTGTACCAGTTCATCGGGTTTTTATCCATAAGGAATATTTCATTATATGCCCCCCCCCTTTGATGGCCATCTAAGCTCTTTCCATTATTTTGCCACCATGGAGAAAACTACTGAGATATTTTTGTAAATTTTTTGAGAAACACATATTTTTATTTCTCATAAGTAAATTTCCAGTAGTGAAATTGCTGAGTCATGGGATAGGTTTATGCTTAATTTTATAAGAAACTATTAGATCTTCTTCTGAGGTGTTAGATCTTCCAAGGTGATTGTAGTGCTTTTAATTTTAATTTTAAATTTTTTCTTTTTATGGCTACACCTGCAGCATATGGAAGTTCCCAGGCTAGGGGTCAAATCACAGCTGCAGCTGCCCACCTAAGGCCTATGCCACAGCCACAGCAACACTGGATCCAAGTTGCACCTGTGACCTACACTGGCAGCTTGTGGCAACACCAGATCTTTAATCCACTGAGCAAGGCCAGGGGTTGAACCTGCCTCACAGAGACAACATCGGGTTCTAAACCTGCTGAGCCACAATGGAAACTCCTTTTGTATTTAAAATAAAATCAAATAGTCAAAGAACATTGGTTTGAAGCAAAAACTTTCAACATCGATAACATGAACTTAGAAATAGTTAACGCACTAATACATGTTTCCATAAGATACAAATACATTACTCTGTCTCTTTTGATTATCTACTGTAGATTATTTTAGTGTACTTAAATATTTAATGGCAAGTGTTCTAGCCTCCAATGATTCATTTTCATATGGAGTTACATATGATTTAATTATTAATCTAGAAAGATAAAAATAAATAGTAATAATAATTGGTATCATAGCTTCAATATGGAATTTGTCAGATGAAGAACTGAGTATAAACTTTTCTCCTCCAAAGCACATGTTCATTTATTCATAAATTTACTCATTCAAGCAGTAATAATTTATGGAGTGCTTACTATGTGTCAGCTCTTATCTAGAATATATGCAGTAGTTATTGCTGTAGTTTTCAAATGATTTCATCTTATTACTCAGCATTTTTTAACATATGATCTTTTTTAACATACCATCTTTTTGTTTTACTGCCCCTCCCTTGCCTTTTCCATCTCTTTTAAACTGTAGTTATAATGCTTTTTAACTTTAGGAGTTTTAGAAAAAGCTGGTCAAAGTCAGCAATTTCAGCATACTCCTGGAGAAACCACGTGTGTGGGGGCTACATTACCTTCCAATGAGGCAAACGGATGCTGGGCTGCAGGGGCCCTGAGTAATTCTCTAGAGACTAGGACCTTTCCCTGGCCAGCAACCTGACTCACAGCCCGGAAATGCCCTCGCACACTCTTCTATCCTATCCCCCTTGCTCCCACGGGTGACTAGAGCCCTGTCCAGTTTCCCTTCCTCCACCTGACAAAGAGCATCACTACAGCCAAGGCTTGCCCACCAATCAAATAGTCAAGGAACATTGGTTTGAAGCAAAAACTTTCAACATCTATAACATGACCTCTTTCACTTATTCCATGTTGAAATCAAGCTTTTTCAGACAAAAAGGAATTCATCAGCTATCCTGCTCACAAGCAGCATCCGGTCATGGGTTGCTGCCCTTCACAACAGACATCCAGCACATTCCCACTCTCGTTGCTGCCTCTGTTGATACTATTTCGAAAGACCAGAAATTGTCAGTCCAATAGAAGACAAGCTACTCCTCCAGATTCCAGGGCTGCCTCGTTATTGAGCAGATGCCCCCAGGTGCCTCTAAACATTGTTTATTGGCAAAGCCACGCCTCCTTTCTCTCTTCCGGCTCCAGGCATTCCTTGACTTGGGGCTAAATAATTCCAGCCTTTGCCTCCATCTTCACATCCCTGCCACCCCGATGGTCACTTTCCCCTCTTCTTCACTAAATAGGACGTTTAACCATGCATTTAAAGCCGATTCTCATCAGGATGATCTCATTTCAAGAGCCAACCTTAGTTGTATCTGCAAAAGTTCTTTTTCTTTTCTTTTTTTTTTCATTTTCTTAAAAGTTTTATTGAAATGTAGTTGATTTACAATGCTGTGATAATTTCTGTTGTACAACAAAGTGATTCAGTTATACATATTCACATATCCATTCTTTTTCAGATTCTTTTCCTATATCGATTATCACAGAATTTTGGGTAGAGATCCCTGTGCTGTACAGCAGGTCCCCATTGGCCAATAATGCAAAGGTTCTTTTTCAAAATAAGATCACATTTGCAGGTTCCAGATACATGTATCTTTTGGTGGTCCACAGATCAACCCACTATAAGCTCTGTCAACACTCTCTTCTCTTATTTCTGCTGCTTTTAACAGGCCTAATGCATTTTCATACTTGAATAAAGAACATAGCTAAGTGCAGATACTTATTTTTCTGAAACTACTTTTTGTTACTCTTGTTGAAGTAGGAAATGGTTGTTTCTTCCTTCTTCTTTTCCTCAGTAAACAACAAAGTTCATACAGCTTTACACTTTTTGATTTGGTTGTGGCAAATAGAGGTTAGGAAAACATATTTTCCCCTACCTTCCAACGGCATGTTTATTTTAAGAGAGGCTTCTTGGAAGATAGTCCAGGGATGGATTTTTTTTTTTTTTGTCTAGGTCCTCACCCACAGCATATGGAGGTTCCCAGCCTAGGGGTCTAATTGGAGCCTTGGCTGCCAGCCTACGCCACAGACACAGCAATGTGGGATCCAAGCTGCATCTGCAACCTTCACCACAGCTCACGGCAATGCCAGATCCTTAACCCACTGAGCAAAGCCAGGGATCGAACCTGTAACCTCGTGGTTCCTAGTCAGATTCCTTAACCATTGAGCTACAACAGAAACTCTGGGATAGGATTTTGAGAACTGACTTTAGCTTGGCCATTTCTTTCAGGACTGAACCGAATGGTTCCCCTTTGAAAGAAACACAGCCAAGGAAAGCACATGGAGGGGACCTGGTCCTCACACTGATAGCATCTGACAGGATCCTGAGGTTGTGCTAGAAGGAACTGAATAAGTAGGGAATCCAAAATTATTGGTGCTTCCTGACACACCTCAAACCCTGATTATATAAAATTGATATTTATTTGCAGCAATTTGTCTTTCTCATGGCGTCTCAAACATGGTACCACCAGCATCTCTTGGGGAGGGGGCAGCCTGATTCACCAGATACCTGACTGGAGCACTGATACTCCTCCCCAAATTGTGACAACCAGCAATGTCTCCAGACATAGCCAAATGTCCTCTGGAGAGTGATATCATTCCCAGTTAAGACCCTCTGGTATAGCTGAACACTTAATATTCACTGGCAAAATTAGATCCTTCAAAAGAGATGTCTATTACTTTAAAGGTGATATGAAGCCATCTGCTAAGATTCCCATATTTTTGAATTAAAAATAGTTTAAAAATTTTGTATCCTCCGAAACCTTGTAACTCTTTTTATTCCATTAAGTTGATCTTTTGGATAAGTGCAACATCTATTTCACTCTTAAGAATTTATGGAATTTTTTTTTTACTTAATAGGTCTATTTAGGCCTCTTATATTCCAGGTCATTAGCTTTCATGGTTAACGCTTTGTTATATGGCCCTTTCAGGAGGAAAAGGTGCATACTGATTTCTGCTCCTATGCAGAGAGATAGTATTTTCCTTGGTAAAGACAAGCCATTCCTTTGAATTTAGAAACATTTAGTTTCTAAGTCTCTGTTGCCATTTTATTTAAAGTCCCATTAGCCCCAACATATTGAAGAATAGCTCACCACTCTGCCCCATAATGATTCATTTAGAGAGGCAGAAAAGCCCATAAAAATATCTGACTGGTATTAATAGACCTTCTGTTTCTCTCTAAAAGTATAGGAAGTGTTTCTAATTACCAGAACCTGGAATTAAAAAGGAAACAAGCAAAAGACAGAGATATGAGGTAACTGCCTCTTATTTCAGATAATGTTCTTTCCTGACTTGAATATATAGATGCACTGTAAAATTATCTATCAATAAACCAACTCTCCTTCAAAAAACTGTACTAAAATATTTTGAATTATTATTCAAGAAACTCAATCCGATTAAATGCTGAATCATGTTGGCTTTCATCTTTCAGATCCCAGGAAATTCCAAAGTTTGGTGAATTTTTAAGATAGATTAATCTGGGCAGTTTCAGTTCAGCAGGACATTAAAAATACGGTTACCAGACCAAGGGAAAAACGATATGAACAGTATCAACTGAGTACTCCCTGCGCCTCCTTACTTTATTTATGTTAGGCCAGAAGGTCAAATTTGGATATGACTTTCTCTTATCTGTCCTTTCCATGTTTTGTGGGGACTAAAGTTTATATAATTTTGAAAGTAGGGGCTTCTTAATAAGAATAATACAAAATTACGAATTCTGATTTAGGAACACAATCATGAAAGAAGCCCTTACAAATAAGGAGCCCTGAAGCTTAAAGGCTCCCCGTCAGGGGTCTTTGCCCCAATATCATGACCCACCACCATCTCCGCCTCCCTCGTACTCCACACCCATGCACTGCCAGAAATTCTGAGCCACAGTGACCTCAAGTCTGCTGTCCACCTCCAGCAGCTCTCAGGGAGATGTGAGGCTGTATCGTACACCACCTCCTCTTCCTCTTGGTGCTGCTTTCTTTTAATTACCACAAGCCAAAATATAACACTTGCCATTTTTCTACTATTTTTTTTCAATTTTCAAAAAGCATTTATTAAGCAGTTAGTACAGAATTCCCATACACCCCCTGTGTCATACCCATTTTCCCCTTTTCTTGCATCACTATGGTATCTTTATTACAACTTATGTATCAGTATTGATATATTATTTTGTTTTCATTTTTGTTTCCTTGGCCATGCCTGTGGCATATGGAAGTTCCCAGGCCAAGGATCAAACCTGTGCCACAGCAACGACCTGAGCCGCTGCAGTGACACCACCAGATCCTTAACTCGCTTCCCCACAAGGGAACCTCTTGATATATTTTTGTTAACTGAAGTAAACAGTTTGGCACTCATTCTGTGTTGTACAGTTCTATAGAATTTGGCAAACACATAACGTCATGTATGCACCATTAGAATATCATGGAGAATAATTTCTTCACCCTACAAGTCCTCTGTGCTGCATCTACCCAGAGTTCTTCATCTCCATGAACCCATGGCAACTGCTGGTTTCTTTTTTTTTACTGTCTATAGTTTTTCCTTTTCCGTACTACCATATATCAGAAAGAGCATGGTGCATTTTACTTCGGATCTCTCTCAGTTACCAATATGCATTTAAGTTTCTTCCTTGTTCTTTTGTCACCTGATGGCTCTTTTCTTAAAATGACTGAATTAGGAGTTCCCGTTGTGGCGCAGTGGTTAGCGAATCCGACTAGGAACCATGAGGTTGCGGGTTCAGTCCCTGCCCTTGCTCAGTGGGTTAACGATCCGGTGTTGCCATGAGCTGTGGTGTAGGTTGCAGATGCGGCTCGGATCCCGCGTTGCTGTGGCTCTGGCGTAGGCCGGGGGCTACAGCTCCGATTCAACCCCTAGCCTGGAAACCTCCATATGCCGTGGGAGTGGCCCAAAGAAATAGCAAAAAGACAAAAAAAAAAGAAAAAAGAAAAAAAAATCACTGAATTAATTTTTCATTGTATGGAAGAACTCAGTTTATTGACCCGCTTGCCTATTGAGACACCGTAGTTGTCTCTAAGTTGGGTGATCATGAAAAAAACTTGTAAGAAACATTCAAGTACAAGTTTTTGTGTGGACAGAAGTTTTAACACCAGCCAACAGATAACCCAGGAGCACAACTGCTGACTTGCCTAATAAGACCATGTTTAGAAACTGCCAAACTTTCTTACATAGTGACAGTACTATTTTTTATTCCCACCAGCAATGAAATAGTTCCCACATCCCCACTAGCATTCAGAATTATGAGATTTTGGGGGGTCCTTCTAACAGATGTGTGTAGTATTTCCTTGTTCTTTTAATTTGAAATTCCCTAATGACGTATGTTGAGCATCTTTTCGTAGGCTTGTCATCATTTATATTCTTTGGTGAGGTGTCTGTTTAGATCTTTTGCTCATTTTATAACTGAATTGTTTGTTTTCCTATTATCCAGTTTTAAGTGCTTTTTGTATATTTTAGATACAAGTCCTTTACCAACTATGTGTTTTATAAATATTTTCTCCCAATCTTGTCATTTCATTCCCTTAATAGTGAATTATTTTACATATCAGAATTTTTTTATTTTCATGAAATCCAATTTACCAATCTTTTCTTTCATGAATTGTGTTTTTGGTATTGTATCTAAAAACATGTCACCCATTCCAAGGGCATCTAAATTTTCTGTAATCTTCTAGAAGTTTTAAAGTTTTGTGTTTTACATTTAAGTCCATGAGCCATTTTGAGTTAATTTTTGTGTAAAGCATAGTTCTATTAGTCCATTTGGGTTGCAGTAACAAAACATCACAGCCTAGGTAGCTTAAACTGCCAGAATTTATTTTCTTAATTCTGGAGGCTGCAAATCTAAGATCAAGTTTCTGGCAGGATTCCGTTAGGGGAGAGGACTCTTCCTGTGTTGCAAAATTAGCAACTGTCTCCTTATGTTCTCACATGGCAGAGAGAGATCTCTTCTTATAGGGCCAGGGTCCTATCAGATCAGGGCTCAACTCATTTATCCTTGATTACATAGTAAAGCAAGAACCGTGTCCAAATACTCACAGTGGGGTTAAGGCTTAAACATATGATCTATGTTTAGATTCACATTTTTGCATGTGGTAATTCAATTGTTCCAGCATCTTTTGTTGAGGCCAGTATCTTTCTCCGGGAACTTGCCTTTTCCCCTCCATCAAAGATATTTTGACTGAATATGTGTGAGTATATTTCTGATTCTCTGTTTTGTTTCATTGATTTGTCTGTATTTCACTAAGAATGCACTGCATTAATTGCTTATGTTAAGTCTTAGTCTTTGGTAGGTAAGTCTTCCATTGTGGTTTGAGAATTAGGTGTAAAAGGTGGAAAAAAACAACCTTAGCAAATACATAAGAAAGTTTCTCTTTGATCTGCGGGTGGGAAAGTTTTCCATAAGGCACGCGCACACACACACACACACACACACACACACACACACACACAAATGCTTTACAATAAAGAAAAGAATAACTAAATGTGAAAAAAAATTAAGAACACCAGTTCATCAAGAGACACTGAAGAAAATGAAAAGACAAGTCATAAATAGAAAAAAATACATGAAAAGGACATATTCAGAAGATGTACACAAACAATTGTAATTCCTATAAATCAATAAGAAAAATACCTATGGAATATTAGTCCTAGATATTTTTTAGGAGTAGAAATAAATGGCTAGTATATGTATGAAACATGTGTTCATTATTAATTAGGAAATGCAAAATAAAAACAAGCATCGGGTCACCTGGCAATAACAAGACATTAATGTTGACAATGTCTTTTTCAGCCATAGACTCTTATTAAAGAAAAGATTCTTCTCCAGTCTAATTTTGACTTCCATTTCCTTCTCTTATGATCCTATCCTAACTTAGCCTTCAGGGGTTTCTCCACAGAAAGAATTGAGGAAATTCAGTGAGAGAGAGAACCTGGATTCCAGTCTGGTCTCTGATATGAACAAACATAGGGGCTTTAATCAAATCCCTTAAGATATTGGGTTTTAATGCCTACTCATGAAATTAGATGAGTTATGTTTCATTGCAGAGATTTCAAATCGGCAGCCCTTGGAGCTTGAAGATTTTTGTTTGTTTGTTTGGCTTGTACCATGTCTTCAGATTTTTTAGATTTAAATGCCAGTATGTGGAGACTGCGTGTTCTGAGATGTCACAGTCACCACCATTCCATACTGTGCTTAATCAATTGTATTACCTGCCCACCATTGAAGACATTTGAGTTTGTTACCTCATTTGGGTAACATCTAAATTTGGTCCAGTCTGAAACATCGAAATGTCCATAAGACATTTGGTCCATGCCAAAATGTCCTTGATATTTGGTCCTGTCCAAAACCATTTGGCATGAACCAAAAATAACCATGGTTGTTTGGGATAGAACCAAATTCAAGGATCTTTGGGGGTGGCCCAAATGTCTTATGGATGTTTTGGGCAGGACCAAATGTCTGCTAATCTAAATGAGTTTAGTATGCAGATTTATTTGTACTAGATGTCTCTCCAGTGTGTTCACTCAGCACAGCGTGCTTCCCACCCTCCCAGTGTTGCCACTTTCATGATAATCTCCAGTTTACTTTGTGAAAGTCACTAGCATAGAGTCTATGTCATTGATTCTGTTGCTAATTTTCTCTGGTACACAGGCATCAGTAAATATTGGCTGAATACAACATTGTGTGGATGAATGAAGGAACATGATTTAGCTCAAATATAGTATATTTCTGTCCCAGGGGTCCACAGACTTCCCAGTAAAGGACCAGAAAGTAAATATTTCACTGTGAGCCATACAGTTTCCATCACAGCTACTTGATTCTGCTATTGAAGTGTATGTCATTCACGGTTCTTTAGAAAAAAAAGTTACGTACATATGACTTATTGTAAGGAATTGTTTTGTATTCATGGGTGCTGACAAATCAGAAATCCCTTGAAGCAAGTGAGCAAGCTGGACGGTCAAGCAGGAGTTCATGCTGCAGTCTTGAATTTAAATTTTTTAGGGCTGATTGGCCGTATGGAAACTTAGGGAAACTGATATTGCAGTCTTAAGGCAGCTCTTGCTCTCTAAGAATTGTCGATATTGCTCTAAAGGCCTTCCACTGATGGACTGAGCTCCAATCTCACTATTGAGGGTCATCCCCTTTATTTGAAGTACTTGACTGTAGATGTGAACCTCACATCTTCAAAATTCAGTTTGATTAAATAACTGAATACTATAGCCTTGTGAAGTTAATATATGAAGTTAACCATCATGCAATACTAAAGCAGCTGTAGACAATATGTAAATAAACAGATATGTAGATGTTGCCAATAAAACTGTAATTTGAATTTCATGTATTTTTCACATGTCACAAATTATTGTTATTTTTTATTTTTTTAATAGTTTTATTTTAAAACTATTTTTAGTTCATGGATAGGCCAATATAAAACCAGGTGGTAGGCCAAATTTGGTCCAGTGGCTATAATTGCTGAACCCTTGCTCCAGGATAATGTTTTGCATATTTTATCTATATTAATTATAAATATATTTACTTACATATGTATTTATACACGCTCGCACATATATAGACAAAGAACTTAAAACTGGTGTTAATGACAGTTATTCTCAAAACAGAGCTTAACTATAACTCAAGTTACTGAAGTTCTGAGAGTGAGAAAATGTTAAGGTAAATTGTAAAAACTCCATCTTTGAAGTCTTTTATTAATATTGAAGATTATCATCATCCCAGTACTATTTATGTTCTCTGAGGAAAGAAAAATGGAGAAGAATATCTACCAACGTCTTTTTAGGTCTCTAATTCCACAAATTAGTGGTCAAATAATGACGAAATGTTGTTTAAAGGGAGGGAGAACATAACTTTTTCCTAATGTATTAATCACCCCTTTTCATACTAACTAATCCTCAACCCCAGTCCCTGAACATGGATACACAGAAACACACACACATACAGACACACACACACTTCATTTATTCTGTACTATACATATTTACTAGTGTATTTACAATATGTCAGACTTTTCATCAGATACAGGATACAAAGAATTGATCTAATCGAAGTCATGTTTCTTTAATAATAGTTTACAGTAGTAGGTAATAAAAAATTGTTAGGTATCCACCATTTGTTGGCCATTTTAGATAAGTCATCTGATTTAATCCCCAAAACAACTCAATGTAGGGCTGCCAGGTGAACAACAGAACCAGTTAAATTTAGATTTCACATGAACAGTGAATCCATTTTAGTATAACATTTTTCATGCAGCATTTGGGACATACTTATACTAAAAAATAATTGGGACACAATTATGCTAAAATAATCTGAAATTCACACATATTTTCATTTGCTAAATTTTGCAATTCTAGCTCAATGAGATATAGGAATTACTGTATCCAGTTTATATCAGAGTAAAGTGATGCTCAAGAAGATTAATTTACTTGCTCAAGTTCATGCATCTGGAGTTCCCTATAATTTTGCCCCATGCTAAAACCAGATATAGCCATATTATAAAGAAATGGATTACCCTCCATGTACTGGAGAGGCAAACAGAGATGAAATTAATTCCATCTGGATAACTTCATATGGCTAAAAAATTAACCAATCAAAATAAATTTGAACCATGTAATTCTTTTTTCACCTTACAAAATAATGCTCACCTTTACAAGAGTCTCTGCATTTAATATTAGCATCTTAATTGTATGTTACAGAAAAGTTTCCCCATAGGTAATCACATTTTATTGCTTTTTTCAGAATTGGAAAATATTTATTAAGATTCTAATTCTAGTTATCATCAACATAAGAAAGCCCAAATCTTTTTCATCATTTGTGAATAAACAATATTGAATACAGAGGTCAAGTGAAACTTAAGAAGAAAATGCATGCAGTTACTTTATCTTATAAGGAGTTCGTGGTAGATCAAAAGAAGAAAGTTAGACATTTTACCAAGGAGCTAAAATCATTATTTCACACATGCAATTGTTGATGAAACAAGAATATCTGTTGCTTTTTGATTTTTCTTTTCTAGATGAAAAAGATAATTATAGCTGACAACTGAATTATGATTACATGTAAAATGTGATTATTTTTTAACTTCAGTTAAAATCTGTTACATGGGTAGAAAAGATTCTTCATTTCCCCAAACTGGACACTAAGATAAACCTATGCTATAATTGACATAAAATGTTAATTTTTTTTTTTTTTTTTTTTTGGTCTTTTAGCCATTTCTTGGCCGCTCCCAGGGCATATGGGAGGTTCCCAGGCTAGGGGTCCAATCAGAGCTGTAGCCACCGGCCTACGCCAGAGCCACAGCCTACGCCAGCCTACGCCAGAGCCGCGTCTGCAACCTACACCACAGCTCACGGCAACGCCGGATCGTTAACCCACTGAGCAAGGGCAGGGATCGAACCCGAAACCTCATGGTTCCTAGTCGGATTCGTTAACCACTGCGCCATGACGGGAACTCCCAAATGTTAATTTTTAATCACTGGACCATTCACTAAATGGTTACATACAAACCATTTAAGTATGTATTTCAAACATTTTCCAATATAAAGACATGAAATCTCACCAGTAACTACAAAGACTTCTCTAGAATAGTTACAGTACAATTTAATTTTAGCACAGTAGCTTAAAAGTTGTTTTATTTTCTTTGTATTGCTTGGGGCTTCTTTAGAAGATTTTAAAAGGATGAGATTTGAGAAAAGTGATTTTTCACTGTGGGATTCCTTGTTACCACAGATAAGTCAGAAACAAGGCATTAGGTAAGAACAAAAATTTTAGAGAAGATAAAGGAGGAAGGGGGGAAAGTACAAATGCCCAGTTTGATCCAATAAGGTAAAACTTGGTGAAGCCGAAGCTCAGAAAGAGATGAGAAAATATATCCCTTTCTGGATAAGGTTTAGTCAATTGGTTCATCCTCTGACTAGATTTTCCTTAAATTATCATAGAAAGATTGTCGTGAAAAAAAGTGTATTTTTCAGCAGCGCTTGGTAATCATCCCAACTTGTTCTCTCAGGAGGTGTGCTGCCCCTTAAATGAGGTGGGAGGGGATGGCCAATCAGGGTAAGCTTTTCTCTGCACTGAAAGCTGTCACTTATAATCCACCCGCAGGAGGAGACTTTACTCACTTCTACGATTCAAGTTTCAGAGCACATTCTACTTTCCAGGTGCTCATATTTCTATGATAGTCAAAACTAAGCTGAGAGTCCTTTTCCCCCACTTTGTTTCTCCCTCTGAGAGAAGAACGCCAGCCAAGTGATGGAGGAAGGGTTACTTCTGGGCGACTGTTTCTCTGTTCTTTTACTCCAGGACAGAGAAGTGTCAAGTCTATTCCTGAGAACAGGATGCCTAAAGTGATTTTCTAGTGCAGTTCTTTGTCCTTCTGGTGATGTTCTTTTTGTAGGTCCCAAAAAGACAAAGAAAGGAAAAGAAAAATACATGGAAACGCTTATCCAAAAATAGGAATTAGGTGACAGTCTGGATTGTTTTCTTACTTAGGACAAAAGTTTTAAACATTTGCTCTGGTACCAAATTCATTTAAATGTGTTCAGATTTATTCAGAATTCTTTAATTTCATTAATATAACCCAGAAGTTACAGGTACTCCCCGACATTGTATTTGGCCCCCACATTATTTTATTAATATGTATTTGAGGAGTTTCCTAGTGGCACACTGGGTTAAGGATCTGGCATCATCACTGCAGTGGCTCAAATTGCTGCTGTGGGGCAGGTTTGATCCCTGGTCTGGGAACTTTCACATCCTCTGGCACAGCCAGAAAACAAAAACATGTGTTTGATTGCCTTCAAAATCAGAACAGTATGTATGTGCACATATGTATCTATCACATTAAAAACCCTTAGCACTTAATATAACCAAAATAGAAATTTATTTACTTATTTTTCTTTTTAGGGCTGCCCATGTGGCATATGGAAGTTCCAGGGTAGGGTCAAATTGGAGCTTTAGCTGCTGGCTTACGCCATAGCCACAGCCATGTATGATTACAGCCGCATCTGCAACCTACACCACAGCTTACAGCAGTGCTAGATCCTTAACCCACTGAGTGAGGGCAGGGATCAAACCCACATCCTCATGGATCCTAGTCAGGATCATTAACTGCTGAGCCACAAAGGGAATTTTAAACCCTATTCCTTTTGAATCTAAATTTTTATAAAATGAACTTTTGAGTCTTTGTATTGTTTTTAGATCATGTTCATTAGGAGACAGTGGTTTTTCAAAGCCTTTGAGAAACTCAGCTAAAATCAAGTATGAGTAATTTGTCACTCACTGGTTGAAAAAAAAAAAAAAAGATAAAGAATCTACTGTGAAATTGTGAGATTTTCAGAAGTATGAAACTTAGAGGAGAATTGTGTTTAAATAAAACAAGATGAGAAAATTATCTTATTAACTGAATAATAATTTTCTCTCTGGTAAAGCTTTTTTTATTGATTGAATAATAATTATAGTCAACAACATGTAGCTGACTTCGTGTGTTAGATGGTAAAATGTGTTGGTGAGCACTGATTTGATAATATATGGTGGTTACAGACATTTACAAATAGCCTGAACATGAATGAAACCTTGCTGTTTGGATGTAAATCTTGGAGATTTTTTTAATGAATTTATTTTCCTCACTCCTTGAATCTGTGAAATCTGAACAAGGAGCCAAAGGCAACTTTTCTATTTTCCAGAGATTCCTCAATGTCTTTTGATGATTTAGCTACTGCTTTCCAAGTAGTTTCAAATGCCAGCCTCCATCACCACAAAAAAAAAAAAAAAAAAAAAAAAAAAAAAAAAAAAAAAAGATGAGATGCAAGTAGTTCAAAGGCTTTTTTTTTTTTTTTTTTGGATAATGGTACCAGACTTTATATTAAAATGGAGTTCAAAGAAGCAAGAGTACTAAGTGGCTTTTGGGTAGAGTCGAACTCTTCTTTCCCACTTACAGAAGTGAAGTGGGAAAATGAGGTACTAGCTTCCTGCCAGCCACAATGGGAGGTATACTTACTTTAGGTTTTAGAGATTTTTATCCTTTGAAAACAACTGTTTCCAGACAAAGAGAGAGAAATTCTTGTACATGAATCTCATGATTAAAAATCTCAATAGAGGAAACCTGCATTTTAAAGAAAAGAGAAGGTTTTACAAACTTGTGGTTACCAATCAGAGCAGTGGAAGGGAGGGATAAATTACCAATTTGAGGTTAATAGAGACGGAATTAAGATGGCGGAGTAGAAGGACTGGAACTCAACTTCTCTCCTAAAAACAACAAAATTACAACCAAATGCTGGTCAACTGGCCAAATGGACTGGAAACTTTCAGAAGACAAAGAGGAGGCCACATCAAGAGGTAGGAGGGGCGATTTCGCGACATAAGCAACCCCATACCTCCTGGTGGGAAGCCCCACAGACTAGAAAGTTAACAGGTTCACAGAGACTCACTTACAGGAGTGAGAGTTCTGAGCCCCACACCAAACTCCCATGCCTGGGGATCTGGCACTGGGAGAAAGAGTCCCTAGAGCATCTGGCATTGAAGTCTAGTGGGGCTTGTGCGCAGGAGCGCCGCAGGACTGGGGGAAATGGATACCCCATTCTTAAAAGGACACGGACTTTCACATGCAGTGGGTCCCAGGGCAAAGCAAAGGCTCTATGGGAATCTGGGTCAAACCTGACTGCAGTTCTTGGAGGACTGCCTGGGAAAATGGAGGGTGAATGTGGCTTGTTGTGGGGGAAGGGCATTGGAAGCAAAGTTCTTGGGAATATGCATCAGCATGCGTTTCTCTGGAGGTGGCCATTTTGCGAAAATCCCACCCATTAGCATAGAGAAGCCCCAGGCCAAACAACAATCCAGGTGGGATCACAGCCCCACCCATCAGTAAACTGGCTGCCAAAAGACCCCCAGGCACACAGCTGCCTCTAATCTTACCCAGAGACAAAGCTCCACCCACCAGAGGGATGGGAAGCACAGCAGAGGCTGAAAGGTCAACCTCCCATTGGGGAGTCTGGCCTTTGGAGAATGAGGGGAAACTTCTGAGGTCTGAAGGAAAGGACTCACTATTGCCGGTGGTGGGTATGGCCAAGGGAAGGGAGTTTTACTTCTTTCATCTGTAGGAAAAAGCAGAGATGGTGGAGTGGAGTGGTGCCCAAGGAGGTGCTAGGGCGGGGGGCTCCCTGGATCCCGGAAGGAGCCCTGACTCCAATCCACAGCAGCTGGGGGGAACTTGTAGGGTCCTCTTCAGGGCTATTCTTTTCTCCCTGAGAGAAGAGGTGGTGTACTTTTGAGGAAAGTGAAAGCATGGACTAGCCCTCAGGGATGGGGAGGGAAAGGACTAGAGAAACATAGTGAGATTGCAGGATTTATTCCATACAGTGGTTTCCCAGAGAAATAAAACTTTTAAAAGTACTTTCAACAAAATCAGAAAAAAGCCTGCATTACCTAAAGCCTAACAGATACAGTCAGAAACATTTTGCAGATGAACAAATTCGTGACTTCATTCAGTACTTCTTTATGATTCTCCATATTAAAATGCAATGAAGGGTTCTGTGGGGGTGACTAATACTCAAGAACAAGGTAAGTCTTTCTCAACCAGTTAGAAAAAAGAATGGGTGAGTGGCACTTGTAAATACAAGCATAACTAGAAACAAGCAGACAAATTAAATTCTGACAGATCAGACTTTAATTCTAATTCATGTCTTAGAAGTTCTTCAGCTTTTTGAACTAATTGAGATTATTGGTGACAAAAAGGGATTGTTTGATAGAGTTCCTTGGTGGCTCAGTAGGTTAAGGATCTGATGTTGTCTTTGTTGTGGCCCAGGTTCGATCCCTGGCCCAGGAACTTCTGCATGCCATGGGGCACAGCCAAAAGGGATTCTTTGCAAAATCTGTTACCCTTTTAGCAGTTAATTTTCCTACCCTTGGAAAAAATCTGCCATTTAAAGCAAATTGATTACTGGAGTTCCCATTGTGGCTCAGCATTCTTGAGGATATGGGTCTGATCCCTGGCCTGGCTCAGTGGGTTAAGGATCCAGTGTTGCTGTGAGCTGTGGTATAGGCCAGCAACTACATCTCTGATTCCACCCCTAGCCTAGGAACTTCCATATACCGTGTGTGCAGCCCTAAAAAATCAAAATAAATAAAGTAAATTGCCTATTACAGCCTTTTCAGTAGAGGCAACAAGTAATTGCTTTTTTGTACCCCATCTATGGCATTTTAGGGAGAAAAAGACATCTTTTTAAGTGGGACTGAAATGCTTCCATTTATTCTCTTGGTGGTAATTTTCTGATAATTAAGTAATCTAAGGAAATGTTATGTTGTCTCCTTAGCCTCTGTGGCAGTGCAAGGTGGATCTTGTTTTCAAAGGTGATACATTTGCATTACTCCATTAAGCATATAATAAAGTAAGCAAAGTTAATAAATATTCATTTTGTGTTTATATATAATTGATGTTGTGTTTTCAGAAAACAAAAATAGAGAATAAATTTTGGCCTTTATGCTCTTGCAGGAAGTTTGTATTGGCATTAGTGAATACATCTAGGATAAAACCTATTTAAAAAATGAGCATAGTACATCATCTACTTTTGTATTTATTAAATAGTATATTGAAAGAACCTTTACCTGAAGAGACTCTGTATTGTAACCTAAAGATTTAATAATAAAATTTATACAACTGGAGTTACTGTTGTGGCTCAGTGGTTAACGAATCTGACTAGGAACCATGAGGTTGTGGGTTTGATCCCTGGCCTTGCTCAGTGGGTTAAGGATCCGGCATTGCTGTGAGCTGTGGGGTAGGTTGCAA
The DNA here is from genome assembly GCF_054392235.1 of Sus scrofa. Taxonomy (NCBI): domain Eukaryota; kingdom Metazoa; phylum Chordata; class Mammalia; order Artiodactyla; family Suidae; genus Sus; species Sus scrofa. The sequence goes on along the minus strand of NC_139383.1, from coordinate 45,660,576 downwards.
AGGTGGCTAGGATCCAGTGTTGCTGTGGCTCTGGCGTAGGCCAGCAGCTACAGCTCCGCTTAGACCCCTAGCCTGGGAACCTCCATATGCTGCAGGAGCAGCCCAAGAAATGGCAAAGAGACACAAAAGAAAAAAAAAATTTATACAACTGGACCATAACTTTTAATTTAAAATCTTTAATATCTAGCGAAGGATGTTGTCTGTACCATAAAGCATTATCTTTGATGATAGACAATTTAGCATTTTATAATGCCTTGCTCTGTGTTTTCTTCTTCTCAGTTTGTTTTATATGACATGCTTTGTCTCCTTCAAAAGATTAAATAGTCCACTAGAGCAAGTATCAATCTTGGTGTCTTTTCTGATGCCTACAATACCCACTTCAGTGTTACACTTTGAGTTATTATCAAGACACTTCATTGACTCCTGTTTTGTTGGTGATAATGCTTTGTGTTAGAAAATTTGAGGACAAGATAATAATTTTTATTTAAAAATAATTCCAATACATAGAAAGATTATGCATGTAAGGAATGTATGCATTCTTGACAAATTACCTACAAAATATAAAACGTGAGGTAGATCGCCGTAACAAGGGGAAAATGATCCTTGAATGTGCCAGTTTGAAATTTTTGGGAAAAAAAAGTATTCAGTTATTTTTAAGCTAATAATATGCTATTTTAGGAGTTCCCGTCGTGGCGCAGTGGTTAACGAATCCGACTAGGAACCATGAGGTTGCGGGTTCGGTCCCTGCCCTTGCTCAGTGGGTTAAGGATCCGGCGTTGCCGTGAGCTGTGGTGTAGGTCGCAGACGCGGCTCGGATCCTGCGTTGCTGTGGCTCTGGTGTAGGCCGGTGGCTACAGCTCCGATTCAACCCCTAGCCTGGGAATCTCCATATGCCGCAGCAGCGGCCCAAGAAATAGCAGCAACAACAATTACAACAGCTACAACAACAACAACAAAAAAGACAAAAATAAATAAAATAAAAACAACTAAACTTAAAAAAAAAAATATGCTATTTTAATAGCGCAGGAGTGTTATAATAGCAGAATCTTTAACTGATTTAGATCTATCCAAGCCCATCTACTTTCTCCCCAGTACTTTATGGCCTCTATAGATCAGTGCTTCTGCCTCATTCATTTTGTTTTCTCTCAAATCTCAGATTTTGTAATATCTTTCTAACACATTGTCACCCATATGCATCTTGGAAAATTACTTCCTTCTGCCCACTACCCACTTGATTACTATATTTATCAGCTATATATTGAGCTGCCTCAGTTCACTGTCTGAAATGACTAGGCAGAAATTCCTGCCCTATGGAAAGATTTTATGCTCCTAATCTGTCCCCAGTGCCTTATAAATCAATTCACAAACCCTAGCATCAATTTTTATCTAAGACACAGGCCAAGTATAGATCAAGAAAGGGGGGGGGACCCTCTCCAGGAGGGATTTGTATACTCAAAACATATGTTTGGAAATTTTATGGTAGTTACAGTTGCCCCCAAGAAGACTTTATAAACTTAGAAAAACCCTTTCCTTTCATTCATTTAAGAATTACTTGAACCTTTTTTTTTGTAATACTAAGTTTCAGTGATGCTTTTACTAATGCTTGACATATGTAATGTAGAGGAGAGGTATGAATGTCAATCTAAAAGTTCAAGGGAAACAACTAATTCACAGTTTTATAACTTAAGCCTCATCACATAGTTGATATTTGGGTTATTTTCTAAAACTCTAAAAGTTAGTTTGATGGTTTATATTCTGATTTAGAATTGGCATTTTAGGTATTTTTTAAAAATGTAATTTCGTGAGTGTCGTGCTCTGGCAGTTTTAGTGTGGAATTAGCCAAAGAGAGTTTTATAGCAATAAGAGATGTCTTATTTAAGGAGCCTGCTAGTACTCTACCTTTTATTCTTTTACTTCCTACTGCAAAACAACCGAAAACTAGAAACTATACCCCAGGGAACTAGATCTCAAGTATGGTCAGAAACTATTGGGACATACATTGTTTAGTTCTTAAGTAAAATAATATTCATTCCGCTCTCTCACTAGAGAACCTATTGGGTTGGTTTTAAAATGAATCAATATGTACCTGGATTGCTTTTTAATGCCAAGGAGATAGCTAGTAATTCTAAAACCTGACTATCACCAGTTTATTGCCACACTATGAGTATAATTCCAAATTACAAGGCAAGCAGAAAAATAGAACAAAAAGCCAACATTCTTGCCTAGGAAGGCAATTGTGAGCTTGCTCAGAGGCTAAACTTGGTTTATAAATTTAGGTCTCCTGGTAATAATGATTTAATATTATTGTAGGAGCATGAGCAAAGAACTACTAGTGTCAGGAATAAGGGATTATATATTATTTATATGACTTTTTTTTTATTATTGGTGCTTTTCTTCCATGACAAGTAAAGTGCTTTTTAAATATCCTCCTGGCAATGCTGAAAATTCCTTTGTTATGTCAGTTCCTTTCCTCAGATGGAGAAAGTGAATTAATAGCGTATTATTTGCCAAAGGCCATATTTCTCGGATTCCTCCTAAGTGTAACAGGATGGTGCTGAGGCAAAATACAGAAGTCTATCATCCCACCTCATTTCCATCTGCAGTTAACACGTTAACCCCAGCCACAATATCTGCAAGCCCACTAATGTGATTTATTATGTCACAAAGGATGTCTTGTAGTGAGGGACCCAAACTAATTCTAGCCATGTTGAAAATTACAGAAGTAATTTAGGTAAGTAATTTTCTGTTGTCTTATATCACTAAACCAAGAAAAGAGCCTGGTGCAGCTGGACTCAAAGATAACTAAGTCAGAGCTGGAAACATCATAATAATGCCTTCTTATTGACCATCTCTAATTCTGTTTTCATCTGCTGGTCACATTCCTTTATCTGGATAGATAGCAGTGCAGTCAGTACATTAAATTAGAAGGGCTTCCCAGTTAAATATGTGACATCCACATTAACATCAAAATAACCAATTTAGAAAAATTTACCAGCCGGAAAACTGGTCACTTATAGGCCTTTTACAGCATTTTTTTTTTTTTTTTTTTAAATACAAGAAAGGAAAAGAAACCTAGAGAAGAACGTTGATTGTCCAGGTTTGGGTCACATGCTCATCCCATTGGCCAATGAATCTGCTGCTAAAATCAACAGGCCAAACCAATAGTAGGGATTTGAGAGAATATGGCAGAAGCTGTTCCCTAAAGTTATAATAAGAGTTCCTAATCCTAAAGACGAAGAGGTATTTCTGGAGGAATCAAACATAGATGACCACTCAAATTCTGAAGTGAAACTTCTGACCAGTAAAGGCCCTTTTATTGTCTGTAAGATATCAGAGAAATTAAGTTATGGACAAGAAAAAGAATGAAGTATGAAAAATTAAACAGATTTAGAAAGCGTGAGTCATAGTTAGAGGAAGCCATAGAAGGCTCTTACAGCACCTGTCAAAGTAGTATTAATAAATATAAGTCTCAATAAACATTATTTGATGAGGATAACCAAAAATTATCTAGGTGATTAGCAATGCAATCAGCAAACTAAATTAGATGGACTTCCCAGAAAACATACACCATGCATATTCATATGAAAATAATTAATTCAAAGGATTAATGACACTTCAAAAAGGGAGAACTAATTAGAATAATAATTTAAAATACAACTCATTAACATTGATTAGTTTTACAATAGCTTAAAGAACAAGCCTAAAAAAAAAAGAAATGAGAAATAGTAAGTAAAAGATATGGGGAAAAGTCAGGTAACAAAATGCAAAAAATTATAATATCTGAAATTACCTTTTTTCAAAAAAATTGTCAGTCTTTCTGTAAGTAAATAAAAAAATGGGAAACAGAAAATAAGTATAAAAATCTGGTGTTTTGGTAATTTGTATTCAATTGTTAAATAACAACCTCAATAATTGTAGACAAAAAATATAAAACTTTACTTTCTTTTCAACAAAGGTGAAAGAACCATAATAATCCAGGGAGACAGCGATGCAAATTAAGTATAATACAAAGTAGATCATTAGTAATATCCAATATTTATAACAATTTGTGCAAGAATGAAACAATTTTATATCATTTATATCAAGTATGAGAAATTTACATTTTTAATTCACTTTTTTTAAAACTAAATGAAAAATATATTAAAAACCCACATTAATTTTTTGTATCTTTGTCAATAATTGTTCTCAAGGCTAAAATTTTTCTGTGTGAACATACAAAGCAAATTCGATTTTAATGCACTTTAAAAATTGAACAACTAATTAGTTCTCAGAAGCCAATTGTCTGTAATTGAGCTTTTTTTAAAAAAAAGAAAAATTAGCTTCATATTTAAAGCACCCATATCCTCAGAGAATTTAGTAATTTATTTTCCATGGTACCATCCATAATTGAAAATTTTAATTAGAGAAATATTTTTTATGTTTATCCCAAATCAAATGACCAAATCAGAGTCCAAATTTCAATACAAAATAAAACTTTTCATATATATTAGGGCTTAATTATACGATATATTTATGATGATGTGATATGTTAAAATTTATTTTACTCTGCAAGTAGTATTTTAACATAAAAAAAAATTCACCTTAAAGAACTGTACAACTAATATAAGATTTGTTGGAATATTCCATTGCCTTCTGTCTGGTCCTCCTGCTTCTGACCTGTAATTTTATTGTCTGTTCTCAGCACAGAAGTCCAAACCTGATTCATACAATTCATATAATGCCTTTTGGCACAAAGCCCTGCCAGGATTCTCCTTTTCACAGAGTCTTTGCAGTGTCCTCTGAGATCCTGCCTGTCCTGGTTTGCCTCTCTTAGACCCCACCCCTCCTGCCCCTCTGTCACCTGTTGCTGCACCAGGCCACACCAGCTTCCTTCCTACTCAGCTTCCAAGGAGAAGTGAGTGCTGGCTGCCTTTATTACTCAGATGTCACCTTTGTGGTGAGGCTGACTGCCATCATCACTTCTAAAACCGAATCCTGCCAGACCCAAACTCCTTACTATATGCCCCGCCTGCTGAATGTTTCCCATGGCACTGATTTTCTAATCTACATTTATCTTCTCATTTAGTTATCATGTTTTTTCTTTATTGTCTCTCTCCCCAGGCTAGAACATAGACTCCAACTGAGCAGTTTCTGTTTTTTTCCCTGACCTGTCCCCAGGATCTGGAGTGCATAGTGTCTATCTCAGGCAACTCTCAAGTACAAGATTAAGTTGTCTTTGGGATAGATCCTCTCCAGGATCTAGTCTCCAGGGCTTGGCCCTTGCTCTTTCCTCAGCTGTCACTAAGGTGACCAGGTTTGCATGGCACACTCTTCGAGGCACAATCTGACAGCCCCTTGCTTTGTGCCCTGCCTGTGCTCTCTCACCAATTGTCCCAGGGCTCCTTTGTGAAATAGAGTCACTGGCAAGCCTGGCACACTGTGTGCCAAACATACACAACCCAGGAAGCACAGGGAAGTTTACAGCCTCACTATTAAGAGGCAGGAAACAGCAAATAAATTTTTCCTTATTCAAACATCAGATGAAGTAATCGTTTATATGACTTCTCAGAAGGTAGTTGTATGAAATTCAGCAGTAACACCTCCTTGACACTGAATGGTGGCCAGATTAGTTGTGTACTCCTGCAGGGATTTTCTCTCCTTTCCCACCTCACCACTCTCTTCCCTCATTTCTGCTCCCTGGGACTGCACCCCTGAAAAAATAGCTTTTAACTCAGACTCTGTTTTCTGAAGAACCTAGATTAGGACAGTAGTTACTAAAAGACTTATTTATTGAATAAATTAACATTAATTTATAATATCTAATAGAGGCATAGAGATATTGAGTGGGTTACATTTATGCTAGGACATCCAAGAAATCACATATAACATCGAGCCTAAAGAATGAGAAAATATCAGAGTTCTCATTGTAGCTCAGTGGGTTAAGAACTCGATATAGTGTCCATGAGGATGCAGGTTGCCTGGCTTCACACAGTGGGTTAAGGATCCAGCATTGCCGCAAGCTGCATAGGTTGCAGATACAGCTTGGATCCAGTGTTGCCATGGCTGTGGTGAAGGTCTGCAGCTGCAGCTCTGATTTGATCCCAAGCCTGGGAAATTCCATATGCCGCAGGTGAGGCCCTTAAAAAAAAAAAAGAAAATATTTATATGTGAGTCAGCTTATATCAAGACAATTGAGATAAAAGTGCTACATTTTCTGTTTGTTTCTTGGACATAAAGACAAGATAAGAAGCCATAAATATTCAGCGTAAGACATCTGGAAACCCTCAGTACTTTACCAGAAATGTTTTTATTTTGAGCTTCTAGCGACTTTGCAGACAACCATCTTTAGTCCACTAGTTTCAGAAAAAACTCTTAGAACTCAACATGAGTTTGTATTGACTCTTGTTTATATGACTTTTTTATTCTCTAGATATTTTACCTTTTTCTCAAGTAGTTTAATTGTTTTCAAAGATAAATATGGTCAGTCTGTGATATTAGAATAAACTATTGCATACATTCTAATGAGGTAGTATCTACATATTAATTTAAGACATATATCTTTTACTAGTATGATGACTGAGATTTGTTAAACATATGTCCTATCAGACAAATAAATCTCCTTGTCTTCAATGTTTTGTATTTTCTACACTAACCTAAATTGTTGCACAGAATGAATGCCCCTAACAGGAAAGATGGTTGTAATATTTAAGTCCAGGGTAAGCCTTTACGTATGAATGAAATGATTTTCCTGCCAGTGTAATTTAAATTTTTTAATTCTAGAGCTTTCAGTGGAAAATGTTTCCTAAAGATCTTTAGTGAGAATCAGTTATACTCTTACTTCATTTTGTACATTTAGGATTAGCATAATGATTCCCCACAGTAATACAAATTTGATATTTAAGAAAAATGTATATTCAACAATGAAATGCATATATTCCCCTAAATTACATTTTACTTCTAGCATAAGCTTAAGAATTTATCAAAAATAGAAATAAGGAGTTCTCTTGTGGCTCAATGAGTTAAGTGTCTGGCATTGTCACCACAGTTGCTCAGGTAACTGCTATGGCATGTGTCAGTCCCTGGCCCAGGAACTTCTGCAGGATGGGGTATGGCCAAAAAAAAAAAAAAAAAAAAAAATGGAGAGAATAAAAATGAATCCACATTTTAAGAAATTAAAAATTATTGTAAAGAGAAGGTTTTTTTCCATTTCAGTTGGAGAAATTAGACTCCTGCTTTCATGGGCTAGGGGTTTTATCTAAAGACATGCAAACTTAGTCAAACCCACCTATTTTATTTACACTTCTTAATATTTTAGATACCTCATTTAGGTGGAATCATACAATTTTGTCCTTCTGTGACTAGATTATCTCACTCATATCCTCCTATATTCATTCATGTTGTTGCATATGGCAAGATTTCCTTCTTTTTTTAAGGCTGAATAATATTCTATTGTATGTATATACCGCATTTTCTTTATCCATCCATCCAGCCATCCATAAACATTTAGGTTGTCTCCATATCTTGGCTATTGTGAATAATACCACAATGAAGTGGGCTTGCTGAATTATAATGTAGGTCTATTTTTACTTTTTTGAGGAATATCCATTCCATTTTTTCATACCGGCTGCCCAAATTTACAGTCCCACCAACAGTGCAGATTGCACTTATATGAGCTATCTAAAATAGTCAAAGTCCTATAAACAAAGTCTTGTTTGAATGGTGGTTTACCAGAGCTGGAAGGGGTAAGGGGGAAAATGGGTTACTGGTAAATGGGTATAGTTTCAGTTACATAATATGGTTAAGCCCTAGAGTTCTGCTCTACAATATTATACCTATACTGAACAATCCTATACGGTGTGCTTAAAGATTTAAGAGGGTAGATCTAAAGTAGTATTCTGGAGTTCCTATTGTGGCTCAGCCGGTCAAGAACTCAGCTAGTATCCATGAGGATGCAGGTTTGATCCCTGGCCTCACTCAGTAGGTTAAGGATCTGGCACTGCCTCCAGCTGTGGTATAGATCACAGATGCAGCTGGGATCTGGTGTTTCTGTGGCTGTGGTATAGGCTGGCAGCTACAGCTCTGATTCAACCCCTCGCCAGGGAACTTCTATATGCCACAGGTGTTACCCTAAAAAAAAAAAAAAAAAAAAAAAAAAAGTTCATCTAAAGCAGTCAGCACATTTCATTCCCCTGCCAGCAGGAATGGCTCAGGGCAAGCCTGTGACCACACTCACCTCAATCAGGGGGATTCTCACATCCCTTAATGATAACACTTAAATAGTGATAGCCTGGCTCTCTGGACCTGGAGGATGAATTGTATAGGTCACAAGTGGTCAGCAGCCTTCTTATTCAAGCTAGGGAAGTCAGCCCTAGTAAAAAAACCATATCACAGAGAAGAGTGCTGAAAAATAGCCAAGAAATAAACCCAAGACCTGGAAGAAATTTATTGGTAACTTTTTCTGTCTATGGAGATTTTCAGTTACCTAAGATTATAAATTCTTGTTATCATTTAGGCCAGTTTGAGTTGGGAATTATGATGATTACAGTAAAGAATCTTAATATAACAATGATTATTAATTATATTTTCAAAGATTTTCTTTCCTTTTCCAAGCCTTGTTGTTTCTCAATGCACTTTAAAAATCAGTGCATTCTAGGAGTTCCTGCCCTGGCACAGTAGGTTAAAGCTGTGGCGTTGCCACAGCTGCAGCATAGGTCACAGCTGTGGCTCTAATTCAGAGAATTTTCATATGTTATGGGTGCAGCAATAAAATGAAAAAAAAGAAAAATGCATTCCAGCTTTCAGTCAGTAAAAGGTTTGATTGTTTAGCAATAAAGCACAGATATAAATTGAAATGTATCTATGCCCTCATTCAAGAAATATTTTTAGAACACAATAGGCAGCTTAAAGAACTTGAACTCTAAGCCATAAATGACATCATTAGATGCACCGTTATATGTTGAATATCCCAGGCATTGTTCTAAGCCGTAATATTTTAAGAGACCACAGATTCCTACAATATACATTTACTCTGTCTTTATTTTCAGTTTATTTACTTACCACACATGTGGTGTATAAATTCAGAGATGTGATCCAGAGTGTAAAGTGATATCATTGCAATTATTACTTGAGTTTTAACCAATTCAGTAACTAAATGAATAGTTACTGAGTAAAATAATATTTAATTTTAAATCTACAATTAAAAGAGAAACTTTCTTCATTTCATATAGTAGCTGGTAGGTTATCCTCCCATTTTAAACCAGTAAAGGACTAAATTTAGTCATAGGCTACATATTAAGCAGAAGAAATGGTAATAAGTTCACAGCCAGTGGTAGAAAAGGATCAAATGAGACCTGGGGCAGTAGGAAGTAAGTCACTGCCTTTATGCACATCCATGCCTCCTTGTGCTCTGTTCTCCTGCCCACCTCTCAGTTTAGAGATTTAAAAAAATAAATAAAAAGACAAATCTAAGATGAAAAGGGACATAATGAGTATGGAAGTAGTGTATGAACTGCCTCTTAAGAGTGAGGTCATCTTTATTATTATTGTTATGGTGGTCATTAATTGCTGTGGCATGGATGGTGTTACCCCTGCCCCCTCCAACACACACATTTGTTGAAGTCTTTATCCCTGGTACCTATGAATAAGAACTGGCAAATAAGGGCTTTGCAGAGGTAAAGACAAAGTTATACTGGATTAGGGCGTGTCCTGAATCTAATGACAGTGCTCTTAGAAAAATGGAGAGATGTGGAGTCAGGGGAGAGAGCCATGTGAAGACAAGGCCAAGTTGAGTGACAGCTAGAGTTCAGTGACAGCAAGGAGGGGAGCAGCCACCAAAGGCTGGGAAGGAGCAGAGAGAATTCTTCCTTGGAGCCTTCAGAAAGAGCATGGCCTTGCCCACGCCTTGATCTCAGACTTCTACTAGCCTCCAGAACTGTGAAAGAATACATTTCTGTGGTTTTAAGTTATTCTGTTTGTGGCAATTGGTAACGGAAGCCCTAAGAAACAAACACATTAATCTAAAGAGAAGCAAATTGCTCGGGAGGTGCTTCCTGCCTTGAGCCCATGCCTCCTGGGTACCCTAAGCCTTCCTGAATCAAGACCTGTTATTTTCTCTTAGAAGTTATTTATTCTAACTACAGGGAAAATCGGTAAATGATTTTGCTTTTTTCAGGGTGGCACAGTTTAGAGACACAAACCTAATGAGGTTCTGTGTAGACAGGATCAACACTTGCTTCCTTTGATCTCTCCTGGCTCCTCCACTGTGACCCACTCATTGATGTCTGAAACCTCAGCCCTGTGGTACCTGAAGGATTCCAGACCAATGCAGATGGCTCTAAAACCTCCTCAGTCCGCCTCTGTAGCCCTGGTTGTTTGTCCAAGCTAGGAATTTGGATAACGGGTGTTATCCTCAGCCTGCACTTTATACCTTAATTCCTTCCTCCTTACAGTCAGACCAGTGGTCCAGGCTCGCTCCTGGGCTAACATCCTTCATCTCCATCCCAGCATCCACTTACCATCATGACTCCATAGAAGAAGCAGAGCCAAAGGGGCACCTCAACAGGCTCCTGTTGCCCCAGACCTTGGTGTGGGCTAGACCATGAAAAGCCCCAGAGGGACATCAGCAGGAGAGAAGAGGGTGAGATCAGGGTGCTTGTCTTCTTGCTTTCTCCATGACAGGGCACTGCCAGCTGGGACCTTCACCAGCAGTAGCCCCCTTCTCTCCATCTCTACACAGCTCTCTATATTAGGTTCCAGGATCTGTTGTCTCCCTTCATGTCTTAGGCAGGCGACCTGAACTACTGCGGTGACAATACCAGATCTTTACCTTGCTGGATCCCAAAACTATAATTTAACCCCAAAAGTGTAATTTACCTTTGAAGAGTATTGTTGAGATTTAATTGACAAACCATAAATTTCACCCTTTTTAAGAAAATATCCAGAGTGTACAACCATCACCAAAATCAAATTTTAGAACATTTCCATCACCCCCAAAAGTCCCTTTGCATTCACTCCCCATTCTTACCACCACCACCAGCACCCTGCCCCCGGGTCCAAGGTCATCACTAGTCTACTTCTTTATAAATTTTCCTTTTCTTGACATTTCATCAAATGGAATTGTACTGTATGTGGACTTTTGTTTCTGGCTTCTTTTACATAGCATAATGCTTTTTTAGCATTTAGTTTTAGTACTCTATTCCTTTTTGTTGCCCAGTAGCTTTCTGTTGTATGCATATGATGCATTTTTTTAATCCATTTGCTGATTGGTGGATCTTGAGGTGGTTGTTTCCACGTTTTAGCTATTATGAATACTGCTGCTATGAACATTCATGTACAGGGCCTTATGTGGACGTGGTTTTATTTCATTTGGGTATATAACTAGAAGTAGAAAGTCTAGCTTGTATGGTAAACTTATATTTAACTATTTAAGAATCTGCTGGGGGTTCCCTTTGTGGCTCAGTGGTAATGAACGCGACTAGTATCCATGAGGATGCAGGTTCGATCCCTAGCCTTGCTTATTGGGTTAGGGATTCAGCATTTCTGCGAGCTGTGGTGTAGGACAAACACACTTGGATCTGTCATTGCTGTGGCTGTGGTGTAGGCTGGTAGCTGCAGCTCCAATTTGACCCCTAGCCTGGGAACTTTCATATGTTGTGGGTGCAGTCCTAAAAGACAAAAAATAAAATATGTACATAAAAAAATAAGAATCTGCCGAACTGTTTTCCAAAGTGGCTAAACCATTTTGCATTCCTACACATAATGTATGAGAGCCCCCATTTCTCCACATTCTCACTCACACTTGCTATTGTCTACCTTTTGAGTTATAGCTACTGTAATGAAGTGATACCTTAGTAGGGTTTTAGTCTGCATTTTTCTACTGACAAATGACAGTGAACATCTTTCCATGTGCTTAGTGTACTTAATGACCATTCGTCTTTGTTCTAATGTCTATTCAAGTATTTTCCTCTTTTTTCATTTGGATTATTTGTCTTGTTATTGTGGCTTTTTTAATACTTTCTGGATACAAGTTCTTTATTTTTTTTTTTTTAGGACTGCACCCACAGCATATGGAAGTTCACAGGCTAGGGATCAAATCTGAGCTGCAGCTGCCAGCCTACACCACAACCACAGCTATGCCAGATCTGAGCTGAGCTTCATCTGCAACCTATGCCACAACTCACAGCAATGCCAGATCCTTAACCCAATGAACAGGGTCAGGGATTGAACCCATGTCCTCATGGATACAAGCTGGTTCATTACTGCTGAGCCACAACAGGAACTCTTGGATACAAGTTCTTTATCAGATATAAGGTTCATAAATATTTCTCCCAGGCTTTCATCTGTCATTTTATCTTCTTAATATAATTTTTATACCACATATATGTATATTTATATGTGTATATATACATATATATGTATGTGTGCATGTTTCTATGTGTGTATTTATGTATGCATATCATAGATAAATTATATATATATATAAATTTGCCATGCCCATGGTCTTTGAATCTTATACATTATCTATCTTCAGTCAGAGTCAAGCCAGATTCTGTATCTTTCCTTCTAACCTGCCCTCAATTTGCATGAAATTGAAGGGTCTAATCTTGAAACTTTGGGTCTTAAAGACACTCAGAATATCTCCCTGTCTCCCGTAAATTAGCCCATGCACTAAATTTAGAAGAAAAAAGCCAAATAATGGCACTATTTCTTAGTACTGGCATTGTCATATTTGTGTTGAGAAAAGTTCATCTTCATATCACTTTACTGCCATGAGCCTAAAGAGCAATAATCCATCATCACCATCATAGTCCTTACTGTTTAACATTAAGACTGTTCAAAACACAAAAAGTCTATCATTCTCCACATTGCTATGTAATTTTTCTTTTATATCATAAGCACCATTTTACATACCAGAAGCAACAAAATAAATATATGGTAATTATTCCTTACACTATGATTTTCTTATTTAAAATCATCACTTGCTACACAATTTACATAACCATTAACTGCAAGTACAGGAAGATTTAGACTATCTAAATGAAATCTTTCTCACTTTTCCTATCAAAGTACTTTGGATCACCCAGCAGGACATCCTCTACTGCTCATATAATTTTAGAAAATTATGAAATAACCTATTTGTGTGCCCATGGTGGGGAGTCTAAAGGAAGCTCTCTGTTATTTTATAAACTGCGGTTCTACTACTTTAGCAAAAATTTTATGACATTGTGAATCAAAAAAAAAAAAAAAAACCGCATTATTGGATCCAGGAAATATGTCACTAAATTAAAGTAGAACATTGTGCTACTAAGAGATTTTTAAGATACAATATATTAACAGGCTACGTTTACAGAGAAAAAGGTAAATTAAAGTCAGTTACATCACCAGGCTCTGTTCCCCGATTAATTTTTTAACTCACCCCAAACTTAGATAGAAGGGCAGGAACACTTCCTTTGCTTTGATGCTATGCATGCCTCCCTAGAACACTTCGTGGGCCAGCTTCGCCCTATCCCTACTCGTAGCAGCTCAGGAGATGGTCCTATAATTAGATAGTATGCATTGTGATAAAACTGATAGGTGGACATATCCAAGGCAAGCGATAGACTGAAAAAATAACCTAAGGTATAGATTACTGTTATTGGATTGCTTGTGGGTATGAGAAAATATCAGAGCATAGAAAAGAATACTTACCTTTTATTTTAGCTTAGATTTGCTTTCTGCAAACTTTTAGAGTTAAAAAAAGAATGAATGAACTTTTAAAAAGGTTAAATATGGCAAAAAAAAAATCCAACCTAAATAAAATAACTAAAATCAGAGCTGATCATTCTTGTAACTTGAGAAGATCAAAATGAAAATAAGGGGAGTTCCTATCATGTCTCAGTAGGTTAAGGACCTGACTGTAGCAGCTCTGATCACTGTGCAGGCATGTTCGATCCCCTGTCCTGCACAGTGGGTTAAAGAATTCAATCCCTGGCCCAGGAACTTCTGTATCCCACGAGTGCAGCCTTAAAAAAAAAAAAAGGAAAATAAGGGTAAAATATTCTCCCTAATTTTGGTTTGTTTTTTCTCTCTGCTAGAAAACTTTGTATAGGTTTACAGGCTCTTTTTTTTTTTTTTGCCTTTGTTAGAACATTTCCTCCCTCCGTCTAAGCCCTTTCCTTGCTGGCTTCCACCAATGCCTCCAGATCTCAGAACAACATGAGAGCCTGGTCTCCCTGTAAGGTCTTTTGGACAAGCAGACTTATAGACTGGAGCATTCTATATCTGTGTCCAGGAGCAGGCACAGTGATTAGCACAGAACAGCACTCACTAAACACTTTATGGGTGAACAAATACATGAGTTCACATTATTTGTGAGCAGTAAGCTAGGAAGACTGAACATAACAAAGGTGGAAGCAATAATGAATATTACAGGGAATTAATTTATACTTAATAATTTAATAGTATAATTAATTGGTATTGTGGTACATGCTAATCAATCATAAATGGTAATGGATTTACATAAAATAGCATGCTGTTTTCCTCTCACATAGCCTTGCCACAGCTTCTTTGAATTAAAGAGGAGAAAGAAGTAGGGACATGGGGAATGAAGAGTCAAGTACACATGAAACCTTTGGACTTCCCTGCCTCTGAATTTTGTTGAAAAGAATCTTGAGTTCTGACCCCCAATCTAGGAACAGAGGCCTTATCTTTCCCAATGTGATTTCAGGAGAGGGAAATTATTAATTATTATTAATCAAATAATCACAGAAATAAATATACACCTGCAATGATGATATGTTTTGCAAATGAGAGGTTCCCGTACCCTGAGTTTAAGGCAGGGGCAATGGGAAAGCCCTGACTTTTCAGAGGGCTGTTTTCTCCTAACTAATTCCTTAGCATCCCTTTGTTTGCATGAAGGAGACTGGGGTTGATGGAAGCACATCTTCTTTGTACAGCTGGAATCTACACATTGGGGAGGAGCTGGGATTTAGGTTCTCAGTGTAAAACTGCTCCCTATCAACACTTTTTGGAAATTAACCACAAACCAAAATCTATTTGATTTAACAAACAAAGCTAAAAAGAACAAAAGTAAAAGTAATAGTCATGTAAATATATTCATTCTCTTTCTGAGACTGAGTCTAGAAATCCCAATAAGTGGAGAAATCCTTGAGTAACATCAGTGTCATACGGCTGCCAGCCCTCCCTGACATGTAAAGATCATCAGAGTCTTTTCCCAGGTTATAAAGAACAGGACCCCCCCCCATACGTGTCTATGTAATTCCGGTTTTAAATCATTTCATAATAAAATTTCTTGTAATAATCGTCTATATTTAGCAAGATATGAAAATTGCTCTCCTTCAGGAATTCACATTTATGCCCAGTTGTTTGCTGATATTCAGAATTGCAGAAGCCTTTTATTTTCTTTAAAAAATAACCTAAAATACTCTTTTTTTAAATTTTTTTTATTAAGGTATGATTGATTTACAGTGTTTCCTCAATTTCTGCTATACAGCAAAGTGACCCAGTCATCCATATATATATACATTCTTTTTTTTTTAAATGCACTTTTTTTCAGTCGTTCAAAGAAATTTTTCCCAAGGGAAATAATCTTAAGTTAAAAATTACATTGCGATTTCCCCGGTGGCTCAGTGGGTTAAGGATACGGTGTTGTCACTGCAGCAGTTTGGGTTTCTGCTATGGTGCACGTTTGACCCTTGGCCCCAGAACTTTCACATGCCTCAAGCTCAGCCAAAAAAAAAAAAAAAAAAAAATCACATTGTATTAAATGCAATTGCTAAGATAATTACCCCCAAGATAAACCGCTTTTGTTCCATTTGGGGTTCTTACCTCTGTTACAGAGCAGCCTACTGAAGGCAGACAAATATTTGCTCCCCTTTGGGTTTGCTATACCATAATTCTCAGTTGGCACCAGTTTTCTTGATTAGCTGTGGCCAATCAAATCCTTAGATAGCTGTTACATATGTATATTCACAAGTGGTCTGTCATGTTACCAGTAGTACACATGCTTCCCCTGCAGGAACACGTGGTTCTTTATATCATCTGAGAACTTTTAAAAAATGGTAGCATTGCATTTTCCTCAGTTTTTCAGAAGAGGGATGGGGAGTGTTGATCTAAACTTGACATTTCAATTTACAAATTTTATGCCACTTTATTAAAGCAACAGTACATGTATTAATGAGTCTCTCTTACACGGATTTTTTTATGTGAAAGGAATGAAATCATTATAATGATATTCCCCAAGACCTGTATAGTTGTGTTTATTTCCCAGGACACTTAGTGGCTATAAATAAGTGTGAGCCCATCTTGGCAATGGAACAGCAATCCTGGCATCATTCACAAGAGCCAGTGTTGTTCCAGAAGATTTCCCCTGCCAAAAGATAGGAGGGAACCCCAAGAGGAAACACGTTACTAAGAATCCTTTCATCAACCAGTATATAGGCTGGCTGTCTGGCAGGTATGCACAACTCCTTGTCAAAGGTGTGTTATATCAAATATCTGCACATATTCTGTCCTTTATTCTGAAACATCCCATAACTAGAAAGGCAAAAATACATGAAAGCAGAAAATACCTGCATTGAAAAGATAAAAACTACCTTTAGATTTAAACTAGTTCAAAGAATCCAGCAGAGGGCCTCAAATTCAGGCCTTCAGTCTAATAGTTAAAAAGAAAAAAAAAAAAAAAGGTTGGTTTTAACTCTCTCTTGGATAAGCAAGCATTCTACTACAGAAGAAGCTGGAGTCAGACACAAAGAGTAAAGAGCAAATGTATTTATCCTCCATATCCCAGGAATGCTTTGACTTGTTAAATATTAAAATCTATCAGGTGTGCAATAAGAAGTCTATATAATTGCCTTAGAAAAATGATGCACTTCATAGGAGTGAACACACTAACTTGGGCGTTTCATGTAATTGAATCCAGTGTCCAATTTTTTCAGGAAAATAATAGCACATGTACTGTACTTATCTAATACATGTGCTATGATTTCTGAGGTGCTACTCAATTTGAAATGATTTTTCTGACCCCCTAAAAATCATTAGGAAATAAGATCTAAATCTATTCTTTAAATTACTTTGTTCACTAGAGGTTGCAATTGTTGAATGGACAAGAATTAGTAGAATTCCTCAAATCATTTTTCATTTAGCCACAAAAATAGACAAGAGGTGTTAGACTACTGGGTCCAGACTTGGTTCTACCCTGTAACAGTTCTGGGAACTTGAGCAAGTGACTTGTCTCAGTTTGTACTTCAGTTTTATTGTTTTCAAAATCAAATGATAGTAGTATAAATAATAGTACTTACTTCATTATTTTTTTAGCTAGTATTAAATTACTTAATACCAAATAAAAGTTACTAGTGTGAACTAGAAGAAAAATCTGACAACAGGAAGTCTGGCATTAAGGCTCCCATATCCAAGGGGCTTTTATTTCTTGCTATAGCAATTTCTCCTGTGGATGTGGAATTCTGTGATTCAGGCTAAAAAGCTGTAGGATTAAAAGGAATGGCTCAAATGGAAAGTAAAACTCGGTTGATATTGAAAAAATATATTACTATGTTTTCCATCATAGCTGTAGTTTTAAATCCATCTACACCAGGACACGAGGGTCAATTTTTAGTCGTTTTTCTGTCCAGGACACCCAATGCTGTGTTTGCACATAGTAAGTGTTCACTAAATAGCCACTAAATGTTTGTTGAATAAGTAGAATGAAAGACTGAATGAATTAATGAACTTACCCTTTGCTCACATGGTCCCTTCTCTAAGCGCTATCTTGTGGAATGTCTCAGAAACCAGAGTACTTTGTCCATGGTTAACAAGGGGGTATTAAGTCCTCAAAAAAGACTCTTAATTATTGCTGTTTGCTAGATGACCTGAATATATGAGTGAGTACATACAAAAGAGTGA
Organism: Sus scrofa; assembly: GCF_054392235.1. NCBI lineage: Eukaryota > Metazoa > Chordata > Mammalia > Artiodactyla > Suidae > Sus > Sus scrofa. The sequence continues at coordinate 45,642,699 of NC_139383.1, read as the reverse complement.
GTGAGTCAGTAAAAATTAATTGAGAATTGCAAGTCGTTGACAGAAAAGTACTCAAGGAGAGAGATGTTCTTATACAGCTGCTTTAGTTCAGAGAGATGGAGGGAAGGAGGAGGGGGTGAGGGTGGGAAGAAGGGAAAGAGTGAGAGAGAGGGAGAAAGAAAATCACCTCCTCCTTAGTTCCATGCAGGCAGAGCCGAGAACCCTCCAAATCACTGTCAGGCATTTAGTCTGTTACTTGAATAACTAGGTTTCTGAACAACTTATTTTTCTTCTTAGGGTTTTTTCTCAGCAACAATATCAGTTTGTTTAATCAAAAATATCTCTTCTACATGGAAAAAGATGAGAAATTTAAGTGCTGTTATTAATTTATTCAATTATTCAAAAGAGATTTATTAAGCACCTGCACCTCCCACTCTAACTAGCTCTGGAATAAACTAGTGAGCAAAACAGACCAAAATACTTGCATCCTGGAGTGCACATTAGTGAGAGGAAGACAGTTTTGTAAATATGTTAAATATGATGTGAAAGGCTAGTTGGTGCCATGCAGAAGCCTAAGGCAGAGTACAGGGACAGGGACTTGCAAGCAGGAAGGAGAGGGGGTGATAGTAATTTTAATGGGGCCATCAGCATGGACCACACTCTGAAGGTAGTATTTGAGCAACAGCTTGAAGTAAGCAAGAGATCAAGCCACAGCAATATCTGGGCAAAGATGTTGTGGTCCACAGAGAAATTAAATAACAGAAATCTACACTATAAAATCTAAATCTGTATCAGTTTCCGCCATCAGCTTTAAATGTGGATAAAAACATGTTATCTGAGAGGAATAAGCATAAAGTCTTAATTATTCCTTTTTTACTTTTAATAATAACAACAACACCTTATAACCAACATATTATAAGGTGCTTGCTTGACATGTATAGTTTTTAAGCCCTTAAAATGATTTTTGAAGTGGGTATTATTGTTGCCTTTTAATAGGTAAGAAAAAAGTAACAGTCACAAATACGAGGTGAAAGTCACAAAAACTTGTAAGAATTCAGCAAAGGTAACTTTTCAAAATTAGCTAGTAAATCATGGCATCATCTGCAAGTGTATGCAAAGGATTTTTCTGAGTCCCACATTTATTTCCACCAACACTTCATTATATTCTGATGGGAATAGGATATAGCTAGCGAGGCACTTAACTCAAAAAATTGAATGAGGCACCCAAAAACTTGGAAACCAATATAAAACATATTTTAAAAATCAAAATTAATACAGGAATGCTCACTTTTCAATCAGTCACACCAAGAACTTTTACACCCCCAAAAAAGGTCTGGGCTGGTTAGAAATGCTTAACTCCTTCAAGATACCCACGAAATAAAATTAGGCCTGGGTCAATGTTTCTAATGACTAGCTATTGCCTCAAATTGCATGTTAGATACAGCATAACATTAACTGTGTGTATTTATTCATTACCCTCTCCAGGGCTGGCCCTAGGCTAAATTGTAAAGCAGGTTAAACTTACCCTGCCTCTCTCTGTAATACATGCAGGCACGCATCTCCTCACCAACTACCAAAATCCCTGCTCACCTGACCTTTGGCCTTACCAGCTCTCTGGGAAGCTCATCAGACTTCCCCATCTCCCCAATAGAGGTAGGCCCCCCAGCTGTGTACTGCCACAGGACCTCCAGTTAGGTAGCTGTGTCTGGAAAACAGTCCCTTATAGTAAGCTGCCCTGAAGAGTGATGTTCAATAGTATTTTAATGGGTTTTCATGGCCAGAATATTAGCATTTTTACAGAGGCTGCAAAAAAAAAAAAAAAAAATCTGGCCATGGATGTATGCAAAAAGAAATCATCATAGCATACCTTTATTGGAGCAAAAAATTATATAGATGGTATACTGTTAGCTCTAAATTAATCCTATGAGTATAAGAAAACACTTAATTTTTTAAATTGTACTTAAGAAGTTATGTTTAAGTGATGGGAAAAGACATCATTTTTGGCATTTTCTATTTTCTTATGAGTACGTATTTGTTTATTGTGAAATATTATATTCATATAAACAAAGCATAAAGGATAATGACTATCAAGTAGCAAGCTTTTAGCTTTAACAAATCTTTACATTTTTCCATATTTACTTTAAAATCTATGTGAAGTATAATAATAAAGACGAAATTTAAACCTCCAATAAGACCACTTTGGAATCACTTTTCCTGGAGGTTATGTTTATTATTACTTTATAAATTGTTAAATCAATTAAATACAGGCCCCAAACAATAAGAAATATCATTTTGGAAATTTTCATACATTGTATAAATCCTATTATCCTGTATGTATCTATTGACAATCTGCTGTTTTAGGTCAACTATTTTTTTGTGGGTTGGTTTTTTCAATTGAAGTATATTACATTTACAATTTTGTGTTAGTTTCAGGTGTACAGAAAAGTGAGTCAGTTGCACATATACATATCTATTCTTTTTCAGATTCTTTTCCCATGTAGGTTATTATAAGATATTGAAATATATCAAGGACCTGCTGCTTATTTTATATATAGCAGGTGAGGGTCAGCTTTTTAAAACATCCATTTTGAGTCATGTAACTCTTATTTATTCATTTTCATTCATTTGTGTATTTTCTATTGTTTTCTCCATAGAACCAATGCCATAATTTTTTCTTTAATTTTGTAAACATCTCCTTGTGCATGTGCAATTTCTCTGGAATCAGAAACTAAAAGTGAAATTGCTGGTCAGAGTGTACAAACATCCATGATTTTGCAAGAAAGTTTTCTCTCACAGTGATCTGTGTTCTAATCTGTGAAAGAGGAAAACCAAGTGTCTCTCCCTATCATCACCGGCAGCTGGTATTGTCAGTCTTATTAATTTTTGCCAACTACAGGATGTGAGAAGGTACTTCACAGTTGTTTTAACTGGCATTTCCCTGAAAATGTGTGAAGTTTAAAATCTATTCATATGTTAATTATCCATTTAGATGTTCTCTTCTATTAATTATGTGTGTGTATCACATTCTATATTTTGTGATGACAAAGATACTTTATGCTGCTGAAAATACCTAACATTGATTCCTTAGGTAATTGGAACTTAAAGAATTCCTACCTGGCCGGGGGCCTCCAGGTATCACTTAAATATATCTAGTGCTGCTTTCTCTGCCTGAGTCAAAGGTTAACATCTGACTCATCATTCGTGTGGTCTACAAATTAATGATTAAGTGTACAAGCACAAGAACCAGCCTTTCTAAGCTCAAATCCTCACTTATTACTTTTTATACGTGTGACTTTGCATAAGAAACTTAGGGTCTCAGTTTCCTCATCTTGAAATGAGATAATAATATAACTCCACCCCATAATTCTAAATGCAGCATGATCATTGGGAGTATATTATATAACCGGTAATTGATGTAAAGTTAGCACACAGTAATAATGGTGGTGATGGTGATGTGTTAGATATAGCATATTTAAGTCACATGATGTCTTAGGGACCTTGAGCTGTGAGAAAAGTCTTGGGAATCACATGTTGGTTAATGTAATTAGTTTATTTCTACATGGCATGTAATTATGTTTTAAACCATTATGTTTTTCCTAATTGCCATATTTTTTTTATTGTCCATTTTTGTCCTATTAAGTGATGTCTTATTCTCCATTTCAGAGAAATTTTCTCTCCACTTACATATATGTCCCTATAAACCTTAATAAATGCTGTGAAAATGCTTTGAAACTTTTCAGTGAAAAATATTGTGAAAGTGCCATTGGTTTTCATTTTCAGATGACCCCCAAAATGTGAATCTTTAGATGCAAAACCTTGCGTTCAAAATCTTAGCAAAAATTGACAGTCTTAGAATTTGGCTCTAACTGGAAATGTCATTTGATTGCAACGCTACAAAATAATATCCTTGACCCCAGCCCTAAAATCTAGGTTATAACTTCAAGACCAGAGATATATCTTTGTAATTGACTGTGAAGCCCCCTAAGGTACTAGGAATTGAGGGATCAAGATAGAAAGTTATGGGAGCAGCATGATCTAGTTGATGCCTAAGAGCACTGAAATCTAATCACAAACTGGAAACAAGGCATATTCAACCACGATTTAAAAATAGTCTCTAACAGTTTTTTCCATGTAAGGTATTTGTAACTCATGCATCTCTCCCTCTGTTATCTATCTAGAGAAACTACCCTGAATGAATAATATGATGGACTTTCACATTTGCCATCCCCTTTTTTCTTCCTCATAACCTAAATATTATATCTCGGGAATCACCATTTTTATCAGGTGCCCTGCACAGATCCCTGTCCACACCCTATCCTTCTTCCACACTTAAAGTTGCATTAGTATCTTAATGAGCCAATGCTCTTGTCATCTTTTAAGTCAAAAATTGTCCTTGAATTTGTCATAATCAAGGTTAAAAACAATTTTACAGTTCAAACTGAGCACACTCTTTAATACTACTCAGCACCTTGAACTTGGGGACAACTGTTGTTACTGGAAGGGAAGGTTAACAGTCAGCTGGAGAAGAGGCAGCAGTTCAGAATATCACAGAACGAGTATCTTCTTTGTGAAAATAATAAAAGACAGAGAAAGAGAAGTGCAAACGATTTTCATCTTTATTTTTATTATGAATCTTCTATGCACATGCTATAAGAAATTCAAATAATGCAATATTTATATTAAAACTGACAGTTTTTCATCCCTTTCCAGAGCCACCTTCACATAGCAACAGTTTTGTTTATGTGTTTTCAGGCTAGTTTTAATTCATTAGCAAGTATGCATTTAGGAGTTCCTGTTGTGGCTCAGTAGATTAAGAACCTGACATAGTGTCCAAGAGAATTTAGGTTTTATTCCTGGCCTTGCTCTGTGGGTTAAGGATCCAGCATTGCTGTGAACAGTAATGTAGGTCGCAGATGCAGCTTAGATCTGATGTTGCTACGGCCATGGTGTAGGCCAGCAGCTGTAGCTCTGATTTGACCCCTAGCCCAGGGAATTCCATATGCTGAAGGTGCAGCCCTAAGAAGAAAAAAAAAAGAAAATGTAAGAAAGGAAAAAAGAAAGTATGTAATTATATTAAAAATTTAAGTGATAATATATATACATATATGTGTATATGTGTACATATCATCCGCAACATATTTTCACTGAACCATATATTATAAATATTTGTCATATAAATACACTTTGTATAAACTACCTCCATCTCTGTAAATGCAGCAGAGCATTCTGATATATCATTCCATCATAATGCATTTATCCATTCCTCTACTGATAGATATTTGGATTCTTTACTTTTTTCTTATTGCCAAGCAGGAAAAACATTACACAGAAGTATTTGTATATTTAAGTAGAGATAGATATGTCATGTAAGCATATTTACTCAAAGCGGGGTTTCTTGGTTAGGAGACAATCATTTTAAATCTGCAAAGGAAACTTCCAAATATGTTGCACCAATTTATACTTCTACCAACAGTGTGTGAGAATGAGGGGTCCCCTGTAAAACTGTCAACTTTTGATGTAATCAAACTTTTCTAAGATTGTACCAATCTGATAGAGTAAAAAAGGTATTTCATTGAACTCTCAGTTGCATTTCTTGACATTGAATGAGGTTACAAATTTTTATTATCTTTATTGCCTATACAATGCCTTTATATCTATTGTGAAATATATGTATGTATAAGATGCGTGTATATATATGTGTGTGTATGTATGTATGGCTTTTATTTATGGAACATTTTATTGTATGGAAGTTTGCATGTTTCATGTATTCAGATATGCAAATGCCTTTGGGGATTGTGTAATTCTTAACAAGACCTTCACTTTAGACATCCCATTCTATAAAATATTTTTTTCAAAGATTATTTTATAGAGTTATTTACTTTCTTTCCTTCATATATTGTTTTGTTGCTGCTGTTTGCTTGCTTGCTGTGAACACATGCAGATGGAATGAATAATTTTACACTCTTCCTCAAGTTAGTCTTTGCTTTCAAGTTAGTTACATAAGACAGTTTCAGGGACTCTAAATCCTACCCGTTTACTTCAAGAATATAGAGTATGATAGTTTATAGGATGTTACAAGCGTTTCTCTCATACCATCATTTTAAGAAATCTTGTACTTCCTCAAAGTCCTTTATGCATAAATTTGATTCTATTTCTTTTTTTTACTTTGTTTATATATATATACATATATATAAAAAATGATTTTTATTTTTCTCCATTATAGATGGTTTACAGTGTTCTGTCAATTTTCTACTGTACAGCATGGTGACCCAATTGCACATATATGTATACATTCTTTTTTCTCACATTATCATGCTCCATCATAAGTGACTAGACATAGTTCCCAGTGCTACACAGCAGGATCCCATTGCTTAGCCATTCCAAAGGCAATAGTCTGAATCTATTAATCCCAAGCTCCCAATCCATCCCATTCCCTCTCCCTCCCCTTTGGCAACCACAAGTCTATTCTCCAAGTCCATGATTTTATTTTCTGTGGAAATGTTCAATTCTGCCATATATTAGATTCCAGATATAAGTGATATCATATGGTATTTTTCTTTCTCTTTCTGACTTACTTCACTCAGTATGAGAATCTCTAGTTCCATCCATGTTGCTGCAAATGGCATTATTTGTTCTTTTTTATGGCTGAGTAGTATTCCATTGTGTATGTATACTACATCTTCCTAATCCAATCATCTGTCAATGGACATTTCGGTTGTTTCCATGTCTTGGCTATTGTGAATAGTGCTTCAGTGAACATGCAGGTGCATGTTTTTCAAGGAAAATTTTGTCCAGATATATGCCCAAGAGTGGGGTTTCTGGGTCATATGGTAGTTCTATGTATAGATTTCTAAGGTACCTCCATACTGTTCTCCATATTGGCTGTACCAGCTTACATTCCGACCAAAAGTGCAGGAGGGTTCCCTTTTCTCCACACCTCCTCCAGCATTTGTTATTTGTGGACTTATTAATGATGGCTATTCTGACTGGTATGAGGTAGTATCTCATGGTAGTTTTGATTTGCATTTCTCTAATAACCAGGGATGTTGAGCATGTGCTTGTTGGCCATCATATATCTTGCTTGGAGAAATGTCTATTCAGGTCTTTTGCCCATGTTTCCATTGGGTAGTTGGCGTTTTTGCTGTTGAGTTGTGTAAGTTGCTTGTATATTCTAGAGATTAAGCCCTTGTCAGTTGCATCATTTGACATTATTTTCTCCCATTCTGTAAGTTGTCTTTTTGTTTTCTTTTTGATTTCCTTTGCTGTGCCAAAGCTTGTCAGTTTAATTAGGTCCCATTGGTTTATTTTTGCTCTTATATCTGTTGCCTTGGGAGAATGACCTGAGAAAATATTCAGCAAGTTGATGTCAGAGAATGTTTTGCCTATGTTCTGTTCCAGGAGTTTGGTGGTGTCTTATCTTGTATTTAAGTCTTTCAGCCATTTTGAGTTTATTTTTGTGCATGGTGTGAGGGTGTGTTCTTGTTTCATTGCTTTGCATGCAGCTGTCCAGGTTTCCCAGCAATGCTTGCTGAATAGACTTTCTTTTTCCCATTTTATGTTCTTGCCTCCTTTGCTAAAGATTAATTGACCATAGGTGTCTGGGTTTCTTTCTGGGTTCTCTATTCTGTTCCATTGGTCTGTATGTCTGTTTTGGTACCAGTACCACACTGTCTTGATATGTAGTATATATAGTATCACGATATATAGTATCATGTCATCTGCACACAGTGACAGTTTTACCGCTTTGTAATATTGCCTGAAGTCTGGGAGAGTTATGCCTCCTGCTTGGTTTTTGTTCCTCAGAATTGCTTTGGCAATTCTGGGTTTTTTTGTGGTTCCATATAAATATTTGGATTGTTCTAGTTCTGTGAAAAATGCCATGGGTAATTTGATAGGGATTGCACTGAATCTGTAGATTGCTTTGGGTAGTATAACAATTTTTACAATATTAATTTTTCCAACCCAGGATCATGGAATATCTTTCCATTTCTTTGCATCTTCTTTAATTTCCTTGATTAATGTTTTATAGTTCTCAGCATATAAATCTTTTACCTCCTTGGTCAGGTGTCTTCCCAGGTATTTGATTTTGGGGGGTGCAATTTTAAAAGGTATTTTATTTTTGTATTCCTTTTCAAATATTTCATTGTTAGTATACAGAAATGCAACTGATTTCTGAATGTTAATCTTATATCCTGCTACTTTGCTGAATTTGTTGATCAGTTCAAGTAGCTTGTGGGTTGAGTCCTTGGGGTTTGCTATATATATAGTATCATGTCATCTGCACACAGTGACAGTTTTACCGCTTCTCTTCCTCTTTGGATGCCTTTTATTTCTTTTGTTTGTCTGATTGCTGTGGCTAGGACTTTCAGTACTGTGTTGAATAACAGTGGTGAGAGTGGACATCCTTGTCTTGTTCCAGATTTTAGTGAGAAGGCTTTCAGTTTGTCTCCATTGAGTATATATTTGCTGTGGGTTTGTCATAAATGGCTTTGATTATGTTAAGATATGTTCCCTCTATACCCACTTTGGTAAGAGTTTTTATCATGAATGGATGTTGGACTTTGTCAAATGTTTCTGCATCTATTGAGATGATCATGTAGTTTTTGACTTTTGTTAATGTGGTGTGTGATGTTGATTGATTTGCGTATGTTGAACCATCCTTGTGCACCTGGGATGAATCCCACCTGGTCGTGGTGTATGATCTTTTCCTATGTTGTTGGATTCAGTTGTCTAAAATTTTGTTGAGAATTTTTGTGTCTATATTCATCAAAGATATTGACCTATAGTTTTCTTTTTTTGTTGTATCTTTGTCTGGTTTTGGAATTAGGGTGATGATGGTGTCATAGAATGTCTTTGGGAGTGTTCCTTCTTCTTCCACCTTTTGAAAAAGTTTAAGGAGGATGGGTGTAAGTTCCACTTTATATGTTTGGTAGAATTCACCTTTGAATCCATCTGGTATCTGAACTCTGAAGCCTTCCCATGACATGGGCTGGTATCCTCGCCAGCAGAACTATTAACCTCACAAATGCAGAATTCTCCTGCAGGCCTTTGTGAATCTCAGACCCTTCAAAGTAAAAGCAGCTTAGGGACACTTTCATTTTCTAAGTAGCATTATAATTTCATCATGATTTAGTCTAGCTGATAAATGTTTGTTTACTAAATACATTTTTGTGGCTGGAAACAATACTTGAATACATTCGAAAATCCAAGTTCTTGTCCTGTGAATCTAACAACTGTGCAATTTGATGGCATCCTTTATCCACCCTAAACCTCGCCTCCTCTTAAATTCTGGCTGAACGGTACCCCCTTTAAAGAAGTGTCTGTTTCATGCTTTTTTTCCTCATCCTGAACAATCTGTATCATCACTTTTGAGCTCATTTATTAGCTTCCAGTTTTTTAGTATTCACATTCTGTATTATATTTTTTATTTTAAAAAGTCCTATATAGGGAGTTCCCTGGTGGCATAATGGCTAAGGATCTAGCACTGCCACTGCTATGACATGGGTTCAATCCCTGGCGTGGGAAATTCTGCATGCCGCGCCAAAAATAAAAAAATATAAACTAAAGAGAAAATAAACTGGTAAAATTTAATGTTAAAAAATAAATATAATAAAAAATCCTGTCTCTTTCCTCAAATTGTCCAGGATTTCCCAGCTAGTTTTTTGGCCAAAATTGCTTTAAGGAAATAATTTCAAAGATTAATTATTTCTGCCACTTTTTTTCATTTCTTCCCCATTGTCACACCTCAACAAGTCCATTGCTGAAACTGACTGTTTTCATGATTCCATGCACATTTCTATCATCTAACTCCCCTTACTGACATATAGAGATTTATGACTCTCTTTATTCCTTTCTTAGAATTCTTACAGCTTCCTGTGATGTCCCTTATATCTGTCTAAAGACATCACATCATTAGTCTTTTTTTCTCACAGTCTCCTTTTAGAATTTGTGTCTTTGATGTATGCAATCCATGTCAATGCCCAGCATCTGACAGGTCTCCCTGCAATGGGCAGCATACCATTTCTCCTCTAGTCAAAGAAAATAGACATCATACATAAAGTAAAAGTACAATAAGCAAGCCAAAGTAACAAAAATTAAGATTATTATTTAGAAATCATGTCAACAAGGCACACGTCTATCCCTAAGATCTGATAAATCGCCAGGCCTGCAGATGTTGCTGGAAGGGAGCTTGTGGGGCGAACCCATTCCCGTAACTGTCAGGACAATTTGGGCTAAGAAGCTGCCTAGGACTGATGGATATTCTCAGATCTTATATTCTAATCCACTCATGTGGGGTCTTCTCAGTGATCTGAAGGAATTTTGAAGGAGGCTGATGCAATAATTTGCAAGCATTCTAATCTGCCACCTACTTGAAAATCTAAAATCTCTAAAGCTTCTCAAAAGAAAAATACCCTTAATCTAGCTTCTATTTTTAGGGCTTCTCAAACATGATATGCCTAAGAATCATCTGAAAATCTTATAAAAGTGAAGATTCTCATTTGGTAGGTGTGGTTTGTGCCTAAGGTGCTGCATATCTAAAAACTTCCTGGGAGATGCTTAAAATGCACAGTCTGAGTCCCAGGCCCTAAACTCATTCCTCCCATGAGAGAAACTGATGAATGGTTCCAATTATGAAAACAATTACTATGACCAATAATCGGTGACTATAAAATAGTTCACATTTATATGGCATTTCAAGTGACAGAGTACTTTGACATTTATTAACTCCTTCTGATATTCACAATAACTCCCTGATGATGGCAGGATGTTAATTATTCAGAGGAGAAGTTGAGGAATGTGAACTTTCTTGCTCAATGTCATGCAGCTAATTGGCAAGGTTATCTGTGGTTCACTCAGACACAGAGACAAGGTAACAAAATGTCCAGGAACACAGGCTTTGGATAATATCTATCTTTGACTATTGTCTACTTCACATCTTTTTTTGAGTGGGAGGAGGCATGCCCATGGCATGTGAAAGTTCCTGGCCCGTGGATTGAACCCGAGCCACAGAGACCCAAACCACTGCAGTGACAATGCCAGTCCTTAACCCGCTGTGCACAAGAGAACTCCACTACTTCACATCTTAATTGTACACATTGTAGAAGTTACTTAACCTTTCTATTTTAGTTTCCTCGTTAATAAACTGAACATGCCTATTTCATACACTTGTTAGATTTAATAATCTCTAAGGTTCCTATTATAGGTGACTGTCATCTGGTAATTATGGCATAAATAACTGATGCTGGTGTTTTGTTGTCATCCTTGTTATCCCAGAATTCAGCTGAATTTCCCCACATCCTGGCAAAATCTTAGTGCCCACCTAAAATGAATATCTAACTTCCCTGGAGCAATTGACCATCATGGGCTCCACATGAAAAATATGACAGGATTAGACACTCACAGTGAACCTTTTTTCAGTGTCTCTATTTAGCTGGATACTTAGGAGAACTGGCAGGGTAGCTGCCTATTGATGCATCGTTATGTATATAAAGAATTTCTGCCTGCAGAGTTTCCACTATGGCTCTTTTCACAAGCCTAAAAACCTGTGCATGTTTTCTTGAAGTGCTGAATATAAGTTACTTTTTGAATGGTGGGATGCTGGCAAACCATTATACTTGGCTAAGCTTCACATGATTTTACCACTTATGTTTTCTGTAAAAGTACCTGAGCAGTGCCCCTAGAAAATGCTGAAAAATAACATCTATGTCAGTGACAGATAAGTGAGAAAAAAGCAAAACAAAAGAAAGGGCCATACCATATTGATAATACTAACAGCCAGGCTAGGGCAACACTGTTTTTTAAAACGCCATACCAAATAAATATATTCATTATCTCGGGTTGTTTTTTTTCTTCCAGGGAAATAAAGATGTAATCTTTTTCCTATTTAAAAATTATCATGACTTCTCTTCTGTAACATAGGTCAGTTTTGTGGTTGGAAAGTTCATAGTTCTTGACTTATAATCATTTCTTTTCTAACCTGATCATTATAATGTGATTTTTAGTGCTATAACATTTTTCAGAGCACTCAGGTATGCAAGAAAAATAAAAGTACTGTAAAACAAAGATAAATGTTTAAGAGAAATTTTAGGGTAAAAAATACAAGATTATGTATTCATAAGACTGAACAATGATCAGCTTACCAATTAACTGCTATTTTACTTGAATATTTGATTGACTCACTGTAAGCAATTGAACTACTATTGGTGTACAGAATGGAATTTAAGGACAACATTTCTTACCATATAAGACTAGGCTCCTGGATCAGAATAACGCAATATTGATGCTCTTTCTCCAGTGAAAAACTAATAGGAAATGTGTTCTTTAAAACAGGAAAAGGAGAGCTAGCAAGTGAGACAAAAGTATGGAATTATTTACTCCCTCCACCAATGAAACTGTGAAGAACATCTAATGACATTGACAAAAAATAAGCACGTTATTTTATGTAAAAAGTAGTAATTTTACTGTAGTATTACTTTCAATAATATTTCAACAATGTAAAAATATATATGTATTCATACATAGAAATTAAGACTGGAAGTATATACACCAAAATTTTAATTCTGTTGAGACTGTGAGAAGATTTTCATTTCTTTCTGAGTACAGTCTCTATATTTTTTACAAAATCTTCACACAGTTCATAAATTAAAATCAAACATATGATAAAAATTAAAAAAATGAAATAACCTAGAATCAGGAGATAGTATTTTGCACATAAAAGAGCACATGTGACCTTGTGACCTTTGCAGTCACATTGGCTTGGAACCAGAAGTTCTCCTGCTAGTTCAGGCCATGGTGTGCCACGGTATCAAGCAGCCCCTGTAGACTCATTGGTTCAACAAACTAAAAGTTGGTTCCAAGCACACACAGAGGCCACGCTTGCTCTTAGGAAGCTGTACTAGATAGGTGGAACAGCATCCTGAGGGGCCTGCTCTGCAGGACCCTGTGCGCATGTGCTAGCTCCCACAGCCCGTGTAGCACCGGAAGAGGGCGCTGGAGAGCTTAGCGCATCAGCTCAGAAACACCCTTTCATTTCAGCTCCCATTACATTGCCACGCACAGTTGGAAAGAGTAGTTCTCCTTGTTCTCCCAATGTTTAAATCTTGGTAAATCTTAAATGTTTCCTACCATAGCCATTAGACTCTTGGATTCCACTGGGATCTGGACTTCTCTTGCAATTGCTTAATCATGTAGTAGCCTCGTCTGAAGATTTAAGTTATAAAATATATGTAAAGTCCTTACTTTGGTGCCAGGCGTGGAGTAGGTAGTAAATTTCACTGTATTTCCCCTTTGTGCTATAGCTATAGTCAAATATATAAAACCTTATTGTGAGTCATCTATATCAGGGCATTACCATTCCTCTCATCTTTGAGTTATCTGACTTGACATGGGTAAAAACACTCTCTTTTACTAGGTTTAAGAACAGCTATTTTTATCTTGTATTATACTTTCCAATCTAGGGTTTTTTATGGGTCTGTGTGAATAAGTGATGTGTTCATAAAGCTCAATGTGCTTTTCTACAAGCAAAAAGCAACAAACAACTCACCTCCACACAGCAGGTACTGGAAAAATACTAGCATGATCCTTAACCATTATGTTGGCTTCATCCGCCCCATTAGCTATGCCAGCCATATCATGGTAGTGAACAGGACCAAGTGAGCAGGACTCATTGGCTTAGATGGCCTCCCTCACCAGGAGGCATTGGATATAATGGAAATTGAAATCTTACTCCTGTCACCAATGTATCATGCAGTCTTAGGGGACTGGCTAACCTGACTGAATCAATTTCTTTATCAAAGAAATGGAGGTGAAATATTTCCATCTCTCACATCACATCTCTTAGGCCCACCTCTGATTTCAGTCCCAGTTTTGGTGAGCAACTGGGCATGCTGTTTGCCTCTGGATCCCTCTCTGCTTTTCTGAAGGCCCTGTGCCCAGGAGGCTCATGGGAGCTCAGTTGAGTGGAGGGAAGTTAGCACTCTCTTTAGTGCCCCTGCCTCTCCCGTCCTTCAGACTGATGGTTCTGAGAGGCATGTCCTATACATTCCAAAGCTCTCAAGTTTTCTTGTGCATGGATTAATCTTAGATAAATTCACATTTCTTGTGATACACTCATGTTTTATATGACCCCTGTCATGATGCCAAGCGAGTCAGCACAGTGGATACCAATAGTCCTGAACACGTTCCTTTACTGGGACAGCTGGAGATCACCCAGTTGGAATTCCTGTGTGGCTCCGCAGGTTAAGGATCTGGTGTTGTCACTGCTGTGTCTCTGGTCTCTCCTATGGTATAGGTTCAATCCCTGGCCCAGGAATTTCCACATGCCAGGTTGTGTCCTAAATCATAATAATAAAATAAAATAAAAAGAAATAATAAAATAAGAAATCAAACAATTGTACTTACAAGTGACTATGAACCTCATAAATACTGCTCATAAAACACAAACTAAATGTATTCTCAACTCAACTGCCATTAACTAGGTCCCCAAAATGCCCCTGGCCACTCAAAATTATGCAACCCAAGGAAGAATGTGACAGGAGGCTTCAGAATGGATTTTAAAAAATGGTGTAATGCCTCTTGGAGTCATACTAACTTATTTCAGAAGACTTAAACATCAGGCCATGCAAACTCCCTGCTGGAGCTCTTGACTGGAACTTGGAGGAGATTAGAGTCAATGAGGGGCTCTGATGCTTAGAATTCATTCTATTCACAGTACATCCACCTCAGACCCAGGCTACTGGATGACAGAAGGACTGGGCAGGAAAGAGGAAAAAGGAAAAAGACATCTTCTTATGAAAGCTTTTTGTATTCTATATAGAATATATAGGCAGGGGTGATACGGTAAGCTTTTTATTTTTTTTCCCTCAATTATTAAAATCTTAATTTAAAAATGTATGAAGAACTTTCTTTTAAGAGTAAAGAAGAAAAAGATAAGGTTTTAAAATTTAAGCTTGTACTTATTCTGGGGAATGAATTGGAAATGAACAAGAGGAATAGTAAAACTCCATTCATTTGGCACTCGTGATTTCTCACCTATGCCTGTGGGACTAAAGAAAGAATTTGACAAGAAGAGGTTTCAGGAGAGAAAATAACTTAAAGTGACAAAGTCTTGTGCAAACATTTTACATATAACTGATACGGAATTACACTTAGGTTTTATCTCTAAGTATCATGCTAGATCCACTTTTTTAATTGAAGTAGAGTTAATTTACAATGTTAGTATCTTTTCAGGTATACAATACAGTGACAATATTTTTATAGATTATACTCCATTTAAAGTTGTTATAAAATATTGGTTATATTCCTTGTGCTGTACGATATATCCTTGTAGCTCATTTCTTTCTTTTTTTTTTTTTTTGTCTTTTTGCCATTTCTTGGACTGCTCCCGCGGCATATGGGAGGTTCCCAGGCTAGGGGTCTAATCGGAGCTGTAGCTGCTGGCCTACACAAGAGCCA
The DNA here is from genome assembly GCF_054392235.1 of Sus scrofa. NCBI lineage: Eukaryota > Metazoa > Chordata > Mammalia > Artiodactyla > Suidae > Sus > Sus scrofa. Next base: position 45,627,267 of record NC_139383.1, on the reverse strand, counting down.
CAGCAATGCAGGATCTGAGCTGCGTCTGCGACCTACACCACAGCTCATGGCAATGCCGGATCATTAACCCACTGAGCAAGGGCAGGGATCTAACCCGAAACCTCATGGTTCCTAGTCGGATTCGTTAACCACTGCGCCACAACGGGAACGCCTGCTCATTTATTTCATACATAATAGTTTGTACCTCTAATCCCCTTTCCCTAACTTGCCCTCCCCACTACTTCTCTCCCTATTGGCAACTACTAGTTTGTTCTCTATATGAGTCTGTTTCTATTTTGTTATATTAATTCATTTGTTTTATCTTTTAGATTTTACATATATGTGAAAAGAGACAGTACTTGTCTAATTAGCTAGCTAGCCAGAGATACACAAAGGTATATATACAAGAGGAACATTGGTGGGAAATTGACTGGTGTCCTGCACTCAGTGTTTGGGAAGAAAGAGTGTTTGGAAGAAGTCGTTTCCTCCCTGCCATTCCCACAGGTGGCCAGTCCTATTGCTCTGAGTGTGGCTTCCTCAACCCACAGCACCTCAGGGGCCAGTGATATTTCACAGCCCTGAAGAGAGACTGCTAGGCAACTACCCATTGTCACTTCCTCCCAGTCTTTCCAATCTTTGTTTGAAAGTGTAGGATATTGAGAAGGTAGAAATTGACAATTAGAGAGGATGAGGAAGAGAGGGAGGGAGGGAAAGGGTTTAGGGACAAAGTGGGGTTTCAGGAAGTATCCACGTCCACATTTAAGGTGACAGGGGCAGCCCATGGGGTAGGAGGCTGCCCAAGGAGCCCAGGAACAAGAAACAGCAAGAGGTCCTGGAGCCCCTGTGTCCAGGCACTTTCTGCTTCATAGCAAATGGAAGAATGGTGCCAAAAGAAACCAATGGTTTCACAAGAAAGAAGGTTTGATGCTATTTTTTTCTTTCAGCAGTTTTCTCTTTCATTCTCTAACCTGGTGAACAGACACACTAGTACTAGTACATATACTAGTACTTCTAGTTTATGACTTTGTGAAATTAAACTAGTTCATAATCTCAGAGTAATGCAGGATGGCAATATAAGGTATGAACAAAATAAGAAATAACATAACTTGTATGGCAATATCCACTATCTGGCTTCCTCTGGTATAATTCTAGTCTAGATGCTTCTCAGTAAAGTGTGAAAATTAACCAACTGACGGATTCAGTCAAACCCCAGTATTACCAATTTATTTAATTTAATGAGTTGTCACATGTGCCTGTAAATTTCATTTCCCAAGCCAAAGACACCCTTGAATTTCTTCACTGAGTCTAGCACGCTACTGAACGCCCTTCTTTTTCCTTGCCTTTGATGTTTGGTTAGATAATGTGTGATCCTACAGTATTCATTCCAAGCAAAATATATTTCAGAAAGTTAATCTGCTTCAAAATGAGACACCCAATACCTTCCAAAAGAAAAAGATCACATAGGAGTTCTCTTTTGGCATAATGGATTAAAGATCTGGCATTGTCACTGCAGTGAATTGGGTCAATCCCCAGCCCAAGAACAAAAAAAGAAAGAAAGAAAAAGATCACGTAGAAATAACACCAGTTTGAATTTTCATATTTCCTACAGGAAGGCAGATAATTAAGAATAGTTGACTGGTTATAGACCAGAATCTCAATTTGGCTTAATGAATTATTGGTGGGGGGTCAAAACACTTTGTGGCATGGAACATACTGCAGTCTGCTGTCCTTGACTTGTGCCCTGTGTCTGCAGTGTAGGGCAGAAGTATCTGGTTGATGGATGGGTGTGGGATTGGGGAAAGAGAATCATAATTTGTCCTGTGAGGTAGATACCAAATTCCACTCCTCAGTGGGTAGTACCATCTGAATGTTTCAGAGACATCTCAAACTTGAATTTAATACCCTCCCAAATCTGTGACATCTTTTTATTCTCTAAATTTTATGGTCACACCCACAGCATATGGAAGTTCCCGGGGCCATGGGTTGAATCTGAGCCACAGCTGTGACCTACACTGCAGCTGCAGCAACACAGGAAACTTTAATCCACTGTACCCAGCAGGGGATTGAACCCTCATCTCAGCAACAACCCAAGCCACTGCAATTGGATTCTTAGCCCACTGCACCACAGTGGGAACTCCTATGACATCTTTTTATCAGTATAGCGAATGCCCATTTTTCTCAGAAATATGGTGGTCAGCTTGAATTTCTTTCTTCTCCTCTTCATGGTCCTCTTTCCATATTCAGTTTGACTCTTTCATGAATGTTTCTCAAATTTATCATTGCCCCCTCCCTGTGCCACCCACCACACCAGCGCTGCACTAATTCAAGCCCTCATCGTTTTCTATGTGAAGAAAGCCAGCATAACAGTTCTACTCACTTCCTAGCAGCCTCTCTACTTTTTAACCATGTATGCCTTACCTTATTACAGGAATAACCTTGATAAATTATAAGGCTGACTCTTTCCCCTCCTGTCTTTAATCCTCAATGACTTTCCGTATACAGCAAGTTCAAGTTGTCTTGGGACCTTGTCCAGCACACTGGCCAGATTCATCTCTTAGCAACCTTCCCTTCCCTTGAACACATTTGCCTGTTAGACCTTATGCTCCAGACATACTGTGTTATTTATTGCTCATTCAACCGGCTCTGATTTTTTCCATCCATTTCTTGAATTGGTCCTGCAGCAGGCTGCGGGCTGAGTCAGACCCTTCCTTCAGAGCTCACTCCTGCTGGGAGGGCTTTCCTGACATCACCTGTCTGTGTTAAGGACCCTCCTATGTGTTTCTATAGCACCTCAGCTCCTTTGTCATATTCCATTATAGCAACCTCTTCAGTGAAGCATGCTCCACTCTGTTCAGCTGCCTCCTTGATAAAAGGTCTTTCTTCTCCTCCTCGTTTTGTGGACACCCAGTCCCTCACCATTTATTACCCAGTCCCCTTTGTTCTCTCTTCCTGCAAGACTAGTCTGATATGATGGGCAACTCTACACGTCAAACTCAAATCTGAATATGTCTGACTCAAATCCAGGCTAGCAGCTTTGCTGACATTGTATTTCTGCTTTTGGCACAGGATCAAGAAGGGAAGAATTGCTCTGGGGGATACCAGTGACCATGTGGGTGGGAGAGAACATGGCAGGGAGTATAAATACCCAAACACATGCAGAGTAATCCTCTAGGTATAAAATGTTGCCACACATTCAATACCAGTTTTATAGATCTGAATGTCTAACTATATTCTTCCACTGAAGGAAAAAATGCCCAATTTAAAAAAAAAAAAAAAAAAAAAGAGGAGTTCCCCTCCTGGCACAATGGAAACAAATCCAACTAGGAACCATGAGGTTGCAGGTTGGATCCCTGGCCTTGCTCAGTGGGTTAAAGATCTGGCGTTGCAATGAGCTGTAGTGTCACAGATGTGGCTCAGATCTGGCGTTGCTGTGGCTGTGGCATGGGCCAGCAGCTGTAACTTCAATTAGACCCCTAGTCTAGGAACCTCCATATACCACGGGTGTGGCGCTAAAAAGCAAAAAAAGAAAAAAAAAAAAGAACATTTTAGACTATAAGTCACTCCAAGTGATTAAAATCAATTAGGAATGAATAGAAGTACAGTTCCTGTATGAGTATAGTTTGTGAATTTAAGTACAATATGTTCCAAAGTTAATGGATTTCAGCTTAGAATAAAAACGTTCTGTTAAAAGGGCTTGTTTTCATGGCTTTTTGTTATCTTCCAAGTTGTCCTTTAGTTGGGTGCCAAAAATAAGAAAAAGAAGCTGTTTCTGGCACATGGGCTTTTTTTAAGTCAATCATCTGCAATATAAAAAGTGACCAACCTGCTTTCCACTTAAGGAAGTGTTTCTGAGAAGTGATTTCTTTCCTTTGATTATAAAAGAAACAATTGTATCCCATATTCAAATATGCCATTCTTGCCAAGACAAAATCCTTCCACTCTTTAGCAATTCAGCATAACCATTACAAGCGACACCATTGACTTGAAGGTTTTTAAAAGTGGGCACTTATATCTCTACTTAAAGAACTTAACTAGAAATCTCTAGGTATCTCAAGTTAAAGAGTGGAGGATACTCCAGCTGCGGAGGTACACCATGCTACTCACAATCTTACTTAGTATAAACTAGTTAAGAAATATGGACACAGTTACTTTTGGAATTTTGCCTTGTTCTAAATGAATTTTAAATGAGGACAAATTATTTTTAAAAATTGGTAAAATACACTTTTACAAATACAACTATATATATATGCATAAGTATGCATTATATAGTTATACATAGAATATGCATAAACACTGCAAGCTCATAAAAGCACATTTTTAAACAGATTAATAACCATGTTGGTAACAATAATGTTTTTGATTCTGCCTCTGTCAGAATCCCAGTAGGAAACAGATGGCACACTCAGATTAGGATATTTGAGGATGATTCAAAGGGATATTTAGGACTATATAGTCAAGGTACAGCGAAACCGTAAATGACAGCATGACATCCAGCGTGGCATCCAGTGCGACAGTCATAGAGGAATTTTTATTACCCCTAGGTCCTAATGGGGAGAAGGGTGCTAGAAGTTACCAAAATCTGGAAGGAGAAAGCTGTGTAGAGAAGGCCTGTGACCTTTCACAGGAGAACCCAGCCTAAGCAGGATGCATGTGGCGTAACATCAGCCCAGACTCACTCTGCCCCTTCCCTCGGAGCTCTATCTGGGGCTCCCATTGGCTGAAGACAGATTGGCCCACTGATGAGATCCATAGAGATCAACCTCTGTGGGCTTAGAGCAGAGTAAAAATGACGGGGAGTACTCCTGGAGAGACAGATAAGAAATATCCAGCAGAACTACCCATATTAAATTTCATATGCTCTGAAAATAAACTACACTTAGAGAATTTTTCACTTAAATTATCTATAGAAAAGGAAATTAAATCAGTATCCTCTAGTCTCAAAGTTTAGAAATCTATCCTATAGAATGTCTTCTTGTCATTTTAGCAACATATACATTGTGATTCAGATTAACCAGTATAAACATCCAGACCAAGTAGTCTTAGGGTCACTCTAGGAATGGAATATATAAATTGGTCTGGATGTTCCATTGTTCATCATCAACTACCTACACTTTCATTTCTTCATACTTTTGTCTATTTGTCCACTCACTTATCCATCAATCAGCCCTTCATAGTCTCCTTTAAAAAAAATTGTTTTGACTTTCTTCAGAGTTTAGTCAAACCCCTCACTTGATGCCTTCTGTGTCCTTGGTGATTTCTCCCTTGAACTGCTGGGGAAGTAGCACATTTATGAAGACACCATTTCTCTTCTCTGTCCAGTTTTGTTTTTTTTTTTTCCTTTTTCTCAGAACGGCCATTCTAAACCAACAACACTATCAAAGTGCCATTGCCTCAAGCCCAGAAGACCACCTTGCCTCTGAATTCTTGATTAAAATAGCAGCTGGAAGGAGTGAATGCTCTCGATGTGCCACACACCTACATTCTTATTTATATCTGTTTTCTTACTTACCCTTCTCTCTATCCCTTGAAAATCAAATGTTCTCTCACTCAAATGAGTCCCTGCCTTCTGCCTTGATTTTACATCCTATCCCTTCCTTCTCTGTTCCTCTGAGACCTTCCTGTATTAGGGACCCATCTCCTCCAGGTCTTCCCCCTCCATCGCTTCACTGCTGTCCCAGATTGCCTCACCTTTATAAAATAACCACACGAGAAATATCTTCTTTGGCTCTGTATCCCCTTCTAGTCCTTTCTCTCTCTTTATAATCAACTTTCTTTAAAGAGTTGACACAACAAAATGTCTGATCTTGCTCATCTACCAATTCTAGTTTCTCTACCATTGATCCCTACTATTTGCAACTGGAGTTCTGTCCCACTAGCACATAAATTGTGCTTTAGTTTAGGAATTTTCAAGTCCAGTGAATTTATTTACAGAGCTTCCTATCTCTGTAGCTTTTGACACTAATTATATCCCCTCTTTTAAATGTTCTCCTTTCTTTGCTTCTTGGACACAACTACAGTTGTTGTTGTTGTTGTTGTTGTTTAATTTTCTCTCACCCTCCAGCTGTTACCTCAGTCTTTTCTACTTACTGCTCAATACTGTTACTCTTAAGTCTTTATTTCTTCATTCTAAGTACTCTTCTCTTAGCTTCCATATGGCTTCAGATATTCAATAGTAACTATATACCATCATTCTCCCAAATTCTATACAACAGCATGGGAGCAAAGTACTAATAAGTCAGATATGTAGTTGAATGCCACCTCTGGTACTTAATAGCCAGAGCAAATTGGGCAAAAACTCCTCTGAGCCCTGAACTCCTCAAATGTAAAAGCGAGAAGTAAAGCCAGTCATGCAGGTCATGTGTGACTAACAAGAACATCTAAAGGTGTTCGCACAGCTCCTAGTACACAATAGGCACTCAAAAGGTGACTCATTTTCTCCCTTCTTTCTAATCATCCCACCCCTTTCCCCCACCTGAGTACCTACCCTGAATCCCTGGACCATCACACCAGATTTTTCTCCTACACCCTGAGCCTGACTTAATGGAGTCGTCATTTTCTCAGTTGCTTATACGAGAAATCTGGGTGTCTTCATCCTTCTTTAGGTCAGTTCCACCCATACTCAATCAATCCCAAGTCCCAAATTAATTTTAATTAATTTTGTTTAAATATTACTCAAGCATTTCTCTCTCCTCCCACTGCTCTTCTTTAATTATTCTATTTTAAAATATTCCTAGAGTGTTACAGTGCTTGTTTCCCACCTCAAAGCCTTCCCACTCAGCCCTGAAAATCATCACTCTACTTTAATCACTCTACTTTTATCTCTGAATCAGAAATCTGGTTATTATTCAAGGGTGTCCTTGATAATACCCGAATGCTAAAGCACACTGCTCATGGGAGTTCATGATTTAGCTTTTGCTTTTTACTCTTACTTTCTGAACTTTTTGAGGGTCTTCCATACTACACAATGTGCACTTTTCAAAATCTAGCATTGTACTCACAAAGTATTACTTCTGTCAGAAATCCCCTCCCCTGATCCTCTCTGTATCAACTACTGAGTACATACTCATTTTTCAGGAAATCTGCAAATCACCACTTGCTCTTTGAAACCCTCCCTTAACTTCCCACCTTAATCTGAAAAATGACTCCATCCCTAGGTACCCATATTGTTTTGTAGATGCTTCTGGGGCAATGAAATATTTAATTCTTTGCCTCTTTTAATAATTGTGAATGTTTTGAGAGCATAGAACATATCTTGTCCTTACAGCCCTAGCGCCTGGCACATGCCTAACAAATAGATGCTCAGTGTATTTGTTAAGTGAGTAAGAGACATTCATTGACTTCACTCCTTCCGTGATGGACACGTTTCCTCCTCTGTTCTTCCTCCCTCAAAATCTCTCTAGATCAATATGCACGGCTCCTCGTTCTCACGTAGTCTGAATCCTCAATCTTTCAGTCTTTACGTGGTCTCTTGTCCAAACATCTACCCGGGTTTCCATTTCCCCCCCTTTGCCAGCTTCATCTTCAGCCTTTCCCTTCTTCCTGCTTCCTCTCTATCTACTGCACCAATCATTGTGGCATCTACATTTCCAAACCCTTCCTCAACTGTACTTCCCCATCAAGCTGATTTGTTTTTTGCCTTTTAATTCATTGTTACGATTTAAAGCTTGTTTTCTCCATTTGCACATGCATTCACCATCTGTATATTCCTTAATCTGGATATATATTTTCACTAAACATATTTTTTAGAGATATCATCCTACATAATGTTTTAGCATTTGCTGTTATCAAAATATAATTTGTACTAAAAATTACCTACCATCTTTGTCAAGGTCATTGAAATGTATTTATTTATTTATTTTTTTTTCACAGCTGCACTTGTAGCATATGGAAGTTCTCAGGCTAGCGGTTGAATCAGAGCTTCACTGCTGGCCTATGCCACAGCCATTGCAACACTGGATCCAAGTCACATTGGTGCCGTACTCTGCATCTTGCATCATTCTTAACCCACGAATAAGGCCAAGGATTGAACCTGCATCCTCATGGACACTAAGTCAGGTTCTTAACCCCCTTAGCCACAACAGGAACTCTCTATTTAATCTTCTTGTCTGTCTATTTTACCAGCTTTTGCTTCTTCAGATGAAGAAATTCACGTCATCAAAATGCCCTCATCATTTCTATAGTGTAATAATAATATCTCACAACTCTTTGTCATAAAACTAGCCAGTACCATCTCATTGAAATGAAAATAAATTCCAGAACTCTTATGATAGACTGCCAGTCCCTAAATAACTTGGATCCTGCTTGAATAAACCTTGGGCCCTGTAAGATACCATTCTCAATTTTCCCCTAACTAGGCTGTCCCCTTCCTTCTCTTACTAACACTCACAACACACTACTCCCTTAGGACTTTTAATGTTAACTGTCACAGATCTTTGCATGATTCAAGGTTCAGAGCAAAGATTACCCACTTTAGGGAGGTGTCCCTGACCATCTGTGTCACAGGAACCATTTCCAATTGCAGTCATTGTTTATGAGCTAAAAGGGATAAAACTCAAGAAAGAGAGAGTAAACAAAGGAAAAGAAAGACATAGGACTAGGGTAATGACGTACCCATAGGAGAGCAGTGAAGGCAGGTCCTCTCATAGAGCTGCTTAGTTAGGCTCAAAGATCAACAGGGTGCAGGGAGCTGTGGGGCAGAAAGAAAAGCTCCCGGAGAAAGGACTGTAGGGAAAAGAACACGTACTCATGGATAGACTAACTAATATGATGGAGCAGAGCTCAGGGTCTGATAATGGTTACAAAATATATATTATGAAATACGTATATATATCTTATAAGATACGGATAAAAGAACACTGAAAAACACAGTAAAAACTTGTTTATAAATATAAATATTATAAATAAATACCAGTGTATGTAATGAGCTTTATTAATATAGTTAAAAGAGTTGATCAAAATAGTTTAAAATGCGATTCTTATAATAGCTCTTAGATTAAGAGCTGCAGATATAGAGTATGTGAAGTAATAAAGAAACTTGTAAATCAACTATAACCCAATAAAATGTTTATAAAAGAACATCTAAGCATTAACCTCAAGCATTAAAAAAGAAAATGGGGGAGGGGAGAATAAGAAGACTTTTAAAAAAGCCAAGTCCTCGTCTATCTTAAATCAACAAATAATGCCTAAACTTGGTAAATTAAAAAAAATAAGCATGTATTTTTAGAGTAATGGAGAAAGTCACTAGATGAAAGAAAAAATGTTACTTTAATTGTCTCTGGGAATGAGCCTGAGGTGTGGAAAACTCTATACCGTTCTGCCTGCTAGTTTTATGATAAAGCATCCTGTACCACCTGATTTTTTAAAAAATTTATATGTATGACTTTTCCTGAAATTTTTAACTGAAATAATGACAAGAATAAGAATGGTAAATTAATGTGAGAAATGTCAGCCATAGAGTTGCAGTTAAATTTGTAGCCAATATAAGCCAAGGAGCTGCCCAGTTTACAAAGTACTTCTTCCATGGTGCCAGGATCATAAGGGCAAAATCCTCTCGGTACAGGACAGAGAAGTAGAGAGGTCCATGCAGGCCCTGGGCTCAGTTTTCCAAAAAGGATCAAAAGTTTTGTTAGCTCTGACGTAGGACTTTGTCATTCAACTCAACTCACCACTGCCAGAACTTCTCAGAAGTGAATCCAAATGCTGCATATACCTGATAAAAACAGAGATAGTCATTGCTTTGATTTTCTTAGATTTCCAGACCCAAATAGAGATGGAAAAAAAATGGGCTTATAGTGGCCACAGTCCTGATACTAGGTGTACTTCAAGCCAAACTTTATGTTGTGACATTTTTTGTTTTCTTTAATAAGTAAATTAATAAGTATACACATATGCACATACATATACATGTAACTATCCATTACTGTTTTTCATAAAATAATTTAAAAGTCACTAACCTATAATTAAATGAAAGAATTTTTTAAAAAAATATAACATGAGGGAGTTCTCTGATGGCTCAGCAGGTTAAGGATCCAGAATTGTCACTGCTGTGGTGCAGGTTTAATCCCTGGCCCCAGAACTTCCGCATACCTCAGCATGGCCAAATTCATGTGTGTGTGTGTGTGTGTGTGTGTGTGTGTGTGTGTGTGTGTGTGTGTAGTGAGATTGCAAAGGGTTATTGAGAAGATGAAGCTGTAGCATTTATTAATATTAGGGTGATTAATTATTCAGCAGTAAAAAATGAGAAAGTCAAGAAAATGAAAATATGAGAAATAAACTCGTTAGTTTGTAAGTACATGAGAAAAAGGCAAAAGCGATAGGATAAAAACAGGTAAAGTTTGTTTAGTGTGAAATATAATCAAAATTTTCCATCAATTCAGAAAATACACACACAGTTCCGAATATAAATCATCTCCTCTCTAAAGTGAAAGAAGTAAAAGAATATTTTCTCACCAGTAGTATATAACTAGATACAGTTTTGGATAGTGAGAGGATTTTCCAGACAAATTTTCAAAATTATTTTGCATATTTAAGGAGGTTTTTGACATTGTATTTTGGCAGTTTTGCAAATATACTATAGTATAGTGTATAGATTTAGATACAGACATAGATATAAAGGTGAAAATGTAGACATGGCTATAGATAAAGATACAAATATATCTGTAGATGAAGATATAGATAAAGATCTAAATAAAGATATAGCTATAAATATATAGATATAAAAAACAATCTGAAGGTAAATTTGTAAAGGATTTTTTTGTATGATACTCTAAACTATACTTCTAGTAGTTCCCTGGTGGCTCAGCGGGTTAAGGATCCAGCATTGTCACTGCTGTGGCTTGGGTTACAGCTCTGGAGCAGGTTCCATCTCCATGTTATGGGTATGGGAAAAAAAGTTAAAAGCTGTACTTCTAAACCCAAGCCACTCCTCATGTTTTAGCAGTACAATAAATCTGAAGCCATTTATTTGACCTGTGTAGAAACAGGATTTGTGTGAAGAAAATATTCTTCCTGTTCCTAATTTACTCTCACTTAATGATTGCTTTATGACTGCTTAGAAGAAATGGTCTTGTCCCTCTCCCATCAAACGTTTTTTGAAGTAGATTCAGTCCCCATAAGTGGCTTGTGACTGGCTATTGAAATCTTTGATGTTTATAAAATAAGGATAAAGAATTTTTAAAATTTTTATACAATTTCAAATACTATGTAGGTTATCCTTGAGGTAGAATTTTTAAGAGTGTGCTCATTTGAATAAATAACTTCAGGCTATAGATTCTTTATTACAGTTCTGCTGTTAGTGGGGATGACAAATTGTAAATCAATCTGCGTTCATGTATGTGTGTGTGTGTGTGAGTATGTGTGTAAGTACACCTAGATGAAAGAAACAGGAACCTTTTTTATTCAACATTATTTTATTATAATATTATTCTATTGGTAAAGTTCAATATAACTAAAAATTATTTTTGAAATCTTTAGAGAAAACTGCTCATCTAAATGAAAATCTAAAAATTATCACAATAATATTAATAAGTGGCACCCATTTGAAAATCCAAATAAATTTGAATCCCTTTATTCTCTTGTCAGTTACAAAAAATATTAAATATTTCATTTCAAGACTAACTTTAAGATAATATCTTATTAACTTCCCTTTGTCATAGTATGTAACATTTAGTCCTCTATTTAGAATTATAATACAGAATTAAATCTATGCATCAACCAAACAAAATGTGTCAATATTAAACAGTACAGAGCTCTCATTTGGCTCAGTGGGTTAAGAACCCAACATAGTGTTTTTGAGGATGTGGGTTCCATCCCTGGCCTCTCTCAGTGGGTTAAGGATCCGGCATTGCCAGAAGCTGCAGCGTAGGTTACAACTGCGGCTCCTTTCTGCATTGCTGTGACTTGGGCCTAAGCTGCAGCTCTGATTTGACTCCTAGCCTGGGAACTTCCATATGCAGCAGGCAAAGCCGTAAAAAAAAAAAAAAGTTAAACAGTACATTCAGTATTATTTGCATATGAACATAAAAATAGAAAGCCACATTGTAGTGAAAAATCTAAATTTGTTTCATGTACACCTCAGTGTAATTGTTACTTTAAAAAAAAAAACCCTCATAGTTAATTATTCTGCCTAATGTGTACTTTCCTCATCTTCAAGCAACAAATATATTAAAATTAATTTGTGGATATTCCCTTGTGGCACAGCAGGTTAAGCATCCAACATTGCTGCAGCTATGGCACAGGTTCAGTTCCTGGCCTGGAACCTTCTACATGCCACAGGTGCAGCCAAAAAAATAAAAATAAAAAAATTTAATTTGTGTTGTAGTTATTTCTCTGGCTCATTTTATTGTAAAGTGTAATTTTAAAAACCTAGACAATAGTATTGAATATGTTGAACATTTAAAATATTTATACAATTCTAAGACCCATATGAATCAAGACATGGGGGAAAAAAGGAGATCAAGATTGAATTGCAAATGTTTTTAATGCTCATAACTCAAGTGTAATTGTCTCCTCATAGGAGAGAAAATTTCTCCTATAATTAACCCAAATTATAATATTAAGTAACTATATTAATATACATTATCTCTTCTTTCGAAGATGGAAAAGCACACATAAACTCTTGAGAGAAATGAGATTCTTGATTATTTCATGCTTCCTAGTCAAAAGACCATTCCACCATCCCATTGTCTTTTTTGACCTTATTAATATTGTTAGGTATTTCCTGCATAAGAGAATTGCAACTGCTATTGCTTTACCAGGACAATTAATAACTTATTATAGTCAATTATTATTTGTTTATTCTAACTCAGTGTATCTGATGACAGGCCATATGTATATATAAGAAAAAATGCATATATATATATATATATATATATATATATATCTTATTTCTAATGCTATTGAAATGGTTTCTTAGGACACTACACATGAAAGCAAATCACCTGGTTTTAAGAACAAAAATTATAATTCTATACGATAATGTATTCTTTGGCACATACTTTACTCAGAAGAAGACCACTACAATTAATGAGATATAAAAATGAATATATTACATAATGTAATATGAATGTTCTGAAAAGTTCTAATGTAGAAATAGAGTACATAATTGTAGCTGACATTTTCATTAGACCAGAAAGGAAAAGAGTTAAATGAAGACTCAGAACGAAATAAGAGTCTTCTACCATAATTTGGTCATATTCATATCTTTCTGGAAAAATAGAATTATAGCGTTATATATAACTGGTCTTATTTTTCTGTAGCACCAGTTATAGTTTCTGAAGGTAGTATGTTCCTATTTGACAGGTGTGTCTACAGCAATAGGCTCCAGGCTAAGAAATCTCAGGTGCACATTTCAATTCTCCTACTAGGTCACCATTCCTTAGCACTGGATGTGGTGACTATCTCCTTCTCAAAACTCTTTTCTCTCTAAGATACCCCTCTAAGTCATTCAACATTTTTCATTCAGTGTTCAATCCCAAAGACCAGGCCACCACATGTATCATACATTCACCATTTCCACAGTCTCCTAAGATACAAATTTCTCCACTTCTCTTCTGTATACCACACACACACACACACACACACACACGCACACGCACGCACATACACTCCACATCACAAAACCAACGGCCCTAGACATCACAGAAGACAGGACACTCTAGACATCCAGATAAGTATATTCAGCCCAGTGGTTAAAAGCATAAGCTTTGGATCAAGAATGTTTGGATCCATATCCTGCCTCCACCATTTATAAGTGTAGCATGTTAAGCAACTTAGTTTAGTTTTGTTTTGTTTCTTGTATAACTGGGAAAATAATGTACTTAACTTTATAATGTGTAAGAATGAGACAGATCAATAAATACAAATGGCTTATAACGTGCACATAGTAAATAAGGATTAGCTGCAAATTCTCAGAACAATCAGATTGTGTCTCTCCCCCCTCCAACCCTTCCACCAGCTTTCTGTAGTACTAAGAAGTAACCCAAACTGTTCCCACAGCCTCAGAGGCTCAGCCTCACCTGGATCCTCAACCCCACCTCACCTCTTGCTACCTGACTTCCTTTCAGTTCCTCTAATATGCCATGTTCCTTTTTTCCCCATGTCAGTCCCTTTGCTACTGTGATTCCTCCTGCTCAAAAACCATCTTCTCAATTGTTTGAGTGGATTGCACCTTCTACCAAGGTCAGAAAACTTGTTTTGTAAAAGGATTAATAGTAAAAAATGGTCAAGTAAACAGGCCATACTGTCTCTGTTGCGTGCACACAGCTCTGCTGGTGCAAAAACAGCCACAGACAATCAAGAGAAGACGACTGTGGCTACCTTCTAACAACACAATTTGCAAAACCAGGCAGTGGACTGTATTTGGCCAGCAGGCTACAGTTCACCTAACCACTATAATCTAATCCTTCACTACCTAATTTAAAAGCTATTCCTCAGAGAGTTTTACTGACTTTTGTTACTCTGCATCTCAGCCTTGTGACTGGTTATTTCATAGCACATATCACAAGGTATAATCATTCATTTACTTGTTTACTGTTCTCTGGCAAATCCACTACATACACTCAACTATCACATTTAGCATGGTATCTGTTGCTTACTGGGTGATCAATAAATACGTTTTGAAAAATAAATAGATTCCATTTCATCTGACTTTAAGATTCAAGAAAATCAAATCAGTAGAACATTGTTGAAGGAGCTATATAGATTGCAAATTGCAGGAATGCATCCTTCATACAATTTTTTTTGAAATAAGCCTTATTAGAAGAGTGAGAATCCCCCATTGCTGTCCTGAGCTCCCGTGATCCTGGAATGTTGATAGCCCTTATTTTTCTGCTGCCTTGGGATTGTCCAGGGATTAGAGATAAACATGATCTCATTTTTGTTGAATATGCATGTTATGAGAATTAGAACTGGACAGGACATCTGGGGGAGAGAGTCATTCTCTAGCACTGCTCATTTCATACTATGTACATGAGGGATATTCCTTTCATGGAGAAAATTAAGAAGTCATAGCAATCAAATCATGCCCCATTTTAAAAAGTTCATGGTATGCTTTAGGGCTAAATATTCACAGCATGCATTTTAAAGATGCAATTAGGGGCAATGATGCACAAAATTGCATGTGCAAAGAAAATATTATTTTTAGAAATGCAATTGAAACATCCAAAGGAGGTAAAAATACAAGATTGTACTGCTCAGGTGAGAACCTGTAGCAATGTTATAAGCTCTGTACACAGCAGAAGGTGCTATTACATTAGAGAACATTGTTTTCAGTGAGGCTCTTCAGATGTCCCAAATTCAATAACCTTTGACCTAGATGGATAGATCTCATATTCAGGAGACTTAATATTTTGGATGATTTTCTCAGATAATATTTAGATACCAATTGTCATGATTACACACATCTGTTTACTCTCTGACTTGCTATATTTCATGTCTGTAAAAATTATACCAAAATGTCAAGATCACTTCTTTGAGACACATTTCTTTGGTGGGTTTAAGCTTTCTATTTTTCTATTATAGAGGAGGAGGAAATTTTTCTCCACCCTTGCAGTTTCTTCTGGCTGGTCTGAGAATTAAATTGACACAAGACCAATTAACAGGAGAAAATCAAACAGAAGTTTAGTAACATGTGTACTTGAGAGAGACTCGGGGAAAATTGAGCCACTCACCGAAAGAGCTGAAACCCTCACCTTAAATATCACCTTCAGCTAAAGACAAAGGAGGATATTGTGGGTTGTGGTTTGGAACTTCAAAGTGGAAAAAGACATTTTCCATGGAGATGGGAAAGCAAATGCTTGTTTCATAAATGTTTGCTGGGCCAGACAGAGACAATGGGACACGTGTGGACTCTGATCTCTAGGCTCTGTTCCCACCACACCCAGTCCATAGTCTTTGCAGGTGTCTCTGGTAACAGTTCTATTTCCAGGAATGAGCCTTCTATCTAAAAAATTTTAAGCAGTTAGGGGCAAAGCCAAAGGTTCTTCCGGAGTCTTCTGTTTTTTAAAAATAATCAGCCTGAATTAATCATCATGCAAAAGAGACACATTTTGGGGTGGCAGATTTTGCTCCCCTACACTGTATTTATATGTAAAGGACAGGGATCACTATGCTGTTGGTGATGGTCAAGATTTTTTGAAATAACTTAAGTACTGCTTTTCCCAGTGTATTTCCTTTGGGTGTGGTGCTTCAAATACATTTGTTTGTCATTCCATTGATTTTTAGACAGTTTTTCTATGTACTGAACTATAAATACAGCTTACCTTAATTTCAAAAGATTATATATTATACTTCAATAGAAATAAGCATTTTATGTGACTTATTAAGAAAATTAAATATGAAAAATTTTACAAGGTATATTCTAAGTAAATAGCAATACAGAGAAATCATTTGAACACAATATGAAACATCTGTAGGGAAAAGAAATTATCTAACTTGCATTAATATTTAAAAAGAACAAAGGGATAAAATCTGGCCTGACTGAAGCTCAGCTTTTTTGTTAAAAGTATCTTTTATTGAAAAGCAGTTTTCACAGCTTAGCTTCTTACAATTTTTTTAGATGAGTACAAGTAATTGTACTTGTGTGTCAGTTACTAACATTTGATAAGTCATTTAGTGTAAGAATCACACATATAAAATGCTGTTCAGGTAAATTAGTGGCATTTTTTTTCCTTCTGTGTTATTGACGTCGAATCTGTGTTTGTTTTTAAAAGTTCTACATACAAGATAATGGTAAACCACATGATTTTTTTTTTTTTGTCTTTTGTTGTTGTTGTTATTGTTGTTGCTATTTCTTGGGCCGCTCCCCACGGCATATGGAGGTTCCCAGGCTAGGGGTTGAATCGGAGCTGTAGCCCCCGGCCTACGCCAGAGCCACAGCAACGCGGGATCCGAGCCACATCTGCAACCTACACCATAGCTCACGGCAACGCCGGATCGTTAACCCACTGAGCAAGGTCAGGGACCGAACCCGCAACCTCATGGTTCCTAGTCGGATTCGTTAACCACTGCGCCACGACGGGAACTCCCTAAACCACATGATTTTTAAGTTTTACTTTGAGTGAAAGATAGGTTAAATATTTTAAATAAATATTTGTCATTCAAAATTAAACTCCAGTATTACTTATTTAAGAAGACCTCCATAAATTTTCCCTCAGGCAATGAAAAGTTACCTGTAACATCATAGTCATAGCTAACTGTGAAATAGAATCTGTGTCTTATTCAGCACCTATAAAGCATCTGGTATACACCCGACACTCAATACTTACTTGTATAAATTAATAAACATACAATTATTACCATCAGTTGTTTCTGAGATTTACAAATTAAGGAACCTATAGAAATTGACAAGGACATAAATCATTAGAGGTAGACTTTACAGAAGAAAGGACTTGACCTGCCTTCCGAAAGAAGAATATCTATGAAAGAGCAGAGGGTGAGAGCTTGTAGAGGGTGGGGCAGTGAGGAGAGAGCTGGCCAACCTGGCAGAGAAAGAAAGACTTGAAAGGTTTTGGGTGTTTAAGACAGGATGTTTTGGTGGCAGGACCTTGACCCATCCACGAATAGTCAGGTATCCTGGGAAAATATGCTAGAACCATAAGAAGTTCCCAAATATGGAGGAGATTTAAGTAAGCTGATATAGAAGAGAATAATGCACGTAGGCACAAACCAGTTGGCAATTTCCACTGCGTAAAGTCTGACTCCATTTTCTAATGTTTGCTGACAACTCTCTTCTCCTGCTGCCCTGTGTCTAGGCATACTAGTAAGAAAGATTGGGTGCCCCCTGGTTTTGAAACTAGGAAATTCAAGCCACACAAGCCCAGACCCCCACACAGGAACTTTCAGCCCAGCCCTACCCACTAACCACCATAAAACCCAGCCAGGTTATATTTAAATATATATGACAAATATATTTCTGATTCTTTTCCATTATAGGTTATTATAATATAGTGAATATAGTTCCCTGTGCTATACCTTCCTCCCCCCCTTTTAAAAAATTTTTATTAAAGTATAGTTGACTTATGAAGTTGTGTTAGTTTCCGGTGTACAACAAAGTAAATCACTTACACGTATACATACATCCATTTCCTTCTTTCTCTTTTATAATGCCTTGCTGCTTTGAATGTCTGATTATATTTGAATATTTGAAGTTTTATTTAAGTGATAAAATGAGTTCTTCGAACATACCGGTGATCAAGAACCTCATTGTCGATGGTAGCCATTGATAAGTCTAGAAACATTTTGTATAAGAAGATAACTAGCCATGCTCTATGATAAACTATTTAACTAATTCATAAAGCATGGCCCCAGGGGAGCTAGACTATTTTCAAAATATATATGGCATGAATATTGGTTTTCCACTAAACTGCAGTTTCTCTAATATCAAATGTTGTGTTAAAATTCGGGCCTGTGGAAATGATCACTCCATCAATGGCTGTCTGGTTCACAGACCACAGAGGTCAAATACCTATGTTGCACTGGACGCTTAGAGCAATATACTTAACACTTGTCAGGGAGAACTTCTTTTTCATTTGTTTCTAGCCAGCTTTTAAAACTTCCCCTGGAGACAAGCTAAAATGGATCAAGAGTAAGAGAAAGGCCAGAATGTGGGGTGAAGAGGGTAAGAAGAAACTCACATTATCAACAGGTTTCTCATACCTATTTTGAGTAAAATAAAAACTGGTAAGATATTTCTAACCTACCAAAACAAAGGGAAGCTTTGCTCCTTGCTACAGCTTTCAAATGAAAATAAGACATCATCGTGAGACTCCTTGCTTTGAATATCTTTTGTAGTTAGTTCTACACTTTCCCTTCACTTCATATTGCTCCATAGGACTTGCTGTTTTATACTTTTATTTTCTCAAAGCCGGCAAAATCCCAGTTTGGATGCTTTGCCTTCCAGTGACCCAGCTGCCTTCTCATTTTATCTAATAGTTGTAAAATTGGAACGCTCTGACAAATCCCTTCTGACCTTACTGAGCCCAAGGAAAGAATTTTCAGCAGATCCTGGAAATGACTTGATTGTGGGTAACTTTTAAACCAAAGGCACCATCTTTGAATGGGGATCTTGAGACCGAAATCACTCTGTAACTTAATTGTATCAATTTTAATTTTGTGTTTCCATCTACTGTTTGCTTTTACCAGGCCCTCAGGGTGACACTCAGGGCTGCCATCTTGCTTTGTTTCTCAAGAATATTTCCCAGAACAAAACTCCATAGGATTTATGACCCAATTTTTGCCTTTTGATTTAATCTGAAAAATATCCAGCTCACATCAAGCACACAGCTGGCAGTTAGGAACGATAAAGCTGTCTCTCTCCTAACACAAGGCTGCTAAAAGGTTCAGGCCACGTCTGCTTCTCACTTCCTGTGCCCTTCTCTCTTCCCAGGGACACATAGATTTTATTTCTGCTTCTGTTTATCTAACTATGCTTGTTGTTTAGAGAAATTTAACTACCATGGTTAAATTCTTCAAAAATATATCTTGTAAAAGAGAAAGCAATTCAAGAAGCTTATTCCTGGATAAAAGGTAGAACTGGTATGGGAAAATTAGTAATAATACTATAATATCAGAAGAGGTAACATGGTGATTTTCATATGACATTAGTAATGGTGTATGAGGAATAATTTTCTCTGTTCCTAAAAATGCCTTGTAAATATCTCTATAATCTGTCCTGGGTAATTTTTTTGTTATTTTTTCTCTTTTTTTATTTTTTTAATTTTTATGGCCACCCATGCAGTATATGGAAGTTCCCTAGCTAGGGATTGAATTGGAGCTACAGCTGCCAGCCAGAGCCACAGCCTCAGCAATGCAGGATCCAAACTGCTTCTGCAATCTGCACCACAGTTCATGGCAATGCAGAATCCTTGACCCACTGAGCGAGGCTAGCAATCGAACCCATATACTAGTCAGGCTTGTTACCACTGAGCCACAACAGAAACTTCCCATCCTGAGTAATTATTAATAAAATTTTCTACATTATTTGTTGCATTGTAGAGGAAATGTTCTTAAATAGGTATTTTTACTTTTTTTGGGGGGGGGGATTTTTTTTTGGCTGCACCCACTGCATGAGGAAGTTCCTGGGCCATGGGTCAAACCCACGCCACAAAGGTGACCTGAACCACAGCACTGACAATACCCGATTCTTAAGCCACTGCACCATAAGGGAGCTTCCCAAATGAGTATTTTTAAATATCCTTAAACCAGAGTTCCTGTTGTGGCTCAGCAGATTAAGAACCTGATGTAATCTCTGTAAGGATATGTGTTCAATCCCTGACCTCGCTTAGTAATTAAGGATCCGGCCTTGTCTGGAGCTGCTGTGTAGGTTGCAAATGTGGCTTCATCAGGTGTTGTTGTGGCTGTGGTGTAGGCTGGCAATTACATCTCCAATTTGACCCCTAGCCCAGGAACTTCCATATGCCACCAGTGTGGCCCTAAATAAATAAATAAATAAAAATCCTTAGACTAGAGCTACAGCTGCATCCTCTTTGAAAAGTTAATCTTTAAACTATCCAAAATATTCTACTAATTTGTTATATAATGATTATGAAGTACAAGACAATGTTCTAAATTTTTTAAAATATTCATTCCTGTCGTGTGTCTAACATATCTCTGAGATAGATGTTATTATTAGTCCTTATTTTTAGAAAAAAAGGAATACTGGAGTTCTTGTTGTGGCTCAGCAGGAAGGAATCCAACTAGTAACAGTGAGGTTGCAGGTTTGATCCTTGGCCTTGTTCAGTGGGTTAAGGTCCGGCGTTGCTGTGAGCTGTGGTGTAGGTCAAAGACAAGGCTTGGATCTTACATTTCTGTGCCTGTGGCATAGGCCAGTAGCTATAGCTCTGATTCAGTTCCTAGCCTGGGAACCTCCATATGCTGGGGTGTGGTCCTACAAAGTAAAAAAAAAAGAATACCAAGATGCAAAAAGGTCAAGTATCTTACCCAAGGTTACAAACTGGACACAGTGAGATGTACACTCAGCTCCACATTCCCCAGTGCCCTTAATACCAATATAATGCCTGTGCATATTAGGTATATTTATGCACCTCAGCTAACATTAAACTCAGGAAGTCCTTGTAAGTACTCAGAAATCTAGAGCTATGTAAGCATACTTAAAGCATAACTTTAGTAATTTATATCCATAGACAATTTTTTTCAAAAGTAGCATTCTTGTGGGAGGAGGGGAAACGCTTATGCTGTGAAAGTGGGTTCTGGAGTTCCCATTGTGGCTCAGTGGTAATGAACCTGATTAGTACCCGTGAGGACTTAGGTTTGATCCCAGGCCTCGCTCAGTGGGTTAAGGATCGGGCATTGACGTGAGCTGTGGTGTAGGTCTCAGACACATTTCGTATCCCTCGGATCCTGTGTTGCTGTGACTGTGGTGCCAACTGGCAGCTGCAGCTCCATTTCCACCCCTAGCCTGGGAACCTCCATGTGCCACAGGTGTGGCCCTTAAAATCAAAAAAAGAAAGAAAGTGGGTTCTTTATATTTAATGGTAATTTAATAATTAATAAATCATTAGTAGTAATTTTTCTAATCTTATATCGGTGGCAATGTTTCTGTAATTCATTTTTATTTACTAATGTTTTACTATTGAATTATACTTCTTTAAGTAAATTAAATGCATTTAAAACACTACCACAGACAGAGTAAAAGTCATGCACATTTACATCATTTGGAAAACAGCCAATATATTTTAAGAAATGACTACAAAAGAATGCTTACCCAAATCATACATCATCATTAATAAATGTAATGCCAATGGGAATGAAGCAAAACAGATGGATAGCAAACATATTTCAAATTAAGAAATAAAAGAATTGGTTACAGACAGGCCCTGAGTGCCAAACAAAACATAGGCATTGACTAAGCCTTGTCCAAAGACAAACTTCATGATGGGAAAAAGGTATTAGCCCTCAAGTTGTCCACAGTACGGCCCAGTAAAGGGAGGAACAAAGACAGCAATACGGCCAAGAAAAATGATGATGCACCTAGTAGAAAACAGGGCTTCAGGAGCGGTCATCTCTTGAAATTGGTTTTGGATGAGTTGAATTTGAACTGGGTCATAAAATTATAAATTTGCAGAAGATTCCAAGAGATAGGGCCCTATAGTTCAAGGAAGCCATCAGGATTAAGACATAAATTTGAAAGTCTTCTGTACAGACTTGGGAATTGAAACTGAGAAAGTAAATTAACTGCACTAAGGAGAATTCAATTATGGTACAATTAGACCTAGAGAGGATGTTAAGTGTCACAGTACTGAGCTCTATCTTTTAAATCAGACTGTTGTTATCCCTTCCACACATTAGCAGTGTGAACTTAAACAAATACCTAAACTTTTCTAAATCCTAATCCCCTAATCCATAAAAGGGAAGGACTCTGTACACCACTGTGGTAGGCAGATTTCTAAGATGGTGCCAGGCCTTCTGTCATGTAAAATCACCCCCCTCAAATGTGGATGGAATCTGTTAATATAATATAGTCATTCCTGGAGTTCCAATTGTGGCTCAGCGGGTTAAGAACCCTATACAGTGTCCATGAGGATGTGGATTTGCTCCTTGACCCCATTCAGTGAGTAATATCCAGCACAAATGAACATCTCCTCAGAAAAGAAAATCATGGACTTGGAGAAGAGACTTGTGGTTGCCTAATGGGAGGGGAAGGGAGTGGGAGGGATCGGGAGCTTGGGTTTATCAGACACAACTTAGAATAGATTTACAAGGAGATCCTGCTGAATAGCATTGAGAACTATGTCTAGATACTCATGTTGCAACAGAAGAAAGGGTGGGGGAAAAACTGTAATTGTAATGTATACATGTAAGGATAACCTGACCCCCTTGCTGTACAGTGGGAAAATTAAAAAAAAAAAAAAAAAAAAAAGAATCCAGCCTTCCCACAAGCTGCAGCCTATGTCATAGATGTGGCTCAGATCTGGTGTTGCTGTGGCTGTGGTGTAGACAGAAACTACAGGTCTGATTCAGCCTAGGAATTTTCATATGCTTCAGGTACGACCTAAAAAAGAAGGGAAAAAAAAAAAAAAAGTCATTCCTTGACGGGTTTGTGTTATAAGGCATAAAGGTGATGACATTGCCACCCTTAGGATTATATTAAGTTTTCTCAGAAGGAGAAACTGGAAGGAAGAATGCCGTCTGGTCTGGAGGAAAGCAGACCTCTCTGCTGTAATTTGCATGTGATAGTCACATGGCAGGGAACTGCAGGTGACCTCTAGGAGTTTAGAGCAACTGACAGCCAGCAAGAAAGAAAAAGATCTCATACTACATCCAAAAGAAAATGAGTTTGTCAATAACCAATGAACTTGGAAGAAGACTCTGAGGCTCAGATGAAATGACAGCCCCTCACCAACACTACAATTTCATCCCAGGGCGTCCCTAAGAAGAGAACCCAGCTAGTGGAAACTGAAAAACTAAAATTTGTCTTATCTTAAGTCACCAGTTCTGGGATAATTTATTATGCAACAATAGAAAACTGTTGTGGTCACAGAATTAAATGAATAAATACCATAGTAACTATAAAATATCTATAATAGTACCTTCTACAGAATAATAGCCAGTAATTGCTACCTTGGTAGCATTGTTGTTTCCTTCTGAATTTTATTTCTCTTCCTGGATTTGAAAATAAATACCAATACAAATGTTTAAAGAAACCCATCAGGAAGTGATTTTTTTTTTCCTCCTATGGACGCACTGCAGTATATGGAAATTCCCAGGCTAGGGGTCGAATTGGAGCTGCAGCTGAGGCCTGTGTCAGAGCCACAGCAACACCAGATCTGAGAATCATCTGATATCTACGTGGCAGCTTGTGGCAATGACGGATGTAAACTCACTGAGAGAGGCTAGGGATTGAACCTGCATCCTCCCAGAGACAACATAAGGTCCTTAACCTAGTGAACCGCAAGGGGATCTTCAGGAAATGTTTTAATAACAGTAGTATAACATCTCTAAAGAATTTTGAACTGTTTTATCTTTTTCTACCATTTTATTAAATTTCATTAAAACTTAGCTAAAGGAAGATCTCAAAAAATATTTGAATAGGCCATGTTTAGTAAGATTTTGATTGTAGTTGTTTTGGTTATTATTTACATTGTCATCTAAGAAGATGAGTTTTAAAAACTGAATGATCACATTAATAATTGTAAATTTGCTCAGGTCCAAAAATAATATTAAAGCACTAATAACATTTTATTAAATGTTTTATGGAAACTAAGTTCAAAATAAATTTAAGCATGAAAAGTTAATTTTGGGAAAGGTTAATTTTATAATGGTCCCCCAAAAAAGCTGTGAAAGTACCATGAAAAATAAGATGAACTTTTACCTCTGCAATGGTGTACATCAAAGACTAGAACTGGTCCTCCCCTATGTTTCTAGACATCTCTATTTCTTCACTAACTCTGTGCTTTTATAACCAGTTTTACTTCTGTGAAACCCTTTGCCTTAGAAATAAGATGCCTAACAAATTATCCCCATGTCTGTATCCTTTGCCACGTTATGAGTTTCTTCAGAGAAAAGATATTTTTGCATTTCCAGCTAATATCATGTGTATGTACCCAATAAATGCTTAGTAAATGCAACTTATTTAATGAAACTTTACTCTGAAATTTACAGGCTTAAGTATTTGTTTAGCAAAATTAGGTCATAAGTTAATTTACTGTATTATTTCCATAATCTTCTCTTATTTGGAAAAAATGTGACTTAGTAAGTTGATAGCCTTAATGGCATTTTTGTGGATGAGTTTTAGTTATTATACCTATGCATTATCAAAATGGCCATTAGGAAAATTCAACAAATTGAGTGGTACAATTATCATAAACCAAAATTATCCTAATTTTGTTGAAAAAGCTTCCTGATTGCACTAATTATTTTCATATTATGTAAACATGCCCAATCACATAGTTACTTCAGGGAAAAGAGTCCTTAAATAAGATTTTGGCACTGTATGAAGAGCCCACATTTCTTCTAGATGTGGGAAATAACTTGAATGATTAAGGAAAATCAGTGCAATAAAAAATAAATTATATAAGTCATATTAAAAATAAACTTAATTCATAGAATGCACACGTGGTATGATTATTTAAAACATTTTTTCTGGAGTTCCCTTTGTGGCTCAACAGTTAATGAACCCAACTAGGATCCATGAGGATGTGGGTTCAATCTCTGGCCTTGCTCAGTGGGTTAAGGATCTGGCATTGCCATGAGCTGTGGTGTGAGTGGCAGATGTGGCTCAGATCCCACATTGCTTGGCTGTGGTATAGGCCAGCAGTTGTAGCTTCGATTTGACCCCTAGCCTGGGAATTTCTATATGGCATGGGTGCGGCCCTAAAAAGCAAAAAAAAAAAAAATTTTTTAATTTAAAATTTTTTAAAAACAAAAATTAAAACATTTTCTATCTCAGTTGGGATACTCTGTCATTTAGTAATATGTGCACGTTCAGCATTTGTTAAACAAGTGATTTTTATTCCACTGCCTATTTTGTATTATTCAAGGTCCTTTTTTTAATGATGAATCTACAAAAGCTTGTATGTTTATAAGAAACATTGTCTTTTACAGGGAAAAAATTAATATTTAGGTAATTAAAAAATGTGTTATGGAGAATGAAGCAATAAAAGCAACAATAATACCTGAAATAATTTTTTAGAGAAAAGGTATAATAGCAGAAGTTAAGAAAAAATAGACAAGGGAAAATTTCAGCTATCATAACAGCTCTTTTAGTGAAGTCCAGAATTTTGTCAATATTTTTCAAAATCGAGCTCATAATATCTTGAAGATATATGAAATTTTTACATGATTATAACTTGTCTCCTTACAGCCTTACTTGGTTTAGTCAAGTTGAACGGGGGTTGGAAACATTTTATGGAAAGGGCTGGATAGTCAATATTTTAGGCTTTTCAAGCTATACAGGTTCTTTCACAACTATTCAACTCTGCCTGTGTAGTGTGAAAGCAGCTACCAAGAATAATGTAAATCAATGGGCATGGCCACAATAAACTTTTACTTACAGCTACAGGAAGCATGCTGATTTGACCTGCTTGCCAACTCCTTATGTAGACTGATGTTAGCAATTTTATAGCCATTTTTATTTGTTTATTATTTAATTATTCAAATTTTTTGGCCATGCCCACAGCATGCAGAATTTCCCAGGCAAGGGATCGAACATGAACCACAGCAGTGGCAATACCAAGTCCTTAACCCCTAGACCACCAGGGAATTCCCTAGAGCCAGTTAAACAAGACTATAAGAAATTACCTTCACAGTTAATGGTTAATGTTGTCAACTTAAAGTAAAACATGCAACATAAGACTTGTGCGTTTAAGTCTTACTTATTTTTTAATTTTCATTTTACGTTGGAGTGTGGTTGATTTATAATGTTGTGTTAGTTTTGGGTATACGAAGAAGTGATTCAGTTTTATATATATATACACAAACATCTATATAGGTATAGATACACACACATTTTTTTTCAGATTATTTTCCCATATAGTTATTACAGAGTATTGAGTAGAGTTCCCTGTACCATACAGTAGGTCCCTGTTGGTTATCTATTTTATATATAGTAGTGTATAAATCCCAACTTACTAATTTATCCATCCTCCCACCTTTCCCCTTTGGTAACCTTAAGTTTGTTCTTGAAGTCTGTGAGTCAATTTCTGTTTTGTAAATTAGTTCATTTGTATAATTTTTTTAGATTCCACATGTAAATGATACCATATGATATTTGTCTTTGTCTGATTTACTTTGCTTAGTATGATAATCTCTAGACCATGGTGCTACAAATGGCATTATTTCATTCTTTTCATGGCTGAGTAATATTCCACTGTATATATATACCACATCTTTTTTATCTAATCCTCTGTCAATGGACATTTAGGTTACTTCCATGTCTTGGCTATTGTGACTAGAGCTACCAGAATATTGGGGTGCATGTATCTTTTTAAATTATAGTTTCGTCTGAGTATATTCCTAGGAGTGGGGTTGCTAGGTCTTATGCTGGTTCGATTTTTAGTTGTCTAAGGAAACTCCATATTGTTCTCCATTGTTGTACAAATTTACGTTCCACCAACAGTAGAGGAAATTTGCTTTTCTCCACACCCTCTCCAGCATTTATTGTTTGTAGGTTTTTTGATGATGACCATTTTGATTGGTCTGAGGTGATAGTGCCTCATTGTAATTTTTATTTGCATTTCTCTAATAACTAGCAATGTTAAGTACATGTTCATGTGCTTTCTGGCATCTCTCTGTCTTTTTTGGAGAAATGTCTATTTAGACCTTCTGCCCATTTTTGATTTGGTTGTTGGGTTTTTTTAATATTGAGCTGCATGAGCTGTTTGTATATTTTGGAGATTAATCCCTTGTCAGTCACTCCATCTGCAAGAATTTTCTCCCATTCCGTGGGTTGGCTTTTCATTTTGTTTATGGTTTTCCTTTGCTGTGCAAAAGCTTTTACATTGCGTTAGGCCCCATTTGTTTCTTTTTGCTTTCATTTTCATTACTCTAGGAGATGGATCCAAAAAGATATTGCTGTGATCCATGTCAAAGAGTGTGCCTATGTTTTCCTTTAAGAGTTTTATATTATCTGGACTCACATTTATGTCTTTTGTCTATTTTGAATTTATTCTTGTGTATGGTGTTAGAGAATGTTCTTACTGCATTCTTTTACATGTAGTTGTCCAGTTTTCCCAGCACCACTTAAGAGGCTGTCCTTTCTCCATTGCATATTTTTATCTCATTTGTTGTAGATTAGTTGACCATAGGTGCATGGGTTTATTTTGGGGCTTTCCATCTTGTTCCATTAATTTATGTATCTGTTTTTGTTCCAGTAACAAACTGCTTTGATGACTTTAGCTTTGTAGTATAGTCTGAAGATAAGGAGCCTGATTTCTCCAGCTCCATTTTTCTTTCTCAGGATTGCTTTGGCTTTTCAGGGTCTTTTAACTTTATTTTATTCAGCGCCTTCCTAAGGATTATAGCCTGGGAGAAAGTTCTGAAGAGGTAGGGGAGGAGCCAGGATATGTGTGATTTTTTTTGTGGCTATTGAGCATGGGTAGTAAAGTATACATCTTGGTAAAAGACTAATGCTAGTCACAAAGAACAGAGATCTCAAGTTATGATTTTAGGGCTTTTAGACATATGAGAAGATGCAAAAATCTGGGGTTATTGGAACCCTTCCTGAGGTATGCAGCTAACTAGGGGCTGTTTATCCAAAGAACAAAAGACCTCATCCTGATTTTATTCTGAATTCCCATCAGGGGGCACTGTCCATGGGCAACTATTTGGGTTGACCTTGTAGAACTGGGTGGTAAACAATGATCTATGTTCTTCTCTGTTCACAATATACAAAAGAATATAGTTGTTATCACATTTTGCAATACAAATTATGGTACCAAAATTCTATCTGATGAATTACCATGCTGATGAATTACCATGGCAAAACTAATCCATCCAGAAAAAGAGAACAGATTCCATGTGTCGGAATTTTTTCTCCATTCTTTCTTATTGTAGAGACTCAGAAGTTATATCTCCTATTTATTGAGTGAATACCATAAGATAGGGATTGTTCTTTACACTTTAAAATATCATATGGTGGAGTTTCTGCTGTGGTGCAGCAGAAATGAGTCTGATTAATATCCAAGAGGATGTGAGTTCGATCCCTGGCCTTGCTCAGTGGGTTAGGGATCCAGCATTGCCAGGAGCTGTGGTGTAGGTTTCAGACAGGCTCAGATCCTGCATTGCTGTGGCATAGGCTGGCAGCTGCAGCTCCTATTCTACCCCTAGCCTGGGAACTTCCATATGCTGCAGGTGTGGCTCTAAAAAGCAGTAAGATAAGATAAAAGATAAGATATCACATAGTTATTTGCTTCTTACGTCCTAATGAGGCAGGTAGCATAGTTCCATTTTTCATATGAATAAAAGACTATGTAACCCTCTCCTACTCTCACAATTATTATGTGACAAATATGAAATTCAAATCTCCATATGGCTCTCAAAATCTATGATATAGTACTGCTGTGATTAAATGAGTGTGAAAACATTCTTAAATATAAATTCTTATTTTTTTCCCAATTGGGAAAAAAAAAAATGAGTGAGAGAGATTTATTCTTAAAAGTTTATAGCTTAGTCTAACAGTCTTTATCATTAAACTTACAGATTAGAAAATATTTGTAAATAAAATTTTGTATATTACATTATAGTTAGAATGTTGACTGTGAGTGAATACTTACTCTTTTGTTTATCAGCCAAAAGCTATAAAGAAAATTTGCAGTTTCCAATCAACATAGCCTTAAGGAACAGACAGAATAAAAATTTCCTTAATAATTACAGAACTCAAATTTCAGTTTAATTTGCATGTGTACTTTCATGATGCCAATGCAGTATTTGTCTTCTAACTATAATCTTGGGGGACAGACAGATGATGTGAATGTAATACTCTACCTGGGACCTCATTTGTAATAACAGTTGTATCAAAAAGAACTGCTAAAAATCAGAGAACCAATTTGACTGAAGACACAATAACCTTATTTGATGTTCTTTAATAGAAAATTAAAAATTACTTAAAATATAGAAAACCTTTGAACTTGAGAGAACTTGATTCATGTAAGGGAAAGGAGAAATATCATGTGAGGAGTCACTGACTCCAAGGTTGGTTATAGAAAACTCAGTTCTCTTCATGAGTTTTTACCACCTACTTGCTGACTTTGGGAAAATCATATAACTAACTTCCTTGCTCAGCTGTGAAAGAATTAGGAATTGGGGGAATGGCTATAAAATTATGATTCTATCACTAAAATAAAAGGATTACTCAAGTCCACATGTCTAAGCCTTTGGGTTCATTTCTTTCACATATTACAGAGCCATACTTCATCAGTTACTTGGATGAAGATATAGTCTGTTTATCAGTTTTGTAGGTGAAATAGAGCCTGGAAGAAAAGTAAATGTGAGGGAAGACAGAATCAAAAACCTAAACCCTTGACAGGCTGGACTAATAGGCCAGCTTACATCATAAGGTATATGTGATAAAGATAAATACCTGTCCTTAGATGCAGATACTCATGGCTCAAGTAGACTTCTGGTTCTGTATGATAACACTAGCCAATCACAATGATGTCTCTTAAAACCTACTTGGCATCTGTAGATCTACTATATATCTCTTTCTAACATCTTGAAATTCCCACTCTTCTCTACCCTTTCATATGACTTCCAAACAGAATTCAAACCTCTGTATCCATCTTTTCCATGACATCATCCTGCCTCTGATGATTCTTTAAAAATAAAGTCATCCAAATGGGAAAATTGGTAGTACTATAAATTCGTGGTCACCAACCTACATAGAAAACTTCTACACAGTTCATAAACATCTCTGCTTTTTCAGCCTTCTTTCCCAGTCTCCATGATGACCATTTTAAATCTTCTCCATATTCTCAAGCCTTGGGTCTTCACTCTTCTGTCAGTCTCAGAGAATGAATTTATGTCTTACTACTCTGAGAAAAACTATTGCCTTCAGTTGGCATCTCTCAAAACAGACTTTCAGATCATCATCTATTAGTTTTTTTTTTTTTTTCATTACCATAGAGGAAATCTCTTAGCTACTAACTAAGGCTAATTCTTTCACCCATGGATTGGCTCTTATAGTAGATATTTCTCATATAATAGATGTCCATCATATTTTAAAACCCTTCCTGTATTTTATAAAATCCCATGCTATAAAACTTGCCTCTGTAATATAACATGTGACTCAAATTTCCACCTGCCTTACAAGTAGGACCTAAACATGACAGAGGCCCTACCAATTGGGGGCAATCTTTCATTCTACTTGAACTAGTGAAAGTGAATTTTGTTTTTTGTTTTTTTACAACTAAGAACCGTAAGATGTGCCAAACGTATTCCCTCTCTCCTTTATAGAAACTGTAAAATAGTCACTCTCCTGTGTCTTCAATTTCTTATCTTCTACCAGATCCTCTCAATAGCATTGAAGCCATTCTAGTTTTTCCATTTAATAAAATCCTCCCAGGAATCCCATCATGTATAGTTACTACTCTATGACTCTTCTTCCTTGCTCAAAGAAAACCTTCATTTACAGGATCTATCCTAATACTCCTAATTCTTTACTTCCTAGTTCTGCCATAACATAGGCTGATGGAGCAGCTTTTTATACAGTTGGAGGCTCTCTTACCAAAGTCTCTTTTGGCTTCTCTAATGCCCCACTTCCAGGTGCTGCCTGTCCCCTTAGCTGTCCCTTTTCAGTCTCCTTTGCTATGCTCGCTCCCTCCTCACAGTCCCTTAGGTCTTGGTCTTAAACTTCATTTTCTTTTTAATCTACTCATTTTCCACAAGAAATATCCTCTATTTTCATTGCTCAACTTCCCTGTCAATATTCCTTTAAGTTCAAAATGTATATCTTCAGAATAGACCACATCTCTGAACTTCAGGCCCATATTGTCAACAAATACCATATGGACATTACAAGTATTTCTCCTCATCATATCAAGGTCAAATGTTCAAAAGTGAACTCACTAAACATGGTATACCTATTTACCCCCAGTCATCCTTCACTAAACATGGTATACCTATTTACCCCCAGTGCCAGATCCAAGAAATCTAACAATCAAAGATCAATATGGAATGATCCAAGAATATGTCTAAGTATGACATAAATATAGACATAGATACTATATACAAATAAGTTTCTAAGTGTGTATATTGTATATACAATATATATGTATATGTGTATGTGTTTATATATTTATGTATGAATTTTATATATATATATATATAAATACTTCATTCTTTACCCCCACTTTTTTGATATGAGGTCAAATATAGAAAGAGGAGCAGGTGAAAAAGTTTTTGTATTTCCTCTATGCTTACATTTTTTAAAAAGTTCCTTTAGATTCCACGTGACAAAATGCCATTAATCACAAGGTTCACACTATGTAGCACTTTACAATGTATTTTTATCCTTAATCCTATAGAAGTGTATATCCAGCTATAGAAAGAAGACAAAGTGGGCCTACCAGCTAAACAGTATGTTTGCAATCTCTAGCTGTGATTTCACAGAGGTTTCTTTGGAAGCAGTTTTCTGTCTCACTAGTTTTTAATAGGAGAGAGAAAATTGGTTTACAATATGAACTTTTAAACTTTCCCTTATTTTCATACCAATTGCTTGCCCCACACTTGAACCCAACAATTTCCCATATATTCAAGTGCTTTTGTACTCATAGTTCTTAGCCAGAATCAAAGTGGTTTAGCTGAATGAGACTGTGCTGTCATGTGGGCCACAGACAAAAAGACCAGGCACATAAGTGGAGGCAATTCATGGACTTCCTAATGTAGTTTTTTTTTTTTTTTTCCCCACTTTTGAGCTTATTGAACTAAATCTCTGAGCTTTTTAAGTTTAGCTCTGGATTTTGACCTTCATTTATCCAAGTTCTTACTGCATTTCAACTACTGAAATCATATCCTCATGTAGTTATACTAATAATTCCTTCACTGTTTGTAGTAATTTATTCCTTAACTTTTTAAGAATTTGTGATAATTTTCAATGCTTGAGATAACTTCCTAATTATATCATTGGTATTGCATTAGTGACCTCAAGATGACTATAGAAGATGAAAAAATTAGTTTCCTATTATGTAGAAGTCTAGTTTTTGAAAATGGCTTTGCAAGTTGTGAAAAAAAATGAGAGAAGTAACAGAAGGGCCAATGAATGGGACAAAGGATTGAATAATGAAAACTAAAAAGTTTCTTAGAGTAACACTAATGCCAGGTTGTAGTAGGATTATCAGAACAGACTGCTTCATGCCTGGGATACATCCATAAAACTCCTTCTTGGACCTAAAGTTGATGTTTACAGAGGCAGCTGGGAAAGTACAAAAACATATTATTGGCAATGTAAAGGCTTTGCTGAATGCAATGGCAGTAATATATGTATAATGTATGTTTCAAAGACTAAGAAAAGGGCCTCTGGAGTTCAGGGTCTCTCACCATTTCCTCGCTGTGAGACCTCACATAGGTTACTTACCCTTCCCAAACCGCAGATCCTCATTAGTAAAAGGGGATAATTGTGGGGTTGCATTGAGGATTAAAATAGATGATTCGTGTAAAAATAGTTCTTCACAAAGTTCTCATACCAAATGAGAGTTCAGGAAATGTTAGACATTAGCATTTTTAAAGTGGCACGGAATTGATGTTATGGGGTGATGGGGTTCAAAGGACAGGGTCTTGGAGGCTACTGGGCTAGCGTGGTGGAGAGGTCTGGTGGAACATGGGAAACATGGCAGGCAGGCAGCCAGGGAAGATCCGCTGTGTCCCAATCCATCTTCCATAATTCTTTGAGAGTTGGGCCGGATATTTAAGAGCCTAAGTTTTAGAATTAATTAACAGCAGAATCATTCTCAAAGGCAGTTTTTCTAACTGTGCAACATTCAGAGAATTGCTTTCTTTTTAAAGAGGCTCAAAGGTCTCAGACATCTCTTAAAAATGAAAACAGATAATAATAGTACTTTTAAGAGTATTACTTGGCACACAGTAGCACTCAGTAAAAGCTAGCCTGTGTAAAGAGGATGATCCTGAGTCTTCATGCCAAATTATCCATCTCTGTTTCTCATATTCTTGGAGACATAAAACACATAACAAAATCATTTTTTTCATATTACAAAATGTCTGATTTCTCTTTTGGTTTTTTTTGTTATTGTTTTGCTTTTATGTTCATACATGCATTTATGAGTATGTATATATGAGAAATACTGAGGAAAAAACTCTTTGTAAATCAACTCTACCTCAGTAAAACTTTAAAAAGTGAAAAAAAAAAATCCACATTTTCTTACCACCCTATAACAGTGAGGGAAAGCATGCACTGTCTCATAACAGGCTCTAGCAATATCACGATGTTCATGAAATCCATTCATTCATCCAGCAAATATTTGTTAAGCAAAAGCTTCACTGATTATTAAAATATTTTCATAAGGTGTTAAAAATAAATAAAAATAATAAAAACTTAGGTGAGTTCAGATGATCATTTCCAGGGTTCAGAAAATAAAGGAAAGCACTAAGGGCCAAAAACCAGAGAGAGAGGTATCAAAAAAAGTGTGACAAACTATGAAACCACAACCCTTCCTTCTTTCAGGTACAGTGATCACATCTGAAAGAGATTCTAACACTGCAATCATGCTTACTTAAGCTTACTATTATACATTGTCATTCTCAAAAACTCATTCTCAAAGACCTTCTGTACCATACAAATGGAAGGGAAAAATAATGGATAATATAAAGATAAAAATTTGAGAGTTTTCAGAAGCTAGAAGGTAGATAAAGTTAAGGGAACAAATAAGATCACTTGGGGAAATTTCTAAACTAAGTGAAGAAGTTATAGAAATAGACTGAAGATTGGTAGCTATTATGAAAACATGTCAAGGACAGCATGAGATATTGATGGTTCTTTGTATCTTTCTTGTCCTAGCTTTAGTTTTACTGAGTGGAAGATATTTTTGGCGTGTTAAACAATGCTTTACTTGATTTTATTTTGTAAGAGAAAGGAGGTAGAGTGATAGCTTTAAAGGTTCTGATTTTTGAGAGGGCTAAAGGGCAGATCATGATGATCAACCATTCTTTGACAGAGAAGCCACGGGATAAACAATAGTATTGTTAGATTGGCTGTGACAATAAATGGTGAGAAAGTTTTGTTTTGTCTTTTTTAAAATCACATCTCATTGTCTTGTTTATTGCTTTGGTCAGATGCAAAGCTACTCTCCACATGCTTTGAATGGAGGAATGAAGTAGCTATGGTCAAAAGGAGAAAAGTTAGTTCTGTCCTGATTTTGGCAAGTGCTTTCTATGGGAGAGAAAAGTAGATGCAACAAAAACAGCAGCTGTGCTAACAGCAACAAGAGTAATTGATAATGCTTATCAGGCACTTAAACTGATCAACTTTTATGACTGAATATAAATATGAATGTCTAATATGAGGAAATTATCCAGGTAAAGGCAATAATTTAATCCATGACATTTGGGCCATTCAAATCTAAAATAAATTTTTTTTGTTAAAATTTTATTTATTTATTTATTTATTTTTGTCTTTTTGCCTTTTCTAGGGCCGCACTCGCAGCATATGGAGATTCCCAGGCGAGGAGTCGAATCGGAGCTGTAGCCGCCGGCCTACGCCAGAGCCACAGCAACGCAGGATCCGAGCCGCGTCTGCAACCTACACCACAGCTCATGGCAACGCCGGATCGTTAACCCACTGAGCAAGGGCAGAGATCAAACCCTCAACCTCATGGTTCCTAGTCGGATTCCTTAACCACTGCGCCACAACAGGAACTCCTAAAATAAAAATTTTAACTCTAAAATAAGAAACTGTATGATATGGGAAAAATACTTAGGGAAATTTATATGTGCTATGTTACAGTTCTATGCATGATATATGTACAAATAGTGTAGGTAGTATATATATTTATATAAACATAAAAATCTTTAAGTCATTGACATTGCTCATGTACAGCATTTAACACTATGTCATCAGTCTTAGAACAATTTTATAATTTTGGAATAATATAGATGATCTTAACTTTTGTAACTTTGAATATTATTGGCCAAATATATTTTTTATTGAAGTATAGTTAGTTTATAATGTTGGGTTAGTTTAATGTGTACAGCAAAACTGATTGTTATACACACACACACACACACACACACACACACACACATACATGCAATATATATTTTATATATGTGTGTATATATAACTTTTCAGATTCTTTCCATTATAAGTTATTACAAGTTTTTAAATATAGTTCCCTGTACTGTACAGTAGGTCCTTTTTGTTGATCTATACTATTTTGAGGCTTCTGATTTTTTATTGACATATAGTTGCTGTATTACATTATATGTTTTGGAAGTCCTAGCCATGGCAATCAGAGAAGAAAAAGAAATAAAAGGGATTCAAACTGGAAAAGAAATAGTAAAACTATCACTGTTTGCAGTTGACATGATACTATACATAGGAAATCCTAAAGACACTACCAGAAAACTGTTAGAGCTCAGTGACAGAATATGAAACTAATCCAGAGGAATCAATTGCATTCCTGTATACTAACAATGAAAGATTGGAAAGAGAAGTTAGGGAGAAACTGCCATTTACCGTTGCATCAAAAATAATAAAATACCTAGAAATAGACCTGTCTAAAAAGACCTGTATTCTGAAAACTGTAAGATTCTGTTTATCTGTCTTTTTTAATGGTTACTCCATTTTCAGTTTTTTAAGGAAACTCCACACTGTCCTCCATAGTGGCTCCCACCAACCATGTAAGAGAGTTCCTTTTTCTCCATACCCCCTCTAGCATTTGTTATTTGTAGACTTTTTGGTTATAGCCATTCTGACTGGTATCAGGTGATACCTTAAGGTAGTTTTGATTTGCATTTCTCTAATAATCAGTAATATCTAGAGCATCTTCTCATGTGCCTGTTAGCCATCTGTCTGTCTTCTTTGGAGAAATGTGTATTTAAGTCATCTGCCCATTTCGATAGTACTAATTTTTAATGTCTGTTGAGCAAATCAGATATATTTCCATTATAAAGGAGGAGTAGCAAACAGGTTTCTTCTAATACCAAGAATTACAATAAAAGTATGTGGATAATTTGTGACTCTTTGCATTTGCAGATTATTTGTATCTTAGTATGTCACTTTCCGGGGTTAGACCAAGAAGACCTTTATATAAGGTTAAGGGGATTATGACTTATATAGACAGAGTTCCATTTCTATTCAAAATGAGTAACACTTGTGCTGCTCAGTTGCACTGTGATTAGAGTAAGAATATTAGTCTCTTCTGTGTTTTCTTCATAATAAAACACTCCATGGTACTCTCCTGGATAATATTTCACTGTTTTTAAATGACTATAGTTCTGATTCATACTGTAGACATACATTTGATAAAAAAAATTAAATTCATCCATATTTTTAACATAAGTTGCCTCAAGTTCAGTACTATGATTCCATAACTTCCTTTGACAATTTTAGAGATTTATGTGATTTAGGGATTTAAAAGATCTTACTTCTTGGTTAGTTTCCCATGACTCAGACTAATTGCATATTTTCTTAACCATATAGAGTTAATATGATTAGTTAGATCAAACTATATGATTTTTTAATACATTTAAACATTACAGATGTCTATGCTGTAATCAGAAGCCACTAATTAACTATCTTATGACATATTTTGTAAGATGTTTAATACATATTTCCATATAAAGACCTTGGGGATTTTTTTCCATTAACAATTGGAAGAAAAATAAATTTGGAATGTATTCAAATAGTGTCGCTGAAGAGGCTTTTGGAAACAGCAGGAAAACACTCCTCCTAACCCCAATTAGTCTTGTTTTCTACACTCAGGGCAGTTCTGTTTTTCAACACATGCACTAAACATGATGATAATGAAAATTAATATGGTTAGAAAGTAATTCAATAGCAAATGTTTATTGTTCATAATTGTTGTTTCTTGTCATAATTTTTGGAAAACCTATCAGCTTTGAAAAAGAGCATATAAGCTGGAAAGAAGTCATGTGCACCTAAATTATACAGTAGCTATGTTCCTGCAAAGTAATGTGAAAGTCATTTTTTAGCAAGTTGAATTATATTTTTATTGCTCTTGGTGAGTTCAGTAATTCTCAAAATCAGTAAGCCTGATTATGCATCCAAATAATTTAATTCATATGTGAATCTTTATATAAAGACAATTTCTTGTGGATTTATTAATAATGTGAAAAGCTTACCCACAAGAAAAATGGCAGAATCCCATCTCTATAGGCTTTCCTCTTTCCATTTAAATTATAAGAATGTTTTTCTTTCTTTTTTTCCGAAACTATGACGCATGATCATTTTAGCTATATTTTTATTTGCCTAAGAATATCTTTGCCTAAAATGTACAGAGCTCATCATACCATAGGGGGCTGCACAGATGAACCAAACACAGATTTTTCCACCGGAGAATGAGCAGTACAGAAGGCAGATGGAGTGGGTTTGGTTAGACCCCTTTCACCAGGTCTTACATCTCACATTAGGCTCAGTGCTCCTTGGTGACAGTAAATGTCAGGGAAAATGGTCAAGGGAACAGCATAGTTATATAGTTCCTGAAGGTTTTTGACCAAAGATCTTAGATAATTACAACTGACTCAAGTTAACATCACAGCAGTGACAGCTGATAGACTCTGTAGAAAGGGTGGCCAGTTAGAAAGGAGCTGTCGGGAGTTCCTGTTATGGCGCAGGTGGAAACGAATCTGACTAGTATCCATGAGGATGGAGGTTCGATCCCTGGCATTCATTGCTCAGTGGGTTCAGGATCAGGCAGTGCCATGAGCTGTGGTGTAGATCTCAGACGTGGCTCAGATCCTTGGTTTCCTGTGGCTGTAGTATAGGCTGGCAGCAGTAGCTCTGATTTGACCCTTAGCCTGGGAACTTCCATACATTGTGGGTGTGGCCCTAAAAAGCAAAAATAAAATAAATAAATAAATAAATAAAAGAAAGGAGCTCTTGCCAACCATGGAACTGATACAGAATAAGACCTTAAATAAGAGCAGTGGTAGCAGAAGGAAAGTTGCAAAGTTTTATCTAATAAAGAGATGACAGGAAGTAGAAACTAGCTTGAGAAGAGATGGGTAGACAATAATGTTGAGTTTTCTAAGCCTGAGAGAGCAAGTGCTAAGAGCAAGAAAACAGAAGAGATTCAGGAAAGACGTAAACTCTGTGCATTATGGTGTGGGCGGTTGAAAGGGCAATCTGGAAAGGATCTGCCAGGCAGGCAGAAAGACAGTCAACATGGAATAATGTTACAAGAGACAAGGAAGGACAAAACTTTAATAAAAATAAGGATTAAGTATTTCAGAGCTTTCTAGGCAGATGAGTGCTGAGGAAGGATTTGCTAACTGGGCTGAAAAGCCTTTGCCAAAAACAGATCCAGGAAGGCAAAGTTAGGTGAGTTAAAGATTATGTGTGGAAGGCCAAGAAGTGATAAAAATATGGCTAATATACATTATTTTATTGCATTATAGTTGATTTACAATATTTTGTTAGTTTCAGGGATACAGCAAAGTAATTTAGTATTTTTGCAGATTATACTCCATGATTCCTCTGTGCTATATCACACCATATATCCTTGTTGCTTATCTATTATACATAGTTTTTGGTGTCTGCTAATGGAAATCAGTTTGCTAATGGAAAAATTATTTGTATCTGACTATACAAAGTTATGGACATAAACAGGATATTAAAGACAGACTTTCACATTCTAGGATATAAAGTTGTAAACAAAACAATGTACCAGCAAGATTTGACTAGAAATACTCTTGATTTAAAAAGAGGCAACATTTGAAGAACAGAAAGGATTTTAAAGACATGATTTTTTATTTAATATTAGGGCTGCACCTTCAGCATGTGGAAGTTTCTGGGCCAGGGTTTGAATCGAGCCACAGCTGCAACCCATGCCGGCACTGGTCAGGGGATCAAATTTGCACCTCCACAGAGCCCCAAGCTGTTGCAGTTGGATTCCTAACGCACTGTGCCATGGCAGAAACTCCCTTAAAGGCCTGATTTTGAGAGAAATATTTTTGTAGAAAGCTATCCTGTTGACGTCACTCTCTCCCATCCATCATACTTGATGTGGTTAGGGAAGGCCAAAACCCTATTATTTCGAAAGGAACATTATGGACCAACAGAGTCATACATTTCATATCTGAGAAGACCAAAGCAGCCTCAGTGTGTGTTTGGAGAGAGAAAGATAAAGAAGGGACCCCGACCATTAACTATAAGGTGGGAAGTGTTTACCATGGACTTGACATGGACCCCTCCAAAAGGAGATTTGGCCTAGATTAATTTCATGTTTTGCCCAAGTGATTTTTCTAGTCAAGTGATCAAGACTACCTCCATGTTCCCATAGGCTGGACTGAACTTTAGATAGAATTCTTCCAGACTCTAAGGCTCTGACCTCACTTTTCTTAGAGTATCTACTATTGAAAACTTTCCATTGTAATTCTTTATTTGCACTCTTTGAGATATAAATCTTCGTAAAAGCTTCTTGCCAGTTTCACAACCCAGGGATGTCTTTCCCCAGGACCTGGAACCATCTCTCTGAAAGCAATCATCAAGAAAGTTCATGGCCCTCTCTGGGTAGATAGGAACCTAACTTTACTGGGTACACTGCTCCAAGTTATAAATTTTCTCCTGGAATGAAGATATGAGAAGGCTTATGTTTTAGGTGGTAGGACCATTAGTAAACACAGGTAGTCCATGGTTCCCTCCACCTCAGCTCTTAAAAACTCTGCCACCATTTGTTTCAGAGGAGTTGAGCAAAGGCTGGCTGAGTTCTGCCCTTTCTCTCTTCTATTGCAATAGCCTTGAATAAAATCTCTCCATGCTTATTTAATTTTATCCAGGGCAATTTTTGCTTGGCCACAGGCAAGTGGTTTTTAGCAGTGAGAGTCTGTGTATAAAGTGAAAAATCAGAGCAGGACCAAGTTAGAAGCTAGCTTGAGGGGAAGCGCTAAGAAGAAAAACAGAACAGGAACCAGCTTCCTCCTGCCCCTGAAAAGAGGTAGTGGGTGTCAGTTGCCCTGCAGGACTTGGCAGTGGAGGGAAAGATTTAAGTGTTGATAAATTCTTTAAACTAGACATTAGTCTCTGAATCATTTATAACCTAGAAGGTAGGATGCATAGGAACCACCAAGTTTTCTTCCAGAGGTAGAGAACATTTCCCCCACTTGTGAGAGAGATATAAAATAAAGTTGCACTTCCAACATCCCATGTGTCACACTTGTTCAAAGTACCAAGTCTATTTATATACATGATAATAAAATTAAAATTTCCAAATTTTAGGTAACTCAACATTTTATGAGATTAATTCATTTAAAAGATTAATAATTCTAA
The DNA here is from genome assembly GCF_054392235.1 of Sus scrofa. Classification (NCBI taxonomy): domain Eukaryota; kingdom Metazoa; phylum Chordata; class Mammalia; order Artiodactyla; family Suidae; genus Sus; species Sus scrofa. Next base: position 45,586,376 of record NC_139383.1, on the reverse strand, counting down.
AATGATAATTCTAAAATATTATTAATCACTTTACACATTATAGTAATACTACTTATAAAATATCAAAATATTTTTGAAAAGCACTGAATATTAATGAATATTAATAAAACTCCTCAGTGACAAATTTCTAATCTTTTTGTGTCACAGATCTTTTTTTAAGATTTTTTTATTGAAGTGTGATTACATCAAATAAAATTCATGGATTTTAAGTGTATAATTTGATGTCCAGCCATTTGTATCACAGAACAGTTTAAGAATCTAATGAAGAAATAGCAACAACAACAACAACAACAACAAAAAGACAAAAAGACAAAAGACAAAAAAAAAAAAAAAAAAAAAAAAAAAAAAGGGAGTTCCCGTCGTGGCGCAGTGGTTAACGAATCCGACTAGGAACCATGAGGTTGCGGGTTCGGTCCCTGCCCTTGCTCAGTGGGTTAACAATCCAGCGTTGCCATGAGATGTGGTGTAGGTTGCAGACGCGGCTCGGATCCTGCATTGCTGTGCCTCTGGCGTAGGCCGGTGGCTACAGCTCCGATTCAACCCCTAGCCTGGGAACCTCCATATGCCGCGGAGGCGGCCCAAGAAATAGCAACAACAACAACAACAACAACAAAAAGACAAAAGACAAAAAAAAAAAAAAAAAAGAATCTAATGAAAGCTATTATTTCACATATGCAGAACACAAATTTTTTCACACAATTTCAGGCTATTTATTCATGCATCCAAATTTTTTGCTTCAAGTTTTTGTTTTTGTTTTTTTCTGGACAGGTGATTAATTCTTTGAGACAATGACTTTCCTTTTTTTTTTTTTTTTTTTTTTTTTTTTGTCTTTTTAGGGCTACACGCACAGCATGTGGAAGTTCCCAGGTTCGGGGTCAAATCTTAGCTGCAGCTGCCAACCACAGCCACAGCAACACAGAATCCAAGCAATGTCTGCAACCTACACCACAGCTCTAGGCAATGCTGGATCCTCAACCCACTGAGTGAGGCCAGAGATCAAACCCGAGTTCTCATGAATAAAAGTTGGGTTAGTTACCACTGAGCCACGTTGGGAACTCTAAGTCAATGACTTTTCAAGTTGATTATATTTATATATCTGAATTTTTTTTTTTATTTTTTTAGGGCCACACCCATGGCATATAGAGTTTCCCAGGCTAGGGGTCTAATTGGAGCTACAACTGCTAGCCTACGCTACAGGCACAGCAATGCCAGATCTGAGCCTCATCTGCAACCTGCACCTCAGCTCTTGGCAACGCTGGATCCTTAACCTGCTGAGCAAGGCCATAGATCAAACCCCAGTCCTCGTGGATATTAGTCAGGTTCGTTACCACTGAGCCACAATGGGAATTCTGAGACAATGACTTTTCAAGTTGACCATACTTATGTATCTAAATTTCTTGAAGTTGGACCAAATCTTTATAAATATCAGTGTTATTGTTTTAGATGAATGATAACTTCTTATCTACTTGATTAGTAATACAATGCTATCAGAATATATTAATATGACGTTGATTTTTTGTTTTTTTTTTTTTTTTTTTTTAGATGCAGGTTTATTTGTTCCATCTTTCAGCGGGAACTCCTATTTAGAACTGCCTTTTTTTACAACCCAGGAGGAGTTGAAATTTGTCCTGGAGAAGGAACATAACAGAATTGTTACCATCTACTTGACTATAAAAACAAACAGTTTGAATGGAACTATTCTCTACAGTGAGTATTGAATGTTTGACCTCCTATATGTTGTTTCTTTCCCAAATGTTAAACTACTGATTTAAGGAATATTTAAATATTTTGAGAAAACTTTTCTAGCCTGGTGCATGAACCATTACCAAAAGGAAATCTTGCTTCTTTCTAGTTTTTAAAAGTTTCTTTAATTTATGAGTTATTTCATGAAACATGACTTAGAAAAAGGCCCTGAACCAGCAAGGAAGAATATAGCAAGCATATAAATTGGATGGCATATTGCTGTAGCAGTGAAACTTAATACCATGAATGTTACAGATAGCATATCTTTATAATATAAATAACTAAACATGAATTGCATTCAATATTTTGTAACTTGGGAAAGGCATTTCAAAGCTGTTATTCACTTGACAATTGGGAAAATTCCTAGCACTACTTAAGCATTATCTTAAAATTAGCTAGACCAGGGTGGCAGCGGGGAGGGAGTAGGATGGACAGGGAGTTGGGGGTTGGTGGATACAAACTGTAACATGTAGAATAGATGGACAATGTGCTCCTACTCTACAGCACAAGGAACTCCTATGATTGGGTCACTTTGCTGTGTACAACAGAAATTGAAGAAACATTGTAAATCAACCATGCTTTAATAAAAAAAAAAAGAAGACAATAAAATTAGCTGGTTTAAAAAAAAAAAAGGAGTTATTAACAGTATTTGTTTAAGGAAATACCTCCACGTTCAGGGTTCTCTACATTACAACCTTTTGCATTTATGAGTGAATACCACTAAAGCATTTCACTTGCAATAATCCAAATGTATCAGTTGTTTTTTCTCTTTTGAAATGAATGCACCATAGTTGTAATAGTTCCTGTATTGGAGATGCAATGTCCTCAGTACTTGGATAGATGATCCACTAAAGGCAACTCATCATTTCCCAAATCAGTTTCTCCTCTACTTTGAAATAGTTTGCAAAATTGACTCATCATCTCATCATTGTATACTTTGGAAATAAAATTTCCACCTTTCCATCATTTGAACATGAGTAAAGTGCCTAAAAGAAACATTTTTGGAAAAAATGGGTGTAGTTAAAATTTTTGAAAATTAAACTAAACCTGAGAATTTGTGTTTTATTTATTTATTTATTTATTTATTTATTTATTTATTTATTTATTTGGCTGCACCCATGGCATGAAGAAGTTCCCAAGCCAGGGATCAAATCCACGCCAGATCCTTAACTCCTAGGCCACCAGGGAAGTCCTCTGTTATATTTTAGAAAGAAACTAACTTGTTCAGACCTAGCCCAGAATTATTTGTCTTCCAGGAGCATAAGCACCCATGTTTAAATGATGGCTTTAGAATGTTTGATTTATTTATGTTAAAAAGAGAGAGAGAAGAAAATAATAAAAGAAAAACTTATTTCTATATGAGAAACGTAAGTGGTGGTAAACAACCATGAAATTTGGGGGTAATAGTGCACGGCAGGGGAAACAAAACAAAACAAACCATTGAACAAAAGACACAAACAATAATTTAAAGTCACAAAGAAAGCAAAGTGATTTTTTAGTTTTGCAATTTTTTAAGTTATATAGATTTAGAGGGTGTTTCCTTGTGGAAAGTGTTTTTACTAACTAAAAACAGCTTAATCAAAGAAGAAGCCGGTCTCTGGGAATTCTTCTCCTCTGCCCCCACCCCCCACTGGCCATCTCCACATCGCCAATCAACTTGCTCATTTTGAAGGCCATGGAAATACATGCCACTCTGGCCACCCTGTCCAGGCTGGTACGCCAAACCAGTAAAGCCCAAGCTGATGTTAGTGCCATGTGATTAGTTTTGCCTGTTGTAGCCAATGACCTCCCCCCAAAAGTCCAGAAATTATAAGAAAACAGTGCCATCAAAATGATTAACAACCTACATGTTTGTCTACGTAATTGCTGTTGTCACAGCACCAGCTTTATGGAAGCTGTTTCCTCAAGGGAGTTTCATAGCTTGTGAAGGGAGAAAATATCTTCTGTTTGTAGCACCCTCTTTTTATTCATTTGTAAATGATAATTTAATCCCACACTCCTGGGAAGACCTCAGCAGAATATTTCAGGGACTTACTGCCTTCATTTCTTTTGGAATTTGTCAGTCTCCTACGAGCCTCACAGATGAACATAAAGATTTTTGTGATTCAGTTAAACACACACAACTTAAAAGGTGTTCCTTAACTTGACTTAAGGGATAATTTTCTCTCCTTCGAAATCAGTTTATTAAGGGTAGGAGCAATTAAAAGTTGTGATGAAATGAAAACAGATGTGTCCCTTTAAGTGTAAGAGTTGATTTTTGTCTTTTTGGTGGTAGGGGGAGAGTAGAGGGGTTTGTTTTTTAGTTTTGCCATTTTTCCAATTTCTAAACATCTTAGCAAAAACTGAATTTCATTTCACAATCATTTGTGGCACATTTGTATTTAGTCATCAAGTATTAAAGGGGAAAGGATAGAGAAATTTCAGGTTGATAAGCTAGTGCTAGCTTTGAATTATATTTCTAGTTCAAAACTATAGATGTAACTTTTCTAGTTTGCCTCAACAACTAATTGATGTTGAAAAGGAACAAAAGGAAGATGAAACTTGAATATGGGGTTACAGTAAAATTCCTTAGAAAGGATAGTTTTAAAAAGAACCCTCTGTGGGAGAGAGACAGCTCTGAGAACAGCAGTCAAGATGAAAAGAAAGCTTTTTGAATCTGCCACTGAACCAATTCAGAATTCTGGAACCCAGTCAAAGGAGCTACTAACAGGTCACAGGAGAAGGGGTTAGACCACACAAAACTCTTTAGGTGCACTTTCAGGAAATGAGCTCTGTTCAGCGAGCAGCATCAGTCAGGGGATTTGGTCTTGGGATTTATTACTATGCAGGTGAATCCATCCTGTGCTATTACTTTTGAGAAGAAACAAGCAGGCCCTTTGGAAGGATGTGTTCTGAGGATTAGGAGCAGACATCTGACTGAGTTGTAGGAGGCAAATTACATGAGCAGCTCCAGTGGAAGAACAGGATTCAGAAGTAATCTTTGTACTACTTAGTGTTTGTATTTAAAAGAGTAAAAGGATTGGTCATAGGGATGTATTCCAGGTAGGAACTGATAGAACTGGGAAGATTATTGGGGCCTCCCTTTTTGTGCATTTAGGATGGGCTGAAAGAAGAGATTTCTGATGTTGCTGAAGAAAACAAATTAAATCTAAAGAATCATAACACCTGTTTTTATAAAATGACTCCCAGCAGAACACAGTTATCTTCATTCATTATCTTTTATACCAAAGCCAATGAAGTCCCATAGTATTTCCTAAAAGCATCTTTTCTTGGAGTTCCCACTGTGGAGCAGTGGGTTAAGAATGCGGCTGCAGGAGTTCCCATCATGGCTCAGTGGAAACCAATCCAACTAGGAACCATGGGGTTGCGGGTTTGTTCCTGGCCTTGTTCAGTGGGTTAAGGATCCGGCATTGATGAGCTGTGGTGTAGGTCACAGATGTGGCTCAGATCCTGAGTTGCTGTGGCTGTGGCGTGGGCCGGCAGCTGCAGCTCCAATTAGACCCCTAGCCTGGGAACCTCCATACGCCATGGGTGTGGCACTAGAAAAGACAAAAAAAAAAAAAAAAAAAAAAAAGAATGCAGCTGCAGCAGCTCAGGTCACTGCAGAGACTTGGGTTCCATCTGTGGCCAGACACTGTGGATTGAAGGATCCAGCATTGCTGCAGCTGTGGTATAAGTTGCAGCTGTATCTTGGATTCAGTCCCTGGCCCAGGAACTTCCGTATGTCATGGGTGTGGCCATTGAAAAGAGAAAGAAAAAAAAACAAAACAAAACAACATCTTTTCTTGTAGGAAATGCTCAGTATTTTAAATCAATTTTACAATGCGTACCATAAAATTCTTTGAGTATCTTTGGTCTTCCTTACCAACTCCCAATGAAGCCTGCTCTAGAAAGAGATGGCAGAGAGTGGGATTTAAAGCAGGAGTGGAGAAATTTGTGCACTGTCATTCATTAGGTACATAGAGATTGCTTTCTAGGGTATCATCTTTTTGTAACAGCAAGGTCAAATTCAACAGACTTTAACTGAGTGCTGTAGAGGGCACTACATTCTGCTAGACACTGAGGGGGTACGAAGATGAATAAGAGGTGGTCTCTGTCCTGCTTCTCACCACTCAGTAGAGAGATGCTGTGTCCCTAACTCCATGAGAAAGCTCAACATGACAGTTTTCTAGCAGGAGCATCCACTAAGGACTGGGGCTGAGTACTGCTCCATCACAGCATTAATCTGTGCTTATACCTCTTCTCTGACTGGGGAACACCTCATCATCTGGAGTTGGGTTTTACATCTATCTTTTCCACCTCCTCGTTACTTCACCCAGGGCCTTGAACAGAGTCAGCCCTTGATTAGGAAAGCTCTTAAAGTTCTGTTTGTCAGTTACTCAACTTTCATGGTCATAATGCAAAATTAGTGGTTTTTTAAAACTTGATGTTAGGAAATTATTCTGCTGAACATTGTTATACTTTCTTCCATCACATTTTAAGGGATTAGTCAAAAATGTAGCTTGAATAGAACAAAACTTTTTCCTGGGTCTGCTTAAACAATCAAGAGCAGAACAGGGGTTGGCAAATTTTTCCATAAGGACCAGAGAATAATTTTTTTTTGCAAACCAGAAAGTGTCTGTCACAACTGCTCAACTCTGCCACTGTAGCATGAAAGCAGTCATGAAAAAATAAATAAATGAATGTGGCCATGTTCCAAAAACCCTTAACTTGCAAAACCAGACAAAAGCAGAATTCGGTCCCTGGGCCATAGTAGGCTGACCCTTGACTTAGAATGATGTGATTCATTAAACTTCTCTTGAAATAGATCAGTTGTGTTAAGAAAAAGTAGATTCTATGTGGTACACATATACAATGAATCTTACTTGGCTGTAAAAAAAGGAATGAAATAATGCCATTTGTAGCAACATAAGTGGACCTAGATATTAACATACGAAGTGAAGTTAGGCAATGAAAGACAGTCATCGTATGATATCATTTATATGTGGAATCTGAAAAAAAGGATACAAATGAACTCATTTGCAAAGTAGAAAGAGACTCACAGGGCAAACCCTCAAAAAACAATCCTTATCACATGCCACCAAGGTGGCACCACGAAGAAAGTGGTCAACAGCTGCTGCCGCCAGCAGTCCAAGTATCAGGAGGTAACCAGAGTAGACTTGAGCCCAAGTCGATTGTGAGCTGACTGTACAGTGTAGTGTCAATCAATTAACCTTTCTGTATTTCTGCCTGACTATAAAAAATGCAGATGTCACTTTTGCTGTGAAATTCACAACGTTTGAAAATATGTGTATAAAAGTGTTTTAAAAAATACAAAGTACCATACAAATATGTATGATGTTATTTCTTTTACAGGAGATGATAGAAATCCATGTCACATTAGGGAAATTTCCAAATTGGGCTGTCTATGCACCTGATTTTATAAACATATTATCTGTATTCATCACTATCAATTCTATAAGGAATGATGTTGCATTTTATTTTAATTCAAAATGATGATGAATCTCTGATTATTTATATATACATGATCTCAAATCAAACTGTCATTCATGTTTGAGAGCATTCATAAGAATAGTTCAAATAGAGAAAAAAAACCCATTCTTAATGGAAATAGCACACCATATAACCATATAAACCATAAATACTCCATCTTCAGTATTTCAAAGAAGAGATGAAGTATTAATGCTTAGAAAATTTCAGATCTATAACCCAATGCAATACACAAGCAAACCAAAATTTTTTTCATTGAATAAGGTATTATTCTTCCTCTCTGAGTTATTTCACTACTTCCTTTCTTATGAGACTAATATATGTATGTATAATATATGCTACACTATATATAATTAAATATGTACTACATATACTATACATATATAAATTTGAGACTCAAAATTAGGATTATCTCTCTAAAATCCTCTGATATCCTAAAACTAATGTCCACTGTTTTACAAGTAATAATTATTGTTCATTGTTCTAAATAGCATTTTTAGAAGTAATCTTAAATCAGGTGTGTAATCAGTGATTTCATTAGGATCAATAAAATTTGCGAATTATAGATTTTAGGCAGTTTCCAAATATTTTCTGGATAAATATCCAGAAAAACTCAAAACATTAAAGATCTATTGAAAAAATTACTACACAGCCCCAAAGCATAAGGAATTCTTTCAAAAAAGAATAGGTTAACATTTCTGTGCTAATCATCAAACATCTTTTTAGTAAAATAGCGGAATGACTTTTCTTCAATGGCTTAATAATGAGCTTTTCTAGAGCTTTCAAGACCTGTTCAAAAGTAGCATGAATTGGAATAAAATGGGGAAAGAGGTAATGGGGAAATTTATATTTGCTTGATGTCTATTGGCTCAATGAGAAAAGTTGAACTAAATGTGGCATACAGATTACTCAACCCATATTATTTAATATAAAAATATGTCTATCTAAGCGTAGTCATTACTTATAATTTTCATTAGTAGTCTATTTGAAAGGATTTTTAATTTTCTTTTCTCATTTGCTAATTGCCACTAATTTCTCAATTCTGATAATCAAATAATTTTATAATCATGTTTGAAACTATAATGTCTGTAGTACTGTATATGAAACCCAAAGAATTTCTCCTGAGTGCATATTCATGGCTTTTCTCTAATTACAGAATCTAGGTTTTGTTATATAAAGTTAATTAATTCAAAAGAGAAAAAGGCAATCAATGTATTGACTATATAAATAGAATATATGTGTTACATGATTCAGTATCATGTAATGTACCCACAGGCCTTCTATTTCCATACCTACCATGACATGTTATCAGCAAAACATTTTAAATTCCTTTTTGTTTATTTATAGAATAAAGCAGCATGGTGAATCAAAACCTATTACCATATAGCAGACTATATGAAGAACTAAGTTTAATTGTTTATTTTTATTTTCACTCCCATTATCTTTATTAAAGCAGCCTTATCATACCCTGTAATACCGGGCAGCTGTGGTTCATAATGGATGTTGGTACACTTAGATAAGACTGTTCATCAACTGTCATTGATTTTAGTGACTGAGTGTCCCTTAAAAATAACTCATGCTTGTATGGACCACATACATCTTCTTCAATGTGTATAATCTTTAAAATTCAGTTTTTGAAGCTTTGAAAAATAATCTTTGTACATATGGCACAACGGCTTGACCTAAATGTTCAGCTCTGTTCTATTTTGCCCTGTATGTCATATTTCTAAGTCTTAGCTCAAAAATACAAGTCTGATATGGTAGCATAAAGCAATTTATAAAAATATTAAGCAATAGAAAGTTCTCAGTTAAAAGAGTGGGCTGGAGCAGGGTGACAGACTGTCCCATGGTCCATAACAAAACAACCACCCCACCTTCTCCCAAAAGGATGAGTGTGGAGAAAAGAACAACCTTAGGTCATTTTATGACACAAGCTTAAGTGTACCTGGGACGAGAAAACACAAGGTGCTAGTACTGATGCAGGAACCTCAGACACCTAAGATAAAAGTTGCATTCCTTATGCTTCTTTTAGAAATGCTAGTTTAAAACTGAATAGCTTCCTTGTGCTTCCACTCCCCACCCCCCACCCGGCTTAACTGCACCTTAAACAAAATCGCTCTTGAGTTACCTATTAGGCACCCTGAGCACAACTGCATGCGGCTCAAGATTATAAGCACATGATTTTTTTAGGGACTTTTCTAGATTGCCCTAATCTCTGCTCGGTATGCCTTTTTCCGCAAGTATATTTATTTTAGGAAAAATCTAGATACAATAACCCAGAAGACCACCAGGATCATGCTGAGATCTCATGACACCAACTTCAATGACTAAAGATTCCCCCAAAGAAAGAAGGATGCATATTTGCTCTCAACCTTGATTCTTATTGTTTCTCCTTTCTACTATAAAACTCCCCACAGTTCTTCCCAATGCACTGCACAGTCTTTAAGGCATCAGCCTGCTGTGGCCTCCTTTGCCTGGCAAAGCAATAATAGCTATTTTTTCTCCTTTATCTAAAACTCTTCATTCAAGTTTCTACTCAGCACTGGTAGACTGAGGCTGAGTTTGGGCAGCAGTACAAGGTTCCATGTTCTAAATGTGCTCCTATCACCCCTAACTCCCTCACCCCCAATAAAAAGAAGAGTTAAAAATAATACTAAAATTGTTTCATTATACTCTCAATTCAGAGAAAAGCAGCCCAAGAAATTGAATAGGGAGTCATGGAGAAAATAAGGAAAAACACTAAACAGTGAAAGCTCAAAAAACTGCTAATAGATCTCAGGTGAGGCAGAAAAGGTGAAGGTGCATTTTCATCTGCCTGGCATGGGGCTAATTTGGAGAGCTATTGAGCAAAAGTCCTCAGAAGTGTGATAAAATCTCAGATGAGCTGAGTGGTGGACTCTTAGTAAAGGACATTTAGAAGGATCTCAAAAGAATGATTTTCAACCATGTTTATTTACTCTGTCCTTTGCTACTCATATTTCATGATGAAATCTTTAATGCTGTTCTTTTGTCCAGTTTGTTTTCTTACTTCTGCAATATTGATTTAATCCGTTTTATATTATATTTTCACTTTGTGTTGTTCTCTTACTGGATTTATATTCTCAATAAGTTCTGTAGCTTGGAGCACTCATGGAAAATCTGTTTCTATTTCTTAACTAGCATATGTCTCGCTACAATCCTCATCATCCATGATGTAGGAATTGCTGTGCTGTCCAAGATTGTGATGGTGCTTAACGTCAGGGGACCTTTTCACATTTTGTTCTATGAAATCTTTTCTCCTTGGAGTTGGTTTTGGTTTTATTTGCTCTAATATAATGGGAGTCACTTCTTCTGTTTCACCTCATAATTTCAAACACTGAAATCAGCTTATTTTCCTTTGTTAAAGGAGACTTTTTTTTTTTCTTTTTACTGCCACATCTGCGGCATATGGAAGTTTCTGGGCAAGGGGTTGAATAAGAGCTGCAGCTGAGGCCTATACCAGAGCCACAGCAATGCAGGATCCGAGATGCATCTGCAACCACAGCTTGCAGCAACACCAGATTCTTAATCCACTGAGCGAGGCAAAGAATGGAACCTGCATCCTCACAGAGACAACATTGGGATTTTTACCCGCTGAGGCACAACAGGAACTCCCTGTTAAAAGATACTTTTCAAAAAGGCATATAAATGCACACATGTCAAAGATTTTATTTAACCTATTAATTAAAGAGGGAACGGGTAGGATACTACAACTAATTCAAAGGAGAATTCAAGAAGCAAACAAATACATTAAAATGAAGAGATTCTGAAGCAAACTTGCAAGGAGATGGAAAGCAGTTCCACCTGTAGGTAATAAACAGCTGCATTTTACCAGACATGATTATTTTACATTGCCTTAGACAAGAATTATTGAATTATTATTTGTTTTCTCCAACTTACAGAGTTGCAAAATAGCTCAAAGACAAAGAAAGGTAACAAGAAACTGAATGAGCTAGATTTTTTCTTTCCTGTTTTAAATTCTTTCACAATCTTTTCTGACACTTTTCTCTGAACCATTCCTTGAGATTTAAGTGTTACTTTCATTCCATTCTCACAGAGCCTTAGACCTGGGGAAAGATAACCTAGGTTTCCTGACACTCTTGCTGAGATGTTAAAGAAACATTTATCTGAGATTCAGCAATACCTTTAGTTTCACTCTGGTGGTTCTTTTTTTTTTTTTTTTTTTTTCCAATAAAGAGATATTTCAGGTTTATCCAGATCCTTGAATATCTTCAAGACTCTTTCAAGTCTCCATAACATCGAAATTATTTTTTTACTAAAACTAAGACATTTGCCTTTTTCATTGTGTTGAAATTGGCAGCTGCGATACAAAAGTCACAATGAATAAAACTTCCAGCACTTAGGGTCATTGTAGTGGCCCCAAATTGTATTTAGTCATTTCATTCTATTCCACTGTCCAAATAGACACAAAAATATCCTTAATGGTGCAGCAAAGTGAATTCACATTTTTCAAAATTTTTATTGAAATACAGTTGATTTACAATATTGTGTTAGTTTCAAGTGCACAGTAAAGTGATTCATATGTATATATTATTTTTTACATTTTCTTCCATTGTATATTATTACAAGATATTGAGTATAGTTCCCTGTCTATAGAGTAGGTCTTTGTTAATTATCTATTTTATATACGGTAGTGTGTATATTTTAACTCCAAAACTCCTAATTTATCCCCTCCCCCGCATTTTCCCTTTGAGAACCATAAGTTTGTTTTCTGTATCGGTGAGTCTATTTCTGTTTTATAAATAACTGTTTGTGTCACTTTTAAAATTTTCTATCCTTGCATATACAACTCTTTAATGTCCTATGTGTAAAAGGGGAGGTATATATAAAGCAAGCCTATGACATACTAAATTATAATAGCTGATTTGAAGAAAACACATGTGCAACTTTTAAAATTACTGGTTGAAGAGCTTACTGTGAGTTGAAAATTGACTAAAAGATAACCTATGGCTATTCAGAATTGCATATTGTACAGATATTTTTTCTCAAAAACTAACAAAGTAAGGAGTTTCTGCTGTGGTGCAGCAGGTTAAAGAACCGGTGTTGTCTCAGTAACAGGGTGGGTTTGATCCCCAGCCTGGCCCAGTGTGTTAAGGACCTGCCACTGTTGCAGCTGTGGTGTAGGTTGTGGTTCCCACTCAGTTTTGATCCCTAAGCTGGGAACTTCCATATATCACAGGTACAGCCAAAAAAAAAAAAAAAAAAAAAAAAAAAAAAAAAAAAAAAAAAAAAAATTAACAAAGTAAGGCTGATTTTTCAAGGAAATGACCTAACAGTATTTTTTTCACAATGATAAAACTCAAGCTTCCTAAGAAAAACTAGAATGACTCAGACCTAGCATTGCTCTGGCTATGGTATAGGCCAGCAGCTGTAGCTATGATTCTACCCCTAGCCTGGGAACTTCCATATGCCACGAGTGCAGCCCTAAAAAGCAAAAAAAAAAAAAAAAAAAAAAAAAAAAAAATTCCATGTACACTATGATTTTTCTCTAATAAAAACCTTTCTCTCTTTACATATTTGTCCATTTATGAGCCTTCATATCTATGGAAATGTTCACCAAATATTAATGCTGGCTATTTCTGAGGGTTGTAATTTCAGCTTGGTTTAAATGCATGTTCATGGATATTTTTTATATTGCTTGAGTTAAAAAAACAACAAAACTGTTATATATATATTTTTTTGTAAAAATAAATAAAAGTAAAAAGTAGGGAATATGGATACTAAAAATATTAAAACTAGGAGTTCCCGTTGTGGCACAGTAGAAACTAATCCTACTAGGAACCATGAGGTTGTGGGTTCGATCCCTGGCCTTGCTCAGTGGGTTAAGGATCCAGCATTGCTGTGAGCTGTGGTGTAGGTTGCAGATGTGGCTCGGATCTGCTGTTGCTGTGGCTGTGGCTACAACTCTGACTGGACCCCTAACCTGGGAACCTCCATATGTCACAGATGTGGCCCTCAAAAAGACAAAAAACAATATATATATATATTAAAAATATATATTCCACAAATACATGATTTTCAGTAAATACATCATGAGAATTGCTTGCTTTGACAATTTAGGATCAAATTGAAAATTGAAAGAGAAAAATAAAAATTGACCCTAGTGTTAATTTCCTATGGCCACAGGTAATTTTCAAATTATCACAAACTTAGTGGTTTCAAACCACAGAAATGTATTCTCCCACAGTTCTGGAGACCAAAAGTATAAAATGCGTCTTGTGTGGTTAAAATTAAGTCATTAGTAGGGCTAGTTCCTTCTAGAGGGTCCAGAGAAGAGTTATGCCTTGCCTCTTCCAGCCTCTTTCTGGTGCCTACTGGTGTTTCTTGGCTTATGACTTCATCACTCCAATCTCTGCTTCTATAGTCATGTAAAGTGTCCTCTTCCACTGCCATATCTCCCTGTGCCTCCCTCTTTCTAGACACTTGTGACTAATTTTATGACCCAACCAGACAATCCAGGATAACCTCCCCATCTCAGGATCATACCTGCAAAGTCTCTTTTGCCATGTAAGGTTAATATTCACAGGTTCTGACAATTAAGACATAAATTTTTTGGCGGGGCATTATTCAACCTACCCCAGTCCTCCACTTCATGCCCATACAAAAGTCAATTCTAGATAGAACTTAGACCTTAAATAAAGTTTATGAATATAATAGAATATCTTCTTGACTTTGAGGCAGGCAAAGGTATCTTAAATATAATATAGAAAGTACAAACCATACACAAGGAAATAATTGACAAATTGACCCACACTAAAATTAAGAATATATATGGAGTTCCTGTCATGGCACAGCAGAAATGAATCCGACTAGGAATCACGAGGTTGCGGGTTTGATCCCTGGCCTCGCTCAGTGGGTTAAGGATCTGGCGTTACTGTGAGCTGTGGTGTAGGTCACAGACTCGGCTCAGATCCTGAGTTGCTGTGGCTGTGGTGTAGGCTGGTGGCTACAGCTCCGATTAGACCCCTAGCCTGGGAACCTCCAGATGCTGCCAGTGTGGCCCTAAAAAAAGGACAAAAGACAAAATAAAATAAAATGAAGAATATATATATATGTTCATCAGAATTCACCCCTAAGAGAATGGCAAGGTAGTCTGTAGGATTAGAGAAAATACTTTCAATACATATGGTTGACAAAGAGCTTGTATGCTTTCTTTTGTGTATGCATATATATTTATATACATATTAGATAGATAGATAGATAAAATAGAGCTCTATAATAAATAAAGAAAAAGCAAACAACCAAATAAAAACTGACAAACTGCTAACTCCCAAAGAGCATATCAAAAAAACCACCCAACATGAGAATATGCTCAACTTAACTAATGTGAGGGGGGAAAAATTAAAGATAGACTAATAAGCACAAAATAGTTAAAAATCTATAAAGTGGGACTTCCTGTCATGGCTCAGTGGTTAATGAATCTGACTAGGACCCATGAGGTTGCAGGTTCGATCCCTGGCCTCGTTCAATGGGTTAAGGATCTGGTGTGGCCATGAGCTATGGTGTAGGTCACAGATGCGGTTCGGATCCCGAGTTCCTGTGGCTCTGGTGTAGACCAGCGGCTACAGCTCCCATTGGACCCCTAGCCTGGGAACCTCCATATGCCACAGGTGCAGCCCTAGAAAAGACAAAAAGACAAAAAACAAAACAAAAAAAGATGAAATTTACAAAGTGACTGAGCCAATTGATGGTGAAATTGTATATTAGCTAGAACTTTTCTATATTATTGGTAAAGTGTTAAAACGTTTTGGAAAACAGGTAATAAGTACTAAATTAATCATATTCATAATCCCTGAATCAATTCCTAGTTTATACACAACAGAAATGCATGTACTTCAATACTAAAGACACATTCAAGACTGCCATAGCATTATTCATAATAACTAAAAACAGGTCGCAAGGGATTTCCATCTATAAAAGAAAGAATAACTGAATTATGAATATTCATTTAATGGAACATTACAAGGCAATGGAAATGAAGAATGGATGCTATCTCTCAAACATAATATTTAGCAAAAGCAAATAGATGCTAAAGAATATATACAGTATGATCCTACTAATGTAAAAATGAAAATCAAACAAAACTAATCCTATTATTAAACATCAGGATCAAGATTACATTTGGTGGAGGGAAGAAGGGAGAGGGTGATGGGACTCCTGACAACACAGATAATTTTCTTTTTCTTAAGCTAGTAATGTCTGTGTGAGCAGGTTCACTTTGTGACAATTCACTAAGCTACATGCTTAAAATTTGTGTGATTTTCTGTGTGAGTGATAATTAAGAATGTTTATGCGTTCCCTTGGGAGTTCCCATTGTGGTGCAGTGGGAACAAGTCCAACTAGGAACCATGAGGTTGTGGGTTCGATCCCTGGCCACACTCAATGGGTTAGGAATCCGGCCTTGCCATGAACTGTGGTGTAGTTTGCAGATGCGGCTTGGATCTGGTGTTGCTGTGGCTCTGGCATAGGCCGGCAACAACAGCTCCAATTTGACCGCTAGCCCAGAACCTCCATATGCTGCTTGTGCGGCCCTAAAAAGACAAAAGGCAAAAAAAAAAAAAAAAAAAAAAAAAAAAAAAATTGTTTAGGAGTTCCCATCATGGCTCAGTGGTAATGAACCCAGATAGTATCCGTGAGTACTCGGGGTTGATCCCTGGCCTTGCTCAGTGGGTTAAGAATCTGGCCGTGACCTGAGGTGTGGGTTGTGGATGAGACTCAGATATTGCATTGCTGTGTCTGTGGTGTAGGCTGGCCGCTGCAGCTTCTCTTCAACCCTTAGCCTGGGAACTTCCATATGCCATGGGTGCAGCCCTAAAAATACAAAAAAGAATGTTTAAAAGAGAGAAATCTATGTATATACAAGGACAGATATCTAAAATTTTTTTGTTAAATGTGTTGACTGAAAAAAAAATGTACAAACTTAAAAGTGGACAAAACTGAGGACTTAAGCCTAGGACACAACCTCTCAGCTCACTTTGAGTGGCTCAGAAGAGGCAAAGAGTTAGCTAGGATATATAGGAGACTTTGCAGTAAAGACCAGGTAGTCGGAACATCAAAATATTATTGTTGGTTGCTGTGGCTCTGGCGTAGGCTGGCAGCTACAGCTCCGATTAGACCCCTAGCCTGGAAACCTCCATATTGCTATGGGAGCGGCCCAAGAAATGGCAAAAAAAAGGCAAAAAAAAAAAATTATTGTTAATGAAAAGAGAGAGAATAGATATATGTATATATTATGACCGGGTCACCTTTGATACAGCAGAAATTATCACAGCCTTGTAGATTAACTATACTTCAATAAAACTTTAAAAAAAAGAAAGAAAGAAAAACATATTTCAAGTTAAGGAATTTAGCACTTTTCTATCCATGAGAAGATGCAAGAGTCTGGGCTCATTGAAATCATCCCTTTGACAAACAACTTCAGCTATCTGGGACCAGGGTCCTGTGCTTTCTCATCCTGAGTTTTTTCATGGTGAACCATCAGTGGGGTGGCTGCAGTCTGATAATTCGATGGCTGGCATCCTGTTTCCAACCTCACTTACCTCAGGGCTCACCGTTGGGTGACTGTAATATGATGGCTTGGTGGCTGCAGAATCTTTAGTTTACTGATGTGGCAGGTGACATTTTTAGTTCACAAATGAAAAGACTAGTGAATAAAGATATTTATTTCCTTGGTTTTTTAAATAAAATTAGGGCTATGTAAATATTCGTATAGGCATAGATAAGTGATAGAAAAGAATACCTCAAAGTGGGATGAAGGAAGGGCTGGAAGAAAGGAGTATGTATCTCTTTTTTTCTTTATATATTCCCTTGTTATTTCAATTTTTATAAAAGCCACATATTAAAATTAAAATATAAATAATTCATAATCATATTAAATAAAGTTATCAATACTCAATAGGTGCCAGGAACTTTTCATTAGTTATTTTATCTATTTAATTATCACAGTAGTTCAATGGAGTTCCTGTCATGACTCAACGATTAATGCGCCCAACTAACATCCATGAGGATGCAGGTTCAATCCCTGGCGTCGCTCAGTGGGTTAAGAATCTGGCTTTGCCGTGAGCTGTGGTGTAGGTCACAGACGCAGCTTGGATTCCACATTGCTGTGACTCTGGTGTAGGCCAGCGGCTACAGCTCCGATTCGAATCCTAGCCTGGGAACCTCCATACCGCCATGGGTGTGGCCTTAAAAAGACAAAAAATAAAAATAATTACCACAGTAGTTCTAATAATTAATTGCTGTTATTATCCCATTGAAATGTATGATGAAACTAAGGCTCAAAATAGTTATGGTCATTGTTGTTAAGAAACAGTCACAAATTAATCTCTTAGCAAGTTAATGCTCTTAATACTACGGTATTTTCACCTGTAGAAAATAATGTGTAATTCTCATATTAGTACTTATTACACTGAATAATTATCTATAATACTCCTATCATCTCACCAAATGATTACTCCTTCAGAACAAAGTCTGTGTTTGTCAAATGCATGATTATTATTGAATAAAAGGTATATCTGCATTAATCCTTAATTTAACGTAATATTTATTCTTAAAGGTAGTGAGAAGAATTTTGGACAACGGTTTATTCATTTATTTCTTGTGGAAGGAAGGCCTACAGTTAAATATGGATGTGGAAGTTCTCAAAATATCTTGACTCTTTCTGCAAATTACAGCATTAACAGAAATGCATTCATTCCTGTCACAATACGGTAAGTACCCCACAGTAGTTCTTTGAACTAGAAAGCTAAGATTTATTTTTAAAGTGTTAGTTATATGTGTAATATCCACCCAAACACAGAAAGAAAGAAAAAAAAAGGGGGTATCTCTGAAAATTATTTTTCCAATTTTTTTTTCATTTTGGCAAAGTAAGCTATAAAATAAACTTAGGTGCATATGGCACAATCCAGTATCAATCAAATTGTAGACTAAATGAATCAACTTCTCTGAAAATATCTGGAAGCAAATAAATAGATTAAAGAATTGTGTGATTCAGGAGTTCCCATTGTGGCACAGCAGAAATGAATCCGACTAGGAACCATGAGGTTGCAGGTTCAATCCCTGGCCTTGCTCAGTGAGTTAAGGATCTGGTGTTGCCGTGAGCTGTGGTGTAGTTTGCAGATGCAGCTCGGATCCTGCATTGATGTGGCTATGGCACAGGCCGGCAGCTGTAGCTCCATTTCAACCCCTAGCCTTGGAACCTCCTTGTGCTACAGGTGTGGCCCTAAAAAGACCAAAAAAAAAAAAAAAAATTGTGTGATTAAGTTGAAATTAAGATCTAGTTTAACTGTTCAACAAAATGTCTATTGAGTGAAAGGAGTACAGCTCTTAGTCATTAGCTCTGCATAGAAAAAGGAAAATTTAGTAGAAAAAAATTGAATATTAGGTGGAAATGTCTTTCTGGGGCATACCAAATTTTGGGACGCAGTCTTGAAATTAGTTCATACTTTGGAATTAGAAAATCCCAAAAGAGAGAAATGGCTGACTATGATGGTCACATCCCATGGGTATTACTGAACAAAATTTACATGTAACAGTCAAGAATTTAAAATTCTTCATCAGCATAGCAATCTGATGTTAATGTTCTCCAAAGTTACTCTTTGTCAGTTAAAAATAATATTTTGCATCTGAGTTTATGTGTTAGATGAAATTTGAATAAATTAGTCTGATTGTCTTGTATCTTGACTAACCTATGATGGTTCTATATATAAATCAAATAATCTTACCCTGGGTCTGCATCATTCTGAAAATAAAACCAAGAAATTGACACCAGTCTGAAAATGGAAAGTCTGTACAGGCAGGAATAGTATCTTATTCAGCTTTAATGTACTTAGCAGGGCATCTGACAGATAGAGGCTCAGTAAATGTCTGAATGAGGGAAGAAATGAGAGTGTCTGGGCTGGGAAATTCAGCTGGTTATAACAAGAAGGCAATGAAATTACCCTAAAGTAATAGAAGCATTATTCATAAATTGGACATACCCTCTTGGAACATTGAGTTTTGTACAGAAAAAAACTTTCAAAGCACTGGACTTTAATTTCAATCATTTCACTTACAAAGGCTTACTGTTGATCACAAAAAAGGAGCCAAAGGAGAAGATGAATAACTTAAAACCAATTTAAAATGCATTTTTATTGATAATGTCATCATTTTATACAATTGCATATGAAGTAATTTCTATTTTTGGTCATACTTTCTTAAAGGACTGATTTCATGCTTTGCCTTTAATTAATGAGGACCTAGTCAAGCAGTTCTCAAACAAATCCCTCAAATCCTTAGGTAGCCTCAAATTGAAAACATCCTGTAAAAAAAAACTACTGACACGTTCAGTAAAACTGAAAACCAAAGAATTTGGATTACTTTTATCCAAAATTCAGAAAGTGGAAAACACCTATTTATTACTGATGCGAAAAGGTAAACCCAATTTGTCTTAATGGAAATATCCTATAAGACCTGAGGGTGAAAATAGTTTGCATTACAGACTGAACCTAGGACTATGTTGTATATTGTACGTTACTATATATAATATATATTATATAAATTACTCAAATTTATATAATATATATTATATAAATTACTCAAATTTATATAATATATATTATATAAATTACTCAAATTTATATAATAAATATAGTTGTTAAAACTATAAATTTTTTTTGTCTTTTTAGGGCCTCATCCATAGCATATGGAAGTTCCCAGGCCAGGAGTCAAATCGGAGCTGTAGCTGCGGGCCTAATGGCAATGCTGGATACTTAACCCAGAGTGAGGCCAGTGATCGAACCCACATCCTCATGGATACTAGTTGGATTCATTACTGCTGAGCCACAGTGGGAACTCCCTAAAACTATAAATTTAAATTAATTAAATCTAGAATTTTTGAGTGTCCACTACTCTCTCAATGTTTCTTAATTTTTCTTTCTCATTTTTCTTTGTTTTTTTCTGTTTCTTTACTCTGTTTTTAACTTAATTTATTCATGTAAAAATGGTTTTTATTATATTGGTAGTACTATACTAATCTCCTGAAATTAAATGGAAAGCCAAAACAGACAAAATACTAATTCCTGTGTGTATAAAGTTTAGCGAGGCAGATTGTCAAATAGTCTCACTAATGAAGAAATCATTAAACTTTGAGATATTTGCGAAAGTTCTTAAATGGTGCAAGAAAAATAAATCACAAAGTAACTTGCCCTAGGCTAAAGAGTCAAAAGGAGCTCTCTGAAAAATGAATAGAGGTAAATTTGGTAAAAACAACCAACAGAAACCGTCAAAACTGTGGTATAGCTATTCTAGGCAGTGGGAAGAATATGGGAAAAGAGACTTCAGTGGAAAGAGCCATGATGTAGTAAGGGATCCAATAGACTAATGTGTATGGAATAGAAAAGCAAAAGATGACTGAGGATTAGAAGGTGAAGATTAGGGGACAGGGGATGACATCCTATAAGGCCTTATAGTTGAGCTAAGGAATGGTTGAAGGGGGGCCACCTAGATGGATAGTATATGTCCAAATAAGACATACGATGGCTTGAACTAGACAGGTGTTATAGAGAAATTGACAGATTTTGAAACATAACTAGGGGTGGTGGCCAAGAGGGCAGACTCTGAGCTCACCTTCTTCCATGGGCACACCAAAATTACAACTAATTACAAAGAAACTATTGATAACAAAGACCAGAAGACTAGCAACAAAAGTCTTCTACAACTAAAAACTTACAGATGGAACCAAAGGAGATGGGTAGGATGGATGGAGTCATGATGTAGTCAAGGCCTATACCCATGTATGCATGACCCACAAATAGGAGGGTAATTACAACTGCATAGGGTCTCCCCAAGGAACAAAGGGTCTGAGCCTCACATCATGCACCCCATCCAAGGAGTTCTGCACCAAAAAGATGAGCCCTAGGAACATTTGGCTCTGAAGACCAGCAAGGCTTGCATACAAGAGAGCCAGAGAGCTGTGTTCCCAAATAAAGACTTCATTCTTAAAAGGGGCACACGAAATCTCACATGCCCCAGAACCTAGGACAGAGGCAGTCATTTGAATGGATCCTTGTCAGACTCACCTACTGATCTTGGAAATCCTCCTGGAGATACAAGAGGAGACTGGTACTCACCCTGGGGACATAGATACTGGTGGAAGCCACTTGGGGAAGATTATTCTACCATGAGGATATTGGTGCTTGCAAGTACCATTTTAGAATCCTCTCTCTAGCTTATTAGTGCCAGGACCCAGCCCAGACTGCTAGCGTGTTTGCACCAGTACTAGGCTGCTTCAAGCAAGGAGCTAGACTGACAGGAACAGAGACCTACCCACCAGAAGGCTGGCTGCCTTAGACCCACTGAGCAACAGCCTCCCCAGGACCCAAGAGCATCCACTATGTGCCCCTAAGTCAGCTGCCCAGGGATCTGGCCCCACCCACTAAGGGGCTGAAACAAGCTATGGGACTCCCCTTATGCCACAGTCAGTCATGTCAGGAACCATCCCCACCCACCAGCAGGCTGACATCAGCTCACCTGAGAAAAGTAACAGCACCAGAGATATACAAAGGATCATGAGGCAGTACTATGAATAATTATACACCAAACAAGTGGACAACCTAGAAGAAATGAATAAATTGTCAGAAAAAAAAATCTCCCAAAACTGAATCAGGAATAAATTAAAAATACAAATAAACAGATCAATTACTAGTAGTTAAAGTTAATAGTAATGAAATAAGCAATGAGATCCTGCTGAATAGCACAGGGAACTGTATCTAGTCACTTGTGATGGAAAATGATGGAGATTAATATAAGAAAAAGAATATATATACATGTATATTTGGGTCACTTTGCTGTACAGCAGAAACTGACAGAACATTGTAAATAAACTATAATTTTAAAAAATCTTAAATTAAATTAATAGTAATTAGAAGCTTCCCAACAAACAAGACTCCAGGACTAGACAGCTTCACAGGTAAATTTTACCAAACATTTAAAGGAAATTTAATGCCTATCCTCAAACTCTTCCAAAAAACTGAGGATGGAAGAATGTTTCCAAACTCATCATACATGGCCTGCATCACCCTAATATGAAATCCAGACAAGGGAAACACACAAAAAATAAAATTACAAGCCAATATCACTGATGAAAATTGATATAAATATCCATAACAAAATATTAGCAAACCAAATTCAACAATACATTAAAAAGATTATATACCACAATCATGTGGGTTATATCCCAGGGATATAGGATGATTCAGTACTTGCATGTCAATCAATATGATGCACCACGTTAACAAATTGAAGGAAAAAAATTATATGATCATCTCAGTAGATACAGAAAAAGTTTTTCACAAAATTCCACGTCCAATTGCAATAAAACTCTCAATAAGGTAGATTAGAGGGAATATATATCAATATCATAAAGGCTGTATAGGAGGACAGGATTAAGATGGCAGAATAGAAGGACTGGAGATCAACTTCTCTCCTAAAAACAACAAAATTCACAACTAAAGACTGAGCACTCTTCACCCAAATTGACCGGAAACCTTAAAAAAGATACCCTACTCCAGAAGAAAAAGAGGAGGCACATCAAGAGGTAGGAGGGGCAATTTCGTGATAAAAACAACCCCATACCTCCTGGGTGGGAAGCTTCACAGACTGGAAACTAACTGGTTCACAGAGACTCACCTACAGGAGTGAGAGTTCTGAGCCCCACATGAACTCTTATGTGTGGGGATCTGGCATGGGAAGAAAGAGCCCTGGAGCATCTGACATTGAAGGCCAGTGGGGCTTGTGCACAGGAGCTCCATGGGACTGGGGGAAATGGAGACCCCATTCTTAAAAGATGCACACAGACTTTCAAATGCACTGGGTCCCAGGGCAAAGCAAAGTCTCCAAGGGAATCTTGGTCAAACCTGACCACAGTTCTTGGAGGACATCCTGGGAAAACAGGGGTGAATGTGGCTTGTTGTGAGGGATGGACATTAAAAGCAAAGCTCTTGGGAATATTCAGCAGCAGTGCCTTTCTCTGGAGGTGGCCATTTTGGGAAAATCTGGCCCCACCCATCAGTCAGCACTGAGAAGCCCCAGGGCAAACAACAATCCAGGTGGGATCACAGCCCCACCCCTCAGTAAACAGGCTACCTAAAGACCCCTCAGGCACAGAACTGCCTCTCATCCCAGCCAGAGACTAGGCTCCACCCACCAGAGGGATTAGAATCGGCTCCATCTACCAGGGGGCAGGCATAAGCCCCTCCCATCATGAAGCCTACAGCAAGCCCCCATACTGACATCAGCCACAAGGGGGGTAGACTCCAGAAGTAAGAGAGGCTACAACTCTATTATCTGCAAGAAGGTCACCACGCCAAAAACCTATAAAAATGAAAAGACAGAGGACTATAACTCAGATGAGGGAGAAAGGAAGAACCCCAGAAAAACAGCTAAGTAATGAGGAGATTCTCAGCCTCCAGGAAAAAGATTTTAGACTGTTGATGCTGAAGATGATGCAAGACATTGGAAATAAACTGGAGGCAAAGATGGATAACTTACAGGAAGTACTGACCAAAGAGATATAAGATATAAAACTTAAACAAGAAGAGATGCAAAATACAATAACTGAAATAAAAAATTCACTAGAAGCAGCCAACAGCAGGATACAGGAAGTACAGGAAGCAGAAGATCGAATAAGCGAGGTGGAGGACAGATTAGTGGAAATTAAGGGTGCAGAACAGAAAAGAGAAAAAAGATTGAAAACAAATGAAGAGTGTTTCAGAGAACTCTGGGACAATATTAAATGCACCAACATCCGTATTATAGGGGTACCAGAAAGAGAAGAGAGAGAGAAGGGGACAGAAAAAAATATTCCAAGAGATAATAGCCAAAAACTTCCCTAACATGGGGAAGAAATCACTCACTCAAATCCTAGAAGCACAATGAGTACCATATAAAATAAACCCAAGGAGGAACACCCCGAGACACATACTAATCAAACTGACCAAAATTAAAGACAAAGAAAAAATCTTGAAAGCAGCAAGGGAAAAGAAAAAAATAACATACAAGGGAACCCCGATAAGGTTATCGGCAGATTGTTCAGCAGAAACTCTGCAGTCCAAAAGGGAGTGGCATGATATACTTAACGTGATGAAAGAAAAAACCTCCAACCAAGATTACTCTACCCAGCAAAGCTCTCATTCAGATTTGAAGGAAAAATTGAAACCTTCACAGATAAGCAAAAGCTGAGAGAATTCAGCAACACTAAACCAGCCTTACAGCAAATACTAAAGGAACTTCTCTAGGCAGAAAAGAACAAGAGAAGAAGGAAAAAAAAAAAAAAAGAGCAGCAAAAACAAATCCAATGTAGTTAATAAAATGGCAATAAGAACATACATATCAATAACTACCTTAAATGTTAATGGACTAAACTCCCCAGCCAAAAGACATAGACTGGCTGAATGGATACAAAAACAAGATCCATATATATGCTGTCTTCAGGAGACCCACTTCACTTCTAGGGACACATACAAATTGAAAGTGAGAGGATGGAAGAAAATATTTCATGCAAACGGAGATCAAAAGAAAGCTGGAGTAGCAATACTCATAACAGACAAAATAGACTTTAAAATGAAGAATATTTTAAGGGACAAAGAAGGACATTACATAATGATCAAAGGATCAATCCAAGAAGAAGATAAACAATTTTAAATATCTACGCACCCAACGCAGGTTCACCACAATATATAAGGCAACTGCTAACAACCTTAAAAGGACAAATCAACAATAACACAATCAGAGTGGGGGACTTTAACACCCCACTTATAGCAATGGACAGATCATCCAGATAGAAAATCAATAAGGAAACAAAGGCCCTGAGTGAAGCATTAAACCAGATGGACTTGATAGATATTGATAGGACATTTCATCCAAAAGCAACACAATACACATTCTTCTCAAGTGCACATGGAACATTCTCTAAGATTGATCATATCCTGGACTACAAATCCAACCTTGGTAACTTTCAGAAAATTGAAATCATATCAAGCATCTTTTCCAACCACAATGCTACATGACTGGAAATCAACAACAAGAAAAAAACTGCAAAAAACACAAACATGTGGAGACTAAACAACATGCTACTAAACAACCAATGGATCACTGAAGAAATCAAAGAGGAAATTAAAAAATACCTAGCAGCAAATGACAATGAAGATATGACACTCCAAAATCCATGGGATGCAGCAAAAGCCTTTCTAACAGGAAAGTTTATAGCAATAGAAGCCCACCTCAGGAAACAAGAAAAAGCTCAAATAAACAAGCTAACTTTACATCTAAAGCAGCTTGAGAGAGAACAGACAAGACCTATAGTTAGTAGAAGGAATGAAATCATAAAGATCAGAGAAGAAATCAATGAACTAGAAACAAAGAAAACCATAGAAAAGATCAATGAAACGAAAAGCTGGTTCTTTGAAAAGATCAACCAAATTGATAAACCCCTATCCAGACTTATCAAGCAAAAAAGAGAGAAGACTCAAATCAATAAAAGTAGAAATGAAAAAGGAGAAGGAACTATGGACATCACATAAATACAAAGGATCATAAGAGACTACTGTATGCAACTATATGCCAATAAAATGGAAAACCTAGAAGAAATGGACAAATTCTTGGAAAAGCACAATCTTCCAAGACTAAACCAGATGAAATAGAAAAGATGAATGGACCAATCACAAGAACTGAAATTGAAACTGTGATTAAAAAACTTCCAACAAACAAAAGTCCAGGACCAGATGGCTTCACAGGCGAATTCTATCAAACATTTAGAGAAGAGCTAACACCTCTCCTTCAGAAACTATTTCAAAAAATTGCAGAGGAAGGGATACTCCCAAACTCATTCTATGAGGCCACCATCACCCTGGTACCAAAACCAGACAAAGATACCACAAAAAAAGACAACTACAGGCCAATTTCACTGATGAACATCGATGCAAAATACTAGCAAACTGCAGCCAACAATACATTAAAAGGATTGTACATCATGATCAAGTGGGATTTATCCCAGGGATGCAAGGGTTCTTCAATATCTGCAAATCCATCAGCGTGATACACCACATTAACAAACTGAAGAATGAGAACCATATGATCCTCTCAATAGACACAGAAAATGCCTTTGACAAAATCCAACACCCATTTCTGATAAAAACCCTTCAGAAAGTGGGCATAACGGGAACCTACCTCAACACGATAAAGGCCATATACGACAAACCCACAGCAAATATCATTCTCAATGGTGAAAAGCTGAAAGAATTCCCACTGAGATCAGGAACAAGACAAGGACGTCTGCTCTCACCACTACTCTTCAACATAGTTTTGGAAGTCCTAGCCACAGCAATCAGAGAGGTAAAAGAAATAAAAGGAATCTAAATTGGAAAGGAAGAAATAAAGCTATCAGTATTTGCAGATGACATGATACTATACCTAGAGAATCCAAAAAACTGTTAGAGCTCATCCATGAATCTGGCAAAGTCGCAAAATACAAAATCAATACACAGAAATCGATGGCATTTCTATATACTAACAATGACAGAGCAGAAAAGGTAATTAGGGAAGCAATCCCGTTTACCATCACATCCAAAAGAGTAAAATACCTAGGAGTAAACCTACCTAAAGAGACAAAAGACCTGTACTCTGAAAACTACAGGACGCTGATGAAAGAAATCAAAGATGACACAAACAGACAGAAGGACATACCATGCTCTTGGATTAGAAGAATCGACATTATCAAAATGACTATACTACCTAAGGCAATCTACAGATTCAATGCAATCCCTATCAAATTACCGAGGACATTTTTCACAGAACTTGAACAAAATATTTTAAAGTTTGTTTGGATGCACAAAAGACCCAGAAGAGCCAAAGACATCCTGAAAAAGAAAAATGGAGCTGGAGGAATCAGGCTCCCGGCCTTCAGACTATACTAAAAAGCAACAGTCATCAAAACTGTATGGTACTGGCACAAAGACAGAAATATAGATCAGTGAACAGGATAGAAAGCCCAGAATTAAACCCACACACCTACAGCCAACTCATCTATGACAAAGGAAGCAAGGATACACAATGGAGAAAGGACAGCTTGTTCAATGAGTGGTGCTGAGAAAACTGGACAGCCACATGGAAAAGAATGAAATGAGAATACTCCCTAACACCATACACAAAAATAAACTCCAGATGGATTAAAGACCTAGATATAAGACCAGACACTATCCAACTCCTAGAGGAAAACATAGGCCAAACACTCTCTGACAGAAATGACAGCAACATCTTCTCAGATCCACCTATCAGAGTATTGACAACAAAAAGAAAAATAAACAAAGGGGACCTAATGAAACTTCAAAGTTTCTGCACAGCAAAGGAAACCCCAAACAAAATGAAAAGACAACCCACAGAATGGGAGAAAATCTTTGCAAGTGAATCGACTGACAAGGGATTCATCTCCAAAATTGATAAACACCTTCTGCAGCTCCATACCAAAAAAACAAACAACCCCATCCAAAAATGGGCAGAAGATCTAAACAGTCAGTTCTCCAAAGAAGACATACAGATGGCTGAGAAACACATGAAAACATGTTCAACATCACTCATTCTTAGAGAAATGCACATCAAAACCACTCTGAGGTACCACCTGACACCAGCCAGAATGGCCATCATCCAAAAGTCTACAAACAATAAGTGCTGGAGAGGGTGTGCAGGAAAAGGAACCCTGTTAAAAACTGTTGGTGGGATTGTAAATTGGTGCAACCACTGTGGAAAACAGCATGGAGATTCTTCAGAAAACTAAACATAGAACTACCATTTGATCCAGCAATCCCACTCTTGGGCATCTATCCAGAGAAAACCACGACTCGCAAAGACACGTACTCTGATATTCATTGCAGCACTATTTGCAATAGCCAAGACATGGAAACAACCTAAATATCCATCAACAGAGGAGTGGATCAAGAAGAAGTGGTACATATACACAATGGAATATTACTCAGCCATTAAAAGGAACGAAATACCGGCATTTTTAGCAACATGGATGGACCTAGACATTATCATGCTAAGTGAAGTCAGCCATCCAATGAGACACCAACATCCAATGCTTTCACTGACCTGTGGAATCTGAGAAAAGGACAGACTGAACGTCTTTGCAGAACAGATGCTGACTCACAGACATTGAAAAACTTAATGGTCTCTGGAGGAGACAGTTTGGGGAGTGGGGGGATGTGCTTGTTTATGGGATGGAAATCCTATGAATGATCATTATACAACTACAGATGTGATGAATTCGTTTGAGTAATGAAAAATAAAAAATTAAAAAATAAAGGCTATATATGACAAATCTACAGCTAACATACTAAACAGTGAAAAGCTGAAAGCATTTCCTCTAAGATCAGGACAAAGACAAGGATGCCCACTCTTACCATTTTTATTCAATATAATATTGGAAGTCCTAGCCATAACAATCTGACAAAAATTTTAAAAAGGAATCCAAATTGGGAAGGAAGAATTAAAACTGTCGCTGTTTTCAGATGGCGTGATACTATAAATAGAAAATTCTAAAGATGCCACCCAAAACCAACTAGAGCTCATCAATGAATTTGGTAAAGTTACAGGATACAAAATTAATATAAAGAAATCGGTTGCTTTTTTATATATTAACAGAAAATAGAAAAATTAAGAAAACAATCACAAACAATTATTTCAAAAAGGATAAAATACCTAAGACTAAATCTAACTAAGGAGCTAAAAGACCTGTACTTGGGAGTTCCCACTGTGGCGCAGTGGGTTAAGGATCTAATGTTGTCTCTATGAGGAAGCAGGTTTGATCCCTGGCCTTGCTCAGTGAGTTAAGGATCTGGTGTGGCCACAAGTTACAGTGTAGGTCACAGATGCAGCTTCAATTCAACCCCTGGGCAGGGAACTTCTATATACCGCAAATGCAACTATTAAAAAAAAAAAACAAAAAAGACCTGTACTTAGAAAACTATAAGAGAGTGATGAAAGAAATTGAAGATGACACAAACAATGGACAGATATACTGTGTCCACAGTTTGGAAGAATTAATATTGTTAAAATGACCGCATTACCCAAGGCAATCTAAAGGTTCAATGCATTTCCTATCAGAAAACCAGTGGCACTTTTCACAGAACTAGAACAAAGAGTTCTAAAATGTGTATGGATACACAAAAGACCCTAAATAGCCAAAACAATCTTGGGAAAAAAGAACAAAGCTCAAGCATGATGAGGTTAGGTGTCTTTGATATGTGAAAGCAGAGTTTTCAAATTGAATATGTGAATGTAACACTCAGAGGGGAGGTCTAGATGGGAAATACATTTTATGAGTCATTAGTGCACAGGTGGTAATTAAAACCATGGGAATGGATGAGCGTGTAGAGTGGGTTGAAAGAATTGCCTGGGCCTGAGTTTTGAGGAGCTGGCAATGACTGAGTAGAGGAAGATGACATTATAAAAGAGTCTGAGAAGGAATAAATGGAGAAGTGAGAGGTAAACAAAAGGAGTGGGGTACCAGAGGAAGCAGTGGAAAGGTTTATCAAGTGCTCTGTTAGTCCACTGGACTGTCTTGAAGATTTCATTGTAAAAGGATAGAGTAAGAAGCCAGATTGGAGGAAATTGAAATAAATATAGACAACTTTCAAGAAATTTTACTGTGAAGTGTATAGAGGTAAGCTATATCTAGAGACATGAGGAGTAAAGGGGGAAAAACAACCAAAAAAAAAAGTAAGATGAAATATTTGAGCATATTTAATTGTGTATTGGAGTGTGTTAATACATAGAAAAAAATAATTGAGAATAGCAAGTCCCTTAGAAGTTTGGAGCCTGGAGATACAATATACATGATAAAATATTCCTGGCAGAGGAGTGAAAAAATGGAGAAAGATGCAAGTCTTTGAGGCTTCTGTGCATCCTTTGGCCTATGACAACCTTGCATTATTCCCATCTAGCCAATTGTTTATGTCTCTTTCTCACTCCTGTGTGCTCCACTCTTACCTCTCCATCCTTAACCAGGCATGATTTAGAATTAAAAGAGTCTTTTTATGCATCTCTTCCTAGCTAGCTTAATTCTCATTAATAGGACTCTTGCTGTGCAAAGTCAGAACGAATTTATCCCTATAAAGCATATAAATTAGGTAACTTTTTAATTATGTTGATGGAATTTTTTATTTGTATGGAAGAAAATATCATATAATAAAATACCATAGTATGATTGATCAGAACTTATTTTTAAAAATTAATAGAATGAGCTCTAAGGTAAAACATGGCTTTGATTTTTATTTTGTTATTAGCCATTGCAAGTAAACAGGTCAGCATTTCCTCCTGCTAAATCTTCATTGTACCTGGAGGAGAAGAGATGACAGAAGTAGAACAAACTTGGAAAAGCCACTATAGTGATTGAGGTCAATTCAGTATCAAGATAGAAGTTCTTCTTAAATGAAATGGAGCAGAGATCACAGTTCCACAGATACATTGTAATTCATAGTCATGCACAGTTTGTCTTTCATTTCAACAAATTCTGAAAGGGATGACATAGAGTCTTGGTGTTCACAAGGGTTATTCTCCTTTGGGGAAGTTCAGAAAAATTGTCTTACTATATATTTTTTTTTCCTAAAGTTCCTGAAGTTTACATTTTTCTATTATACAAAAGCTGACTCATTATTCATTACTTTTTTTCCTAAATAACCCCCATATCCTTTCCTCTAGGTAATTTACTATGTTATCTGTATATTTTAAAGCCTTAGAGCCTATTCTACATTCTGTAGTTCCAAACACCTGAAAACCTTCTCTCAAAGATTAATCCAGAGGTGTAAAGTCATCCATGTATATCTCAGCAATAATCTAATATCTAATAATTCATTTTGATTAACAAAATTTAGGGTAGCCAAAGCCATGTGGATCTGGGCCAAGAATTGCATGACTGCCAGAACTACATGTCTCTAACAGCCACTTCTTAGTAGCAGGTCAGCTTGAAGGAATTCATGCTTGGTTTAAGATCAGTTGGACAGAGGCTAGAAAAAGTTTCTAGCAATTAGGCAGCAGGAGCCCCAGTACTAAACAAACACCCAGTAAAACCATTGCAAGTATTTTGGTCAATTTACTCTCTTAGATATTTGGTCCAGAATATAAAATGGAGTAATTAAAACTGCTGTTGAGTTTTATAAATGGACTAATTTTTACCTCTTATTTGATTTTTTTTAATTTCTATGAGATAAAAATCTCATACAAGTAAATGTATAGCTCTGTGTGTGTATCACAGTAGATTACGTTTTATTTTATTAGCTCACTTCCCATTGTTTGATCAAGAAAGTAGACAAAAATCTGTTATAATCCAAAACCAGTACTAACCTCAAAAGAATGGGAAATGAAAAGAATTCTGAGTAGAATTTATTTTGGCTATATCAAATGAAGAGATTTATTAGTTAATAATTTATGAAAAATAAGAAGGAACAAATAACTTTTGATAATACCTGTATTTAATTGTTAAAGACCCTTCAGACAACTCAGTTCAAAATCAGATTGCAGTGCTTTGCCATTTTTCCCACATAAACTTTCTGTATTACAACTTAGCTGATATTGACCTATAACTCCTTGTAGAGAATGAGGAGACCACAAAATTTCATGTAAAGAAAGAATATTCATAATGTATTGTCATCTATAATTTTGAGGATAACTCAAGATATCCTTTGTATTTCTGATTTTCTAAAATATGTAAAATTTTTTCACACATTCCTGATGGTTAATATTATATAAGCTATGGATCACATGCCTTTAGTCTCAGAGCCAAGAAACTATATAATAGTGAGAACCTTCACTTCTTGAAACAGATGGTGACTTTTGAACTGTGCTAAATCTATAAGATATTAGATTTATTCATAAAATGTTACTATGTCAATATGGAAATTTTGGCAAGCTTTTCATCTTAAAAAGGTCAAACTTCATCACTTCAATATTAATTTCTATATCTTTTCCATCAACTCTTCCATCTGGTATTTTTAATAGGAAATAAAGAAAAACTAGAGCTCAATATGGGAAATACACCATAATACTTTATTATTACATTGACTAGAATATAAATCCACAAGTTTAAACATTGCTCTTTCTCCATTACCCAAGCATAACCCATACATAATATGTCCATACATACCATACATCCATACTAACTGGACAGCATGTTATAATGCAGTTTATTTGTATTTAATTGTGAATATCCACTGTAAAACTAAAATTTCTTTCATTAAATAAGTTTAAGAAAATATTTAAAGAATGTCTTCAGGTCTAGGAGTTTGTGAAAAGGGGCTAAGATTATTGTATAGAGTTTTCTATTAACATTTGCATATATCTTGAAAAACAAGCAAATTAAGTATCAGTTTGGCTATTACATTAGAATCGGTAAGCAATGAGGTCCTGCTGTATAGCAGAGGGAACTATATCCAACCACTTGTGATAAAACATGCTGGAAGATAATGTGAGAAAACGAATGTATATATATGTATGATTGGGTCACTTTGCTACATAGCAGAAATTGACAACATTGTAAATCAACTATACTTTAATAAAAAAAATTTTAAAGGCAATGAGATTGAAAGGCAAGAGTTTGGACAAAGTTGGGCAAGTTTTTCCAGCATTTTTCGAATGGAAATTGTAATAACTAATTGTGAGAATTATTTGAAAAATGCACACAAGATATCTGTGTTAATTTTTCACCATCCCAAACTAGGTTAGAAGTTAGGGAAAAGAACATACCTTAAAAATATCTTCATATTCCTATTGAGGCTTAAATATTTTGCTTAAAAGGTGATTGATATATGTTTTACACGTGTAAAAAAAAAGTATCATTTTGATACTTGGTAATGCAGAAACAGCTTTCTGAGCAAAGACACCACAATTTGAACATGAACCTGAGTCTACACAGTACATTCACTGAATAATATGTCAGTAGATTTGACTAGTCAATTTAATATAAAAAATTCAAGTGATTGCTTTACTATGTAATCTTATGTTTGTTGTTCTTAATTGTGCAATGACATTCAAATTGTCCAAATGAAGTGGCTATTAGCAAAGATACAAAAGGGAAGATTCAGGTGCACAATGCCTCATCTTGTGGAGGGTCAAGATGCCAAGACAGATGGGAGAACTGGTTGACCCTCAAGCCCTGAGAGTAGCACAAAGGCTCCATGTAGGAGGAAGGCAGATGGCAGTTTAGAAATATATTTGTAACATAGAATGGGAAATAAACTGAATTTTGAAGAAAGATTAAGGATTTACCAGGGGAGAGGGGAGGACAGCAGATTGAAAAGGATCAGCAAAGTCTTCATGGTATAGAGTAACACCATCGCTCACGTGGGAAAGTATGAAGATGGAGTATAATGAAGACGTAAGTTCAAGGTGCAAAGATGTTTAGCTCTTCAGCAAATCATCACCAACAACTGTAATTTCTAATGCAGAGAATCACAATAAACTAAAATAAAAGGCAAGAGATTCTTTCTGGGGTTGGCAATGTTCGCTGAGAAAGGCTTCACGTTCTCTTCATCCTGTACAGTCGGGGTAGATTTGTTCAACTGTCAGGGCTACTGAGGAAGCTCAAATTACTCTTATGTGGTGGTAGAATATGCAGCAAAATAGACATCAATCCCTGAAAGCCTTCTGACCCTGTGTAATTCTAAAATGTGTGTTCTTGGAGTTCCCTGGTGGCTCAGCAGGTTAAGGATCCTGTGTTGTCACTGCCTGGCTCTGGTTACTGCTGTGGTACAGGTTTAATCCCTGGCCTGGGAACTTCCACATGCCACAGGCATAGGCAAAAAAAAAAAAGTCTTCTCTGTTATCATTAGGACAAGATTATATACGAAAGTAAGAGGAAGCAAATGAATACTTAGGGGCAAACTGAATATAGAGGAATTTAAGCAGAAAAACAATAACTGATAGTGTCAGAGAACACTGCCACACAGGGCAGTTAAATAAAGGCATTTAACATGGTGAGAAATAAGATTCATGAGGAAATGACCAGGGATTTTCTGTTATTAAGTGAAGGAGCTGTGACTTAAGATATAGATTCTTATCATACTTGTTTTCCAACCCATTTCTGTGGGCCCCATGCACTCTCTAATTGGAATCTATCATCCTATTTAGAGGGATTTGATTACTGCCTTAAAACCACTACTAGGAAAGATATTTTATTGTGAAAGTTCCTTAAATCCTATTCATGGTGGTAGGCCTTAATCTTTGACAATATATTTATCTTAATTAACTTCTTTTAAAACAATTCTTACGGAGTGTACTGCAAGTATAGACAATCTTATTTACTTTAAAAAATGGCCAGCCACCTAACTTCCTAATGAAGCTAAAAGAAACTACGACAGCTTTCTGCTAAACAAATTGCCCATGACTTCATCAACATACTGAATAAAAGAAGATACATATTAAGATAAAGTGTTTTACAATTTAAAATCTGTGAACTCTGTTCTACCTCACATTCATTTAACAATAGTTTAAGACTTTTCAAAAGATTTACTAAAAATTTTTTTCTTCCTTTTTTTTTTTTTTGCCTGCCCCATGGTATACGGAATTCCTAGGCCAGGGATCAGATCTGAGCTGCAGTTGCAATCTAAGCTGCAGCTGTGTCAATGCTGGATCCTAAACTCATTGTGCAGGGTAGGGGATCGAACCTGTGTCTCAGCATTCCCAATTCCATTGTGCCACAATGGGAACTCCAATTTACTAACATTTTTAAGTTGAAAGCTGGTTTCATAGCTAGATGTTGGTAGAGAAACCAGTTTCAACTCAATAAATATAGAGCAATGACTCAATATTTTTCTATATAATTAATTATAATGCCATATGAGTCACAGTAAATTTTTTGTTATATTTTATATCAAATTCTGTCCTAGTACCTCCTACTTTTTTTTTCAATCTCGCCTGTGGCATGCAGCAGTTCCCAGGCCAGGGACTAAACCTGCACCACAGCTGTAACCACAGCAACATCAGTGACAATACCAGGTTCTTAATCCACTGAGCCACAAGGGAACTTGCCTTCTACTTTTAAACTTTGAAGTAGTTGGCTTAATTCTAATTGGCACTAATATCTGAACCCCAATACTACCTTCAAAGACAAAATGTAACAAAGATAAAAGGGAGGGGATTCTAGGATAAAGTCATATCAAATACTGTAAAAATTTATATAGAGGCTTATTAGACACCTCAGTAAAGTTCCCACAGTTTGAAGGATATAAATTTCCAGTTACAGGCAGTGGACTGAGATGAACTCAACCATGCCCTGGAATTTCCTCCCATTCTTCAAATGAATAAAATAGCAAAAGAACATTCTCCCACTTGCATTGTGTTAGCGATGACACATCCTTGCCACCAGGGTGCAGTAGCAGAGATTGTGCCGAAGTAGAATTTCACAGACTCTAGGAAGGCAGGCTTCAGAAAAAGGGATGGAAACACAATTCCACCTCTAAATTACCAGAACAAGAAAAAGTAAAGTTTTGGATTGATGATGCTCAAAAAACACCAATGAGAAAGTCTGCTACTTGGACACACGTGGGCAAGGATTTAAGGATTCCTAAAAATATTTGGAGAGGGAGATTATATAAATGATTGTAACTCTATTATAATAGAGTTGGTTTTCAGCCACTGAGTCTTAAAAACCAGTATCTTAGGTCAGGTTTCTTGGAAATAGCAGAGATTTGCATGCAGAAAGTTCATTAGGGAGTGCTCAAATGTAAGGCAGTGAGAGACATTGAGAAGAGGTAGAAGTTGAATTGCAAAGCAGTTGCAACAGAGGCTACAGCTGCCCCTAAGGGGAGCTCTGGAGTAGGAATGCTCATAGTTTCCTGAATTTTACCCCCCACCCCCACAACCCCACCAGGGATTCAGGGCAGCACATTACAGCATCCACAACCCCTGGGGAAGCTCATGTCTACATCCATACTCAAAGGCCGATGAAGCCTAAGGCACTGGAGTTGGACTGACACCTCAGCCAGCTAGCGTAGCTTTTAGATAAACTAGACACATAGTACCCCAACTGCTATAACCTGGCACCACGGCAGGCTGAATTCCCCAAGTTAATGACATGGTTCTACTCTTGTCAGGAGTGACCTAAAGAAACAGTGACTGTTAGGAAAAACTAAATATTAATCACATTAAAACCCCAAATACCAATTTTGTAGATTTGCATTGACATGGACAAGGAGAACCACAAATAATTTCATTCAGTGATGGATCATAGCATAGAACACATCCCAATAGGGTAGATCTTGGAATAAAGCGAAAGCCTAGATCTTTACATATTCATTGTGATTCAAAATGAAGGCACAGGACACCAAATAGGCAAAATCCTGTGAATGGGAAATGAGTCAGCAAAGCACTATCCATGTAACTACAAAAAAAGATTTTACCTGTCCATTAGTTTCGTCGAAACATAAAGATAATAACGATTTTCTGCTATGCGGGCTTCTATCAGTAACATAGGTATGAAAGTTCTTTGAAGTATCAAGTGACCCTCAAATGTATAGTATTATTATTATGGTTTATCATCCATAAAAGTCTATTTTTTCTATTGCTGCCTTAGGACTAGAAAAAACTGCTCACTATTCTTTATTTTATAGCATCTCATTGAAAACACTTCATAAAAACTTTAATGACGTTTTCCACAGATATTTCTCCTTCCAATTAAATAAATCCTCATGGTTTTGTTCCCTAATAGTTTAATTATTTTAGACACCATCTTCTGGATGACCTTCAAAGTTTTCCACAGCTCTGTTGAATTTTATGTGCTGATTCTATTTTTCCATGGATAGGAATATCAAAGACATCACATATATTTCTTCTACTTGTGGAATTTTCCTATAGTTTTTAGCATCATGTTTATCAATCCACAGGTCTGAAAAAATATATAAATCCATTCACATTTATTAGATGTCTACTATGGGTATTACTCAAGGAATATATTTGAGGGAGATAACAATATGTTTGATGAAAGGAAAAATCATCTCTCCATCTCTCCATCACTTCACTTCTCTTCCAACATTTATCCTTTGTATTCATGGTATATTCACTGCCAGCTTGTCTGTTTCTTAGGAAGATGCCAAAGTCATTTGACAGAGCTATATGATTACACAATGTATATTCCAATGTGTCTTTAAACATCTGCTAAAGAAGGTTTGAAGACAACTAGTATGGATTTCCTGTGAAGTAGGAGATATTCCCAGTGACTTATTCTGAAAGCCATTGTCCTTGCCAGTGCAAATTAGGCAGTAGAATGATTAATCTACTACCCTCTGGGGGAAATGTTTTTGAAGTTCCCTGCTTGTTGGGCTTTTCTCCTTTTACAGTTGCTTAAGTAGGAACATGGTAAGGCTGGAATTATCTGAGGCAGGCTCTGGTATATGGTATAAAAAGCAGATGAGTAGGAGAGCAGGGTGAGCACCAAAAAAATCTGTACTACAAAAAGCAGATTTGTTTCCATGACAGCAGAGAAGGTTTCCCAGGTGACTGTGAGGAGGATCTAATTGGTAAGTTTGGGGCAAATCCAACAAACAAGATTTTATCTATAAGGAGTGTTAGATGCTTCATCTACATAACAGTAATCTCAACCTATCTCATTTGTTGATGCCCTTTAATAGCTATATAATAAAGGTGTATATATTTTGCACTTAACATGACACTAAGAACTATGGTAAATGTGTTTACATACAATCTCATTTAGCCTTCACAATATCCTTAAGAAGTAGTTACTTTTATGATACCCACATAAGAGATGTAGAAACTAGGGCTTAAGGAGATTAAGTAATTTATCTAAGGTCATGCAACTGATAGCTGAAGCAGTGTTTCCATCTAGACTGTTTTACTCTGGAACCCTTATATTGAACTGCCATGCTACACAGCTCATTGTTGTTCATTCAGATTTTCCTTCCTAAAACATTCCTAAACAAGATCATCTCAAATCAAAGCATCTATAAAAGTCCCTGCCTCATCATATTTCATTTCAAAGACAAATCATGCGGCTTATAATCAACGTTCTTTTTAACATCTTTCCTTTGTTGTGATGCAGCGTGGACTGTCCCATGCTACTAAAGCCATGGTTCTTACCATCCCAAACATAATCCTAACCTTTTCCTACAACATTCATCTTAACTAATGCTACAGTTTTCCCCTGAAATGCTCTCTCTGCTCTTTCCTCTTGAATTGCACAGTATGCTTTCTGCAAGCACATCTCCAACTGGAAGCTGGTCTAGGCTGGTCCCAGCTTATACCCCTCTTTCTCTCAACCCCAGCATGCTCAGATCTTGTGATACTCTCTATCAGTCTTCTGCATGGACTCATCTCCATAACCAACATCTTCTTTCCTCTGTCACTCTTAAAATACTATAAAAGTGCTAGGAGTACAATAAGTATCTAATATGGTACATGGCCCCCAAGACATGTGAAACTGAATTAACCCAGTATAAGCAACTATATAAGGGTTGAATATATGACCACTGGAAGAAAAACAATTAGACTTCATGGAAATCTTACTAAAGGAGATCAGTTAAGTATATGAATGCCATGGATATTTAGCTTCTTAGAGAAATGACTTAGGCAGTAGGCTCGGCATTGGCAAATTCACAAATGATAAAAAACACTCGTATAAGATATTATAAAATTGACTCAAGCCTAATGAGAACTCCAGAAGTTGTGTTGCAAAAAAAAAAGGAAAGGGAAAAAAAAAAAAAAACAGTGGACGATCAGATGAAGTAATTGATTTCTAATTTTTTCTTTAAAAAGATCTAAATGATAATGATATTAACAATAAATAACTACCACTGATTAAGCTCATTATTTTACAAACACACTTTTAAGCTCTTTACCTCAATTTAATTATTTTTTCCTTAATACCACCCAGTTAGGTACTATTATACTCATTTTAAATAGGAGGACAGGGAGTGCCCTGGTGGCCTAGTAGGTTAAGGATCTGGTATTGTCACTGCTGTGGTGTAGGTTCCATCCCTGGCCCAGGAACTTCTGTATGCCACAGGTACATCCAAAAAAAAAGAGACTAGGAAGGCACCAGAGCCTTTGCACACTGGGAAACCACACAAAGGTTTTCAAAGTCAGGAAGTCTGATTCCAGAGTCCAACTCTAATCACTACACATATACTATGTACCATATTATGAATAACTAATGTAGATGAAATGTTTTTTGTACTTTGCATATTTCATGAAACAGTTAAAATATATTTAGGAGTTCCTCTTGTGGCTCAGTGGGTTAAGAACCAGGCTAGTATTCATGAGGATTTAGGTTTGATCCCTGGCTTCACTCAGTGGGTTAAGGATACAGCATTGCCTCAAGCTGCAGCATAGGTCGCACATGTGACTTGGATCTGGAGTTGCTGTGGCTGTGGCATAGGCCTGCAGCTGTAGCTCCAATTTGACACCTAGCATGAGAACTTCCATATGCCACAGGTGTGGCCCTAAAAATGACATATTCAAAATTCTCTTTAAATTTTTAATTCTAAAATATGTTTGTTGTTGTTGTTGTTGTTGTTAGGGCCACACCCATGGCATATGGAGATTCCCAGGCTAGGGGTCTAATCAGAGCTTCAGCTGCTGGCCTATGCCACAGCCACAGCAATGCCAAGAGCCAAGCCACGTCTGCCACCTATACCACAGCTCACGGCAACATCAGATCTCTAACCCACTGAGCAAGGCCAGGGATGAAACCCGCAACCTCATGGTTCCTAGTTGGATTTGTTTCCGCTGCACCATGATGGGAATTTCTAATTCTAAAATATGTTTATACAATTATTGTACATAACAGCTTTGAAAACTTGACTGGTTACTATAAAAATTAAAAGTATAAAAAAATCTAAAAAATTTTTATTTCCTATTTTCAACTTTGCCTTATACAATTATCGTTTCCTTTCTTGGGGAATTTCACAAAATAAAGTTGAGTGACAATTATGTTCTAATTGTGATGCCATACTGAGAGAGAGAAAAATCAGCATATCACCTGTCAATTCTGTAGTTAATGAAGGGAGTAGATAGAATTATTTTTACCCAGCCCACAAAATATGTAGATGTATTAAAGATGCTTACAAATTATCATATGCTGTTGTAC
The DNA here is from genome assembly GCF_054392235.1 of Sus scrofa. Lineage (NCBI taxonomy): Eukaryota > Metazoa > Chordata > Mammalia > Artiodactyla > Suidae > Sus > Sus scrofa. The sequence goes on along the minus strand of NC_139383.1, from coordinate 45,545,980 downwards.
TTAAGGCAAATTAAAATTTCAATATGTTTGCTATTGTGAAAAGGCCATGATATTCTGTTAAAAATTCATTCGGATATGTTAGGTACTATAAAAAGAGCTTTTAGAAAAGATAATTTCCATCCTTGAAAATTCCATAGCTCAGTTGTTTTCTATTTTAGATGCATTTTTTAAAAGTCTAGAAAATCAGAAAAATTCAGTAACATCTCCTACAGTCAAGTAAGAGGAAGAATGTTATACTAAAATGAGTATTTCTAATTAAAAGGTCAATACAGACTAATATATTATTTTTCAGATTGTTCTCAAGCAAGGATGTTATATTCTCTCAGATATGCATTGCCTCTGAAATCACCAATTTTGTTGAAATGGATTTAAGACATCCAATTAATAGAATAGGACAGCGGAATATGAACTACAATAATATGTATTATTTGAGAGGATAGTTGCCTAAAATATCACATGTGAGTTATTTAAAAATATACCTAAGTGCTTATTCAAAGGTTTTTTAATTACTCGTTTTATTGCTGGATTCAGGAATCAGAAAAGCAGTATTTTATTATACATGATAATTCTAATTGATCCACTGAGAAGATGGCACATTTTATTTCTAAAATGTTATCTTAATGGTCCAAAACACTTAATTAAGCATCCTGAAAAAATATGTACTTAATGCTTTCTGCAGTATTTAAATGTGAGACCTAAAAGTTGCATTAGAGATAATGTAGTCCCTCAATTTTCTGCTGAGGAAACTACCTGCCAGAGAGGAAAATAGATTTGCTTGAAGCCATGTGACTCAAGGGAAAATAGGGAAGTTGGAAGTAAAGTTCACATCTGATACTCTTTCTCCTGCACCCATCTCTATGTCTAATTTTGCAGATGACTTGCTGCTACCTTCATCTTTATACTTGCATGACTTATGCTTTACTTCCTATTAAGAGAGATGCCCATTGCTTATTCATTATGCCAGACCCCAGAACACTTCATCCTTTCCTTGGTGAAAGGATCAAGAAGTACAAATCAAATGGGTCTTTTTTTTTTTTTTTTTTTCCGAAGCCTGACCTGAAGTACTTTTTTATAAGGAAAATTACGCCCATTTCTATGGTCAGCATAAGTGAAAAACTGTGACCTTGACTAACAAAGAATCATAGATCTTATAGAATTTATGGACAGGTCCCTACTTCTATCCCCAATAGAAGAGAATCCAAAATGGATTCTCATCTACAACCACCCTGAAGCTTCATAGTATTAAAAAAATATTAGCAACACAATCTCAGAAAGCATCTCAGTCCGGATTTGCCTGCCCTGTAGATGTTAGGGACTTATTTAGATTAAATAAATATATTCATGAATTTTGTGTGCATTGGTCCTCTATATGCTATTTTAAGGGGGAAAAAGGGGAAAGAACATATGTGTGTGTGTGTGTGTGTGTGTTTGTATTCCCTTTTCTACTTAATAATCTTTACCTATTTCCTTAACCATGGAATCTAAGTTCTGTGTGAACAGGACTACTTTAGTTTTTTTTTGTTTAATTTTTTTATTAATTTACAATGTTGTGTCAATTTCTTCTATACAGCAAAGTGACTCAGTTCTACACATACGTATATTCATTTTTATATTCTTCTCCATCATGGTCTATCCCAAGAGACTGGATAGAGTTGCCTGTGCTATACAGTAAGACCTCATTGCTTATTCATTCTAAATGTAATAGTAGGCATCTACTCACCCCAAACTCCCAGTCCAGCCCTTTCCCTCCCTCCTCCCCCTTGACAACCACAAGTCTGTTCTATGTCTGTCAGTCTGTTTCTGTTTTGTAGATAGATTTATTTGTGCTATATTTTAGATTCCACATATAAATATAGTATTTGTCCTTCTCTTTCTGACTTAACTTAGAATGACCACTTCTGCTTGCATCCATGTTGCTGCAAATAGCATTATTTCCTTTTTTTTTAATCACTGAATAGTATTCCATTGTATGTATATACCACTTATTTTTTACCCACTCCTCTGTTGATGGCCATTTAAGGACGACTTTATTTTTAGTTACTATTTTCCCCCAGCACCTAATTTAGTGCTAGCATGTCATATGTGTTCAATAGATATGTTTCAAATAAGCGAAGCAAGTTTACTTATCTTCTCTAAGTCTTTTCTGCTGTCTACTCAATACCCCCAACTACTAAATGATTTTTCAGCTGCCACAATCTAAGAGAGCCTCACATCCTAAACACCCCCTACATTTTACAATGGAGCAGCCACCATCTAAACTGTCAGAGACAGTAAAGGGCAGCACTCCCTGTGAAATGGAAAAGGCGATGACACACACAAGAAGAATGAATGAGCTTTTCACAATTTTCAGGTCATTCAGGTTGTATTTTGATCTAAATATATCTCCAGGTCTATTTCACATAAACTGCCAGAAATTATTTAAGTTGCTTAGTGACACTGCCAGAGTTTACCACTCTCATAAAATGTAAACATCCTTAGGAGATTTAACACATTAAGTAAGGCTCTCAATCATTCACAGCTTGTGATCAGTTTCTTCTATCAGATCTAATTTTCACCTAACCTCCAGCTGAGAGCAGCATGTTAAAGGAATGGGAGTTTTCAGAGATGGGTAGACGATTTTGTAACGTATGGCACTATCTGGAAAGTCAAGTCTGAGTGCAGCACCCAGACAAGGGGCCAGGTTTGATATTAAGTAAGTATTAGGAAATGTAGTCCCATTTGTTTATTTATGCTTTTGTTTCCCTTGCCTGAGGAAGCATATTCAGAAAGACTACATCAAATAAAAAACTTCCACTCAGCAAAGGAAACCAACAACAAAAAGTAAAGACAGCCTACTGAATGAGAGAAGGTATTTGCAAATTATATATGTAATAAGGGGTTAATGTCCAAAATATATAAAGAATGCATACAACTTGAAACCAAAAAAAAAAAAAATTGAACAAGTCTATTTAAAAATGAAAAAAAAAAGGGCAGAAGAAAATAAAATAAAAATAAAAATGGGCAGAAGACCTGAATAGACATTTTCCCTAAGAAGAAATACATATGACTAACATGTATATGAAAAGATGCTCAACAATGCTAATTATTAGAGAAGTACACAACAAAACCACAATGAGATATCACCTTATGCCTTTCAAAATGACTATCACAAAAAAGACAAGAAGTAACAAGTGCTGGCCAAGATAATGAAGAAAAAGGAACTCACATATACTATTAATGGGAATGTAAATTGTTGCAGCCACTATGGAAAACAGTGTGGAGTTTCCTCCAAAAATTTAGAATAGAACCACTGCATATTATCCAGCATTTCCACTCCTGGGTATTTATCTGAAGAAAAGAAAATCACTAATTAGCAAAGATATACCCTCATGGCAGCATTATTTACTATAATCAAGATATAGAAGCAATTTAAGCATCCATCAACAGATGAAAGAATAAAAAAGATATGGTAGGAGTTCCCATTCTGGTGCATTGGAAATGAATCTGACTGGGAACCATAAGGTTGTGGGTTTGATCCCTGGCCTTGCTCAGTGGGTTAAGGATCCCGAACCTCCATATGCCACAGGTGTGGCCCTAAAAAGAAAAAAAGAAAAAAAAAAAAGAAGGTGTGGTATATATACACAATGGAATAGTATGCGGCCATCAAAAATGAAATCTTGCCACTTGTGTCAACATGGATGAACCTTGAGGGTGTTAAGTGAAATAAGTCAGACAGAAAAAGACAAATGCCAAATACTATAAGATTACACTCATATTTGGTATATAAAAAAATGAATAAGCCAAACCAAATAAAAATGGGCACATAGAACATAGTAGTGTTTACCCGAATGGGGGAGGGTAGGAGGGAGGGCAAAATGGGTAAAGAGATTACCTGTATGGTGACATCTAGAAACTGAATATTTGGTGATGAGCATGCTGTAGTTTATAGAGAAATAGAAGTATAATTTTGTATACATGAAATATGTAATGTTATAAACCAACATTACCTCAATGAAATGTATTAGGAAGTGGAGAAGGAAGAAGGCCAGGATAGGACTCAAAGACAGTAAGGATGTTTGGAATGAAACTAGAACAAATTTTTCCCTGTTTGTGTATTTTTAGTAGACATGATACAGTAAATTTTCATTAAGAGTCTCATGGATCAGGTTCTCTGATAGTCTGTAATTACACAGAAGAAGGGAAAAATGTGGTTCTTTCATCATAAATGTTAGCCTATTAAGGTAGAAAGACAAGAACTAAGTAAACAAGTGTATAGTTAGTCATTGGGTTCCAAGTGAAACAGAATATAGGGATGGATTGTCATTGGGAGAATGGCCTTCCTTGTCAATAAAAGGGTCAAGAGAGCCCTCTCCAAAGAGGTGATGGTCAGAAATACATGGATGGAGAAGAGCCTGTCAGCTGAAGGATGAAGGGGTATATATGGATATAGATATATAAGCGGCTAGAGATGTGGATCTAGAGATAAATATATCTCAGAGAACTCAGGGTGAGTAATGCCTCTTACAGTGACATGTTTTTGGTTTTGTTTTTATTGAAGTATAGTTGATTTACAGTGTTGTGCCAACTGCTGTACAGCAAAGTGACACAGTCATACATATACATATATTCTTTTTTAGATTCTTTTCCATCATGTTCTATCCTAAGATATTGGATATCATTCTCTGTGCCATACAGTAGGACCTTATTGTCTACTCATTCTAAATGCAATAGTTTGCATCTACTAACCCCAAACTCCCAGTCCATTCCACTCCCTCTCCCCTCTCCCTTGGCAACCACAAGTCTGTTCTCTATGTCTGAGTCTGTTTCTGTTTTGTAGATAGGTAGGTTCATTTGTGCCATATGTTAGATTTCACATATATATTGTATGGCATTTTTCCTTCTCTTTCTGACTTACTACACTTAGTGTAAAAATCTTTAGTTTCATCTATGTTACTGCAAATGGCATTATTTTGTGCTTTTTATGGCTGAGTAGTATTTTATTGTGTATATATATATATATATATAGTGTTCTATTATATATATATACACTATTATATATATAGTATTCTATATATGTGTGTGTGTACATATATATACACACACCACATATTTTTAATCCATTCACCTGTCAGTGAACATTAAGGTTGTTTCCTTGTCTTGGCTACATGCAATAACATTCTTAAAAGGTATTACCATATTCGAGACACACGATGAGTTTCTTTCTTCTAATGGAATGTCAGAAACATCAATTCAGAGCAGCTACCTCAAAGATCCATCTGCCTGGGCTTGAACTGTCTATTTAGAGTGTGTGCTGCTCTGTAGAGGAATTGAGTTCCCACCTGACTGGGTACCATGGAGCTATGCAGGCTATTGCACAGGAACCCCATTTTCTGTTTTTTATGGCTATTTTATCACCTGATTTCAGTGTATCTTTAGACACACCAGCTTGTCTCTCTCTTGTTTATTAAGTACACAGTATAAACAGTATCCATGTCAGTACTTCAGTCAGTCATGTGGTGGCCTGTCTGGCCTCTCTGCCAACTGTCTTCTGAAACTTTGCCTGAACATCCCCCCAGAATGTATTTTACAGGCCACAAGCTGGGCCAGTTCAAGCTACATATAGGGATGTCTCCATCCAACACACCCACCTCTTTATGCCTCTGAGGCTCGAGAAACTATTTATCTGGGCTTCCAGACATTTTGTTTCTAATGGATTTCAAAGGTGTATCTAAATTCAACCCAACGTGAACATATTGATTTTCTATAGTATGTTTGATACTCAGCTGGGTAATGTGAAGTACAGAAAAGTTATTAACAAAAATACCATCAAAAGTAGTACTCTGGAGTTTCCACCATGGTGCAGCTGGATCAGCATCTGGCATTGTCTCTGCAGTGGCTCAATCCCTGCAGCCATTGCCATGGCTGTGTCATAGGTCGCAGCTATGGCTCCAGTTCAGTCTCAGGTCAGGGAACTTCCATATGCCACAGATGCTACTAAAAAAAAAAAAAAAAAAAAAAAATAGTACTATAGTTAGTGAAAATCATGCTAAAGTGTTGGGGATGAGACGCACTGATTTCTGCAACTTATTTTTCAATGTATCACATCCGATGGATGGAAGGATGGAAGGGTAGAAAGAGGGGATACATACATGATAAAGTGAATATAGCAAAATTATTGTAGGACTAAGGTGGGTATATGACTTCATACTGTGAAATTCCTGTAACTATTTTGTATGTTTAAACTTTGGATAATGAAATATTGGGGGTGGGGGGAGTTGATCACAGTGTATCTGAAACTTATGACTCAAGCACAAATTTAAACATTCACATCTGAAGTAGTTACTATGCTGTGAGGCACTGCCGGCAAGAACAACAGGAATCCAGAGAGAAATCAACAGGGACTGGCATAAGAGGAAGGAGGACCACTTGAGTCTTGAGAATGTAGGATTATAAAAGAAAACATGGAAGAGGGAGAGCGTTTCAAGGAGGAGAAGCAGCAGGAGTGAACAGGTGTTGGATGGAGCCAAAAGACAGGGGTTCAGGAGAACAAGACAGCCATACCTGGTGAGGAATAATCATCAAAAATTATTTTGATCTGGAATCTAATATATGGCACAAATGAACCTTTCCACAGAAAAGAAACTCATGGACTTGGAGAACAGACTTGTGGTTGCCAAGGGGGAGGGGGAAGGGGAGGGAGTAGATGGACTGGGAGTCCTGGGTTAATAGATGAAAACTCTTGGAGTTCCCGTCGTGGCTTGGTGGTTAACGAATCTGACTAGGAACCATGAGGTTGCGGGTTCAATCCCTGGCCTTGCTCAGTGGGTTAAGGATCCAGTGTTGCCCTGAGCTGTGGTGTAGGTCACAGACGCGGCTCCCATCTGACATTGCTGTGGCTCTGGCGTAGGCCAGTGGCTACAGCTCCAATTAGACCCCTAGCCTGGAAACCTCCATATGCTGCGGGAGCAGCCCCAGAAAAGGCAAAAAGACAAAAAGAAAAGAAAAGAAAAAAAAAAAAGAAAAGAAAAGATGCAAACTATTGCATGCAGAGTGGATAAGCAATGAGATCCTGCTGTATAGCACAGGGAACTATATCCAGGCATTTGTGATGGAAAATGATGGAGGATAATGTGAAAAAGAGAATATATGTATATATGTATGATTGGATCACTTTGTAGTACAGTAGAAATTGACAGAACACTGTAAATCAACTATAATGAAAAAAATAAAAATTGTATTAAAAAAAAGAAATGACTTTGGATACAAAAACACAGTAATGCTATGATATGGCAGGTCATGATGAGTAGAAAAACACCTGGTCTCTTCTCTTAAGGAGTCGCTAATACTGGGGCTCAATAAGAGGAAATCAAACCAAGTTACAATGGTCAGACAGTCTTACAGACATTTACAAGGAAAGTTAGGTGAATATAGGCACTTAAACATATGCTATGGCCCCTACCAGGAATTGTTACTGATGATACAAATAATTGGATGAAAAAAGTTTGAGCCACCTATATCAGCATGATTTTATTGTACTAGAGAAATCAAGTGTCATGTCTGTCATGGGACATCCAAGTCCTCCCTTCCCCAGGACAAAGGATTCCAGCACTTCTGCATTTCCCTGGCCACCTCCAGCCCAGCAGAGTGGACCTTGGAAACGTGCCCACAGTTCCTCCAGGACATGGAGGCCCCTCTTCCAAGCAGAGAGCAGTGCAGGACCAAAGTCACAGTCAAAACCACAGAATGTATTGGAAAGTTACGGGGTAGCTTGAGAACTAAAATAATATCTCAAGAACCAGGCTTAGACAGCACAGAAACCAGGGTAGCTCCCAGGGATCAAGGTCATCCTCTTCAGGGTGAAATGTGGGTAAATTCCAACAGTTCTTATGACCTTTTAAATTTCAAATTTGAGAGAGAGTGCGTCTGAGAAGACCAGCTTGTGTTGCAATTCACCCCTTGGATGGTCACCTGAATGGCAGCTCCACTAAGACAGTATTCAGTGAGGACCTGAAGTTTCTCTGAGGGACTGACTTACCCTCAGAGACACACATGAAAAGAGAATAAGAGTCACATCAGATGATTGTGTAACGCCACTGAACTAAACACAATAAAAAGGAACTCATATAGTGCTTACTATGCCACGAACACTGTGCTAAATATTTCACAAATACTATGTAGTCTCATCCTTCGAATGACCCTTTAAATTTGTAACAGTAACTTTGAAACTCATATTTTTAAATTGAACTCAAAACTGACCGGAAGTACTTTTTGTTCTGTAAGGCATTTTTCTGCCTTGGTTCTGAAAGCTCATGAAGGGCATATTTTGAAAAGCTCCCACCTGAAAATCTGAGCCTCATATTCCCAGGTCTCATTTTTTGTGAAGAGACTCACTCATTTGCCCTCTTCCCTACTATATTTGATATGATCAGTTTTTGTGTTTGTTTTTGGGTTTTTATAGTGTTGTTTCCACCAGTCCCTCTTTCCTTGCCTGAAGACCATCCTAAGACTTCTGACCCCCATCATTACTTCTGCCTCAAGAATATGTTATAATATCATTACCACTATTTTATCTTCTTTGTTAATGAGATACTTTAAAATTAGAGATATGCCAGCAACCCCACGGCTGTGCATGTATCTGGAGAAAACTATTTCAAAAACATATATGCACTCCAATATTCATTGCAGCACTATTTACAATAGCCAAGACAAGGAAGCAACCTAAATGTCCATTGACAGATGAATGGATAAAGAAGATGTGGTACATGTGTACACTGGAATATTACTCAGCCATAAATGTGAATGAAATAATGCCATTTGTAGCAACATGGGAGGATCTAGACAATATCATACTAAGTGAAGTGAATCAGAGAAAGGCAGATATTATATATATGACTTATATGTGGAATCTAAAAAAAGGTACAAACGAACTTATTTACAAAACAGAACAGAGTCATAGACATAGAAAACAAAATTTGTAGCTAGTAAAGGGGAAAGGGGGAGGGATAAATTAGAATCTTGGGATTAGCAGAAAAGAATCTAGAAAAGAATATATGTATCTCTTTACTATACACCAGAATCTCTGGTATACAGTATGAATCTCTTTACTGTACACCAGAAACTAACACAGTATTGTAAATCAACTATACTTCATTAAAAAAATTAGGATGTGAATTGAAAAAACTTCTTTGCCTGGGAAAAGAGGTGCTGATTTTAATGTTTGGTTAGTTTCAAACTTGGAATAAGGAGAAGGAAAAAAAGCCATTGAGTGGAATGTCCTCAGTGCCAGGGTTGAGGTGTCAGAGGTAGGTGCCCTGGATGTGTCATTATGAACATCCAGAATGGCTTACTATGAGAATAAAGGAAATTCGCAAGGACTGGCAAGCTAAGCCTGGCCTCCACCCTGCAACTTTCAAAGAGAATAGAAAATATGAGGAACCACTGAACTCATGACTTCTGTCAGACTGCACCTCATTTCTAGGAGACTGTAAATACAGAAATAATTTTTCAGGCAAGGAAAAGTTTTGATGCTAAAAAACTATGCCATAATCAAATGCAAATGTCAGTGTGTGGTATGCTGACTTTCTTTTATAGATTAATTTGGTAAGGAGAATAGGCAGAGCTTAATATTTGAGCCCCCTTCAACTCAAATTTAGACTTCAGGATTAAATTTTGATGTAGAGGAAGGTAAGTACTAACAAGAGTATGTCCTGTCAGCTCACTGCAAGATGGTCATGGAGAGGACCACTTTCTCCCTCTATGAGAATACAAATGGATGGATGGATGGAGATGATTGAGGGAAGATAGATGATAGATGGATGGATGGATGGACAGACAGACAGGCAGGCATGCAGACAGAGAGAGAGAGATAGAAAGAAAGAAACAGATAGATAGGTGATATATAGCCATTCTTAAAAGTTCTGGAATATTAAACTACATTTTAAAAAATCATTTTCCCCTAGATTCCTTTTGTACTTCAACTTTGTAATCTAGCCTTTCAAATTGTCACTGTTACTGCTGGACAGACATGGAAGAGTCAAGGTCTTCAACCTCAGGGATCTAAGTTCTCCATTATATTTAACATCTCTAAAATGCATTATATGTGCATAATATATTCATATTATTCTTTTTTGGCATGTGGAACTGTGGGGTCCAGGGATCAAACCTGTGATCCTTAACCCTCTCAGCCACCAGGGAACCCCTGTATAAGTTATCCTTAATAACTTGTTTTGCACAAATTACTCTGAAGGAAAACAGAAAAACAAATCTACCAACAATCCTAAAACACTGACATTCACTTTTTGAAAGATCCCCCCCCCCAGAAAAAGGTTTTGCATTAATAAAAAGTAAAGATTAGGTAAAGATTTTGTTATCAGATGGAGGCTGGATTACTCTAATTTGGCTCTTCACATTTTTCAGTCCATTTTAAAAATAGTTTCAAATATCTGTGAACAAAGGATCCTCACATGATCACCAGCAGCTGCTGGGCTGAAAGCGATGGTTGTTCCTGCGAATGCCCTGTGCATGCACAGAGGGAGGGGCTGAGTGAGAGAAACTCTCTTCTACCAATGAATACAATTAAACATTACTTCCCTGCCAAAGACTATCTCAATGTTGTAGACCCAGTGCTCTACATACGATGAATCCCTATGGGATTTAAGAAATCTAAATTTAATCTCAGCCACTTTATTTCACATTTTCAGAAGTTATATTTGTCATTTGGCTTATAAGATCTCCTATCTGGGCTAGACTGTTCGCTTCTGCCTTTTATTTTCTTGCTCACCTGGAAGCTAAATCAACAAAACAGCCTGGTTCAGTACATCACATGTTCTCTCCATGGAGTTCTGTCATATTTTTTAAAGTAAAAAAGTCATTTAAAATATTCTATACCAACAATAAAAAAAGGAAAAGTGAACTTTTTTCCTAAAAGGAACAAAAAGAATGTTAAGTACTCTAGGAGATATATGGTGAATGTCGAAGACCAAAAGGCCAATACATTTTCACAGCTACATTAAGTAACAAATGGAGCTGCACAGAGTTATTCAGCTAAAATCCAAGCTGAGCTGAGCGACACCAGGGTGCAGCTCTCACCTTACACTGGTGCTTTACCTTATAAGCAAACTCACATTCCACCTGAAGAGTTCCCTGGCTCTCTGCCATTTTGATACTACCTTTCATTGTATTTCTAGCCAGAAAGGCTTTGTTCTGAAACATTGTGAGGTAATACTGATGGGCAGAAAGCCAGTAATAGAACTTTAGCCAATTTATCAAAATCTTTATTGACCAAATCACCAAAGGTCTCTACTAATTAATGGGAATATTTTGAAGCATAGTAGGAGCTATAATGACAAATGGAAGGAAAATAGGAAAAATGTGGTTTTCAACCAAATGTTGTAAAAAGCAAGTAAATTTTTGTCTGAAAAGACCCTTGAAAGTACTTGGAGTTATTTTTGTTTTGTTTTTTGAGAAAATGTAGGAATATGACATTTTCATGGAAGAAGATTGCATCAATAATGCTAATTGAACTTGCTCCTCATTAGCATAACTGATGATCCCACTCCCCAGGTCGAGGGGGCTGCAAGGCACCCTGAAAAGAAGTTCTTTGTGCACGTCTAGAGGACAAAATAACAAGGAACAATAAGTTTGCTTTGTATTTTCCCTCTTTACAATATAAGGGGAATAATACTGGCAGGATAGTAAAGCAATGCATTTTTATTTACCCTTTAAATAATTTCAGTCATCCATGTCCAAGGCTGATGCCCCTTGCCCCGTGAAAAAGAGGGAAAGTACTGCCCCAATAAAGAGGCTCTTAAACAGCCCTGATCTGATTGCCAACTAAAACGGTCTTGCTGGGGAGAGAAAGGAAACTTCTAAACTCCTTCAGACTCCATTAACATATCAAGAGTTAGGTTTATCAGAGTAACTTTAGATTTTTACTGCAGAGAATTCAAGACAAGGCAAGACCAGAAAGCCCATGGCTTCCACATTGCTCTAGGGGGGACATAAAAAGGAAGTTTGGAGTAGAGTAATGAAGTGATTGCCTGGGTCCTCTGCCTCCCACACTCTCAGAGACATATCTATAACTTGAGAAAGAGAGATGGTACTGTAAGAGGATTTCAAGAAGATTAGGAGGTAGACATTAATGGGTGTATTTATGGCAGATCTTCTAGGCATTCAAGAGAACCCCAACTTTGAGCTCTGCATCAGGTCCAACATGGCGCAGGTGGGATGGCACAGAGGTAATGGTGGGAGGACGCTGCCAAGGTGAACAGAAAGCAGCAGTCCTGGTTCTTCATGAGCTGTATGTGGCATGCAAGCAACCCTAGATGGTCCCACACTCCCTGGGAAGGCACTCAATGAATATCTATTCTAACATGATGATCATTTCCAAGTGCTACACACCCTCATGGAATACTTAGCTCTGTGGCGATGCATTTGTTATTATGCACAGACACTGCTCCAGTTACACTCCTATTAGCAGTGTCAGTTTCCCCTAAGGTTTATCAGCACTAGATGTTTCCAGACTTCTTAAGTTGCTAAATCATTAGATGGAAATGCTATTTATCATTATTTTCAAAGATTTTATTCCCACTTATGTCATAAGCTTTTCTTAAGCCAACTTTGAAAAAAGAGAACTTTGGCATTCCCTGAAGGTTCAGTGGATTAAGGATCCAGTGTTGTCACTGCTGCAGTTGAGTCGCTGCTGTGGCATTGGTTTGATCCCTGGCCCAGGAACTTGTACAGAAAAGGAAGTTCAGAGCAGAGATGTTAATAACTTGTCCAAGGTCACTCAGATAACTAGGATTCAAGTGCAGACAGCCTGGCTTCAGATCTGGCACTTTATGTTATCCTGGAAGCTATTTTCCAAGAAAAGTATTCAACATGGGGAGAGTTGAGTGGAGGCACAAAAAGCTGATAAGTACTGGTCATGGAGCTGCAAGGGGCCACCAGAGGAAGGTGTGAACTGACAGGAGGCAAGTCAGCTGAGAAAAGCTTAAAAGATCAGGAAGAGTAAACTAGTAGGTGTCCAATCACCAAAAAGATGTACAAAGGACAAATCTGACAAAGAAGTCCAGGGACAAATAGAGAGAAGCCACCAAATTGAACTCAAGTGGCACAAGGACTGTGGTTTCCATTCAGTCCCAAGGAGCATATCTGGGAAAGTTAAGAGGGAGGGGCGGGGGCAGGACACCCTGTGTGAACAAATGAGCAAGGAGCTCCCTTCCCCAGGTGCTGCCTGAGCTGTTAGCAGAAAGTTGTTTCTCAGCCTTCTAAACACTGCAGAGAAGTTTGCACCTCCTGTTTGTATGAACATCTAATGGAGATGGACCTGACTCCACCACAAAGATTAGCCCCCAAATTAAATGTTTTTGGGAGAGAGCACAACATTCTTTTCCCCATTTTCCAGTCACCAGTCAAATGATTTCCTAAAGTGGTACAACAAAAGGTTAAACCTTGTTACTAAAGTAAGTCACGGCATGAAGTAAAAGTAAGTCACGGCATGAAGGTTTACATAAAGGTCCCTATGAGACAGTCTCAATCACGGAACTACTATTATCCCCTGATTTTAACCATGTCCCCAAATTAAACCTACAAATGACCCCTAAGTCCAGTTCATCAATAACCAAGAAAAGGACCTACTGCCTTATAATTCTTACTTTTATAATTACCAGTAGCTTTCTGCTCTCATTCATCTGTAATATGTTCAATTGAATGTTGATGAACTTTTTACGAGAGATTTCTCTAAAAGTGTTTCGCCTTTCCTCACTTATGTTGGCAGTTTAGACAGTAAAAGAGAACCATGCAGAGGGAGAGTTGCTGAGTTTCAAATGCAAGAAAACAAAAGACAGGTAACATGTGAAGGGAGCGAAAATATCCTAAAATGCTTTGCACATTGGAAAAAATGATTATGTTTACTTCGGATTCCAGCTAAGATACAGACCAGTGTTTTTTTTTTTTTTTTTCCTCTCCGCTTTAGATGTGAACTTAGACATAGAATTATTAAGATCTTCAGTTAACATGTGGACAGCAGAAATGTCAAAGTAAGGCCAATGAAAGAGAAGCAAAAATATTTTATTCCTATTCAGTATTTTCTCTTACAATTTCTCCAGTTTCCATCCCATGTGGGGAAATTTATATGTACTGAAGACTGCCTTCTGAACATGTACAAGCTGTGACACAAAAGGAACTTTGGAGCTTTATGATTTATTGCTTTATCATTTTTAGTGCCACCTCTGTTCATCCTCAAATCCAGGGCAAGCTATAGGACATATTAAAAGGGCAACATTTTCTGTATTCCATTTTTAAAGGGCAAAGCACTTACCATTTTCTACATACAAAGCACTTATCTCTTGGCTCATTGTTTGATGAATAACATTAAAGCCTGCATTTTAGTCCACTTCCATACAGAAGAAGGTATTTTCCCCAATCTTGACCAAATTTTACATTTTTGCACCACGATTCTTATTTTCCTATTAGCCTATAGCTATTTTAGCCAACGTTCTCTTTTTAAGTGAAAAGTGTTTTTTTCGCATATACCAAAAATACATATGTACACAAATCTGTATTGGAACCAGCTTCAAACTGTGCAGGTCCATAAAACCCTCTGTCCTCAGAGCTGATCACCCACAATCTGAGGGGGCAAAAAAAGTCCAACTGCCACCCCTTCCCCAAGGGACCAGAAAACCTAAAGCTGTTGGTCATTTAGAATTACAAATATAGTACCATGCACTTATTAGGTGATCAGGGTTGACCTTAAAATGTAGACAAATGCCTACTCTTGGGTCTATTCTGTATGTTCATTATTTTCATTTCCATGGCCCAACACCTGAGTCTAGATTTTGTTTGTTTTCCTTGCCTAGTGCCCTTAACCATTCTTTGCCATAGACAATAGTAAAGTTCAGTTCCAGCTTTTCACCAGCCTAGGACATGGATTGACAAACATTTCCTCTAAAGGGTCAGATAGTAATACTTTGGACTTCTCAGGCCATATTATCAGCCTGTGTTGCCACCGTTTGACTCTGTCCTTGTAGTCCTGTAGCTGCTATAGACAGTATGTAAATGAATGGCTGTGGCTGTATTCCAATACAATATTAGGTGTGCAGGATTTGGTTTTGCTCTTCCACTGTGAATCCCTGTCCTAGAGTGCGAACTAATACCTATTATCTTAGTTATGCACATTAAAATTTCCAAAACCATTTTTAAAATGTCAGAATATAGAATCGAATTAGCATTCGAAAATCAACAGACATGTGCCGAATGTTACCAACTTTTAAATTCCACCTAAATGTTTAATTACGACAGCTTTTAAGTCCATTAATTTTCACAAGATTGACTGTTTTCAGAAGCAAAAAGTTACCAGGCACACACTCAGAGTTAAATGAAAGTGCATTCCAATTACAATTTCATATTCACATTGAATTTCAGTAATTTTTGTCCCTCCATCCCTCACTCCACTGCATTATAAGTAATTCGAAGGCATTTTCCATAGATCATCATGTTAAACATATCACAGAAAATAGAAACAGAGAATTTTAGTGCAAATACCCAAAATTTTTACCGAATTTAAATATAGAAGAGATGGTAGTTGCAAAGGGAAAGCAGTTATTTGAATTCTATCCCCCAAAAAAACCTTTAATTTACCAAAAATATTTTTCCAATTCTAATTTAAAACATCTGATAAGAAATTACCAATTAAGAAAAATTAACTTTGCAAGTTCTGTCACCCCGTATGTCTACATTATCTCTTCTTTTCCCTTCCAATGGTAATGTTTGGTATCCCAAAATCTGCAAATACAAAACATATACAATCTAACTTCATATTTTATAAAAAAACATCTTTTAATAAAAATGATTGTTTTCCAGCCCCTCTTCTCCATTTAGAAATTGTAGTATCAAAACAAAAGTCTTAAATGACAAGGAAAGAAAGAAATAAAAGGAAGGAAGGAAGGGGGAAAGAAAGGAAGGAAGGAAGGAAGGAAGGAAGGAAGGAAGGAAGGAAAGAAAGAAAGAAAGAAAGAAAGAAAGAAAGAAAGAAAGAAAGAAAGAAAGAAAGAAAGGAAAGAAAAGAGAAAAGGAAAGGAAAGAAAGGAAGGAAGAAAGGAAGAAAAGAGAAAGAAAAGAAAGAGGAAAAAAGAAAGAACAAGAAAAAAAGATTTTTGCAAAGTATTTCTCCTGGAGAATTTTTAGATAACCACAATGCTAGGCATACTGACATCCAAGGATTTCTTCTTAGCTCTTTTATTCCCAGTACCATGAAGTTTTCTTTCTAAGACCAAAATAAGGTCCAAAACATAGAAATCAGGAGTTTAGAAATAGACCCAATTTTATTAGCATTAACTTTTAATTCTGCACATCAGAATTCTTAAAATTGTAGATAATCCCAAAATAATAAAATGTATAGCTCCTTAACTTTTTATCTTGTCACTTAAATTCTTGTCCTGCAGCCCACAGCCACACATGCATTTCATAAATAAATTTCAGGAAAAATTCTTTACCTGTTTTAATAAACAATGACAACCTTATATTGGCCATTTAAATAAACTTTTAAGAAATCAAAATATATTTTTATCCCAAATAGTTCTCATTATATTTGTACAAATATTTCAGAATCTCAGACCCAAAAATTTTTATCAAAACTTTGGGTAAAGTTTTACCCAAAACTTTGTACCAAGCTGGGATCTATTTAAAAGCAGAATTACTCATAAACAAAAAGACTTTAACTTGGAAAGAGCTTCCTCCTCAATTTCTCCTTTGAAGATGTTTATTGAAGTCAGTTTTTCACAAATTCACTCTCACTCTCTCACTCTAATATTTTTAACATCCATTCTCTTATTTTGCAATACTTCTACCTCTATTTCAAAGTTAACTTCCCAGTAAAGAAAGATTCTACATGTAAAAGGCTCAGTTCCCATTGTGGCACAGTAGAAATGAACCCAACTAGTATCCATGAGGATGGGGGTTCGATCCCTGGCTCACTGAGTGGTGGGCTGGGGATCAGGCATTGCCATGAACTGTGGTATAGATGACAGACACGGCTAGGATCCCACATTACTGTGGCTGTAGCTACAGCTCTGATCCGACCCCTAGCCTGAGAATTTCCATATGCCCAGGGTTTGGACCTTAAAAAAAAAATGCCGGAGTTCCCGTCATGGCACGGTGGTTAACGAATCCGACTAGGAACCATGAGGTTGCTGGTTCAGTCCCTGGCCTTGCTCAGTGGGTTAAGGATCCGATGTTGCCGTGAGCTATGGTGTAGGTTGCAGATGCGGCTCTGATCCCACATTGCTATGGCTCTGGCGCAGGCCAGTGGCTATAGCTCCGATTGGACCCCTAGCCTGGGAACCTCCATATGCCATGGGAGTGGCTCAAGAAAAGGTAAAAAGACAAAAAAAAAAAAAAAAAAAAAAAAAGAAATGACAAAAAAAAAAAAGGTCAGGCCAGAATTCCCTCTCTAGTGCAAGTCCCTGCTGAAACAGTTTTATCCTCAGCCCAGTGCAGTGGTTTAAAGGATCCAACAGCATCACTGCAGTTGCAGCAAAAGTTAGTTGCAGCTGAGGCTCAGATTCAATATCTGGCCCAAGAAATTTTATATTCTGCTGTGCAGCAATTAAAAAAAAAACTGTTGAATGAGTTATTTATACTAATGAAAACAGCATAATTCATTGCTTTTTGTGATTAAAATTTACTGTCTTAACTCTTTTAACATGTATAGTGTAATGATGTTAACTGCATGCACATGTCATTACTTTTAAGATTTTATCAAATACTGTTATGTCATACCCATATTCTTAGAGTTACACAGAAATATCAGTAAATTAAATAGATACTTTTTGATTATTTTTCTAAAACTCAGTCTACATCTGTTTATAAAAAAAGAAGAAAGTAATTTCCATCTTCAGTATTATTATAAAATGATAATAATCCTAACCTACAAGTAATGAATAATCAGCATTTCAAACTTAAACCAAAGGAAGGCAAAGAAAAGCTGACAAATAATTCCCCAGATATAAGACAGGGTATAGATTTCTCCTTCTGTTAAGAGGATTCTAAATAAATTGTTCAACCAATGGCTGTATTTCAAATTAAGAGAAGTGATAATTCATTAAATCCAACCAGACTTTCTGCAATTGGTCATAAGAGATTTAGGTCTTTTTGAATGTATTCTGATTTGCTTCACAACCAAAGTCATAATCAATGGTTCTTCTGACCAGAAATATCTTAATAGATTTTGTGGTTGCTATTCAAGTAACAGGGAACAGTTTGCTATTTTCCCAGCACCCAGTGGTCCAGGAATGATACAGCAGAAACTCTCCTCCAAGCACTGGATTTGAGTTAGATTCCTGTCCAAGAGTTCAGCTTTCTTTTTTAGCAGCTATCACAATAACACTGAAATACAGTAAATAATAATAAAGTAAGAATTCAATATATGGGAGTTCCCATTGTGACTCAGTGGTTACAAACCCAGCTAGTATCCATGAGGATGCGGGTTCAATCCTTGGCCTCACTCAAGGGGTTAAGGATCCAGTATTGCTGTGAGCTGTGGTGTAGGTCACAGATGCAGCTCTGATCTTGCATTCCCCTGGCATAGGCCAGCAGCTGCAGCTCAGATTTGACCCCTAGCCTGGGAACTTCCACATGCCACAGTGTAGCCCTAAAACAAAAAACAAAAACAAAAAAAAAAAAAAAGAAAAGAAAAGAATTCAATAGATGAATGAATGAATGGTCTATTAAAAATTTAATTTGTGTAGATTAAATTATTCAACTGATTTGTTGAGTTCTTCATTTGTCCATCAGGTATGTGGAAGTCAGGTAGAAAAAAGTAAATAAAGTGAACTATGAAAAATGTTCTACATTTGAAAACAGCTCCATGAAGAAGATATAGTCTCATATCACTTAATAAAAATGAGGGGGGGGGAGAAATTTCCTCTGATTAATCTTGCATGGGGATATGCTAAACCATCACTAATCCAAAAAAGTCAGTTTGATCTAAAATGAATTTTGTTCATTTTGTATATTTATTCAGTTTTATTCAGATAAATTGAAACTTTCCTCAGTACCTAAATTATAATTTAAGTATCTATATGATTAATGTTCCCACACAATTTTAGAAAATGAAATGCCACATTTCAACTCATCTCTCAGCTAATGAAATATCATTCAATAAATTAAACCCTGATGTGTTTTGAAGCAGGAATACAATTTACGATGACTACATGTACCCTATTAAGGATTTCAAGGCAAGGTTAAAAAATCAAAATAATAACAGGTGGGAATTTCTAGCAAATCCAGGGCAACCTACAGTCTCATCTGGATGTGTATGTTTGTTCATTGTTTCATAGTTTACTAATGATTCATATTCACTGAATATGATCTTGTTAAGATGATGCCAAAGAGATTACTTTATTCTTTCACTAAGAAATCTATCATATTTCACAAAATCTAAGCCTATCTTTTTTCCACGAATGTTTCACATTTTATATTTTTAAAGTGACTACAGCAGTCTATCCTGTTTGGAAATAGCAATTCCACAAAAGAATGAATTGTACATTTTATGATGCAAACTCAAATACATCCCATTTGTCTAGTTTTCTATTAATATTCATGAAATTTTTTGCACTATTTGTTTTCTAGATTGTATTTAATTCAGTTCTACTTTTCTAGTAAACGTGGTTGAATAAAAGCCCAAATTGCTATTTCGTGAAGTGTACTGAAGTGTTAATTGTAATATGGTTAAAACTGACTAATGAAAAAGTTAATAGGATCTTTTTCCACAGTCTACTTCCCAATATGTTCTGTAACATGCTTGCATTATCACTGATCTTTTTAGATTTGGGCATAATATATAAATAATTGCCAATGCCATCAATGTAAAATCCAGTATGCTAAGATACAATACTGAGGATGGTATAAAGCTAAACTTTAAAATTCCAGTAATTTAGTTACCTATTATGTGATCTAGTTCTGTATTCCATAGCCATCCCAGGCTTCGCATTTCTAAAACATAATGCTTTAGCTTATCTAACATCACAAATATTCTCTTCCTCCTGTATTATGCATCCTAGTTGTTGAACAGTCGAAGGCACCTTTGAAGTAGATGACTCTAGGTTCAAATCCTAGTGTTGCCATTGTCCTCTGTGTGGTCTTAGGCAAGTTACTTAAGCAAAGTGTCTTTATCTGCAGACTATAGATAATAATTACTACATCACAGGCTGAAAAAGCTGATGAAGGTTTTGTAGCATCCCAAACCAATAATCTGACTAGGACTTGGTCTCCTTTCTCACTGCCCTCTGTACAGCCAACTCAGCCTCAAATTGTGGTAGTCCTTAAATATCTAAATATCTCTTAATCATCCCCTCCTTCTTCCCCCTACTGTGACAACCTCGGTGTGTACTCTCTCTGCTCCTCTGTGTTACTTCTGTGCCCTTCTCAATGCTCCCTCGGCCCAGACTCTAAGCCCTTCCAATTCATCTTTGCCAAGACCTCAGAGTATACTGTAAGGTCACCAAATGTCTGGAAGAATGCTGCTACAACACAAATCTGATTATTTCACTTTCTGAAATTAAGCTTTCAATAGCCAAAATCATAGGTATATGATTTTGAAATCCCTCCATGATCTGAGATGCAGTCTCTGTTCACATGTCAGCTCTTAACTTCTCCTCAGCCTCCACCCAAGTCTATCACACTGAACAGACACATCAGCTTGACATGTTTTGCAGTGCTTCTTCCTAGTCTGCATAGCATAAAACAACACACATACCTCTCCAGTTGGATCTAAATTGTCACTTTACTGTGTTATACAACAGAATTTCCTATGTAAGATTTCTTAAGAGATTGTTTGGTTAAAGAATAAACCAGAATTCTACTTCAAAATATTTTCAGACATGCAACCCTGCTCTTTATTTCTAATATAAACTAATGTTTCAGCAAGATCATAGGTAGAACTCTCTGTGGTTCCCTGGTAGCCTAATGGTTAAGAACTCAGTGTTGTCATTGCTGTGGAAAAGTTTCCATCCCTGGCCCAGGAATTTCTGTATGCCATAGGCACAGCCAAAAGAAAACTTAGACCTGCAAACCAAAACTTTAGAGGTTAGCCTAGAAGCCAATTTTAATAGGACATTCTAGAGCAAATTTCTGAGAATTTATAATAGATTTCCTAATAATCACTTTTTTACATACTGTTAAATGTAATAGAATTTAAAGAGGTGAAAATGTTCAATGTAATAGAATTTAAAGAAGTAAAACATTTTTAAAGCAATACTGTGAAAAAAACTTTTACAGAAAAAAGTATTTAGGATGCCAAGAAAATACAATTAGTACACAGTAAGAAAAAAGAGGCACCAACTTGAGGCTTATCTTTTAACTGGTGTCACTTTGAGTGTGAAATTTCCCTGCACGTTTTCAGTGATCACTTGTGTCTCTCTTTGGTCTCATAGAAATTATTTTACTACTGCATGGGCAAGTGAAAATACACATATTCTAAGCACAAAAGAACCATCATGAGAGAACTCGCAACTCCTGTCCAGTCCTTTCACTGGGTAGTCTAAATGAGTTTGATAAGTCACAATTCCTTATCTATAGTTGCCCTCCCTACTTCCCTTTCTTCACTTCACTCATAGATTCTTAAGGCTATCATGGCATGTACCCTCATGACTAGAGATCTTCACCAAATTCATCTTTATGAGTTTTCTCCATGGCAGTACATTTGCAAGAACTCAGAGGTTGCTTAAATTTTTCCAACTCTGTTATGTAGCTCTAGCACACTGATTGAACAAGCAGAAAAGAACCACAACCCTGCATGAAAGATGATTCAATATACTTAATATCTTTACTGTCCCTATAATGAAGAGAAAATAGCCATTAGTGAAGATCTTCTCAAATTAAGCACTATTGACACTTTAGACCAGAGATGTCTTTGCTGTGGGAACCTTCCCTGTGCATTGCAGGATGTTAAGCAGCATCTCTGTCCTCTATACTCCGCATGTAAGTAACAGGACCCAAAAATGGCTCCTGACATTGACAAATATTCCCTGAGGAAGAACAAAATCACCATAGTTGAGAACCAGTGCACCAGATTGTGCTGTTTTTCAAATGCAATATCTATCTACATCAGGGGCTGCAAACTACAGACCAAAGCCAATCTGGCCACAGTCTCTTTACATATGGTCCATGATCTAAGAATGGTTTTCACACTTTTAAAAGATTATAAGGAGGAAAAGGAAGGAGAAGAATATGTCATAGAGACTATAGGTCACCTGAAAAGCTAAAATTATTCTTTACCCAGAGTTATAGAGTAAAAGTTTACCTATCCTTGAGATGAAAAAACTGAGGCTCCAGAAACTGAAGTGACCTGCCCAATTCCACACGTTCTGACATCAAGTCCAGTTCTCTCATTATTCTCAGCTTCTTCCATTTCTTCAGTGTATCTTGCCCATGACAATTATGATTCAAAATAAGGTTCCCAGTAAGGAGCAAGACAAAGTGATTATCTTACATATGTTTGAGTATATGGTTGATCTTTGACTGGTAGGCTACTCTCTTCGTGATGCTGGGTGCGGCAGTGAGCCAAGCTCCCAGTCAGCCACATGATCTCCATGGTGTAAAAATTGTACACTTATAACCATTCTGCACCCAGACAACCATTCTTTTTCTCACTTTCAGGACAGTATTCCATACATTACATGAGACAGTCAACACTTTATTATAATATAGGCTTTGCATTAGATGATTTTGCCCAACTGTAGGCTGATATGTCCTGAGCACTTTTAAGGTAGGCTAGGCTAAGCTATGATGTTGAGCAGGTTAGGTGTATGGAAATGCAAAATTTTCAGTTTATGATGGGTTTATTGGGGTATAATCCCATCATAGGTTTGAGAAAGATCTGCATACACCTTTGCACACCTTTTGAAATTGAGTTATGTGAGTGAATTGCCTACAAAAAAAAAAGTTATAAAATAGTCTTTTTAATTGCCTCATTATAGAAAAAAGATGCTCCTTTGTCACTCATTTTTATCACAAGACGTACCATTTATTTAGTGGAACACTCACTCTGCTTTTACTTTAAATCAGAGTTTTTCAAGATAGGCAGCATTGATAATTTGGGACTGAAGTTGTCCTGTGCATTTTAGGATGTTTAGCAGCCTTGGTGACCTCTACCTACTAAATCTCAGTAGCATCCTCCTCCCCACATTGTAACAAAGGTGTCTTCAGAAATTGCCAAGTGAAAAAATGGGGTGGTGGGGCAAAAACCCTCACATGAGAACCACTGCCTTGAGATAATCCATGTATGGTGCTGGCTTAAAAAAAATCTTCAGTAAAGAGTAACTACTACAAAGAAGGAAAAAAAAGAAAAAAGAAATGGATTTTGTATAAATAATAGCCAAGCTGTTAATAGAAATGGCCTTGTGACATAATGAACTCTCCTTCAGTGGAATATTCATTGAAGAATGACATTCATTCTTCACAAAGCCTTTAAAAAGGATCTTCCTTTGAGTGGAAGAATGGACTATGCATCTCAAGTCCTTCTCCCCACCAAGATTCCTCAGTGTTTCTTGATTTTACTCCGATCTCTGCCTCCATCTTCACATCAAAATCCACTTAGGGACTGTGTGAACTTGAACAAATTACTTAACCCCTCAGTTACTCAATTTCCTCATATTTAAGTGGGAAAAAAATGTTTCTACTTAATTCATGGGGTGGATATTGGAATAATATTAGTTCACAATAAATGTGACCTATATGTTTATTAAAGCAAATAATTACACTATATTTCATTATATGAAGCCATTGCTCATAATTACAATGTAGACCCCCATGAAGGTCTCTACCCTTTGAAATGATGCATTCCAGTCTGTCCTGATTGAGTAAGTGCAAGACTTAATAGATACAAGATAGCATGATAGCACCAGATGCTGGATTGGGGCTCAAAAAGAAGAGCAAAAAAAGCTATAGATGAGAAAAAAGATATTTTATCTTTTTTTATTGTTTCCATAAGCAGCAAAGCTAGGCACTCTCTGAATTCCCTACTTTCATTTTTGCCTCATGAGCCTAGAAATCAAGAGGTCTCAGCTTGTGTTCTATGAATAAGATCTTCCTGGCATTACTTTGTAACTCAGTTTGAATGACCCTTGGAGATGTAGCACAAATCTGTCAGCTCCCATTAGCACTAACCTACACAGCTGATCTAGTTCTGATTCCTCTGGTTTCAGTGAAAATTGACCTCTAAGGACAAAACAATAATTCAGTAAGATACAGTCACCCCTATATTCATTGCAGCACTATTCACAGTGGCCAAGACTTGGAAACAACCTAAATGTCCAACAACAGATGAATAGATTAAGAAGATGTGGTACATATGTACAACGGAATATTACTTAGCCATAAAAAAGCAAAATAATGCCATTGGTAGCAACATGGATGCAACTAGAGATAATTTTACTAAGTGAAGTAAGCCAGAAAGAGAAGGACAAATACCATACATCACTTATATGTGGAATATAAAATATGGCACAAATGAACTTATATACAAAATGGAAACAGATTCACAGACGTAGAGAAGACTTGTGGTTGCCAGTGAAGTGGGGGGGATTGACTGGGAGTTTGGGGTTACATTATGTTTAGAATGGATAAACAACAAAGTCCTACTGCATAGCACAGGGAACTCTATCCAGTCTCCTAGGATAGACCATGATGGAAAGAATATTGAGAAAAAAGAAATGTATGTGTGTGCATATGTACGTATGTATATATTCAGTCATATATATATATATATATATATATATATATATATATATACACACACACACACACACACATACACACAGCATATATTGGCATGACATATATTGACATGAATCGCTGTATAGCAGAAATTGACAAAATATTGTAAATCGACTATACTTTAATAAATTAAAAAAAATAAAATCGATCTCTCAGAGGATCACAGTGCCTTTGCTACCCTCTGTGACAACCTTCAGAAGACACCTCCACCTCCTTACCACCTAACAGTTTCTTACATAGTAGACAATTCATTCCTTTGTCTATTGAGTGAATAGATCCATTTGAAGTTGTATTTAAGATAATTTGCCTGAACACTAATTTCTTTCATGCATTAT
Source organism: Sus scrofa (assembly GCF_054392235.1). Lineage (NCBI taxonomy): Eukaryota > Metazoa > Chordata > Mammalia > Artiodactyla > Suidae > Sus > Sus scrofa. Next base: position 45,520,892 of record NC_139383.1, on the reverse strand, counting down.
TTTCTTAGGTATTTTTTTCTTCTCTTCCTCAATATTTTACTTCATATTAAAAGCTTCCTTAAGTTACTTTTGGATTAAGGTAACATAAATAAAATTAACATACATCATAGGCTTTAAAACTTATTAAATTTCTTTGTCATTTTGGACTTCTGAGCCTTGCAATAACTTAGTTTTCAATTTATATCAAAGAATACAAAACTTTGAAACCATCTCTGTTAGTGATTTTTCTTCCCACATGGTATGATATGGGTTTTGGTTCAACTTGGAATATTTCATATATCATCTTCTGGAAATTTTCCAAAATTTTTAGTGTAATTGTTTTTCTTATCAGAAACAACTCCAAAAAATGGGTTGTCCCTAGTGTAAGGGTGAGAAAAAAAAAAAGATGTTCTCTTCCATCATCCTGATCAGTTACTTGAGTAAATCCTCTCAATGTTTAAATTAGAAGCAGATTCATGGAAGCTACTAATAAGAGAGAAACTTAACATAAAGGAAGGGCTAGGAATTATTCTTTCAACCATTAAGCTTAGATTCCAGATATTCATCAGTTCCACTTGTTTTATATTGGTTGAATTTCTATAATTTTTATTATCTGGTTGTCTCCAAATTGCAAGTTTGCTTGAGGTTAAGAATTTGACTTGACTTTTCTTCCCTTCCCATCAGAAATTTTAAAGATGGGAAGCCACGATTGTAAAGGTACCTGAGAAGTGGCATTCAGAAAATTTTAGGAACCATAAAGAAAAAGTTATACATCAGAATGAGAAATAGATGTACTTGCCCAGAAAAAATTAAATAAGCTAAGGCAAGGGACACATGGTATGCTAGCTAGTGAAGAAATATGAAAGAGTTATTGGTCTGAGGCTCAGCTCACCAGGATTACACCACACAGCCTCTTTACACTTAGAGTGATGAGAATATTTACAACTTTGGCTCAGAGAACACTTCTGAAATTTAAATCTTTGCATCTCTATTAATCTACTCTCCCGCTGTAATTTTTATTAGAAGTTAAAATTGTTAACAAATTAATTGGTTTAAACATAATACAGTATAAATATTTTAACATCAAAAAAAATTCTTGAATTCCCATTGTGGAGCAGTGGAAAAGTATCTGAATAGTACCCATGAGGATGTGAGTTCGATCTCTGGCCTCCCTCAGTGGGTCAGGGATCTGGTGTTGCCATGAGCTGTGGTGTAGGTCACAGACACAGCTTGGATCTGGCATTGCTGTGGCTGTGGCATAGACCAGCAACTGTAGCTCCAATTTGACCCCTAGCCAGGGAATCTCCATATGCCCTGGGTTTGGTCCTAGAAAAGCAAAAAAAAAAGTTGTAAAATTCAATTAAAAAGCACTGCCAGGGGGAGTTCCTGTCGTGGCTCAGTGGTTAATGAATCCGACTAGGAACCATGAGGTTGCTGGTTCAATCCCTGGCCTTGCTCAGTGGGTTAAGGATCTGGCATTGCCGTGAGCTGTGCTGTAGGTTGCAGATGCGGCTTGGATCCCGCGTTGCTGTGTCTCTGGCATAGGCCAGTGGCTACAGCTCCGATTGGACCCCTAGCCTGGGAACCTCCATATGCAGCAGGAGCGGCCCTAGAAGAGGCAAAAAGACAAAAAAACAAAAACAAACAAACAAAAATAAATAAAAAACAAAATACACTGCCGAGAAAATCACATGCTACAAATAATACTAACCATGTGGGAAACACAGTGTTTAGAATACAGGAAAACTAAATACTTATTGTTACTATAGCATAACATTTCTATTAGAAAGAATCAGTCATCACTCACTGTAACACTTCTAAAATCACAGGGATATATGTGGCCTTTTCCTGAGGAAATGTGTCTTTAGCTTCACTCATAACCTAATGGAGGTGAATCTCCACATGCCCATAACATTAGAATTGCTTTTTGCATAAACTTGGTAAAATAAAATTTTTTTTTATCAAAATGAGCTGTTTCATATGCTCGTTCAACCTGGGAAACTTTAGTTTCTCAAAATAAAGTGTATGAGAGTTTAGGTATTGAGGAGAAAAGTTTAGGTGTCAGCAATCAAAATGTTTAACCCCTGACTTTTGATTGCTCAGTGGATTGAATACAAATTGACCCCCAAAATAGCTAAAGTCAAAAGAATTGGACCAATAATAAGTATTAGAAAGGAGGGTAAAATTAAATACAACCTGATATTGTAAACGGAATATGTGTAGGTTTTAGGAGTAATATTCTTGGAAGCTACATTCATCATCAGAGTAAACTGATCCAGCCTAGAGCTATAAACTAATAGATTGTGAATAAAGATTTTTCTAATGAAATTCCAAAGAAAATGCCAACAGTGAAGCTGAACTTTGCAACCTTCAAAATGTCCTTGTAGAAAGTTCCCCTGTGGTGCAGCGGTTTAAGAATCCAGTGTTTTTACTGCAGTGACTGGAATCCCAACTGCGGCAGGGGTTCGATCCCCGGCCAGTGAACTTCCACATGCCAGGGTATAGCCAAAACAAAAAAAAAAAAAAAAAAACAAAAAACAAAAAATGCCCTTGTAATAACTGAATGCTTAAACCCTACTGAGAAATATTCAAGAAACTCAATCATGTGCTGGTAAGTTTTTAACAACCTAGTCTCAGAGGAAAAAAAGGCAAGATAGCAGACTGATTTGATAGGTAGATTTGTCAATTCCCCCAGCATGAATACTCCCAACCTAGCCAATTTCAGGCTACCAATATGAATTCACTGATGTGGAGTTGGGAAAGGATGCACAAAATCACCCCTCATGAGCCATTGCACATCTGCTCTAGCATAACATCAAAACTTCCTATTACATTCAGATAGGTGAAAGATGGATGTAAGGTTAAAAAACAGAAACTTTCCAGACACACATTTCAATTTGTGTCATTGTATTGGTCATCATGTAAATGTTTTTACTAGGTTAAAAAATAAATAAATAAATAAATAAATAAATAAGGGAATTCTGGCCTTCTCTCTAGGAGGAACTATCAAGAAACCACGAAATCTGTGGAATATGCTATGGGCTCCATTGCACATGAACTGAATAATGTAGACAGACATAAAATCATGGTTCTTAGGGTATCCTTGATATCTCAGGACAGCTGTTTGGACAGCCCTGTGATGATTGCTCTGGTTAATCAAGGGTGTAAATGAGGCTCCTGATTTAGTGGTCCCCAGGCATCATCACAGATCCTTTCTTTGATATCAGCTTCACAGGACAATGGTTTGGTGTTCTATGCACTTTATTATTAAGTATGGTGGGACTGTTTGTTAATCAGAGAAAAGGCTGAATTAAAAAATCTAAAACCAATGACCATCTCATGAGAATCGTTCAGAGACAGGAAGTCCTCACAGTGATCACACAGTGTTCCTCGTACAAGCTGTTTGGATGGCCAGCCTGGCCAACTCGATGCTCTAAACAAAAAAGGGATATTCCAGGATGCTTTGGTATGTTTACATTGCTTTTATTTGGCAAAGAGTGTAACACTCTGACTTTTGTGCCTGATCTTTCTTTTCAGTTTTAACATAGAGATTTGCTGAGTCTCACTGACAACTTCAAGATGTATAGCTGTGTCGATAGGGCTGTATGAAACCATCTTACTCATCAACAGCACTTCTTAAATTTGCTCACACTGCCATGACAATAGCATTAGATTTAGGAACCAGTAAGGAAAGCTGGATGTCTCTGGACAGTTCCATCCATATTGCCTGATGTGTAATCTTTTAAATATATTTTCCCATGTTTCCCTGTTGCAAACAGGGAGCTAAAACAATCACACTATCAATTAGATCCTATCTTTGTGGGGACAAGATGTCTTTTGGTGCCTTCATCTCTGCCATGTACCTTTACTGCCATCTACTGATATGAGTTTTCCAACTCAGCTCTTCTTCAGATCTGTCACAATTCAACTGAAACTTTGGGCTCAACATGAAGGTCAAAGTTGCTAACAATGAGAGTCAACCTCTCCCAGTTCTAAGTCAAGTCTGAGAAGATTTTTTTTTTTTTCTTGATGAATGTTCTAAGCTGGAGCTTAATGTGGATGCCATCTATTCACTTTAGAGCAATAGTCACAGTTGGTAAACATTAAGGCTGGTATTCTACAGATATGCTTTGCAGTGAACTATAGTAGCAATAATTTTTGTACATGATCAAGAGTTTATTGGAGCTCCCATCATGGCGCAGTGGAAACGAATCCAACTAGGAAACATGAGGTTGTGGGTTCGATCCCTGGCCTGCCTCAATGAGTTATGGATCTGGTGTTGCTGTGATCTGTGGTGTAGGATGCAGACGTGGCTCGGTTCCCGTTTTGCTGTGGCTATGGTGTAGGCCAGCACCTGTAGCTCTAACCTGGGAACTTCCATATGCCACGGGTGTAGCCCTAAAAATAAATAAGTAAATAAAAAACAAGAGTTTATTGCTGCATTCCTTTTCCCCCTTTTTTAGGGAGTAGTATCAACAAATGACAGGGAATAGAAAAGTCAACATAAAGGTTTTAGAAGAACTTAGGACACAGATTTGTGATTCTTTGGATGCAACATTTTGGATGTGATTCTAAAAGATTTTATTGAGCATTGTCAGATTTGTAAGCTTCATTGGGATGGACATTGTATTTATAGGGAATGCCCTTTATATGTTTTACCAGCTCTGTGAAATTCTTGACCTTAATATCACCTTTGGAAATGTTAAATTGAAGATTATGTTAACTTACACATTATAAAAGGACATATTGTATTTGATTTTTCAGCACAGTGCACAGATTTTTCAAATGCACATCTTCTTTTCTAACTTCATTTTGTTTTTTAAGTACATTTTAAATGTAGTTTTCCCATTTAGTAAAATTACCTAATTGAAAAAATCATCAAAGTCAAAATAGTTAAAACAGTCAAAATAGCTACTAATTTTGAGATTCATTTAACTGCCGTCTATACTGAAAGTTATCCACAAAAAGGACTTGGGTTTATGCTTATTTTTAAAGTCTAGCTTAAGTAAATAAAGAAATAAACTTACTGGCAAAGTTAATTCATGCTTTGAAATTGACAAGTTAGCATCATTAAAATTGACAAGTTAGCATCATTACTGGATAATAGACAAGCCTGTCAAGAAGAGGAAAGAATATTTATATTTTGCACCTATGAAAACATTCTGTATTGTCATAAATTTTGCAATATTTCCTAGAAACAGTTGGTCCTGTTCAGTTTTGTTATTGTGATATCATGGCTTCAAAACTGTAGTTCCTGAAATTATGCATGAGCAATGGTCCATGAGCCTACAACACAGCACTACAATAGACTTTAAAGCATCTAATTTCATTACAGCTTAATGCCAGTGACCCATAACTTCCACATTTAAGAAATCAAACATAGGTACCTTGGAGAAGAAAAAATCCATACATACCATTTGTCTCTGGAGGGAAAACAATCCACTTTACTTATATACTTTTGAAATACACCACTGAAAAAAACTGTGAGACAGATGCACTGAAATGCCTTTAGCAGAAAACACTAATGATGGAAAAAGCCAAATAAACTCATTTAAAGCCTACAAATTCCTAAAGGTACTTCCGAATGGCTTGTTTAATTTTTCTTCATTCTGCCTCTTACAAATTAAAGATAACTTTCTATTTATGCGGTACTCCTAAGACAGGGACTTCATTTGATTTTTGCTGTTGTTTTTTTTCTTTTTATTAAAAAAAATAGTTAAACTAATCACAATGGCTCAGTAACTTTTCACTTTGACACATTCCTTTAGTGTCAAATACATAGCAGTGGTAAATAAAATACAAAATAGACAACTAAAAATATAAAGGTAAATTCAAAAACAGGATGAGAAATGGGCAAAAAATGCAAATCAGCGAAAGAGCTAATACTGCAAGATCTAGATCAAGAAACAAAGCAGATCAACTTCTCTAGGACAGAGGGAACTAAACTGCTTACTCAAGAAAATGTGTGATGCTGCCAGACCACACAGCCAATGCACTGGGATCCAGGCCCTCCCCCATCAATGGGCCCACAGCAACCTCACAAGGTAGAGCCTCACAGTCATAAAGTCACACCCACTCTAGTCAGCCCACCATAACAGAAGGGCCCATGCAGCCTGTACAGGGGCATCCTACAGTTCTGGTGACCAGAGGGAAGTGTGCTGTAGGGCCCTATAGGATGCCTCCTATATAACCTCACTTCTCCAGAATTGGTAAATGTAACCAACTTACATGATACATAGAAATAAACACAAAGAATTAGCCAAAATGAGGAGAGAGAGGAATATGTCCCAAAGAAAGAAAGAAGACAAAACCTCAGAAAAAGGTTAACGGTGGGCATAAGCAATCCACTTGATAAAGAATTAAAAATAACAATCATAAATACGCTCACTGAACTCCAGAGAGGATTTGATGAACAAAGTGAGAATTTCAAAAGTGAGAAAATATAAAAAAGGAACCAAGCAGAACTGAAGAATACAATAACTGATATTTTTAAAAACACACTAGAAGGAGTCAACAGTAAATTAGATGACACAAAGGAGATCAGAAAGCTGGAAGACAGAGTAGTGAAAATTCACCAAAGCTGAACAGAAAAAAAAAAAACTTTAAGTGGTTTTAAGATACTAGGAAGCATAAATGAATAACTTTCATTTTTAAAAAAGAAATTACAAAGGCAAAACAAGCATAAATTAATCACAAAACACACTGTGGAAAAGATTCAAAATCTTGGGAATAGAAGATTATATTTAAGAAAACTAAAAGTCAAGATGCAAGATAAATAGTCCTGGAGACAACCAAAGAAAAAAGCTGGTGTCTAGGAAGAATGCAGGACGGAGAAATTAAGAGAATGTTCTAAAAAGTGAAAGCAAGATTTAAAAATTTAGAGAACATTTTAATAGGCTTCCTAAAAACATCTGATGTAAATTCTAGAAAAACTCTATAAAAAGAAATTTCAGAGAATGACAGAAAGCAAAATTTGAGGTAATTCAGGTGAGAATTCTCCCAATATTGAAGGAATACATAATTCTTTTTTTTTTTTTTTTTTTTTTTGTCTTTTTGTCCTTTTAGGGCTACACCCATGGCATATGGAGGTTCCCAGGCTAGGGGTCTAATCAGAGCTGTAGTCACCGGCCTACACCAGAGCCACAGCAACCAACGCCAGATCTGAGTCGCACAGCTCCCGGCAATGCCGGATCCTGAACCCACTGAGGGAGGCTAGGGATGGAACCTGCAACCTCATGGTTCCTAGTCGGATTCATTTCCACTGCACCATGACGGGAACTCCAGAATACATAACTCTTGAAATTGAAAGTGCACTCAGAGTATTAAGAAGAATAAATAATAGCTAATCCATCCCTAGACTCACTAGCACAGTTAAAGAAAAGATCTTAAAGCTCAAAAAGAAAAAAGCAAAAAAAACACCTTTTAAACAGAACTGATGACTTCCACATCAGCAGTGAAATACTGGAAATAATTAGATATTATATTTAAAGTTCTAAACGGAAAAAAATCTAAAATTTTATATATTGTTAAACTATTATTCAAGAGTGATATGACTCTGAGTTTACTATCCACAAATTTTCATTACTTTGAACTATTTAAGGTGTATTTAGCAAGATAGACAGGCATAACTAGAAGGAAAGCATGGAATCCAAGAAAACCAAAAATTGTCAATGAAGTAGTTAAAATATGATCTTTTTTATAAAAACTGAATTTATCTTTTGAGGCAAAATTGAAAAATATTATGTGATCAATGTCCAAAATTTATAAAATGTAAATAAGCAAAATACACAAGGTGAAAAATTCTCATTCCCAGCATGCAAATGTAGCCATAGTTAATGTTAAAGTAATTCTAGTATTACCTTCATGCGTATTTTCATTAAGTTGATATATCACCCAAATTAATTGAAAATCTGGATAACATTCAATTATATAAAAGTTCTTACCAGTAAGATGCAATAAAGTCTGGAGTTTAGCTAATGGCAATGTACCAGTGTAGATTTCCTAGTTTTCACAAATGCATCATAGTAGTATACAAGGGTAGCTATAGAGAAAATTGGGTGAAAGATATTTGAGACCTCTCTGTATTATCTTTACAACCTTTCTACATGTGTAAAATTATTTCAAAATAAAGTATTTACTTAAAACTTCAAAAAGATAAAAATAAAAGTTCTTGATTGGTAATTAAATGCAATGTCCGTTGTTTACATTTTTACAACCCTCCCCCTGGTTTTGGATTCTCTGAACTTTAGAATATTCTAAAAATTTTAAACTAAATTGTCTTTTCCAAATCAGACTGTTTCTACCCAATTGTTTAGCAAGCATACCTAAAAACTATAAATCTAAAGAACAAGAATGTTGGAGTTACTGCAGTGGTGCAGTGGGTTAAGAATCTGACTGTAGCATTTCAGGCCATTGCCAAGGTATGGGTTTGATTCCCTGCCTCACGCGGCGGGTAAAAGGACCTGGTGTTGCCGCAGCTGGGGCTAGGATTCAATCCCTGGCTGAGGAACTTCCATATGCCATGGGTGCAATCATAAGTAATAAAGAACAAGAATGTTAAAGACACTGAAAAAATGTCTGTTTCATCAAATTTTTATATTTAAAATAATCCAACCTAAGTATTTGATTTTGAATTGTATTACAAGCAATATTAGTGAAAGCACACGAACATTTCAACTTGCTTTTATAATTTATTTTCATAAAAATCTCTTTGGAGATCCCTGTCTAGTCAGCAAACAATTGCTTTAACTCTGGATTGTAATATTAGCTTGGAATGATTTATGTACATTAAATAATTTTATTCTCCCTAACCCATTATGAAGTAAAAATGATTATCTCCCTTCTGTGGATAATAACACTTCAGAGAAGAAAGTTTAAGTGGTTTGCCCAAGTCACTCAATGGCTTATCTCAAAATATGAGTCTTTAAATCATTAGTCTCAGCCTCAGCAATTCTTGAGAGGAATAACGAATATGCACTTAGATTTTTTTCCTGAAATTATTTATGTGACCCAAAGTCTAATATGCTCATAGAGCTTTTTTTTTCTTTTTTTCTTTCTTTCTTTCTTTTTTTTTTTTTCGTCTGTAAACCAATGTGAGGCATTATAAAAATGAACCTGATAAGAATCTACACATGGGACAATCTCTGGTTGACTTAGAGTATCAATTTCCAAAACAGAAGTCCTCCTTCCTGTGCTGCTACAATCACTTCTAAACTGGCAAACGATAATCCTAATTTGCCTGCCACCTGCCAGTTAATTTGCAAAATACCCAGCCTATCAGATACAATAGGAGAAGTACGCCAATTTGGAGAAAGAATGCTTCCACTGCTGAGATTACCCTGCTATGTGATCTTTCCTGATTGAAGCATCAGCAAGTGTATTTAGCATTTGTGTGTGTGCCTTTTTCAGCCTCAGGTTCTAATTTTACATGGGAGATAGTACATGACAATTTTTTTAAAAATTCACCTATTATAGTCTTGTCGCATCCCAGTCTTTGTGTGTCTTACCTGAGCATCCCAGTCTTTGTGACAAAAATTTGGTAAATGATTTAACAAAGATTGTTTAATAAAATTGACTTTTTTTTCTTTTTTGTCTTTTTGCCTTTTCTAGGGCCACTCCTGCGGCATGTGGAGGTTCCCAGGCTAGGGGTCAAATCGGAGCTGTAGCTGCCGGCCTATACCACAGCCACAGCAATGTGGGATCCAAGCTGCGTCTGCAACCTACACCATAGCTCATGGCAACGCTGGATCCTTAACCCACTGAGCAAGGCCAGGGATCAAACCTGCAACCTCATGGTTCCTAGTCAGATTCATTAACCACTGAGCCATGACGGGAACTCCTAAAATTGACTTTTTATGTCCTAAGTAGAATTACCAACTGACCTTGGTTTGCCAGAAACTCCCCTGCTTTCAGCACTGAAAATCCCCTTCTCCTGGAATACCTCCCGGTCCTAAGCAAACTGAGGCAATTGGTCAAAATTGGGAACAAAAACTAGGTGTATTCATTGTCCAAAATTTAAAAAATACAAAGAAGCAAAAATGTGCATTAAAATTATTTATACTAACGAGTTCCCTGGTGGCCTAGCAGTTTAGGACCAGATGTTGTCACTGCTGTGGCTTGAGGCGCTGATGTGGCATGGGCATGGGTTTGATCCTTGGCCCAGAATTTCCACATGCCATGGGCATGGTGAAAAAAATATTATTTACAATTTCAGTATGCAAAGATAGACATTGTTAATATTAGTGAATGTATTTCTACTATCTCCGTGAATTAGATTCGTAACAGTGAAAGTTACTGTTATTACATATGGCAAGTGACAGGATACTATCATTTGAATTGTCTTTTAAAATTCTGTTTTACAGGTATGCCAGGTACATTAGTATGTACCTTTTCATCTGATAGCATCATTCCATAAACTCTGACAAATTTTCAATTGTGTATTGACCATTTCTGCTATTCATTCTACAAATCCCCTTAACCATCCACTCTGTTATCTCTAAGATTCAGTACCAGCTAGTACATTAGCAGCTTGCTTTCTGAGCTCTGATAACTGTATCACAGTGTAATCTCACGGCTCTTGGCTATGCAGCCATTCATTTCTTATTCCATTTCTATCTTACCCATAGGACAGGGAGGGGAAATTTCTACCTAGGGAGTTTAGCATCATTTAACATGGCTGTTACTTGTCCAACTATCTCCAACACAAGTGAGACCAAACGTCAACCACAGTTAGCACGTAAAAGTTATCAATATCTACTTATACACTTAAAGTTCTTTTTGTTTTGTGTGGGTTTAACTTTCTGAAAGCATTTCAAGTCCCCATTTAAAGACAGAAGGGAAAGAAAATAAAAGACAGTGTTAGAAAAGAAATATACCTTTGTCCATCCTAAAACGTTCAGACAAGTCTGAGACCATATTTTAGGATTACTGTGATCCAGACAGTACCCTTCTCTTTGAAGAAGTACTTATCATCTATGTGCAGAGTTACCCTGTTCTTGCCTATATCACATACAATAATGGCTTCTTGTGTTTTCTTTCTAGCTACACAATGCCTGTTGGCAGCCCTGGGGTTGCTTGTATGATTGAAATGGCTGCAGATGGAAAACCTCTAATACGCAAAGAAGACGTAGAGACACCTCAAGACCCCCAGGTAGGTATGCAAATATCCACGGTCAAACATTACTGACTGTGCCCTCAATATTTCCGAGTATTTATTTTTAAGTTTACTAAGCATTAATCGTATTTCTTTAGAGTAGAGACTCCTTGTAAAAGCTCTCAACAAAACACCAGAATATTCATCTTTGATACTTTAGGTGTAGTTAAATATATTTAATACTCCCTGTCACTATAAAACTTGTATTAAGTTTAACAAGAAATTGATTTTCCTCTCACACCTTGTATATAGTATGCTTGATTTAAAAAAAAAAAAAAAACAAAAACAAAAAAAAAAAACAGCTCAGGAATGGGGAAAGATTAACAAGATACAAAACAGTGCTTAAAAATGTACATTTTAATAGCCTATGGCAGTGCTTGTATTATGCTGTTTAAAATACATTTTTAACAGGAGACTGTGTAGAAAAAATAGAAGTAAAAGAAAATTTGTCCCTTCTCAGTTTTTCAGATTTACAGTAGCCAGGAAATTTTTAAGAAAAAAATTGAATGAAGCTAAATTGAAAGAAGAGAAGGTATCTCTCCCTCCAGAGACAAGGCAATTTGCTAAATTCTTTTAATTTTAATGTTGTGGTTGGTTACATGCTTCTTAGTGTGGCTTTCTAGCAATACATTTAAGATAAAGAATTTCTGGTTCATTTGATCATCATGGAGAGTTAATTTGTATAATTAGAGCTCCAAAGTGCTAATTTTGGTACACATTAAAGCTGGCAATGTGCAGTACCCTAATGAATTGGAAATTTCCTTTTTTTTCTATTTTTTCTATGTTGTCTCCCATTAAGTGCTTCCAGAAGAAGCACGTAGGAATGTCTAACATTTGCATAAGCACTTCGCATCTTACAAATTATGGCCAGGTACACTATATCATCTGATCTTCACAAGAACCCTCCAAAGTCAGAGTGATTATCCTTTTAGAAGGCTGGGGAAACAGAATAGCAGATTCCAAAATTTCATGATGAAGAAGAAAGAGACTTGAGCCCAGATTTTCTGATGCCAAACCTTTTTTTGTTCCCTTATAATACAGTTTGCAGCATGCTCTTCATTTACTGCTGCAACAGATTCAAATCTGTTGAGTAGATTGTCAGGGTAGGTACAAAGTTGATTTTCGTGTTTTAAAAAGTCAGGCTAGAGCCCAAGATGACCAAATATTGAGATTCATGATGTGGAAGATTCAAAGGGTGGGTAATACATGAAACACTCATGGTTTTGTGTAAATGCCAGTATAAAGCAGCCAGTGTGATTTTATCTTTATTAATTCCTTAGTCATTCACTTCTTATACTGAAAGCTCCAGATTTTCTTACGAGTGACATATAATAATGCTACTAACATAAACATTAATGAATCACATCTTTAATTCATAGAATTCAACAAGGGCTTAATAAGTGTCATTTTGTTGTTGAAAATGTGGAATATGTGTGACAAATAAGTCTCCTCACCCTTTAGGTTGATTGAATGAAGGTCCCATGTAATAGCCACCCTTACACAGGGGCCACGATTTATGAATTAAATCAAGAAAAATGTGAGTAGTTTTAGGGTGGTCAACAGAGAATGCACTCAGGCACTCCAAAGCTTGTTTACAACCCTGTCTCTTTAGGTTCATCCCAACTCTAATGCTCCTGAGTCTAAGGGGATTGCTGCTGCCTTGGAAGGCAAAGGCGGGTCAGCCCCAAAGCTCTGTCCCCCTGTGGCGATCTTCTCACAGATTTGACCCCAGTCCCTAACTTGTCCACAGTAGCCTCTGGCCAGCTTCTTATTGTTTTGTGAATTTCACCTTCTGCTACTCCTTTTTTCTATATTATTCCTGTGAGATGGTGGGAATTTGTGGAATAAGCACTGAGGACTTTGTGAGCTGAGCCACTTAAATTTGAGTCATAGACTTTGGCAAAAACCATTAAAAATAAGGTCTAGCCCTGCCTCTGCTCATTGTCATCTACTGGGATTATTGAGTATATATAAAGAATAATTATGTACAAAGTGATACTTTTCCACACATAAACCTATAGAGAAGCCAGACCAAAGCAAAGAGAATTAAATCTCAAAATAATATTATAGATTGAACTAAAAAAAAAAATACTAATTTGGAGAAAAAATTTTTGGTAATTTTGAAACTAAAGAGTCAAAATCTATTATGATTACCAATAATAGCTAACACATGTTCCAGACACAGTTCTGAGATGTTTTTATATTTTAACTCATTTAATCCATACCCCCCCAAAAATTCTATGAGTAAATACTATTATCTCCAAATAAATAGGAAGCAAATTAAGGCAAAGAGAGGTTAAGTTTCTCACCCAAGGGCACACAGCTATTTTGGGATTCAGATCCAGACACTTACATTTAAAGAACCCATGCTTTTAACCAACATTATGCTGCCTCTCAACATTAGAAATGGTGTTTTCCCTTAATCATTCTATTCCAACTATTAATTCTTTCATGTAATTTCACACCTATTGTGTGCTATTATTTTCTTTTTATGGTGAGAAAACCCATATCCTATGAGATCTATCCTCTTAACAAATTTTTAAGTATACTGTAGAATACTATTACCTATAGGCACATCATTGTACAACAGATTTCTAGAGTTTTTCCATCTTGCAGAACTGAAACTCTATACCCATTGAAACAGCAACTCCCGGAGTTCCCGTTGTGGCTCAGTGGTTAACGAATCCAACTAGGAACCATGAAGTTGCGGGTTCAATCCCTGGCCTTGCTCAGTGGGTTAAGGATCCAGTGTTGCCGTGAGCTGTGGTGTAGGTCACAGACGCGGCTTGGATCTCACGTTGTTGTGGCTCTGGCGTAGGCCGGCAGCTACAGCTCTGGTTAGACCCCTAGCCTGGGAACCTTCATATGCCGAGGAAGCAGCCCTAGAAAAGGCAAACGACAAAACAAAAACAACAAACAAACAAACAAACAAACAAAGCCCAGAAACTCCCCATTTTCCTCTCCATCCAGCCCATGGCAACATCATTCTTCTTTCTGCTTCTGTGAGTATGACTGTACTAGATACCTCATATAAGAGGAATACTTGTCCTTCTGCAACTGGCTTGTTTCACTCAGCATAATGTCCTCAAGTTTATTCCATGTTGTAGCATATGATAAACTTCCTTCTTTAATAGGGCTAAGTAATATTATACTGCATGTATATACCGTATTTTTTTGTGTGTGTCCTTTTTATTTTTGTAGGGCTGTACCTGAAGCACATGAAGGTTCCCAGTCTAGGGGTCGAATCAGAGCCATAGCTGCCGCAGCCACAGTAATGCGGAATCTAAGCCTCGTCTGCAACCTACACCACAGCTCACGGCAATGCCGGATCGTTAACCCACTGAGCAAGGGCAGGGACCGAACCGGCAACCTCATGGTTCCTAGTCGGATTCGTTAACCACTGCGCCACGACGGGAACTCCTCTACCGTATTTTCTTTGTCCAGTCATCCACTGATGGACATTTAGATTGTTTCCACCTCTTGGCTATTGTGAATAATGTACCAATGAACATTAAAGTGCAAATATTTCTTCAAGATCCTATCTTCAATTCTTTTGGATAAATATGCATCACATGATAGTTCTATTTTTAATTTTTTGAAGAACCTTCATACCGTTGTTCATAGCAGCTGGCTGCCCTGTTCACATTCCCACCAACAGTGCACAAGGATTCCCACTTATTCACAGTTTTGTCAACACTTTCTACTTTATTTTTTTATGTATAATGACTACCCTAACAAATGTGAGGTGGTATCTCATTTCAATTTTGATTTGCATTCCCATGATGTTAAGAATCTTTCATGTAACTTTTACAAATGCCATTTATATATATTCTTCAGAGAAATCTCAATTCAAGTCCTTTGCCAGGCTTTACTTGGTTTTTTCTATTGAATCGTAGCACATATATTTTGGGTATTAACTTCATCAGAAATATGCTTTGCAAATACATCTTCCCAATCTGTAAGTTGCTATTTTATTTCACTGTTTCCTTTGCTACACAGAAACTTCTTAGTTTGGTGTATCCCCACTTGTCTATTTTTGCTTTTGTTGTTTGTTTTTGGTGTCATATTTAAGAAGTTATTGCCAAAACTAATGTTATAAAACTTTTCTTCTACAAGTTGTATAGTTGCAAGTCTTATGTTTAAGTCTTTAATAAATTTTTAGTTGATTTTTGTGTATAGTGTGAGGTCCAACTTCATTCTTTTGTACCTGGATTCCAGTTTTCCCAAAAACATTTCTTAAAGAGACTATCCTTTCCCCATTGTGTAGTTGGGCCACCCTTGTCAAGGCTCATTGATCACATTTATATGATTTTATCGATGAGTTATTCTGTTCCATATCTATTCTATAGCTGATCCCTGTCTGGCTACATGCCAGCGCCATACCGTTTTGATTATTGTAGCTTTGTAATATGCTTTAAAGTCAGGAAATGAATGTCTCCAGTTTTGTTTTTCTTTGTCAATATTTTTTGGCTATCTTAGGTCCTTTGTGGTTCCATATAAACTTGAGGATTATTTTATCTATTGCTTCAAAACAACCCATTGGGATTTTGATAGAGATTACATTAAATTTGTAGATTGCTTTAGGCAGTATTGGAATACTTCATTTTATTTATTTATTGATTGATTGATTGATTTAGTCTTTTCTCTTTTTAGGGCTGCACCCACAGCACATGGAGGTTCCCAGGCTAGGGGTCTAGTCAGAGTTATAGCTGCCAGCCTAAGCCAGAGCCACAGCAATGCCAGATCTGAGCCATGTCTGCAACCTACACCAGAGCTCATGGCAACGCTGGATCCTTAATCCACTGAGAGAGGCCAGGGATCAAACCCACAACCTCACAGTTCCTAGTTGGATTCGTTTCTACTGAGCCATAGCAGGAACTCCAGGAATACTTCATTTTATTGCACTTTTTTTATTATGCTTTGAAGATTCTTTTTTTTTTTTTTTTAACCAACTGAAGGTTTGTGGGAACCCAGAATTGAGCAAGTCTACTAGTGCCATTTTTCCAACAGCATTTGCTCACTTCATGTCTCTGTGTCATATTTTATTGACTCTTGCAATATTGCCAGCTTTTTCATTATTGTTATATTAGTTATGGTGATCTATGATCAGTGATCTTTTATGTTACTAATTGTGTATTCAGGCCACTCAAGATGGCTGTTCAATTTCTCTCTGGACATCCCCTGCTTTATCTGCACCCATTGATATGACTGACCTTCCTGCATACTTGCCCCTGGCCTCAGCTAGTGATGGTTCTTATCAAAGAGATGGTGAGGAGCGTGCCCTTTGCTGTTTTCCCTGATAACTAATGAGCCTATCTGCCATCAATTCCCCTATAATTGGCAACCTCCCCTGCTCCATTAGAGCAAAGCCTGCTGCCATATCCTCCCCACCATTGGCTGCACACAGAGGGGTGTCACTCTAAAACCTTGCTTCAGACCTGTAAGATTCCCCCATCCATTAAATCACTGATGTCTCCTTCGCTGATTCCAGGCTCTTTCTTTGGTCTTAAAGCTGGGCCAATGCAACCCAATGCTGTTGCAAAAGATTACAAGTAACTGAAGTCTCAGATTATGCTCAGCATTTTTTTTTAGCAATAATATATTTTTTAGTTAAGGTATGTGCTTTTTTAAGAATTTAATAGACTATAGTAAAGTGCAAACATAACTTTTATATGCATTGAGAAACCAAAAAAATTCATGTAACTCATTTTGTTGCAATATTTGCTCTATTGTGGTGGTCTGGAACCAAACCCACAAGATCTCCAAGGTATGTCTGTACAAACTTTTGACAATATTAAGACTTCTAGTGCCCTAGGATGAACACAGGATGTCTTTCATGTATTTACATCTTTTTAAAATTTCTTTCAGTAATGTTTTATAGTTAGTTTTTAGTGTGCAAATCATTCATCTCCTTGGTCAAGTTTATTCCTAAGTATTTTACTCTTTTTGATTCTAAGAATGGAATTATTTCCATAATTTGTTTCCCAGATTGTCCATTGTTAGTATATAGAAACACAACTGATTTTTGATATTGATTTTGTATCCTGCAAATTTGCTGAATTCATTTGTTAGTCCTAATCTGTGTGTGTGTGTGTGTGGAACTTTTAGGCTTTTTATTTGATACATGTCATCTATAAACACAGACTTCTTCCATTCCAAATTGGATGCCTTTTTTTTTTTTCTTTTCTTTGCCTAAGTGTTCTGCTGGAACTCCAGTCTTTTTTTAAATTAGTTTAACTAAAAGTTTGTCAACTTCGTCGATCTTTTCAGAAAACCAACTCAGTTTTGTTGATTTTTTCTATTGTTTTTCTAGTTTCTTATTTATTTTTGTTCCAGTTATTAAATAATTTCCTTCTTTTTGCTAATATTGGCCTTTATTCTTTTTTGTCTAGCTCCAGAAAGTATAAAGTTGGGTTGATTTGAGATATTTCTTTTTTTTTTTTTTTTTAGTGAAAGTGTTTACTGCTATAAATTTCCCTCAATACTGTTTTTGCTACATCCCAAAAGTTTTGGTATGTGGTTTTACATTTGTCTCAAGATATTTTCCAAATTCTCTTTTGATTTCTTCTTGATCCATTGATTAAGAGCACAATGTTTAATTTGCACATATTTGTGAATTTTTCATTTTTTTCTTCTGTTATTAATGTCTAGTTTTATTCCATTGTGGGTAGAAAAGACACTTGGTATGATTTCAGTCTTCTTAAATTTGTTAAGATTAGTTTTGTGACCTAACATGCAATCTATCCTGGATAAGGCTAGACGTGTGCTTAAAAAAATGTGTATTTAGATGCTGTCAGATGGAGTGTTCTATGCCTGTTAGGTCTATTGGTTCTATAGTGTTTTTCAAGTCCTCTGTTTCCTTATTATTTTCTAAGTAGATATTCTATCCATTATTGAAAGCGAGATATTAAAATCTCATATTAGTATTGTTTCATATATTTTAGTTTCCTGAGGTCAGTTGCCTATATTTATAATTGTTGTATCTTTCTGGCCAGTTGATTCTATTATCATTATATAATGTTATTCTTTGTCTCTTGTGACATAGGTGGCTGAAGTCTATTTTGTCTTTTATATTTGTAGCAATTCCTACAATTTTTTGGTTACTACTTGCATGAAATATCTTTTTTCATCCTTTCACTTTCAGGCAATGTGTCCTTAAATCAAAAGTGAGTCTCTTAGAACATAATTGGATGTTCTTTTTTAAATTTTGTTTTAATCCATGTGGTCACTTTATGTCTTTTGATGGGGCGTTTACTCCATTTACATTTAAAGTACTTACTGATAAATAAGTACTTACTATTTCCATTTCATTCATTGTTTTCTGCCTGTCTTGTAGCTTTTTTCTCCCTCTTTTCCTCTTGATCTCTTCCTTTGTGTTTTATTGATTTTTTTTTTTTAGTGACATACTTTGATTCCTTTCTTATTTTCTTTTTCATATTTTCTATGGGCATTATCTTTATCATTATCATAAGTTATCATAGAACATCTTATAGTTATAACAATCTATTCTAAGCTGATAGCAACCTAACTTTAATTGCATACAAAAACTCTAATCTTTTACATCTCCTTGCCTTCATACTTTATGTAACTGATGTCATAGTTATACATATACATATATCCATATACATATAGATAGTATGTACACACTTTATATAGTGTTTTTAGACTTTTTCTTTCAGCCTAAGTACCAGAATTAAAAGCAATTTATGCACCACTATGACAGTATTACATTACTGCATTGTCTATATAGCTTCCTTTACCAGTGAGCTTTATATTTTTATATGCTTTCATGTTTCTGTCTAGCATCCTTTCATTTCAACTTAAAGGACTTTCTTTGTCATTTCTTATAAGGTAGGTCTAGTAGTAATAAGCCTACTCAGCCTTTTTTTTATTTAAGAAATTATCTCTTCATTTTTAAAGGACAGTTTTACAGGATACAGTATGCATGTTTGGCTGGATATAGTATTCGTGTTTGGCAGATTTTTATTTTATTTTTAGCACTTGAACATATGATCTGGTCTGCAAGGTTTTTGATAAGAAATCCACTGAGAGTCTTATGGGGCTCCTTTGTATGTGACAACTCATTTTTTTCTTTCTATTTTCAAAATTCTTTATTTATTCTGACTTTTGATAAATTGATTATAATGTGCCTTGGTAGTTCTTTCTTGGTAGTCCTTTGGGCTTCTTTCTTGGTAGTCCTTTGGGCTTTTTGAATCTGGATGTATATTTTCTCCACCAAATTTGGGGATTTGGGCCATTATATCTCCTTTTTTTTTTTTTTTTTTTTTTTGCTTTTTGCTTTTTAGGGCCACATGCATGGCATATGGATGTTCCTAGGCTAGGAGTCAAATCAGAGCTGAAGCTGCTGGCCTACATCACAGCCACAGCAACACAGGATCTGAGCTGCATCTGCAGCCTACACCACAGCTCACAGCAATGCTGGATCCTTACTAGTCAGGTTTGTTACCACTGAGCCATGATGGGAACTCCCCCTTTTTTTTTTTTTTTTTTTTTGTAAGTCATCATATTCTTGAATGAAGATAAGTACATTCCAATAGTTAATCTTAAGTGGAAAGTACATCTACAGTTACCCTCTCATTAACATAATAGTGATTTAACTTCAGAAAGATTTGAGGCTGTAAAACAGAACTATACTTTGAATCAGATATCACTACAGAAACATGTGTAGTACTCCAATATCTAAATTCAAAGTAAAACAGAAAAAGGACATAAAGTAGCTTATTTGCCTGTACAACATCCCAGTCACCAGTTTTTAGAAATTCATCCTCTCCTGCCTATCTTCATATTTTTACTCCTACTACAAAAGAGAAACTATATTCCTCCTATAAAGATAAACTCTGAGAGGAAAGGAAATGTTCATTTCATTTCTGTCAGATGTGGAGCCTTTTTCCTTCAGTCACCATTCATATTTTTCATTATCTTTATAATCCCTCCTTGATTGTCCATGTCTGTTCTCTGTGGTTTTATCTTGTAAGATCATATCTTGATGTCAGACTCTATTCTCCATAGTCTGATTCACAAGGAGTTATTAGAAAAGACGTTTTTAAAGCCCTGTCTCCTTAGGAATGATTATACACACAAAAGGCAGTTCTTGGATAATTGAGAGTCTGGGGATGGAGGAAGTCAACCATTCTAATGGTTATCTATGTGCACTCAATGGCAGCTGCTCTTTTAGACATTTCAGGATTCAAACTAAGCTTAGGCTTCAGATCAGAAAAATTACAGCCATTTACTTCCTTTGTTTGGGTGTTACTAATGAACTAATAAATCATAGATACCTCTGTAGACTTTGCCTCAGACCTGCCTTCAGCTGACATGAAGGGAAAATCTTTTTCCACTCTCTATTAGTTTTGTGCTAAAACAGCACACTTGTCAAAGCCATGAGAGGTTTGGTTGTTCCAGATGTGTGATCAATAAGCAAAAATGTCAGAGGTCCTCAGTGAAAGAAAGGTCATGTTCCTGGATTTACTAAGTCTCTAAGTTCATGATAGATCCCAGATTGCATTAGTGGTGAATCACTTATCTTAGCTGATAAAAGAGCTGTTCAAATAGTTTGTTGGAGTAATTAACCTAAATATGAGAAAGGATGTGAAAACAAAGAGATGTACTCCAATCTGCACAAGGACTCTATCAATACACCTTGAAACCTCCATCCCACTAAACCCAAAGGTAGTAGCTATCCCCTGGACAATTGTATATCTGAATCCTATATGAAGTTCCTAGAGAAGAAATTAAGCAATGCCCTAAGAAGCTGAGCCTGAGTCACTAAAAAAGAACAAGAGCTCCAATAATAGAGTTAGTGTGAGTTATTATGAGTCATGGAGTTACTTTGGTGTTCCTAGAATTGGACATGCTTCCATGACCAATGTAGCACATGTTAGTATAAATATTAAGTGATATTGCTACACATCTCCCATTCTGTCCTCTCCCTAAGGTACGAACTTGATTATTTATCTCTAGCTTTTTAATTCTTACAAGCATATGTTCCCATATTACTGTATCTGTAATATCAGTTTAAATACTTTTCAGACTTCAGCTTGGAGTGTGTGTGTGTTTGAGGGATAAGGACATCAGGGATGTAAATGCACAAATCCTATGACATCTGTCTGTCATGCCCAACAGCCCTGAAGGTTAGGGTCTCATTACCAGTCCTTCCAGACTTCAATCACAGTTCATAAAATCCTATTGAAGGGAGTTGCATTTTATATATATCTAAATGATGAGAGTTCAATCTTTATATCTGTTGCTGCAGGGAAGGAAAGGAGAGATCAAGTAGCTGTTTACATCTTGCAAATAATTTTATCATCACTCTGGCCAATAAGTGTAAACTCTATTTGCAAATATAGTCACATTCTGAGGTTCTGGGGTTAGGACTTTTACATATATATTGAGGGGGGACAAAATTCAATCCCTAAAAGTAGTTAATTAATGTTATTTGGTAATATTCACATTAAAGTACAAACGCTTGAGTTCCAAAATACATTTCAAAGTAATCAATTGGCAAGCTTTGTTGAATGTTCTTTTTTTTTTTTTTTTGCTAATATTTTCTAGATATTTTGAGAGATTCAAAGAATTGCAAAATAAAGACCCTTTTCTAAACTAACAGCCTACCACCTGCTGGTGATGACAAAACTTAAGCAGAAATTGCAAACTGTTTTGTGCAGAAAAACACATCAACACATGCAATTACAGAACAAAACATCCTAGGTCTTTCCCATATAATCTGACAACATTTTATAAGATTTTTTTGTTGTTATTTTTCCTAAAGGGATATTTTGAAAAAATGTTCCTTGGTCATATCCCGGCAAATGTTAAGATTTATAAGAATGCAGGCCACATTTATGGATTCAAGGGGTGCATTCAGGAGCTTCAAGTAAACAACAAAGAATTTTTCATCATCGAAGAAGCACTGAGTGGGAAGAACATTGAGAACTGCCTCCTCCATGGGTGTGCACATCATCTGTGCCGCAACAATGGCACCTGCGTCAGGTATGTATAAGCCTCCTGACCACCAACCAAATCCTTAAAACAACAAAACCAGCTGCACTGTTTTCGGAGTGATAGAAAAGTCTAGAATTTCCAAGTTTTTGTATGTATTACCTAGATGATGTTTGCTCAAAGAAATTTATATATTGTGTCTCTATTGTCAAGAAATTCCTGACCTCTGAAAATACTAGGTAAGTACATCTGATTTGAACAATTCTAAATGGATCAAATGCAATTTTACCAAGGTGTTTTTCTCTTTGAAAATATGAGTGAGAGATTATTAATCATTGGTAATAGTTTTGATGCATTAATTTTGTTGTTTGTTTTTTCTTCATCTTAAAAATAAATATACTTAGATCTCTAAGATTAGAGATGGGGAAAAAATTATCTCCATTTCTTCTTATTTGCAGTTTTTTCTTCAAGGAGGAAAAATCTTATAGAGACTTTTTTCCTCCTTGAAGTAAATATTCATCATGCTTACAAGTTTAAAATCTTTTTTTATTGGAGAAATCCATGTTTTAGTGAGGAATAATGCAATCATAGAGGGGATTTGTAAGTTGACAAGGGACATTGTATAAATGGCAGATTAGATTCAGACACAGGCATAACTGACTTAAAAGCAGGCTTCTCAGTGGTTCTCCGCTTGTGTGGAGTGGCATGGCATACTGATGAAATGCAAAATTTTCACATGTATGCAACCAAGATATCCACGTAAAAAACTAATTTCTGAATGACACAATGTATATACTGTTACATAAATATCTGTCAGATGAATTTTCAGCTGAGCAAGTTGTGCAATGCTGAAAGAAGGTCTTAATTAAAATTACTTTCTCTTCCACTAATGTGTCTTAAGTGAATTGACCCTGAAGGAGTCTCATTTGTACAGTGTAGAAAATATTTCCCAATTTCTTCAATCCTCTGAGAAGTCTTTATTTCAGGGCTACAAATAATGACAGAGGGGAAGCTGAAAGGTGTAGAGATTATAATAATTCAAGTCAAGGAAACATTGACCAAATCTCACCGGAAATATCTTAATTAATTCTCCTTAGTGTTTCTAAGGGGCAAGGTATCAAGTAGTTAATGACTCTATAAAAGTAAACATTTATGTGCATGGTGTGAGAAAGAGAAAAATTCTATCAAAAAAAAGTAGGATAGGAAATGGCAGGCAGAGATGGGTTCTGAAAATAATCCTCAAATAGAGAAAGAAAAAAGAGGGAGAGAATGAAATGGCAAAGAAAAGGACAGAGGAATGGACAAGTATGATAAAGTCACGATGATGTTTTTACCAGGCAATCACAAACTGACCATAATAAACTTGAAGAAAATGCATACAGGAGAAGATGATAGCTCTTAGAGTGTCTAAAACTTTTCCTTCTGATTAACTGTGTCTAAGTCTGTGACTTGATCTACACATTTGTAAAATAACAACCTATCTCATATAGGGAAGGTATAACAGATAAAGTTTTAAAGGATTTTAAAAGAGTGAATTTTCCTTGGTCATCAACACTTGTCTGAAGGAAACAAGGTCAAGGATTTACTGATTAAGTACACTGTTTTATAAGGAACCCATTAATAATGATTATTTTTAAAACTATAATGCAAAAATTATCCAGCAGGACAACCTTCAGAGCCCTACAGAAAATAATAATAATAATAATGCATTTTTGCCTAATTAAGTGAAATAGAAACAGGAAAAAATCTTATGCTGCTGACTTTCTAAAGCCTGAAGCCTGTGACTTGCCTTTAACCAAGAGAATAACAAATACAATAGGGTGATGAGATGTCACTTCCTTGTGTTGTTTACAAAGGGTTGTGAGCTGCCCCTTACAAGACTCTCTCACTCTTGCTGGCTTTCATGATGCATGAAACAATTTGGGGAAGGTCCATGTGACAGGACACTGAGGGTGGCTTCCTGCAGCCAGCAACCAGAGAAGCGCTGAGGGTGGCCATTGATTGACAGCCAGCAGACACTGAGGTCCTCAGTTCTATCACTGCAAGAAACTAAATTTCACCAACAATCGAATAAGCTTGGGAGCAGGACTTCCTCCAACTGAATGTTGATAAGACCCCAACCTGACCAGCACCCTGACTAAACTTGTGAGGTCTTGTACAGAGGACCCAGTGAAGACTTACCAAACTCTTCACTCAAGGAAACAATGAGATAATAAATGCATATTGTTTGCTGCTGACTCTGTGGTAACTTCATAATGCAGCAAAAGAAAACAAATACACTGTAATTTTCTGCATGTGTCTAGCATCACCTGCTTGGGGAAATAAATAAGAGTTAGTTTTACTTTAAAACATGAACTGTCTGAGATAGTGTAAGCCAGATACATGTTTAACAAAATAAATCTATTTTCATAAATTAAAAGAACCTCAGAGTTCTCTTGTGGAACAGCAGGTTAAGGATTCAGCGTTGTCACTGCAGCAGCTTAAGTTGCTTCTGCGGCAAGGGTTCAGTCCCTGACCCGAGAACTTCCACATGCCATGGGTGTAGCCAAAAATAAGAAATAAATAAATAAAACAACTTCATGTTAATGGCAATTTAAGTTACCTATTATGTACTTGAAAATAAAAGCAAATATAATTATCCTAATAGGATAGTTATAAGCAGTCCTCGGTTGAATTATACTTTATATGTTCACTTTCTATGTGTCTTCCAACAAATATTGCCTGAGGGCCAACTAAGAGCCAAGGGGTTTGCAAAACAAAGATGTGTATTCAAGACACCATCCTGCTGCACACAAGGAGTTTTCTCTCTAGCATAGAAATTTTATCAGCTCTTCAGGCCTTAGGGTAAATCTTCCCACAAAAATGTATCTCTGTTTGGTAATATACATCATTGTGGTCTTTCATATCCATTTCTCAATCTTTCAAACTCTCAACCTCTACTCCAGAGAAATTCATACAAATGTCAACAGATTTTGGCAAGCACTATTTAAGTTCTTCCAGATCTGGATGTACTTTTTACTGCCAATCAAATAGAGACTGACCAGCTGTGTACCCAACAAATAAAACACTTCTTCACATCCTATGAGCAACATGATTTCTATCTTGAATGCCAATGATGAACTTCCACAAATTACCCTTGGCATCTCTGCATACAGGACACGCTGATCTATAGCACCTTATAGCTTCATTTCAGCATCTCCCAGTGCATGCCCACACCAAGATCCACTGGAGTTGGTCAGTTCCCAAACAACAACAAAAATAGACTTCTCAGATGGCTCATAAAGACAGTCCCTAGGAAGTCAAAAATTTGCCACAAGAAGGGCACAGGTAGCTACACGTCCACAGGGAAGCTTGTTGAATGAGAATGCTGTTTTCATTCCTCCCTGTTCTGTCTAAAACCCTAGTACCCAATTACTTCATCATCCTGTGCAGAGCACTTCATCATCCTGTGCAGTAACCCAAAAGAAAGCCAGGATATGTACTGAAGGATGACTCCGTGAGACCGTGGGCAGCTTCAGTCCATCAAGAAGAACACAGCAAAGAAGTAGGTCCCAAAGAACCACTACCATGACCAGCACTCTGCCCCCAGCAGAAGCCTGCCCACACGTAGAATACAATGAGTGGTATAAACACTTTCCAACCAAGGAACCAAGAGAACTCTGCTCCTGAGCCCCATCCTACCTTAGAAAAAAATGAATCTGAACTGAATTGATGCCTTTGGAAACTCACTTCTCACCTATGCTGTTGGCCAATGTCAAAGGTTCCTTTCCTCTCTGTGCTGCCATATCATAAAATGCATCTCTTCAAGATCTTCCAATCTCTCTTCCAACTCTTTTCACCCTTTGGATCTGTCCTTGCCTTCTGACTTGATCCCATTTCTTTTTTTTTGTCTTTTTTTTTTTTTTTTTTTGTCTCTTTGCCATTTCTCGGGCCGCTCTCGCGGCATATGGAGGTTCCTAGGCTAGGGGTCCAATCAGAGCTGTAGCCACCGGCCTACGCCAGAGCCACAGCAACGCAGGATCTGAGCTGCATCTGCAACCTACACCATAGCTCACGGCAACGCCAGATCTTTAACCCACTGAGCAAGGCCAAGGCCGCAACCTCATGGTTCCTAGTTGGATTCGTTAACCACTGCGCCATGACATGAACTCCCCGTTGATCCCATTTCTGAGTCTAGCCAGGCAGACTAGGAGGTCTGCCAAGCAGAAGGTGAGACTCTAAATTCACCTCCTCTTTTCTCCTACTTTCCCAAAAAGGGAGATTAGATTTAAAACAGCTTTCAAAATAGCAGAGCAATTCAAGTAAGCTAAATTAATATCCGACATGTCTGGATCCAAAGAGAATGGATGAAATGACCTGATGGAACTCTTTTTATGTCCATGAGTTTTATTATTTTATTTTCAAAGTAATAGAA
This sequence comes from Sus scrofa, assembly GCF_054392235.1. Classification (NCBI taxonomy): domain Eukaryota; kingdom Metazoa; phylum Chordata; class Mammalia; order Artiodactyla; family Suidae; genus Sus; species Sus scrofa. Next base: position 45,494,388 of record NC_139383.1, on the reverse strand, counting down.
CATCTATGTTCAGAATAAGAATCATTGTTACAAAGACAAGAAGAATATTCGTGAACCTTTCTGCTTTCTTGTCTCAACATATAGACACTAGTATTTTAAGACTACAGCATGTGTACATGATATTTTTACTTAAAAAGGCAAAATAATAATTTCTTATTATAATTTAGTTGTTCTAGTCCAGGGACTCTCATCTAAAGATTGGGGAATGCCTTGTAATGAGGAAGAAATGTTTTGGTCTACACACACACACATGCACACACACAAACACACATATGCACCTGAGCTTTCTAATCCTTATGTTCTGGGAATGAAGGCCCATTTTTTCCAACATGTAAAGGCTAACAGTGGTTTAATAAGAGATAATCCTAAAAGATGTGTGCTCTAAACAAGATGAGAATGGTAAGTGAACAGAAGTTCAGTAGCAGATAGAGCTACACTTTAAAGTTTACAAAATATACACATAGCTATTTATAAGCAAAGTCTTCATTAATTTTAGCATCTTGGTTGATTTTTTTTTTGTCCTTTTTTTTAGGGATGCACATGTCATATGGAGGTTCCCAGGCTAGGGGTCAAATAAGAGCTGCAGCTGCTGGTCTATACCACAGCCACAGCAATGCAGGATCCAAGCCGCATCTGCAACCTACACCACAGCTCTCAGCAACACCAGATCCTTAACCCACTGAGCAAGGCCAGGGATCAAACCCCAGTCTTCATGGATACTAGTCAGGTTCATTACTGATGAGCCACGACGGGAACTCCTTACTAGATTGGTTGATATAATTTGCTGTTATTAAGTGCTCTCCTACATTGTCTATGAAATTAATCTGCTTAAAGAAGACAAATTTCATGTCGAAAAGTATTAAGGGAAGTAACACTTCAGCAGCTTTACTGAGCAAATGTCATTCTGCTTTGAGTACCATCACATGTTTCTGGACAGTAGCCAATCTTTTTTCATTTCATTATAAATCTGGGCTAGAATTTCAAACCCCTGTGGTTGCACATTTCAGAGAAATCCAAATTGCATGTAGTGAAATTCAGTTTAGAAAAGTGATACAGAAGGGTTATTCTGAGTACCCGAATCTCTATGGACTTTGAACAAGCTGCTTCCGAAAGGGCACAGGAAGGTTAGCAAATTAAACAGATAACATTTAAATCACATTCTCTTTTCTGTGCCAGATGTTTTAAAATAGGTTAAACAATAATTAAAAAGGAGCATCAGGTTGGGGAATATACCCTAGATAACAACTGCACTAAGAACTTATGTCACTGACATTACAGTGAATAATTATTGAGACATGAATTTTAGACTTAGTCTTAATTTTACCAGGAGCTAAGTATGTTGGAATGGATTTGACCATGTGTTGAAAGCCAGTAATCCCTACATATGAATGAATGTGCTTTCTGTGCCTCTCATTGTTCTCCTAGCTTTGATTATCACTAACCAGGGCTGCCCTCCATAGACTAGGGCAGGGGTCAGCCAACTGGTTTTGTAGAGGGCCAGAGAGCAAATAGTCTAGACTTTGCTTCACAACTATTCATTCAAAACTGCCACTGTAACAGTAAAGCAGTCATTGACAGCGGCTGTGTTCCAATAAAATTTTATTTGTAGAATAAGTGCTTGGCATAATTTGGTCTGAGAGCCATAGTCTGCAAATCACTGCCCTTTGCCAACAAATGGATAAAATAGTTTTACTCAATTAATTGATTAGGAAAGTCCAACTCAATTTAATTAGAGTCCAATTTAATTTTTCCATATTAAGCAATGTTTTATATATATACACATATACATGTACATATGTACATACATATACATATATACACATATATACATATATATTATATATTACAAGTATTGGTTCACTTAATTATGAAGGCTGAGAAGTCCCACTATGTGCCACCTGCAAGCCGATGGTATAGATTCCAGTCTGAGTCTGAAGGCCTGAAATCCAGAGTGTTGAGGGTAGAAGGTCAAAGTCACAGCTCATGGTCAGGCCGAGAGTAAGCCCAGCCTTCCTCCACTTTTGTTCTGCTCACACCCTCAGGGGATGGGCGAGGCCCCCCCACACACACACACTGGAAAGGGCCACCTGCTTTACTCAGTCTACCAGTTCATATGCCAGTGTCTTCTGAACACAGCCCCACAGACCACTCAGAAATAATGTTTAGCCAGCTCTCTGGGCATCCTGTGGACCAATCAAGTGGACACAAAATTAACTGTAACAAGACTCTCAGAAAAATGTTTATGTGTTTCTTAATAATAGGGAGCTTTCATGGCCCTCCATGTCCAGTGTGAATAGAAGCAAAAGCTGATTTCATTCATTTTTTACTTTCCATCCATTTTTCCCTCTTGTCTCATTTCATAGACATCTTTTTTGAGGTTGTCAAGTGAAAAAAAAAAGTCATTTTTCATGATTCCTAAGGTATTTAGTTTTCAGATCCTTTAGCATTTCTCATAAATTGAACTTGAAATGGCCATAGTAACAACTACCATAGAATACAAAGGATCTAGGTATAGTGCCCAACTGTTCCATCTGTCCTGTAATAAGTGGCAACATCCCATAAATGTCCCACTTGTCTTCACTGCCATGTCACAACAGCATGTAGGTAGGCAACATGGCTGAGATCTTTTAGTTAATACACTGTATCCTGGCCAGGTTACCCCTAATCCAGCTCAGCAGTGACCCAAGTCCTCTGAATACCAAGGGGGAAATGTGTCTGTTTCATGTCAATTTCTTACCACACATTGAGGCTAATAACACTGTCAAATATTTAACCCTTCTTTGTTGCTGTTCTGCCTGCATTCAACATCTTTGAAATTGTCCTCAGGATTTAAATGTCTCTTTCACAGTAGGATGCCTTTGTATTTAGTTAGAGTTCTCATCTGTAAACGCTTGCTAAGCATCCAAGCATCTCAATTATAGGTGGCCCCTACTGCTCAAACAAGAGGAAAAGGGAAAATATCTAACCAAGTTGCAGGCAGAAACTTACAATCATGTGTAGTGTCCCCCTTTCTTTCAAATATGTTAATTAATTGTGCATTAAAGACATTTATTTATGTACAGCATTAATTAAAATCAGTTTCAGCTTTATGGGGTACAGACATTTAAAAGTTTTATTTTTCTTCTCTCACTGATTTCAAACATGCTCTGTGGGATCCCTTTACTTTTCTGTAACAGAATATCATGCAGGTTCATGTTCACATATTCAAAGCATCTGATTTGGCCTCCTTCAGCTTAAAACTTCTATCTCATATGCTGCTGGGCAGCAGCCAGCCTCCTGCCCAGCTGGATGGACTTCCAGTTCAAAAACTTTCATGGGGACAGAATGTGATATGTCCCTCTTGTTGCTTCACTATCCCTCTTCTGCTTCTAGCTTCTCTAGATTTGGGGCTATGGGCGGGGAAGGGGGAGCAGGAAGGATTTAATTCTAAAAGATTCAAAGGTTTTCTTATTAACTGGTACCCTATGGCTCTGAATGTTCTCCCTGTGACAGAAGCTTGGGGCTGGGTCTCTTGACACACGCATATGTGTGCTCACTAAGCCCCACACAAGGGGCACTCCCCAGCACAGTTGCCTGAGGTGCAAAGTCCTCCCAGTCTTCTATTTCACAGATCCTTACCCACCGTGTCCCCTCACCCGGCCGCAGAGCAGGTTTCCTCTGAAGCTAAGGAGTAATTAGAAGCCCCCACCCTTGCACAAATCCTGCTGAGACTTGGGAGTTGCTAGGAATTGCAGTGGTTTGTGAATCGTCCTCTTTCAGAGTGGAAACCTGATTGCAGTTGGGAAGTATTGCTATGAAAGCATTTCCTATGAAGAGTCTAAGGAGTTTTTGTTGGGTTTTTTTTGTTTTATTTTATTGGGGTAGAGATGATTTACAGTGTTGTATTAGCTTTAGGTTTACAGCAAAGCGAATCATTTATACATATGCATGTCCATTCTTTTATCTCATATAGGTTATTAGAGAACATCGAGTAGACCTCCCTGTGCTATACAGTAGGTCCCTGTTAGTCATCTCTTCTCTATGTAGTACTCTGTATGTGTTAATCCCATCCCAAGGAGATTTCAGAGAGGTAGCTGACTCTCTCCAGGTTGCTCTATAATTCATTATTATTTCTTTTCTCATTGGAAATATTCACTTTTACACATAAGTTTTGTATATGTATTTTTTAATCCCTTTGGTTATAAAGGAGCAAAACTTATATAAGCTGTGTGCCCCACAAAATCTAGACTCAAATCTACCTGGCAGGCAATCCCCTTAGGCAGGGTCCTGGCTAAGAAGGTAACTCAAGGCAAGTGGCAAAGGTTAATTTTCAAAAAAATATCAACCTGGCTTTCATAAAAGTATTTAATGAACACATACCAAAATGATATTTATCTCATTAACGACAGAACCAGCAAGTTGGTAAGGCTGGTTCAAAGTGAATTCAGGAGACTGAGCATATGCAGGCACTGAATGAAAGCTGAACTAAGATCATTAGGTTGGAGACAAAACTCATTAGTATCCTACAAAGGAATACGGTGTAAATTTGCTGTTTTCTTTTCTATGAGGCTGTACTCATTTGCATCTCTATCAGACAAAATTCTACAAGTTAACGTGTAACTTCCCAGAGTCCGGGCTTAATCAGTAGTAAATAGCCGAATAAAAATGCCTTTTCCTGGAAAATTACACAATCCTTAGGCAGACCTGTTAGATGACACCCTACTATGATATGAATAGAACATGAAGTTATCTTTTTGCTTTATTTCTAAGTTTTGAACATCTTCTGAGCACCAGCCACTTTCTGCATTATCAAGAGATGGGAGTGGCAGTGGCTTCATTGCTACCCCACTGCTTTTCTGGATGTACAACAAGCTGGAGGCGATCACAAGCAAAACAGTACTAAGAAAAAATAGACCCACCTAAGTCTTCCATAGCATGAAAAGCAAATATCCAATGCTATGACTAAGGGAAAAAAAAGAAAAACGAAAACACAGGCATGTTTTAGCTCTTTATTGCTTAGACTACTTGTAATACAACACAACAAAATAGTTTGGTAATTTTTTTTCTGATTTTTTTCCTGGAATAGCCATGTTTAGAAGTTCATTTTAATCTGAGTCTGCTTGATTAAAATGGGATTTGTGCCTCTCACACCACCAGCACGACGAAGAACCTCTTTTATGTGAAGTTGTGTGATGAGCATGGGATTTACAAAGATGGCAAAGACATGGAATCATTGTCTACATATGCTGTTGCTTATGCTAATCTCAGGTTTGTAGAACACTCAGGGCTGTGGACTAACATGAGTTTTTTCACTTATACATATAAAGTGCAATCTTAGGTTAAAGCAGCCAAGGTTTCACAGCCTGTTGTTTATCTTTTTGCTCTCATTTTCTTTCCCCCATTCTACAAGTGCCAGGCATTGTAAAAATGGATTGATGTGGGATCATTTGCTTTTTGCTTGGAGAGGGTGACTGAGGCTGCAAGGTTTTTAGTTGCTTATAAAAGTGCATCGCGTGTTTGGAAAACATAACTCTCACCGAAGTACCACTGTAAGCGTTACGGGGTTCTCGGTAAAGTGCAAACGCAGTTTAAATGGATTGTCTAACCACTTTTATTACTGCCATCCTTGCGTGTAGCAACAAGTGTTGGGCATTTGTTTTTATGGAGCAGAAAGCATTTTGGTCCTCTGCAGAGTTTCATTAAAGTGACGATCACAAACAGAATTATATTTAAATGAGAACAAAAATAAACACGGAAGAAATTATATCATTTACACCAAATTTGAAAAGTCTCGAAGAATTCAGTGTTTCAAGATTTGACTAATGGAGAAAATCACTAACAAATTCCACACGTCGTTTTTACATCGTATGTATGCAGCAAGGTCAAACAAGTAGGGGGAAAAAAATCTCATCTTCAATTTTCTCTACCCTTAGGTAATAATACGTGGAGAACTCATTTACCCTGATTGATCTTTCTGGGCATAAGAGACCTCTCTGGCTTAAATCCCATCTGAAAACTGTCTTTCCTCTCCTTTTCTTATGGAATAATAACATTTTTTTTCCCTCTACTTCAAAGAACAACCAAGTAAAATATGAGCTGCTAACGTGCTATCCTTGACTGTTGTGCTTAAAAACCTATTTGTTAATAGGGTTTTGTAAGTAGGGAATTATATGTTAAAACCTGTTTGTTTTGTAACTGGAAATATTTATTCTTGTTTTTAATCTACATGGTTTACTACTTACAGATTGCATTCGAGTGCACTGCACACACAGAGATTTAGTAAATTGTGTTAATCACTATGATTTTTACGTATAATTAGACATGCCACTGTTAAAATTGTGTGAAAAGCTTGACAAAATAAAAACAGTAAAGTGAAAGCTGGAATCAAATGTGAGAAATCTAGACTCCCTCAGCTTAGGTTTGCAAAATGCTTAAACCAAGGAGTTTAAATAATTGATTTAGGAAGGAAATAAACCAACCCTTCTGATTCAGCAGTAGACAAAGTTCCCAAGCCTTATATTTTGTTCCTGGCCCATTTGCTGGCATATTATGTACCTTAGGAAAATTGTTTAACCTTTATTCTAAGAAAATGAAGTAAAAATTTTTCCATCTGCCTCCCTAAACCCCAAAGTGATATGGAGACAAAAGTTAAAACTTGGTAGAGACTTGGAGACTATAAAGACTAGATGGAAAAACACTGGAAAATAAATGTGATTATTGTTTGTTGACATTAAAATGCAATAGTAGCTTCGGACAAATACTGTCCAGTTATCAACTCTGCAGATTGCCATTAACTTAACAGTCTTTCTTTTGGAAAATGATACAATGGCATTGTTTTGATGTGGGTTTTTTTTTTTTTTAATTTTCTTGAAGTTTAGTTGACTTACAATGTTATAGTAGTTTCAGGGGTACAGCAAAGTGATGTGATTTTATTAAAATGCTCTTCATACTTAAAGTATCTTTGGAAGACATTTAAATTTCTGTCTCACAAATGGGAAAAGGGGTATAAGTTGAGTTCAGAGGTTTGTTTAAGTCAACACTGATAGTAGAGACAGGATAATCTTCTAGACTTTTTGTCTCAAGCTTGCAATATAAATCAATTACCTGTTCCATCACCCCCAAAAATCTAAGTGATTTGGTAGCTATTTTCAGCAATTCTCTAACTTGAGAATTACAGTGACGGTCTTGGCTATATATATAAAGATCAAAGCTTGGAGTTCCCGTTGTGACTCAGCAGGTTACAAACCAGTGAGGAGGTAGATTCCATCCCTGGCTTCACTCAGTGGGTTCAGGATCTGACATTGCCACAAGTTGCAGTGTGGGTCACAGATGCAGCTCAGATCCAGAGTTGCTGTGGCTGTAGCGTAGGCCACAGCTGCAGCTCCGTTTTGACCCCTGGCCTGGGGAAATTCCATATGTCACAGATGTGGCTGTAAAGAAAGAAAAAAAAAAAAAAAACTATGACTTCTTTGTCACAGATCTAACAGGCAGAAGGTCTGTGTCTTGCCCTTACTAATAAGTATGACACTAACAATTTCTGGATTTCATTTTCATCATTTTTGTAAAGTGGGGATTAAACTAGATGGAAATTTCCAAAACTATTTTTCGAGATATATTAATAACCCTTCCTCAGGAAAAGAGGTTGGAGACGGTAATTTTTTAGGATAATTTCATAAAGTGTCACACCCCTATTCCCCTCTTGGAGTTTCACAAAGTATTTAAACATGTTAAAGAAGTCCTATCAAAGACAGCCCATTTAACTCTACTTCATGGAAGCTGCTAAACTATTTAATCTCCAAAAACGTTTTTCCAGAAATATCTATTCACATCGCATAGAATGCTCTCTTTCTCAGAAACAGTGTGAGGAAATGCTGCATCTGATGATACAAAGTCCAACAAGTGGGATTTAGTCTACTTTTAAAAGACTTCCAAAGCAGAAGATTGTACAACAACAATTAGGAATATACATGAGTTTCATAGACTACAATACCAAAAAACCTTTATTCCTACCTAACTTACCTCTCTGTAGGCTTCTAGATATGCAGGTTTCTCTTTTCTGGATTAAGAAGTTTTGTACATATACAATTTAAATTCAATAGAACTTACTACTGACCTGGGTTCTTGGCCTTCCTTAATTAATAGAAATTGATAAGAGGCCAGACAAAAAATTCTTGGGGCCCCTGCTGCAATAGAGGAGAGCAAAAACAAGAGTTTCCTTTGCTCCCTTGCTTACTCCCTGAAGGCAGGGGTGGGCTGGTTCCTTATATGGAGTGAGGGGAAGGAGGGGTCAAGGGGTCAGGCCAGAGGGGTGGCTCAGGTGGTTTGCCCACCCCTTTGATGGTGCTGGGTTCAAGGGTCATGGCAGTTGAGTTTTTGGTCTCTCTGCGTTTTGTTCATAATTTGCCCCAACCGCACATGCATGCAGTTATTTTTGGTCCCTTAGAGTTTCTTTGTTTTGTTGCTCGAGGAGATATTTGTTCAGGTGTAAATATATTGCAGCTACTTCAGCAAAGGGTCCTGGGTCCCAGGTCGCAGCCTGTCTCAAACTGACAGAATCTCATGTCTCAACACTGGAGTGTAGTGTTGAGTAAGGAACATATCTAGATATTAGAACTTGATGGCAAGGTTCTGACATGAATGCCCAAGTGCTCTCCCTCTCGGCTCTCTCACAAGTGCTTTGGGGCTTTTGTTTCCTTGCCTAACTTACCCAGCCTCATAGCAACAAAAACTGAAGCCTCAAAATTGTTATAGTCCTAAATGTGAGCCACCAATATTTATATCCCATGACTGCCAAGCGACATGTTTTGCTCTCAAGACAGAGAGAGGACTGGGCCGGGGCAGGGTGGTGGAGAGCAAAAGGTCAGAAGAGCTTTAGTGGCATGGAAAGAGGAAGGGCTTTGCCTCAGGGCCAGGGTGGAGTGGAGGGGACTCAGTGTCTCACTGGCCTGGGTGTGGACTCCCTACTATCACCCTCAGGAGTCCTAAATGCTTGAAACTTCTCTTGAGCAGAGAGTGAACCACTTGTACACCTGGACAGGGATGCAGACGTGAATGGACACTTGATCTCCAGATGATGTGGGACTGATCAGAGCCCCTGGGGACCCTCCTCCCCCCACCACCCCAGAGCCAGAACGACAGTGGTCATGTAGGCTCGACTTCCATATCTGCTCTTCTAAATGATGTGCTCAATTTATCCTCCCTGAGTGTCTCTTCTCATCTGACTGGAGATCACTGACACATTTCTAAGTCAAATTTGTCTAAAAATCAAAATGCCCTTCCAGCATATTATCATTTGTAGTCTAGAAGTATATTATCTAATTTAAATATTAAGGGAAATCTAAATGATTTCCTGATTTAAATATATTGAGAAATATTTTCTTATTTTGTAGTCTACCATTGTGTATAGTAAACATTTCTTGCTGTGTATATGGAGGGCAACTGAGAAAATCTTTTAATGTCATGGTCAGATGAAGTAAATTTTCAGATGAAATAAAAATCCAGATAAAGCTAGGTTGGCACAAATTACATCGACAGATAAACCATCCTCAGCATGAAACAGGCAGAAGAGATTACTTGGATGTTCAACACTGGCCTTGACGTCCATTGTCTGGTCTATTTTTAGCTTGATAGGGGCAGAGGTTAACTTGTAGATTTTTGTCAGATGGAGTTAAGAATAATTTTTTTTCCAGTGGAAAAGTACTCAAATGTTCCAGTTTATTGCCCTATTGGACATCAATCAGTTTTATATGTAATCCAGCAATCCTGTCTATCTTAATATTGCTTCTCAAATAGTCTGGAACCTAGTGTTGATGTCTTACTGATTTCTTTATTAATTACTGAGTTAAATAATACCTTGACATGCATTCCTATTATATTTGTATGAGAGTCATAGCTTCACTGGTATAAACTATACCTTATCAGAATTGCTTTTCACTTTCCTTTCCCTCATCATTTTTATATAAAATAAAGCAGATGAAAATGTAGACCAAGTGAGGAAATGGTCACAATGGAGGAAGAGAAAGGCAACGTCAACCCTCCTGCCCCAAGATGAGGAAAAAAGCATCACTTCTTCCCCAGCAGCAAGTTGTTCTCCCTCATCCCATAGAGCTTCTATCCTGGGGACCACGCACAGCCAGCATCCTAGATATGAAGCCACTGCAGTTACACAGTGAGCTTTACCCTCAAAAACTCTGCAACAGAGGCTTGATGCTCTGGTGCTACTGTCCTGAAACTCTCTGTACATCGTCTGTGATTTTAGCTTTTGTTAGAGAGTTAAGAAGAGACAATGGCCCTAGAGTCCTGTATTCCCACACCCCCCGGGTCTCGGGGAAGAGTTCTCCATCACTCGCTTCCCCGCCCCCACCCAGTGTCCCCTCCCACCCCCACACCTGGATGTGGGCACAGGGAAGAACTGGGTTGGGCACGCAACACACCCCACATGCTAAACACAGGGCAGAGCCCCATGTGGCTGAGCACGTGTGAACTCACCTTGGGAGTGTTCTTAGGCCTGAAGAAGAACAGCCTTAGATGACAGATAACATGGCAACAGATCTGGAGAGAGAGACTGGCAGAGAAAGTACAAAGCTTTTTTCCTGGTTTTTGAACTAGAGTCTCTGCATTTTCATCTTGAACTGGGCCCCACAAATCACCTGGCTGTCCTATGGGGATGAGGTGTAGGATTCTCAAAGACACAATGGTGTACATCCAACCCCACATGCTTAGAGTGACCTCTGCAGATAACTTGAGTCTAGAAAGGTGCGGAAGGCAGGGTTTTCCATTTCCCATGTATCCTCCAATCTTTGGCCTCAAATCTTTGTTTTGTTTTTATCATAATGATACTGCTTGGAGACAAAATAAATCCCAGTAATACTGCACAAGATTACTTAAGGATTCCATAATGATGAGAGGGTGTATACAGAATATTTATCACTCTCTTTTAGTTGATACAGAAACAGTAGGATATTCTTTTTGCCCAGAAATTATGTATTAGAAATGAAAAAATTCTCATGCGCTCCTTTAAAGCCAAAATTTATAAAAAGGCAGGCTAGAAGTATCTTAAATTTCCCTTCCTGAGGTTTTCATGGATTTCATTTTATGAATTTGTACTCAGGCAAGGAACAGGTTGGTTCAACAACCTATATACAGAGCATCTACTACAGGCTAGTCATTTTGCAAGGTGTCAAAAAATAGTACAAAAAATAAATCATAAACCTTAGGCTCAAAAGTTGAAGGGGGATGAGGAGGCCAAATATAATGTATAAGTCTGGGTATGGAGAGCTCTACATATTTATGTGCTCCTGAGAAATGTGTCACTGTGAAGCCACAGGCACAAGGGCCATGTCAACAGAAGCAGAAGTGGACTCCATACCGTCCACCTTCACAACAAGCTCAATGTTGAGACCTTGCACCTTTAGGTAAATATGACGTGTAACTTGCATACAACCAAAAGCACATGCAATAGAGACCTAGTTTTTACACATTCCTACCAAGTCCCTCTCCTGTTCGATTTGCATTGCTGACTAAACATCTAAAAATGCCAAGTAAGGGGGAAAAAAATCCAATGAAATTTCACAACTGCCTGGCATGGCTGACTGGAGACTTAGTGGAAGACAATCATCCTTTCTGAGCCCATCTGGGGGAGCTTTTTACAGAAAGACCGAAGTTTATCAAGGGTCATCTGGCAGGAGAGATATTTATTAGAGTTTTGAGAAACCTCTGGAATATCCTGCCTTCACCTTTCTATCCTCACAGAACAGGGGACTGCAGATCCCACAGCTAATATTCAAACTGAAATTGGACCACATAGATATGAGAAATCAACTTGACATCAAAGGTTATCCATCCTCCCACACTCGCTTTTTCCTCTCTCATCTCAATTTCATAGGTGCTTTTATTTTTTAGTTCACTTTTCAGAAAAACAAAAGCTGTGCTTCTGCACAAAACCCTACATTTTTCCTGCATTGGATGCATCTGCAAACCCAGCTGTGATTCTTTTGTTGCTTCTCAGATGTAGACAAATATGCCATAAGCAAGATTACAAAAATCAAGGATTTTATTTGTCCTTGAAATACTGTGGTGCAAGTGAATACATCTTTATTTTAAACTAATGCTCCCTTCTAATCTCAGCATCCCTAATAGTTTTCTGATATATCTGAGTCTTTTTCAGAGAATATTTCTGGAAGAAAACAGGGAAATGTCAAACTGAAATAGCACCAAATAGCAAATATAAGTGTAGTAGATAAGTATAGGAGGCACACACATCTCCTCATTAGAAAGGTCTTTTATTATAATTAGTTAAGGCAGAATATAAAAAAAAATAGAATATGACAGTAATTCCAATGGTCCTTGTGACAGGAGAGTCTTATATAACCTAAAAGTAAGCTGCAAAATCAATCTTATCAAAAGTTGCTGAGGAATTTTTTTAACTCAGCTGCTTAAAACCACGTGATTTGGGGCAAGTCATTTCACCTCCCAAATCCTCAGTTTCTTGCCCATAAGGTGAAGAAGATCTCAATGCTGGCTCAGCTGACTTCCCAGAGATGTAAGAGGCTGAAATAAAACTGTGTGTGGAAATGCTTTAAACTGCAAAGCACCATCCAGATGCAGGGCTGTTTTCTGAGATAGGTGCAGGATGCTAAAAAAGAATGTGGAGTTCCCTTCGTGGCGCGGCAGAAACGAATCTGACTAGTATCCATGAGGCGGCTCGGATCTGACACTGCTGTGGCTGTGGTGTAAGCCAGAGGCTACAGCTCTGATTCGACCCCTAGCCTGGGAACCTCCATATGCTGTGGGTGTGGTTCTAAAAAGACAAAAAAAAGAGAGAGAGAGAGAATGTGAAGACTCTTTTTGATTTGAACAAGCAGCTCTGCACTGCCCATGGGGATTAATTATAGACTTCCCATGTTTCCAGAACATTCACAGATTTATTTAAATAGTGAGATTCAGAACCTAGTGTAACATGGTGAGTTGATCAAAGGGTGCAAAAAATTCTCCAGCCCTGATTAATGCTCACTTATGTCAGACTCGCATCCATACTCTTAATGCAAATATTCAGAGCAAGGTAACTGCCTGTGATTCCTGTAGCATCGTCAAAGTCATTGAGTCAATGCCTCTCTCTTCCCTCCAGAGAAATCCCAGTGTGTGGCTACAGCAAAGAGAATCCTGTTGTGTTCTATCTGCACATGAACTACCTATGTACTATTTCCAGATGACCTTGGGGGTGGGGGTAGGTGTAATAATGAAAATAACTAACATCATTAATTGCTTACATTGTCTTAATTATTGTGTATGCATTATGTCAACTAACCTTTGCCATAATGCAATAAGGTTCCTGGTGTCATTATCTCCATGTTATAAGTGGCAAAACTAAGATACAGAAAGGTTAAGCAATCTGCCCAAGGTCACACAGTGGTATAAGTATGTTTACCCCTCAGGCAGTCAGCTTGGCTCCTGTACTGTAACATTGCACTCTACTGCATCCTATGGAAAGTTCTACTGAAATGACTCATTGCTGTCTCTGGTCTTTGGGCAGCTACCCCATTTTTTGGTGCTTTACTGTATGTTGTGAATGGTGCTGAATGCTTTACCTCATTTAGTTGATGTACATTTTTAGACATTACAGTCCCTATTTTGCAAAAAAAAGAGGGGGGGGGGAATGAACCTCAAAGAACTTAAACAGCTTAAGTTCATAGAATAAGTGTCACAAGAGACTTAGCTGGGATTTTAGCCCAAGTCTGTCTGAATCTTCTGCCCCTTGTTTCAATAATGCTATGCTAAATCCCCATGATCCTTTCCACATAGTACACGTAATATTTTCTGTTACAGGCTCCATCATCTGGATCTAACGTACCCCTTCTTCCCTTTCTTCCTAGATACTCATGATGAGGAGTAGATTCTAGCTATTCTCCCAGATCATACAAACACCAAGGCAAGCTAAAACATGAAATAATTTCTGTTTTTATTTAAGTCAAGTCAATCAATCCAACTGACACAACCACAATTTTCTTCTCCAGGAGAAAACAATGTAGGCAGTAGTTGGAGTTAGAATGACTAGAAGTCCGGCTCATGAAGCGGCTATTACATACTGCCCTGCAAACCCGCTCCATCACCCGTTGACTCTTACTAAAGAAGGAGGATGGAGTTCCCACTGTGGTGCAGTGGGTTAAGGATCCAGCATTGCCACAGATGGGTCATGGGTTGCATCTGTGGCTCAGATTCAGTCCCTGGCCTAGGAACTTCCATTTCCTGTGGGTGTGGTCAAAAAAATAATAAAATAAAGGTGGAGGACAGTTTGGCACCTGAGTGGTCATTCAAAGATTAGGCCTTCCTGTTTATCAAAAATAAAATGCATTTTGAATTTTAGAAACATTCTGTTAAAAAAAAAAAAAAAACTACTCAAAACTAAGAGTTTAACCAGGGCCAAAATGTCGCCTGTTGGATTGGGAAAGCTGGGGCAACAAAGCCTACATTTGAACACTGGGGTATCATACTGTCTTGTCTTCTGGCACCTGCTACAACAAAGATTGGAAAATCCCTGTCTTCATGACTCTTTTTTTATTATTACTATTTATTTACATATATATTTTTTCTACTGTACAGCATTGTAACCCAGAGACACATACATATATACATTCTATTTTCTCACATTATCATGCTCCACCATAATTGACTACAGAGTTCCCAGTGCTACACAGCAGGATCCCATTGCTAATCCATCCCGAAAGCAATATTCTGCATCTATTAACCCCAAACTCCCAATCCACCCCACTCCCTCCCTTCCCCCTCCCCCTTGGCAACCACAAGTCTATTCTCCAAGTCCATGATTTTCTTTTCTGAGGAGAGGTTCCTTTATGCCATATATTAGATTCCACATATAAGTGATATCATATGGTATTTGTCTTTCTCTTTCTGACTTACTTCACTCAGGATGCCATTTGCAGCAACATGGATGGGACTAGAGACTCTCATCCTGAGTGAAGTATGTCTTCATGACTCTTGTGCAAGAACAAAGCTTGTGAGAGTAGCTACCTTGTTGAAAGTAAAAATCTCACTGTGTACATAGGAATTTTGTGAGTAGAAAGGCTCTCTTAATGTTAGGTAGGATAGGATAGGGAAACAGACCTGGGTGAGTCAGAACAGACCTTTAATCATCACTGGTAACAGGATGCCTGCAAGAGAACTTGAGACCAATTAACACTCTACCCTTACAGTTGGCCTGGGCAGGAAAAATCAGGTCTTCACTCTGGTCCACAGCATGGGCATATAAAGGGAAACCCAACTGTAAAGCGGGGCCAGTCTCTACTCGCAGAGCGGCCTGCTCTACCTCTGAAAGTGTACTTTCGATTCAATATACTTGCTTACACTTTCTGACTTTTCTGACACATCTGCAGCTTTAATTCTTTGCTGAGCATGGACAAGAACCAGGAAGACAATGCAGCCATAGCATTCGGTCCAAAGCATTCTGCTAGCACAGGCAAGGTGATGCTAAGTATTTATCACCAAGCAGTCTAAGCTGGCTTACTGGAGATATAGGAAGTGTCCGTGAGGCTAAGCTAAGGAGAAGTGCAAGGTATTTACCTGGCTGAAAAGATTGTTTTTCTTTTAGAAACCTGGCAGTGTGTTGGCATAACGTGATAGCAGTTGCATCACCTGACTGGCTGTTTTCTTTTTTCTATGGTTCTGTCTACCGTTGACTGAAATTGTCACTTTATTTGGCTAACTGCTAAATCACAAGCAATAAAGGAGCTGATTGTTCTTTTAATTGTACTAACAAGAGAAGTATGAGGGGATATTCATGTTTCACTCGATTTGCCTTATATTTGTAGAATCAGTATTTCTGATTTACGGTATGACTTTTGCTGCTTCAAGACTCAGAGCTAAATTATAAAGTCAGTTTCAGCTTCAACAAATCCTCCACCAAGCCCTGCTGTGTCTCCCTTAATGGCAGGACGGTGGATTCCATATGTGAGGAAGCAGGCTTCGCATATGAACAAACATAGGCAGGAGGAGGGCAAAGCAAAAAAGAAGGCAATTCGACAAGTTCTTTCCTTTTGTGTGTGGTGGGATTTTTTTGTTTCTTTTACACATTGAGGCTGGAAATCAGTGAGTGATTTAGAAAGAAATATTTTTACTGTGGAATTGGAAGAATAATTATTTGATGTTCTATATGCAGACACTTGAAAGCTAAATGCCTTTGCTTAATATAACATCAGTCTTTAAGATATAGACTCATCTTTCTTCCGACATATCACCTTTAGAAACAGTGGGTTCTTCTATCTGAAAACAGAAACAGATTCACAGATATAGAGTACAGACTTGGTGGTTGCCAAGGGGCGGGGAGTGGCAGGGGGGAGGATGGACTGGTGTCATGCTTCGTGCACGGAGGTCAGAAAAAGATTTTCCAGCATAGACAGGTGAAGAGAAAGAAGAGTTTATTGAGATAAGAGATCCTGCTAGCACAGTGGGACGACTTCTGATAATCAGGGAGGACAGACTCCGGGTGTATGGTCCTGTCTGTTTTTATAGCCCAAGGAGAGAGGAGAGGTCTTAAGATACACCTGCTGACCTGCTGATTGGTTGGAGGAAAGAGTGGTCTTAAAATACACTTGCTCGTTTGTTGGGGGCATATAAGGCACTATAGGAGGGGAGTGATGAGTGGGCCATATACCTTTCTGAGTAAGGGTTAGGAGGGAGTAGAACAGGTTGTTCAAGGTAGGGGAGGGGCACTGCAATGAGATGGTGAGACGATGATAAGGGTCTGGTAATTCTTGTCTTGGCCAGAGGCTTTGAGTTCAATCTCCTTCAAGAGGCCTTGAAGTCCCACTCTGAGGGTTTGGGGTTGGCAGATGCAAATTACTATATTTAGTATGAATAAGCAATTAGGTCCTACTGCACCACATAGGGAAGTATATTCAGTCTCCTAGACTATGATGGAAGATAATATAAGAAAGGGAATGTGTATAAATGATTAGGTCACTTTGCTGTACAGCAGAAATTGTCATAACATTCCAACATTGTAAATCAATTATACTTTAATTAAAAAAAGAAAAGGAAAGAAACAATGGGTTCTTGAGCTGCAGATTTATACAAATCCTTTGCTCTCTTGTTCTAGGTGTGTTTAACCTGGTATGAGCATATCTAGGTAGGAAAGTCTACTGAGAATACCTCAGTACTTCAGTTTTATTTTGTATTAAAATAGGGGAGGGAACCTAATTTCCATTGAAAAAATCTGAGCGTTGTTGTTCTTTATATTGGCTCAAAAGTAGAACAATCTTCTCTTTATATTCTGTTTCTCTAAAATGGATTTAATCTTCCACTGGGCAGAGTAACAAAAGCAGTAATAACTTACTACTACCTATAGATGGGAGCTAAGTCTGCTGATAGCAAAAAAGGTGAGCCTGGGGTTCACACTGATGCCCCCCCAGGTCACAGAACAAGATCTTACAGGTATGAGGTGAAGAAAATAAATGCTTCCCCACCCTGGGTCATTGGATTGTGCTCATAGTTTATGAGATTTAAATGAAATTAGAGCTACTAAAAAAAAGCAGATTCTCCAACAGTGTATTAAAGTCCTTTTCTTCTCATAAAAGAAAAGTTTCTTCCTAATGGCAGTGAGTTGTCAGTTACAGTAGGGGAGGAAGCAAACCTCTAGGGGGTGACAAGCCCTGAGCCACCAACATTGGCAACAAGCTGTCACTTCAGCCACAGCCAGAATGCCACCTCTCCACCCTGGGGACAGGCCGCACTGGGGCGCAGAGTTCAGCCATCTCTGGGTCACTATACCAGTACCTTAGGGGGGGTCACATTTGAAGTGACTCAGAAGTCCTTGCCCGCATTTCTCAGCGTGCAACTAATAGGAACGTTTGTTTTCCCCTTGAATAAAATATTCTTGCTCTTATTTTTCTGTCCACTTAATCGTTCACTTCCATTCATAAAATAAAAGTTCATATGGCTTTGCTATATGGCTTGGTATTCTTGCTTAGTCAAACAAGCATTTGTTAACATTTTTCCCGGTTAAAATGTTGATTTGGAGAAAGATAAACAGAATATATAGGGAGATGATTTTGAAGAAACATTGGAGATCATCTAAGAAGTAAAAGGTAATGGCTAAGAACAAATTTACATACATTTTAGACCAAATAATTTTCTGGTTAGATTTTTCTCTCTTGTGAAACAGTAAGGATAACATTACATGCCTCATAGGACTGCTACCTGCATTAAATGAGTTAATATATTTAAACTGTTTCACACAGTGTTGGACCAATGGAAAAGCACTCAATAAATCTAAGCTGTAGCTTTGTTTTCTTTTATTTTTAATTTTATTGGGATATAGTTGATTTACAAAGTTCTATTAGCTACAGGTTTACAGCAAAGTGAATCAGTTGCACATATACATATATCCATTCTTTTTTTCCATATAGGTTAGTACAGAACATTGAATAGACATCCCTGTGCTAAACAATAGGTCCTTGTTAGTTTTTTCTTTTATATATAGTAATGGGTATATGTTAATCCCATCCTCCCTCCCCCATAGGTTTGTTTTTTTTTTTTTTTTTTTTTTTGTCTTTTCTAGGGTGGCACCCGCGGCATATGGAGATTCCCAGGCTAGGGGTCTAATCGGAGCTATAGCCACCAACCTACACGACAGCCGCAGCAACTCGGGATCGAAGCCACGTCTGTGACCTACACCACAGCTCACAGTAACGCCAGGTCCTCAACCCACTGAGCAAGGGCAAGGATCAAACCCACAACCTCATGGTTCCTAGTCAGATTTGCTAACCACTGAGCCACGACAGGAACTCCCCCCCCCCATAGTTTTTACTAACAGTTAATCCAAACCAACAAAACTGATGCTCAAATGAAATTCCTTGCTTTGCCCCACTGTCACAACATAAATGTACACAAGCTTGATAAACTACATCTTGGCAATAAATATTTTTAATTAAAAAATTTTAACTTTAATTGTTTCTCCATTGTCATTGTAGCATTATTAGTGTGCACCTACAATTTAAATTAGGGAATATTCAAAAGGCACATGAAAAGATGCTCAACATCACTAATCATCAGGGAAATGCAAATCAAAATCATGGTGAGGTAACACCTCACTCCTGTCAGAATGGCTGTTATCAACAAGACAACAGATAACAAGTGTTGGCAAGGATACAAGAAAAAAGAATATTCCTGCACTGTTGGTGGGAATGCAAATTGGTGCAGCCACTGTGGAAAACAGTCTGGAGGTTCCTTTAAAAATTAAAAATAGAACTACCATATTGTCCAGCAATTCCACTCCTGGGTATTTATCCAAAGAAAATCAAAATGAATGCTAATTGGAAAAGGTACATGCACCTTATGTACATAGCAGCATTATTTACAAAAGCCAAATATGGAAGCAACCTAAGTGTCCATGGCTAGATGAATGCATAAAGACATAGTACACACACACACACACACACAATGGAATAGTACTCAGCCATATAAAAGAATGAAACCTTGCCATTTGCCACATGGGTGGACCTGAAGGGTATTATGCTAAGTGAAATAAGTCAGACAGAAAAAGACATATGATTTTACTTACATGTAAAATTTAAAAAACAAAACAAATGAATGAACAAATAAAACAGAAACCAGAGTTATAGATTCAGAGCACAAACAGGTGGTTGCCAGAGAGGAAGAGGTTGTGGAGAGGAGAGAAATAGGTGAGGGGGATTAAGAGGTACAAACCTCCAGCTGCAAAATAAGTGAATCCTGGGTATGAAATGTACAGTGTGGGGAATGTAGTCAATACCTATATAATATTTTTGTATGGTGATTTATCCTAGCCAAGCTTATCATGGTGATGATTTTGATATATATAGAAATATCAAATCATTATGTTGTAAAACAGGAACCAACACAGTGTTGTAAGTCAATTATTCTTCACAAATAAACAAGCAAGCTCGTGGAAAAAGAAATCAGATTCGTGGTCTCCAGAAGAAGGGCGTAGGGGAAGGACATGAGGCTGTCGAAAGATGCTAACTTGCAGTTATAAGACAAATAAATATTAGGGCTAGCATGTATAACATGATAAATATAATAATATAAAACATACAAAGAATATTGAGAGAAAATCTTGAGTTTTCATCACGAGAGAAAACTTTTTTTTCTATTTCTTTAATTTTGTATCTGTGCGAGGTAGTGGATGTTCACCAAACTTATTGCAATAATCATTTCATGATGGATATAAGTCAAATCATTATGTTGTACCCTTAAACTTATACAGTATGGTGTGTCAACAAAACCAGAGGGAAAAAAGGAAAAACCTTATAAGAAAGAAAGAGAGAGTTGGAGGAAGGAAGGAAGGAGGAAAATTAGACCACATTTTATGCTAAACACCATAGTAAGAGGTTTATCTTCATTGTGTCTACCTCTTATAATAATCCTGCAAATAAAGCCTGTAGTTTAAGGGATTAAGAAAGTTTGGGAAACTTGCCCTTGGCCAATAAATTCCAGCCTTGGATTCTGAGCCCAGATTTACACGACTCCAAAATAGAGGATTCTTCTAGACCACATTGCTTCTTACTAGTTCATGATAGAGATGAGGCTAGAACCCAGTTTTAGGCCCCCTAAGCAATTAGTTGGATCAAAAACCCTTTTCCTTATACTATGCTGCTCTTATATCTCTGTTTAAGCTTCCCATGACTATGTGGGGTCCTTCTTCTCTATTAAACACTGACATTCCTTTGAACTACTTCTAGGTCCTCTTCTCATTATACCCTACCTTCCTCCCAAAGATGATCCTAGTCATTCCTGTAAGTCCAAGAGCCACATATTTGGAGTTCCCACTGTGGCTCAGCAGAAATGAATCTGACTAGAAGCCATGAGGGTTCAGGTTCAATCCCTGGTCTTGTTCAGTGGGTTAAGGATCCGGCATTGCCGTGAGCTGTGGTGTAGGTGGCAAACTCCAGATGAACTAGGTTTCAGCTCCCCTTGCTCATGATGGCTATTTGACAGTTGCTAAAACAAGGCAAGTGCATGGTAACCTCAGAAGCTTTCCACTCGCTGTTCCCTGGGACTGCGGTAGGCTTCCCACAGCTCTTACCACAGGAGGGTCCTTTTCTTTGTTAAACTTTGGTTCAAAAATCCCTTTCTTAATGGAGCTCTTAAGGAAATCCATCTAACTTCTGCCCCCATATCACTCCAATAATTATTCTCTCCCTTCACCAGATTTCAACTATGGTACCCTTCACAATCTATATTTACATCATTATTTCCCTTTTTACTTGTTAAGTGTCTATCTCTTCTGGTAGACTACTAGCTCTATGGAGATAAGCACACCTGTATTATTCACAATTTACTCCTACCTAGAACTTAATGCAGGACTGGAATGTTTTCAATGAATATTTGTCAGCACTCCATGAGTATTTGTTGACTAAATACATTATAGTTGTTGGTGATGATCATTGATTTGATTCCCCACATTAGCACATTAGATTGGCTGTTAGCCATGATTCTAGACCACATCCCTAGTTATACAAACATTCTAAAGGTTTTGTCCTTGACACAAAGAGAAATCAGCAAGAGGGTAAACGTGGGTCAATTCAAATCTCTGCTAAATGAAAAGTAACCTAAAGTGTATACATGGCAGCGGTTTGCATTGACCTCTGTGAAAGGTTAGCATTATTATTTGTAAAGAACTATTTCTCCATATGTCCTATTTAGATTTTATGGTAAATGAACATTGTGAATATGATGAGCTTCAACTGTATTTGTTTGTTTCTTTATTAAAAAGAAGACCTTTTGGTAATTTGCACCAGAGACAGCTTGCATTGCCAATTGCTTTTCTTTCAGAAGTGGTCATCACTTATAGATATACCCCATAGTTTAGCATACACACACACACACACCCACACCCACACCCACACACACACACACAAATCCTTTATCATATGGAATGAAGATTGGTTAGTCTATGCCTTGAAGAAAGCACTTAAGAAAGTTGTAAGTGAGGAGTTCCTGTCGTGGCTCAGTGGTTAGTAAACCCGGCTGGTATCCTTGAGGACTCAGGCTTGATCCCTGACATTGTTCAGCGGGTTAAGGATCTGGCATTGCCATGCGCTACTGGGAGCTGCGGTGTAGGTGGCAGACGTGGCTCGGATCCTGCATCGCTGTGGCTACAGCTCCGATTAGACCCCTAGCCTGGGAACCTCCATATGGCCCTAAAAGACAAATGACAAAAAAAAGAAAAAAGAAAAAGTTGTAAGTGAGAGTGTTATATAGATAGATACATTTTTCTCTAAATTTTAGACTTTTGGCATAACATTTGTCAAATCCATAGTTTCTAATAAGTAATTTTGATTCATTGAAACTTGAAAAATAGCTTCACACATAGCATGCACTTTTCATCCTGTCAGCAAACACTTATTGAATTCCCATTATCTATAGAAGAAAAATAGCATTGATCCTCGTTATTTGTGGATTCCATATTTGCAAATTCATCTATATAAAATTCACTTGTAACCCCAAAAATCAATGCTGATGGCATTTTTGCAGTCATCTACCAGTATGTGCAGAGTGATGAAAAATTTGAGTCATCTGATATTCACAATTCAGCTAAAGGCCAAACAAGGTGACACTCCACCTTCTTATTTCAGCTCTATGATATAAGCAAGAGTCTTTTTTTGTGGTCTAGTCAGAGCCATATTTTTTGCATTTTTTGGCTCTTTGTTGGTAATTTTTTTTTCTTTTTTTATGACTGTACCCATGGCATATGGCAGTTTCTGGGCCAGGGATTGAATCCGAGCCACAGCTATGACCTACGCCACAGCTGCAGCAACACTGGATTCTTTAAGCCACTGTGCCCAGGCCAGGAACCAAACCCATGCCTCCTCAGCAACCCAAGTTGCTACAGTTAGATTCTTAACCTACTGCACCACAGCAGAAACTCCTTTTTGTTGGTGATTTTAAATTGGCCTGCAGCATGGTACTGACATGCTGTCTAGTGTTCCTGAGTGCAAGAAAGACATGTGTTAGACCAGCTTTTTTCAGGCATGAGTTATAGTGATGTTGGTCATGAGTTAATTGTTCAAGGATCAACATATCCAGAAAAAAGGAGGAAGAAATTCACTGATCTGTACATATGGCCTCTGCAGAAAATGCTAAAATTACAGCTATAGTATGAGATAAAACAATGGAAAAGATGGAAAAGTGACTGAAGTTGTGGATGCATGAGATGACCAGCAATAAGAAAGCATAGTGAAAAGCGTTCTTATAAGGATAAAAGCCAGGGAAAAAAAAATTAGTCATATTATCCAGGATCAGAAAATGTGAACCTGTCTGCTCCTAGTGCTGACTGGTTTGCAAGTTTCAAAAGGTTGTATACACAGAAAATCATTAAACTCACAAGCAAGATAGGTCTTGCAGATCAGGAAGCTGTGGAGCATTTTTTTAAATAATCACCACAAGGTAACAGAAAAAGTTTTATGTGGAAGAGCAAGTTTTCAACACTGATAAGACTGGCTCATTTTGCAAGAACATTAACAAATGAATCTATATAATGTAAATGGTGTTTTGGTTGAGGGAAATGTGACCAGAGGCTTTCAGGAACCTAACCTTGTCTTCCTCCTAGGAGCAATAGTTCAGTATTTGCTAATATAGTGTTCACAGAAACTTTATAAAACATAAGAACCAGAAATAACAAGAATCAACTGTCTGTCTCTTACCTCCAAGTGGTCACAGTCTAGTGGATGAAAAGTATGTCAGCAGACAATTACACAAGTGGCATCTATGAAGCATACAGTAGGAGTTCCCATTGTGGCTCAGTGGGTTAAGAACACATTGTGGTTAAGAACTCATGGTATCCATGAGGATGCAGGTTCGATCCCTGGCCTCACTCAGTGGGTTAAGGATCCAGCATTGCCTCAAACTGCAAGCAGGTGCAGATGCAGCTCTGATTCAACCCCACCCTGGAGACTTCCTTATGCCACAGGTGCAGCCTTAAAAAAAAAAAAAGAAGAAGAAGAAGCACTCAGTGTATATGTATTGAATGAATGAATGAATGAATGAATGAATAAAAAGGCAATGAATAAAATATGTGTAATATTCGAGCATTAGGAGGCACATAATCCAGCCTGAAAACTGAATGGAGAATATCTTCCTAAATATTTATAGATTTTAAATAAAAGTTACCTTAAAAAAAGAGCTGCAGGTACAAATGTATGGAAGGAAGATAATCTAAAAAGTCTGAGGAATTCAGAGGAATACTGAGAAGTCAGTATTCCTAGAATATAGAATACTTTTTGGACAACAATAAAGGTGGGCGTACATGGGAGCTCTTCTGTGGTGCAGCAGGTTAGAAATCTGGCGTTGTCACTGCTGTGGCTTGGGTTGCTGCTATGGAGCAGGTTCAGTCCTTGCCCTGGAAGTGGAAGTAAGTAAGGAGCCCAGGGGCCAGATGAAGGAATTTAAATTGTGTGATGATGGCATTGGAGATCTCTTCTAATAGAACTACACCTTTTGCATCTGGTTTTTAAAGTCTCCATTGACAAGTCCTTATTCTTTCATGTCAGTTATATGTATTTGTATGGAACCTTCGCTAGGAGTATAACTTAACTTACCCACCGTATTTTAGTACATTTTAAAAAACCCAAGTTACTGGAGTTCCCATCGTGGCTCAGTGGTTAACGAATCTGACTAGGAACTACGAGGTTGCGGGTTCCATCCCTGGCCTTGCTCAGTGAGTTAGAGATCCGGCGTTCCTGTGAACTGTGGTGTAGGTTGCAGATGCGGCTCGGATCCCCCATTGCTGTGGCTGTGGCGTAGGCCTGTGGCTACAGCTGCAATTATACCCCTAGCCTGGGAACTCCATATGCCGTGGGAGCGGCCCAAGAAATGGCAAAAAGATAGAAAAAAAAAAAAAAAAAAAAAAAAAAACCCAAGTTACTGTAGGTAGCACATTATTCTCATTGGATAATTCTGAAATCACAGAACTAATAAGAGTACAGGGATAATAGAGTCACCTTAGAAAGTATAGTATATGTGTGTGTGTATGTGTGTGTACATGTATATACACATACACGCGTATATATAAGCATATATATTTGGAATTACCAAACAGTACTAAAATGCCTAGATGAGAAAGACCTTCTCTTTAAACAGGAATGAGCTTAACCCTAAACCCCTTGAACACTGTGAAACTTTTGTCTCTGTCTGAAACTAAGTTAATAGAATGGTCTTAGTTGAAATCTGGTTCAGGAGACAGGGGAGGGGAGAGAAGGAAGAGGAAGAGGGAGGGAGAGGGGTGGAGAGAGAAAGAAAGAGAGAGCGTGGGCACACAGCACATTTTGGGGGACTATTTGTCTGTGGTGTCACTAGCTTGCTCCTGGAGGCAGGTGTCAGTGTGGCTGACATTGTAAAGAGAAACTACATGACAAAGGAAAAGGCACTTGTCTCACATTTCTGAGACAAAGAAATGGAGAAGCATGTTCTCCTCCAGTGCACAAAAAGCAAAGATAAGTACACAAGCTATGAAGAAGCGACTGAGATTGAGAATTCATCTTTGGGGAGAAGAGGGAGGAAAAAGGCACATCCATCTTCACATAATGGCAGCTACTGCAAAGAAATGACAGAGCACAAGTGTTCTACCCAGCCAAGTATGATTAATAATGAAAGGAAAAGCCCAGAAGTTCTAAGCCAATGTAAAAGCAAGATCTTTTGCATTTTTCTTTAGTCTTAGGGCTGTGCATGTGTGTTTAACATTGTTTTCATCAAATGTTGATGCATTTTTTGCATCATTTAGTTCAAAGCATCTTTACACCCGAATCATTACTACTGTATTTAATACTCCATCTCAGTAAAAACTCAGAAGGATGTAGTGTGAGCAAAGAAACCACTTTCAAATGAATATTCTATGTTAAGACCCATTACCGAACACCTTGCTACATTGACCTAAATAGCTAATAACACGTCATGACCCTCACTTTGAAACAGCTCTGTTTTCTCCATAGCAACTCAATAGAAAAGAACCCTTTAATCAATCTCACAAAACGGAGGAGCTTAGCACAAAACATACTCAAGATATCCTTTCTAGCAGAGGGCATTTTTTTTTCTGATTATTGCTTATTGTTCTGTTATGACAATACTCCTTCTTGTTATATTCCTTTTAACATTTTTGCTGGTCTCCAGGAAAGGACTGATGGCAATAGTAGGAAAAGGCAGGAGACTAGAGTTTTGAATCACATCAAGCAAATCTCAAAAAGTATTAAGGCAGGGCTCACAGACCAATCACACATGTCTGTATGCAGCCCTAATAGTAAGTAAATTAGTATTTACTTTTGGGGTCTAGAAAAATCATTTGGTCTATAAAGAGTATCACTTCTTCAAACAATTCAGTAGGAACACAGCCAAATCAAGTTAATAACAGTAGTTATTTGTCAATTTTAAAGAGTAAAATGAATAGTTTTTTATTTTTCATAAAAATAGCAAACATTTATTTTTAGACTTTTTCATACATTAGTTTAACTTTCCCAACATTTTTTTGAGATAATAACTGTTTGTTATCTCTGTCTTTTTAATTAATTATTTATTTATTTATTTTTTGGCTGCACCCAGGATATGCGGAGTTCCCAGGACAGGGATCAAACCCACACCACAGCAGTGACCCAAGCTGCTGCCATGACAATGCCAGATCTTTGATCAGCTAAGCCACCAGGGAACTCCCTTTCATCTTTTTGTGAGAAAACTGAAATATAGAAAGATTGATATTTTTGCCAAGATCAAATACGCTAGAAAATTTGGGAACTGAGATTTAAGCCAATTTAGTCCCATCAGTAACCTCTCAGCTGCTCATAAACATTAACTTTATTATGATATTTTGGTCAGGCCCAAAATATTTTCCTTAAAAATTATGTTGTAAAGTACCATCATGCTTACCATGATAAATAAGGATTTTTAAACCCATAAATTTATATTTCATGATTTGAATAAAATTTTACCTTTAAGGCACACTTGGCATATACCATTACAAACATTTTTATTCAGAATTCTTGAAGGACCATTGTTTTACATTTTTATAAAGGTGTTTTATTGTGAAAAACAGATTTCCTCCTATTTTTCTCATGTAGCCAAACAGAAAAGCATAAAACTAGGCCATATTCAGGATTTTACACAAAACTCTTTATTCAGTTTAACATATTTTACTAAATCTGCTATGTTATTGAGGTGGTGTTTCCTCCCACAAACCAGTCCACCCTACTTGTGTCAATTCACAAACAAGCAAGCAAAAAAACAAAATGTAGCCCAATATCTTCTAGCCAAAAAAGAACTTAATGAAAAGTAAATGAGTTTACCAGGAAGAATGATTAAGTTGATTTCATACCAATATAAACATCTTTAGTATATTTTATACTACTTAATGGAAACAAAACTCAATAAAGAATTGTTATTCTTCAACAATATTAACTTTTAAATTATTTAGCATAACAATCTATTGAGATAATTTGAATATTTACTCCAGATTTATGACATTATGTTGAAGCTTAAAACCAAATCAATACAATAAAAAGTGCCAAAAGCTGAGTTCCCATCGTGGCTCAGTGGTTAATGAGTCTGACTAGGAACCATGAGGTTGTGGGTTCAATCCCTGGCCTTGCTCAGTGGGTTAAGGATCCGGCGTTGCCATGAGCTGTGGTGTAGGTTGCAGACATGGCATGGATCCCACGTTGCTATGGCTTGGGTGTAGGCCAGCAGCTACAGCTCCGATTAGACCCCTAGCCTGGGAACCTCCATGTGCCGCAGGAGCAGCCCTAGAAAAAGGCAAAAAGACAAAAAAAAAGGTGGGGGGGCCAAAAGCTGTTTGCAGAGCATTTCAGGATTGGCTTTCCAATCAGATTCCTCTGAAGGTGGGTGCCCAGGCCTAACTTTGCCAGTTGATACCTCAGACA
Source organism: Sus scrofa (assembly GCF_054392235.1). Lineage (NCBI taxonomy): Eukaryota > Metazoa > Chordata > Mammalia > Artiodactyla > Suidae > Sus > Sus scrofa. The sequence continues at coordinate 45,466,495 of NC_139383.1, read as the reverse complement.
GACACATCAGAGCCCTGAACATGAGTTTTCATTTCTTCAGTAGGTGAAGTAGGTGGTTTATGGTCCTTTCCAACTGTGAAATTCTACATTTCTAGGATTTATCTGCAGGTAAAGTTTGAATTATAAAGAGAACACTACATGGTCAGATGGAGCAGCAGACTCAAGGACAGAGGCTTCAGGCTCTGTTCCTGGGTTCAGTTCTAAAAGGCTCTTGCTGCACATACTTAACAAAGCCATTAGAGAATGATCTAACTGATTGGGTATTCTGAGTTTCAGAGGTGGTGTTTACCTTTTCAAACTGGTTCCCCTTACCTGATTTCTCAATTCAGAAGATTAGTTCAGGAGTTCCCTGGTGGCTCAGCAGGTTAAGGATCCTTCATTTCACTGCTATGGCGTGGGTTTGATACCTAGCCTGGGAACTTTCATATGCCATGGATGCAGCCAAAAACAAACAAACAAAAAACAGAAGATTAGTTCAGAAAAATTCTTTGATGGAATTGAGGTAATGTTCAATTCAGTCAAAGGAGTCAAATCAATCTGGTGCAGATACACAGCCTGAGATCCAAGGATTTGTTTAATGGATGTACCATTATACCCAAATTTATTCATAAAATTTAATTTTCTTTGGTTTATTGACTATAAACTTGTACTTAACCCAGTAATTATGTTTATTTATAATGTACATAATTGAGTGTATTTGCATGGGTTTTTTGTGGGTTGTGAGGAGATGAGGGATGGTTTAAGGTCAAATAAATCACGCTGAACATTTTGCCATTAATCTCCCTTAACTTCTAATCTTAACCTACCACTGTCCATCTACATGGCCAGGTTATGCTAAGTATCATTAAGTAGTTTGGTTATAACTGTGATTCACTTCCATGTAATCAAAAATACAATTTTTGCTAAGGTGAGCATGCATTTAGTAGGTAAATGTAGCTCTTTCATCATCCTAATAATTAACTTACAGCACACTTTTAGCAGGCTAAAGCAGGTCATCCACCAATATGTTTTGTAAAATGTCCTAACAGTCTCTGAGTTCAAGATATATTACAGCTAAAACTCTTATTCTTCTCTCCTTGTATGCGTGAGGACACAGAGAAAACCCATTTTTGCCATATGTGGATAAGAACAAGATATACTGTCTTACAATTTGCTGTAAATTATTTCCCTTCCAGCTTTTTCCATTGCTTATTTGTTGGATTAGCTAGGATTCTTTTGGCTGCAAGGGACAAAAACCCAACACAAACTAGCTTTAAAAAAAGAGAAAGTCATTGTTTGTCTCTTATTAGATAGTCCAAGGCTGCAGGCAGAGATGGGTCCTAGCTCCACATCCCTTTCCATCTTTGTTCTGCTTTTCTCTCTGGCTTCATTCAGCTGCTTTCCGTTCAGGCAGCTAGAAAAGAAGGCTGTTTGCATTCTAGCTAGACGGTCTTCATAGCATGTGGTCCAAGATAAAGAAAAATCTCTCTTTCCGCCATCTGCTCATCAAATGTTAGGGAAAATGCTCATGAAATATTATTATGGTCAGGTACATCTGATTGGCTGGCCTGGGCTGGTACCCTCAAAGGAAGGGAATGAGTCAGACAAGGCAACGCATTTGGTCCATCCATGGGCTAGACACCGATTGGCTGGGTCACTATCTCGAGAACACAAAATGCTGCAGAGAAAAATGGCCTCTGAGAATTAGCAGGGAGGAGCACCTTCTAACATAGGAAGAGCACAAGCTTCTTTAAATCTAGCTCTTTAAGATAAAACACCTTCTGGTATAATTCAGAGTTTTAATTAAATTTGAACTTTGAAACAGAAAGGTTCAAAATCACATCATTTGTTTGCAATGTCTTCCGGTCAAGAAAAAAAAACTTGCTTAATTCTTATTTATAATGTTCTGGTTCACAGACACATGTGAAGATAATGCCTTCACAGGCATCTTCATATGTCCAGGCAGAATCAGCATGGACAAAACTTCTCTGATTCTAACTCATTGGTGTAAACTACATCATTTGGCATTTTTTGCAAATCAAACCAATCAAACCTATGATTGGAATGATTAAGTCTCAATGAGATGTGTGGATAAAGCCCGTCAGTGGCTAAGTACATTAATTCTGAGTTTGACTTCATTTCCCCAGAAAGTACTTTTATTTGGAGATAATTTTCCCCATTCATTGTGACTAATTATGGAAAACTGTCATGTTATTCCAAAAACAAAACTTGTAAAAATATTTCCCATAAAAACTCCCCTTGAGGAGTTCTCGTCGTGGCTCAGAAGAAATGAATCTAACTAGTATCCATGAGGATGCAGGTTCAATCCCTGGCCTCGCTCAGCTCAGTGGGTTAAGGATCCAGTGTTGGCGTGAGCTGTGATGTAGGTTGCAGATGCAGCTCGGAACTGGTGTTGCTGTGGGGCTCTGGTGTAGACCGGCAGCTGTAGCTCCAATTAGACCCCTAGCCTGGGAACCTCCATATGCCATGGGTATGGCCCTAAAAAGACAAAAAAAAAGAAAAAAAAAGAAAAAAAGAAAAAAGAAAGAAAACATACAAACAAAACAAAAAAACAACTCCCCTTGAAAATGCTGAAATCTGGAGGGGGAAAAAAAGAAAAAGCAAATTTGTCTTAGGCCTTCTTTTCTCAAAACTGAAATTTGAAAGTTGATGCATGTTCCCATCCTGCTCACATTGCCATCTTTTCCAAATGGTATTTGTTTGTTTGTTTATTTTGCCAAAAACACTACAGAAATTACTGGGGGTGGAGAGGGTTTCAGTGCATCCATATCACCCTGATGAAAACTCGGTTCTTCTCTTAATCTCACTACTCTGCGGCCCCTTAAAGTTGTAACTCTGAAGGAGTAATTTTAGAGATGTTGAGCTTGAAAGGGCTTTTGAAATATTTCATTTCTGAGCTGAGTCAAAAATAGGCATGTTTGTTAAAAGAAAAAAAAAAGTCTCACAAAGAAGCTTGTCTAGGAAAAGTATTCTTCAAAACTGCAGACATTGCTTTCAGAAAGCCTCTGTTCCAATTCACGGAGCTTATTGTTCTGATCTCAGAGCTCAGTTCCCACGGCTTGAATTTCTTTTCAAAATTGTTTAATGACTTTTAAGAATGTGTTTCTTGCTAAGTCTTGTGAGCTTCGGGTGTCAATGTTTGTCGTTTGATTCCTGTTATTTAGTTCACTTTTGTGCTCCTGACCTTTGATAAAACAAGGGCCAGAACTGCCCGGGTCTTTGTAAGATATGTGCTCATCCTGCACAGAACTGCCGAGTACATGTGTGTGCCTTAGACATTAGGCTTCTCTTTGCCAAACCCACTTGCTGCACTTGTTAAAGCTTATATATCCAACTCATTCTGCTGTGATAATAGACGTGTTAATTCACAAATGGAATAGATTAGACCAGATAAAAGAGGTCTGACACACTGGAGAGAAATTAAGGGAAACAAAGTCAGTAATATGTGTTGCAGTCACTTATAAATCATTTACATTCTCTCTTTCAACCAAGAGAATTAAACCACATTTCAATATTTCTATCAAATTTAAACTACTTTAAAAAAATTATTGGGATATAGTTAATTTACAATGTTGTATTAGCTTCAGATCTACAGCAAAGTGAATCAGATATATATATGTGTGTGTATACATATATACACATATATACTTTTTCCCATATAATTCACCATATAAGAACCATATAAATCACCATAAAAGCTACTCTTTTTTCCCATATAAGTCACCATATAAGTCCCATATAAGAACATTGAAGGTTTAAGCTACTTTAGAAAAGTATATAGGAAAACAACTTTGGTTTACCTATGGCCAATGGAGCTGCCCTAATGATTGACGAGGTTGACCCATGTCATCTTTAAATGTTAAAACATTTGGTCCTGTCCGAAACTTATTAGAGATAACTCCACAAGATCCTTGTTTTCTTAGCACCTGGAAGACAGTTCTGTTTTAACACAGGACTAACAATCCTGAAACCCTATAAGGACCAGATACTTTAACTGTAATTCACGGATAGTGGCAGACACCATTCCAAGCCTGGTGATGGGATTGTGGTTGGGTCATCACCATCACCACTGCTAGAAAGCAAATCTGAATACGTGGATACCCCACAGAGATGGTGATGTGACCAGCTGATGGAGTCCCCTTCTTGCCTTCTACTTTAAGGTCTCAGCTTCAGCATGTAGAGTTCATAAAACTAATTTTATTGTTTTGCCCTGAGACCATCAATTGATTTAGAAACCTAAATGCATGGAACTAATTTATGCATTCAAATCAGATCTGATCACATTTCCACCTTGTTGTTTTGTGGTGAGAAATGTAATTCCAATTAGATAGTAATAATTTTATCAGCTGAAGTCATAGACATATAGACATATGGTGGAAGCCTGTTTAAATTCAGAAGGTGGTTTGCTGAATATGGAAACTTTTTAAAAGGAAGATTAAATGGTGTTAAGATTATTCCATCCAAGCTGAGAATTTGTCCTATTTCCCCTGCTTTAATCTGGTTCCAAAAACTGATGCCATTTGCAGTCGCCTGTTTAAGGGCTCAAGGTACCCCCTGGCCTTTGGAAGAGCCAGAACACGGACGGCTCTTGTTAGTGAGATTTGAAGTAAGTTGCAGTGCCATGCTGGGGAAAGGGTGGCATCGCCAATTTTCAGACCTGTGAATAGTGGTCTCAGATTCTAAGCTCCCAGTGGAGCAGGAATAAAGTCCAGGAATCTGGACAGTGCCTGGGACGCAGGCACCCTTACTATACCACCCATCGCCACATTGGTCATCACGCTCAGGGTCCTGCCTTAAATCCTCCCCATATTAGTGCTTTTGATTGGTTCCTGAATCAAGTGAGAAATTTTTTTTTTGTCTGCATATGGAAATTCCCAGGCCAGGAATCCAATCCAAGCTGCAACTGCAACCTACACCACTGCTATGGCAACCCCAAAACCTTAACCTGCTGCACCACAGTGGGAACTACAAGGTGAGAATTATAAGAAGGAAAAGAATGTGCTTTAGAATTGGGATTATGCAATGAAGGCTTGGCAGAGGGACTATTTACAAAGATATGAGCAGGGTATAAGGAACAATAAGGAAAGTGCAGGAACCAGGACAGTTGATAGTGAGGCTGTGACCACTCTCTAGGGCCAGAAGGAGGCAGAGATGAAGCCAGGAAGAGCTGTAGAGTGAGAAGAGATAAGCTTCGGTGATGGAGTAGAACCAGGTTCTCATGACCCAGCGAAAAAGGAGTTGGGGAACAGTATTCAAACTTCATTTTTCCTACATTTTCATCTTCCTGGAAGGGTCCTCCTTAGCCCCAGAGCAAGGGAGCCTGATTGATATAATTCACACAGGCCAGTCTTTCATGGCAGAGAGAAGGGTGAGAAAAAACGAAGTAGGTTAGGAGAGGAAAATGTAAAATATCCAGCATGGCTCCCCCGTCACTCATCCAAATAGACTGGTCTCTTATTTCTTCCTTTTTATCCCGCACCATATCTGATTCACCCTTATACTCCTGCAGTTATCTGGCGTGTAGTAGTTACTCAGAAATGTTCCCCAGCCAAGTTAATTACTAAGATGACACTCTTTACTGACACCCTCATGCTGGCTGGAGTTCCTCTCTCATGGGCACTAATCGGATCCCTTTCAGCATGTCTGTTTTTCAGTATTTCTTCCAGACCCGCCGAAGTTTCTGTTCTCCTCATCACTGTGCTGTCACTTTTATTGTACACACCCTCATGACATGTTACAATTTCCCAGTGTGCAGCTTATTTTTCATTGATTTCCTTCGAGACTGCTTCCTGGTGGCCCCACAGGAAGATACCTGAATCTCATCCGGTAACACATCTTCAATGACATTTTAGTGTAGGTTACTCTGGGGAAGAGTACCTATAGGCTTCTAGAAGCATCAAAAGCTGGTAGTTGTGTAGTTTCCATTGTGGCTCAGCAGGTTAAGAACCTGACTAGTATCCATGAGGATGTATGTTCAATCCCTGGCCTGGTTCAGTGGGTTGGGGATCTGGCATTGCCACAAGCTACGGTGTAGGCCAGCAGCTGCAGCTCCAGTTTGACCCCTAGCCTGGGAACTTCCATATGCCACAGATACGGCCACAAAAGGAAAAAAAAAAAACAAAAACTGGTAGTTGTCTTTAGTTGAATGTGAACCTACCACATGGTATTATGCCTGGAATACAAATAGTCGTCAGTCAGGTAGAGAAATAAAAGAATGAGTGAGTGCACGTGTGAATTAATCATACATGTCAGAGGGGATTCTTGACCATAATCTAAGGATTATCCATCACAAATCACACCTGTGTGTAGCCTGCTTAACAGCTGTCTTCTAGCACAAGCAGAAACACAGAAAGAGTGAACTTCCTTCATGGTAACCTGAGGCTTTAGGTGAGGCCCAGAGCCTGATGCCGAGGAAGGGTGCACAGACAGGGTAGAACACTATGTATGAAGGCAATAGGGAAATATAAAGAGTGGAGATCCAGGGATGTAATCGATACCTCTCTAGCACGGATGCTTGTGCATACGACAGAGAATAGCAACGGGGAATTCTGAGACAAGTGAATTTATGAGCACCAGTTAACTGGTATGTGTTTATCAGCCAGTAGCCAGGCCCCAAGTATATGGAGCAGACTCTCGTCCCAGAAGGGGTCCAAGTTTAATGTCAAAGGGCTGTGATGAATAACGTAGAACCCTAGTCCTGGAAAGCCAGGTAGCTTCCCAGCAGGCATGTGGAGCCATGCTGGGGCTGGAAATAAGGCAGGAGAACTATTACTAGAATGCAAGCTTAGAGCCAGAGTACGGGAATTCAATGAATATGACATCTCCTCTGGCTTTTACAGATGGCTAGAGTTTGAATGTTCAGAAGTGAGGGGATGAGTGTCCCAAGTAGAGGGAACAGCATGAGACAAGTTACCTACATTCCAAATGTTTTCATTTATTTATTTGTAAAACAGAAATCATAAAAAATATCTATATCACAGAACTTTTTAAATTTATTTTCCATATATCACTATATATGGTTAAGGCATACAGCAGGATGTATATTTTATTTACACATATTGTGAAGTGATTATCACAATGGGTTCAGCTGATATCCATCTTTCATATGGATATGATAAAAAGAAGAAAACAAAAAAGGAAAAAAATTTCTCCTCTATACCATACAGTAATGCTGGCTATAGTCATTGTTTTATACACTACATCCGTAGCACTTATTTATCTTACAACAGGAAGTTTACACCTTTTGACCATCTTCCTCCAATTTCCCTTCCTCCCCATCCTCCTTCTCTGGTAACTTCAAGTCTAATCTCTTTTTTTATGAGTTTGCTTTTGTTTTGGATTTTTTTAGATTCTGCATGCAGGTGGGATCATATGGTATTTGTCTTTCTCTGAATTATTTGACTTAGCATAATACCTTCAAGGTCCATCCATACTGTCACAAATGGGAGGATTCTCCTCATTTTTTATGGCTGAATAATATTCATTCACAATTTTTATCCAGTCATCCATTGAAAGACACTATTTTCTATGTCTCGGCAATTATAAGTAATGCTGCTATAATCATTGGGCTGCAGATATCTTTCCAAGTTAGTGTTTTCATTTCCTTTGGGTAGATTCCCAGGAGTGGATTTGCTGGATTATAAGATAGTTCTATTTTTAATTTTTTAAGGAATCTCCAAAGTGTTTTCCATAGTGGCTAATTTACAACCAATTTACAATCCCATCAACAGTGTATAAGGGCTCCCTTTCTCTGCATACAGACCAGAATTTTTTATCTCCTATTTTTTTTAAGAGATCCATTCTGACAGGTGTCATATCTCACTGCAGTTTTAAGTTTCATTTCCCCAATGACTAGTCGTATTAACTAATTTTCATTTCTTCTGAAGAAATGTCTATTCAGATCCTTTGCCTAAATTTTTATTTATTTATTTATTTATTTTTGCTATTGAGTGGGATGTGTTCTTTATATATTCAGGATATTATCTCATCAGATATATGGATTGCAAATATTTTTCCCATTCTGTAGGTTGTCTTTTCTCTTTGTTGACTCTTTTGCTCTGTGGAAGTTTTCAGTTTGATGTAGCTTCACTTATTTTTTGCTTTTGTTACTTGTGCTTTAGGTGTCATATCCAAAAAAAAAATCATTCCAAGACCCACATCGAGGAGATTTATTCCAGTGTTTTCTTCAAGAACTTTCATGATTTCAGGTCTTAAATTTCAATCTTTAATCTATTTGAAGTTAATTTTTATGAGTGGTATAAGATATGGGTCCAGTTTCATTCTTTTGCAAATGATAACCAGTTATCCCAGAACCATTTATTGAAGAGACTGTTATCCATCAGGTACTCTTGGCTACCTTGTCAAATACCAGCTGATTATATATGCTTAAGTTTATTTCTGGGCTCTTGATTCTGTTCCATTTGTCTATTTGTCTGTTTTTAATGCCAGTATCATACTGTTTTGATGACTTTATAGTCTAGCTTTAAATCAGGAAGTATGCTGCCTCTTCATTTATTTCACTTGTTCAGGACTTGCTACTTCACTCTATATAAACTTTAGCAGTGTTTTTCCTGCTTCTACAAAATGTGTCATTGGAAACTTGATAAGGATTGCATTGAGTCTATAAATGGAATGGTAATATTGACATTTTGATTATATCCTTACAATCCATGAAAATGGGATACCTTTCCATTTATTTACATCACAGCGTTCTCATTAATATTCATGTAAAAGTTTTAACAGAGTATCTGGCAAAAATAAGTGTATTAGTTTGCAAGGGCTACCATAAAAGAAAAGACCAGTACCACAGGCTGGGAGGCTTAAACAATCAAAATTTATTTTCTCACAGCCCAAAGGCTATAAATCCAAGATCAAGATGTCTACAAGTTTGGTTTCTCCTGAGGCTTCTCTCCTTTGCTTGCAGATGGTGACTTCCCACTGTGTCTTCACAGGGTCTTTCCCTTAGAGGCACAGATCCCCAGTCTCTCTTTTTTTTGCATGTCCAAACTTCTTACTTTTTTTTTTTTTTTTTTTGGCCACCCTCATGGCATGCGTAAGTTCCAGTGTCAAGGACTGAACCCAAACCACAGAAATGACAAGACCGAATTCCCAACTGCTAGGTCACCAGGGAACACCTCAAACTTCTTTTCTTTATAAGGACCTCAGTCAGATTGGATTAGCTAACCCCTTTTAACTTAATTACTGCTTTTAAACCCCCATCTCTAAAAACAGTCACTTTCTAAGGTATTGAGGCTTAGGGCTCTCATGTATAAATTGAGGGACAACACAATTCAGTCCATAACAGTAAGGACTCAGTAAATGTGATACTTTGTCCTGAAAGGAAAGCAGGCTGGAAAGCATAAGGTGAAGACAGTACTATCCATTCATTAATTCATTCATTTGCTTCTCAAATACTGAGAGCATACTCTGTGTCAGGTTCTTTACTTGGCACATTTGTCCCTGCTTCAGCACCTTCCATTCCAGGTGAGGAGTGGGAGGGGAGAGCCAGGCAAACTACTGAAAAATTATTTCTATTGCACATGTAGTAGAATATAAGGTTTAAATACAGAGATAAACACTAATCTAAGAGTTTGGATTTTATTAATTAGATGAAAAGGAAAATGTGCATTTTGAGTAAGGAGACATATGTAGGTACACGTTTTCAGAAGAGCTCAGAGAAAAAGCAAATGTATGATTAATGAAATGATTAAGATGAGACTGCTCATTATATCACAGTATGATATACTCATGTCTCTCTCTCGAGCCTTCACACATAACATTGTACCTTTTGTCCAAGAATTTTTTCCTAGTCAGAACTAAGAAAGTAAAGCAGTAGTGGGCAGAGAGAGGAGGAGAAAGAACATCAATATTATGAGATAGAAAGAACAGGAGTGAAAAATTTACTGATAGCAGGGACCATACTCCCATATAAAGAGAGGTGGCCTTGTTCTCCACCATGTGAAGACACAGCCAGAAGACAGCCATCTGCAAGCCAGGACACTGACTCTGCCAGGACCTTGACCTTGGACTTTCCAGCCTCCCGAACTGTGAGAAATAAATGTCTGTTGTTTCAGTCGCCCAGTGTGTGGTGTATTGTGATAGCAGCCTGAGCTGACTGAGATGGTGGGAGACCTAGCAGGGCAAAGCATCAGAAACAAAGGGACAGGAAGGTGAGGAAGCAGCAAAGCAATGGAGAGATGGAAAGAGCTGTTATTCCTGGATCTTGAGCATCTGTTTGCAACTCTCAAGTCAAGTTTGAGAAGGGAGCCCACAGACGCCAGATGTATGGGATGACACAGAGACTAGAAGTTAGGAAGCCCCCTGGTAAAGCAGATTCCTTTAAAGAAGGGGGAGGGTGGAGTTCCTGGTGTGGCTCAGCAGTAACGAACCTGACTAGTATCCATGAGGATGAAGGTTTGATCCCTGGCCTCACTCAGTGGGTTAAGGATCCGGCATTATGAGCTGTGGTGTAGGTTGCAGACACAGCTTGGATCCCATATTGTTGTGGCTGTGGTGTAGGCCCGCAGCTGCAGCTCTGACTGGACCCCTAATCTGGGAACTTCCATATGCCGCAGGTATGGCCCTAAAAAGACAAAAAAGAAAAAAAAATGGGGGGTAGGGAGCATGACTATCACACTGGCAGTGAGGCCTCCTTAACAAGGCTCCTCTCAGGGAGCCGTTATGCCCATTGCTTCAGGTGAGGGACTAAAATTACACCGTTTCACTCCTCAAATATCACAGCACACAGAATGCCCTTGCTAATGCCTGGCAAGGCAAAGGAGAAACATCTTCCCTAAGACAAGCATGGAGGCATTTGATAAAGACATCAGGAAGTGTCGATACAATCAAGTTTAAGTAGTTTTCATCTTTCCAATCGACTATGGAGTAGGATAGAGGGGCGGGTTGCAAGGCTTGGGAAAGTTGCCTCTGGAAGGCAGGCCTGTAGTGACTGGGAACACCCACCACTTCCCTGCTGAGCTCTGAAGCTGGATTAGAGTGACCAGGGTGATTCACCCATCTGCCAGTTCAGTGGAGAAAAACATCAAACTGATAAATAACCCGCGTGAAGATTCTGATATACCTTTGTGGAGAGGAACTTCTTTAATTTTTAAAAGTCTTCTTTAGACTTCTCATTTTCACCTTTCTTATCTGATTACTTTGATAATCAGATAAAAACCAATTATTTAGAAAGCAATCCATCTGTCGTTTTGGATCATGAAGACCCCTTTGATATGTTAGTTTGAACAGAGATTGTGACACAGGATTTCACTGACAACTCTCATCCTAGCTTGCTACTAATCTGTGCAGGGAACTCATTTAAATAACATGGAGTTCCCACCATGGCACAGAGGGTTAGGGATCTAGCTGCAGCAGCTCAGGTCACTGAGGAGGCCCGGTTTCCATCCCTGGCCCAAGAACTTCCGTATGCCACAGGTGTGGCCATCAAAAAAAAAAAAAAAAGCAAACAACAAAAAAAAAATAACAGTGATGTAATGAAGGCCTATCAGCTTCCAATTTTTAGAAGTTACCTATCAGTAAAATACATATAACTTAACCATGGTTACAAAACAGAATGTGTAACAGCAAACCTTGACACTTTTTTTTTTCCTTTTTTTCTTTTTATGGGCACACCTGCCCAGGCTAGGGGTCAAATCAGAGCTGCAGCTGAGGCTTACGCCACAGCTACAGCAACTCCAGATCAGAGCTGCATCTGTGACCCATGCTACAACTTGTGGCAATGCTGGATCCTTAACCCACTGAGCAAGGCCAGGGATCGAACCTGAATCCATAGGACACTATGTCAGGTTCTTTCTGCTGAGCCACACAGGAACTTCATCCTTGACATTTTTAAAGTCAAGGTGAAACTAACTGGCAGTGAGGGCAGAGGAAAGCAAATGGTACAGGGCAATAATATTTTAATCGAACAGAGTAGGAAGATAAGAAATACTGAGTCAATTAAAGAGGCATAGGTTTAGGTGTATAATATCATGGTACAAAGATAACTAATAGGATGAGTCAAGCACGAAGCACAAATATTGAGAAAGAATAGTTTAAACTAAATTCTTCATAGCAGGAAATCAACAGATCATGTCTGAATGTGACTGACCGAGCAAAGCATTGTAATCATACAAAGGGAGAAAAAGACCAGAAGAACTAGAAACAGCAGAACAAGCGGCTTTCTGTGGGAAATGGACATGAGAGTGGGAAAGGTTGGGGGAGGAACTGCTCTCTTTCATTATAAGTCCTTCTATTCTCCTTACATTTTTACCCTACTCACATGCTACTTTGATAAAATATTAAACAGCAAAAAAAAAAAAAATTAATAGTCATAGCAGATGACAGAACTCATTTCCTTTCCAGGCAGTTGAGGAAGTGTCACTCTGGCGCAGTCTGTGATTTTAGGATTTCAAGTCACACATGCAAAAAGCATCCTGAATTTATTTGTACAAAATGCAAGGGTCAGTAACCTGGAGAAGTAAATGATTCTAGATTAGTGGTCTATGCATACCTTTCGATGACAAGTCCAGTCTTGAGATCTACTTACTGATCTAAGGAGAGAGAAGGCTCTGTCCGCTGTTCTTTCTCCTGGGGACGGAAGAGCCCTGAGTGTTGAGGTGTGTGAAAATCAAGGGCTGCAGCACAATTAGCAGCCAACACAGGTCTGCAGACTGCGGTCCCCACAGCCCACGATTGCCGTCTCTGTTTTATGTTAAGATTCCCTGGGCTTTGGTTTAGTAAACCAGGGCTTAGCTTGATGCCGTGAGATCAGATTAGAATCAGTTCACTTCATCTGACTCTGTTTTCATTACAATTCCTTAAATAAAAGATCAGTACACATCATTGATGACATGCTCCTGGAACCCACTGAAGTCACCCTGGTTGCCTAGTAAGCCCAAGTAACATCTCTCCAGGACTCAATAGAAATTGGGCATTCAATGTTTCAGCGAGCTACCAATAACTACTGAGGCACTTGTGATTTGTGTAAATCAGAAAACTGTCCCCTGAGTCTCTGGATTTAGCTCCAGTGTAAAAATTCCTCATTTAAAGACTGACTTTTATTTTATTTTATTTTCTCAATGAATTTTATTACATTTAAATACTGGTTATTTTCAACACTCCCTCTTGAATTCCACTGATAATTCCTTGAATGCACTGCCTCCTGGGTGGGTTTAAGTAATGATGCATCTCTATAAGATTATCAGGCCTTAGTAAGGTATCTTTAGGCTAAAGGAACTCACAGGTTGATCCAGGAGCAATTAGAACCTTACACACACCCCAGTGTCCACAGCAGCCCTATTCACAATAGCCAATACATGGAAGCAACCTAAATGTCCGTCCACAAAGGAATGGATTAAGATGTGGTACATAGGTACAATAGAATACTACTTGGCAAGAAAACAAAGAATTTAATAATGTCATTTGTAGCAATGTGGATGGACTGAGAGATACTAAGTGGAGTAAGCCAAACAGAGAAATACAAATATAGGGTATCACTTATATATGGAATCTAAGAAATAATGTACAAGTGAACTTATTTACAAAACAGAAGCAAACTCACAGATTTCAAAAATAAATGGGGACCTGCTATAGAGCACAGAGGACTCTACCCAGTATTCTGTAATAATCAATGTGGGAAAAGGATCTGAGAATGGATATGTGTATATGTGTGACTGGGTCACTTTATTGTACAGCAGAAATTATCACAGCCTTGTAAATTAACTATACTTCAGTGAAACTTAAAAAAAAAAACCAAACTTACAGTTATCAAAGGGGAAACATGGGGCAGGAGGACTAAATTAGGAGTTTGGGATTTATATACATACACTACTATATATAAAATAGATAACCAACAATGATCTGTATCGTATAGTACAGAGAATTCTACTCAATATTCAGTAATAACCTACATGGGAAAAGAATCTGAGAAAGAATAGCTATGTGTGTATAACTGAATTACTTTGCTGAACACCTGAAACTAAATGTTGTAAATCAACTATACACCAATACATTTTTTAAAAGAACCAGTGAGATATGAATTGTGACTAGAATTGGAATGTTAGGAGAGAATGTATTTTTAAGCAGATGCTACCTGACCCCAAGCCAGAAATAGGAGGTAAATGTTTACAATTTAAAGCATGATAGAATATCCATGAGATCTATACTTACTACAAAGCTCTCCCCAGTTCCCTTCTACACACATACACTCACTCAGCTAAAAGATGAGCAAAGGTAGAGGCCTAAGCCTCCCTGCTTTACAGCATTTAGTAATTTGTCAAACCCTCTGTCACAGGCACTTCAGACATAACATACAAAAATGCCTGTCCCCATGGAGCTCTTTTTCTAAAGCAGTCCTGAGTAAGGTGGAGAGTGAAGTCGGAGGGTATTATATGGGCATGAAACTCGTGCCATGGGCAGTTGGCACTGAGTGGGAGGCTCAGAGACCTTCAAGCTGCCAGTAGTCACCTCTTCTTTCTCCTAATAATGAAAGTGATTTTTACAAATCTTCAATGTCCAACACTTCAATTTTTCAAAGCACTTCCTACACATCAACCAAATTGATCCTCTCAACCTCTGTATTCTTTTTTTCCCATTATGCAGTTGTGAAAAAGACAAAGAGAGGGTCAGTAAGCTACCTAATCAAGGGCCTGAACTTTTTCCATTATGCCACGCTGTTTTCCTAAATTAGTGGCAAAGGCGTGAGAATTCAGTCTGGAATAGAGAAACCAGTCTGAACATCAGCAAAAGAACAAAAGTCCAGGCAGTTTATTATAACTGCCGTTAATTCATATGTTTTCATTTAAATTCATGCATGGAGATGATCTTAAACAATCAGGACTAGAAAAAAAATCACGTCTTCCCCTCTAGCTGCCCACTACCTAACACAGACATCCCACACCCCATCAGTGATTTGCAATGGCCCCTATTAAGCCTCGTTTCCACTTCTAGCTTCCACTTAATAATCTCTTGTGCCAGAGGTTCTGCAGCAACAGTTTCCATTGTGACACATTGATAATATGTCAGCATTAAAGTTAAGAAGCTACGGAGCATTTCCAGCCACAAGAGAGATGTAGAATATTGAACTGAAGTGATAGCTAAGAAATATCATCTCAGAAAACTCAGCTGGACCAAAATCAGTCTGCAAGGGGAAAATGTTAAGAGGAAAATCCATCTTAAGTCAAGTGACATGGTTTCCAGATCAGCAGAATCACTAATTGTTTTATGATTGTGACTTTTTAAGCTTCCATAAGGCAAAGTAATAACAAAGCTTCAAAAACTGTCTGTCAGGTGCTTTAGGCATGGCTCATAATACATAACTAGTACACGATTGTCTTAAGTCCGACTTAGTGCAAAGAGCATATGACCCAAAGTGAGGTGACTTGAGCTCTCATCTCATTTCTGTCTCTCATTAAGTGTAGGACCCTGTCTGGTAACATCGGGCTAGATGCATCATGGGCATAATCTCATTTATGCATACAATAACACTTTGTTTGGTGTTAATATCCCTACTTCTCTGTTGAGAAAACTGAGGTTCAGAGAGGTCAGGTGAGCTCACAACATCACACAGCTGGTAAGAGCAGAGGCAAGTGAAGAACCTAACTCATTTGACCCCACAGTACCTCCCTATTATATTGGTCTTTATCTGTTTTACAGCAAAATCTCATAATGACACCTACCCAATCTTTGTCACAGAGAAGTGAAGTTGTCTTTTGTGAAGTGAGGTTGAGCTAATAATGATGTTAAAAGATATTTCAACAAATACACAAATATTTGTTGAAATCTTATTTCTGTTCAGTACAGCACTAAGTACTAACATAAAAGTTGAATTATAAAGTATAGCCTCTGTCCAAAGGTAGGTTATTATTATTACTGTCAGTCTGTACATAATGATAATGTCATCACTAAGTAACTTCCTTGTGTTTTAAGTATCCCGTGTTTCCAGAAGCATTACCAGGCATTGGTGGTATAGTGGTCAGCATAGCTGGCTTCCAGAAGCATTACCAGAAGTACCAGTAGGCACTCAGGGATACCTATGATGTTACTGTGAAGTTATCACTGTTGTGGCATCAATGCTCACCCAAAAGGCTGTGGTTTCGTTTCTGGGCTGTTAAAATGTGATCCATGTTTTCTCAATCGAGTTCCTCTTCTGTGTATCATTGATAAGCCACTTACCCTCTCCATTCCTTCGCTCTCCATCTTCATATCCTGGAGAAAGAGGAAGCCATGATTAGGTATGTTGTTGAGATGCAGCTACTCTCAGAGACTATGTATAAAATACGTTGAGCCCATTAGAGGCATGGGGAAGGTCCCAGGAGGTATTAATATTTAACTTTCACATACAGTATGCCATAAGGAGAACAACTGCACAGAAAAAAAAAATACTAGAGGCCTTTCCTGCTAGGCCTTTGCATTCGAAGAAGAAAAGGCCAATTGTTCCTTTTGTATGGGTTACCATAGCATGTAGTAAGGATTCTTTCATTCTGTGACACTTTTTCTGGAGTTACTGAAAGCTAAAGATACAGTTGACTATATTCATTTCCAATTTCCACAGAATTGAACTAGACATCTTCTTTAACACATTTTATTAGAGTGCAATTGACTTAGAAAGTTGTGCTAGTTTCAGGTATATAGCAAAGTACACCTGAAACATATATCTGTTTCATGTTATATGAAACATACATCTGTTCCTTTTCAGATTCTTTTCCCATCTAGGTTATTACACAGTGTTGGGTAGATTACCATGGGCCATTCAGTAGGTCCTTGTCACTTATCTGTTTTGTATATAGTAGTGTCTATGCCCATCCCAACCCCTAATTTATCCCTCCTGCCCCACATTTCCCTTTTGGTAACCATAAATTTGAACTAAAGTGATAACTAAGAAATATCATCTCAGAAAACTCAGCTGGACCACACTCAGTCCACAAGGGGAAAATGTGAAAAGAAAAATCCATCTTTTGAAAACTTCAAGTTTTCAAAAGCTTGGAGTCTGTTTCTGTTTTGTAAGTTCTTTTGTATCATTTTTGTTGTTGTTGGATTACACATATTAGTGATCTTATATGGTATATTTTTCTCTGTCTGACTTATTTATGATATTTTCTAGGTCCATCCATGTTGCTGCAAATGGCATTATTTCATTCTTTTTATGGCTAATATTCCATTGCATATATGAACCACATCTTCTTTATCCAAACCTCTGAACTAGACATCTTAAAAGGTGAGGGGTAATGGGAACTTGAAAGAATTAGGTACCCATTCTGATGAGATGATCCATGTAGATAAGATACAATGATAGACGTACCAGAAATATGCGAAAGTAGTTGTATACCAAATGAACAGCACTACAATGTCTATTTTATCCAGGCAGGCAAAATGAGTCTAATTTGTTCATGTAAGAATCTTCCAATTCATCTACTGCCCTGGGGTGGGTAAAATGTACTCATTTTCTTGTGTCAGATGTTATATTTTCCTTCTTTTTCTCTTGTTGTTCTTGCTGATGAACAGGACAGGTGACATTTTGCACCTGGAGAACATGAATAAATTGTAGGGGCTGCCATTTTTCTCTAGAAACATACTTTTTCTTCAGTGGCCAGACATTCTTTTAACATTCAGGGCATGTCAGTGCACATTTGCATCCTCAGCACTGCTCTTAAGTCATCAGCTTCTTCATTATGCAGATGTGGGATGTGAGGCCCAAGGAGGTGAAGATACCCCACCCAGACACATTTACACCCCAAGCTCTGAATGCTGCTGTCGCCCCAAACACACATCCGGATCATCTTGGCTTGTGCCCTTAGATGCTGCATCAAAATGGTAGCAAAAGGGAGAGGGAAAAAAATCTCACTTCCCAGTTCTGCAGGCAATTGGTGACCACATTAACCAAAGAACATAGGGATGGCCCCAAACATTTTCACATTATCATTTATTTCCCCTTCTTACTTGTCTGTTATGGGCCAAAGAGGGAAATGAGCAAAGCTAAGAGCATAAATTCTAATTCAGAAGATCCAGTCCATT
This sequence comes from Sus scrofa, assembly GCF_054392235.1. Taxonomy (NCBI): domain Eukaryota; kingdom Metazoa; phylum Chordata; class Mammalia; order Artiodactyla; family Suidae; genus Sus; species Sus scrofa. Next base: position 45,448,486 of record NC_139383.1, on the reverse strand, counting down.
CAAAGTTGGCCTTAGAGCCAAGCTAAGAGTTTGAATCTTCCCAAATGACTCTACAATGTACAGAGTGTCTGACCTCGCCTTCATGTTTACCCGTCAGACATCTGTTCCCAATAAAGGTTAAATGATGGCCCCAAGATTACAAAGATTGGTAAGGGCTGCTTTTACTGATAGTGACCAAAAAAAAAAAAAAAAAAAAAAAAAGAGTTTTCTCAATGCCAGTTCTTTCTCAGATGCAGTTTCAGCCTAGATTCATACGCCTAACATTTACTACCAGGTATTTCTCAAACCCTGGTGCCACTTCGTACTCAAAAAATGGATTTTATTTAAAACACTGTAGGAGCTCCCTGGTGGCTCAGCAGGAACCGAGGATGTGGCCACTATCACTGCTGTGGCACAGGTTCGATCCCTGACCCAGGAACTTCTGCAAATAATAATAATAAAAAATAAGACACCATAGACATGATCATTGCACAGAGTATATCCCTTGTGAGTTACCCCTACACAAACAACTTCAAGATGCTTTTCCAGAAGAAAAAGACTTTTCCTTCTCCATGCAGTGTGTTTCAAGAGTCACTCTAAGCAATTCACTTTGCATAAAGTCTCTGGTAGTACACAGAGACTAACCGTGGAAATCATCCTATTATTTCACATTTGAGAACTAAATTATAAGACCCAATTAATTTTGAAAGGAAGGAGAAGAAACAGAATTTTTAAAAGAAGTGACATGTAAAATTACATGCAATAATGTAAATTTCCCATAGCTGAGCTCAAAATAGTACATGCTTTAAAGAATTCTTTTCAATATATCATTTTTTCAAAACCCTGTAAGCTTTTGAAAAAAAAAAAGACATCTATAAATAGCACCATTTGGTTTGTTATTGTATGGTATTATATTATGATGCAAACTGATCAATCATATCCCCAAGATTAAGAGAAATGATTTCATATTTGATTTCTTATGATACCAACCAAAATCTAGAAGGAGGTAATGGTTATTAGGTTTAAATACTGGTCTATTTTAGTATTATTTCAATGGCTTTAATAGGCAGTATTATTTTGTTTTCTTTTCTAATTAGCATTTTTAAAAAGCAATATAAACTATAATTTCAATGACCTTTACTATCCAGAAAATTATGGTTCGTTTATCACAAGAGATACCTTTTCCTAACATTTAAAGTTAGCTTACTCTTTGCTTCCATCTAGCGTAATTTGGTAGTATAGCAAGTTGTTAAATGGCCTATTTGCATAAAATGTTCTAAGAGAGAATCTTGGTTCATACAGCAGATGGATTTTGTTCATTTTGTTTGTCTTACTATTTAAAAAATCACAGTATTTCGTTTGCTACACCAGAGGAATGAAAAGAACAACAGTAAAAATTAAGGGCATAGTGAATATATTTGCCTATCATTAAAAGATATATAAGAGCTGTTTTAGCAGCCTTCTCTAATAGCCTACATGAGAGACTAATAAATGAAGGCTGAGCAAACTTACAACACATCGGCAAACATACTTACAAAGTATAAGCATTCAAAGGGATCACAGACACCATTCAAGTACTGTTCCCTTTTTTTTTTTTTAACAGATGAGGACACTGAGGGATAAAATGACTTGTTCAAAATCACAGAGTTAGCTGCTTGTCAAGATAGGACTAAAAATGAGGTCATCCTGCTCCCTATACTGGGGTGCCGTGTACCACACATCTTGCTTTTCCTATTAGATGTCAGGACTAGAGTAAAATGACTCATGCTAGATTAAGAGAAAAAATTATCTTTAGTTTGCTTTATAACATCACCATATCAAAATTTTACTTGCTCATAAAATTTAACAGATTTTTTTACAATGAGTACAGTCAATGATGAAGGACAATGTTAAGTGAATGGTGAGAATTACATTTTTATTTAAACTCATTAAAGCAGAGCACTTTCTCTTTCTTGGTCATGCCTAATTATCTTTCCTCTTTAGGCCTATAGAATTTAAAGAGTTGTCAGTAACCTATGGTAGTAACAACTAAAGCTAATTCCAGTGTATGCATCTGTTTGGGCTACCATAACAAAATGCCACAGACTGGGTGGCTTAAATAACAAAAATTCATTTCCCCACAGTTCTGGTGGCCAGAAGTCCAAAATCAAAGTGCCAGCAGCGTCAGGTTCTGGTGAGAGCTCTCTGGTGTGTAGACAGCCACCTTCTTGCTGTGTTCTCACATGGCCTCTCCTCAATGTCTGCGCATGAAGAGAGAGAGATCTTTTATAAGGCCACAGCCCTACTGGACTAGACCCCCCCAACTCTTATGATTTAAGCTTAATTATCTCTTAAAAGTAATCTCCATACACAGCTACATTGGGGTTAGGGCTTCAGTACATGCTTAGGGTTCTTTTTTGGGGGGAGGGGTAGGTACAAATTCAGTTCCTAGCATGACTATCTGACACTCTAAAATGAAAAACTGCTATTTCATTGATTCAAAACATTGCTATGCCACATATAATTTTGAAAGGTTTGTCCAAATTAGGTAACTTAGAAACCCATGAATCCTAAAAACTCATTTGACAGGGAAAACAATAATACAAAGGTAATATTCCTCAGACTTATTGCCCTAGTATCTTTGGTTTATAGTTAACAGTTGTTTCTTATCTTTTCCAAGACCTACCTCTGCCTGCATTGCCAGTGTTAGATGTGCATTAAAGCTATTCTTTGTCTTGGGCAAAACTGTCTCCAAAATATAGGACACAAGTCTTTCTTCATTTGTCTTTAAGGGCCTGTATGGATTCATAGAAACAAAGAATTTTGATGTTTGAATTAACCTCGAAACACCATCCAGTCCCATTCCAGTATTTCCTATTTTACAGAAAAGGAAACTGAAACCCACAGAGGTTCCTACTGATTTCAGAAATGTTCCATGTTTTTCACTATGTCTTTACGTTATCCCGGTGAGGAAGACTTGGGAGATGTTACTTAACGATTTTGTCAACAAAGACATGAAACCTCCCAGAGGCCCAGCAGCTTCCTCCCAGCCCCAAAGTCCTAGAATCAAGTGTGAATATGTGAGAAGTGTGAACCAACAGAAATGAGTAGGTATAGGAATTTCCAGTGTGGCCCAGCAGTCATTATCCTGACTAGTGACGTTGAGGACTCAGGTTTGATCCCTGGCATCTCTCAGTGGGTTGGAGATCTGGTGTTGCCGTGAGCTGTGGTGTAGGTAGCTCGGATCTGGCATCACTATGGCTATGGCATAGGCCAATGGTTGCAGCTCTGATTCAACCCCTAGCCTGGGAACTTCCATATGCCATGGGTGCAGCACCGCCCCCCCCCAAAAAAGACAAATAAATAAATAAATAAAGAGTACGTGTATGGGAGTCCCCATCGTGTCACAGTGGTTAACGAATCCGACTAGGAACCATGAGGTTGCAGATTCAATCCCTGGCCTTGCTTAGTGGGTTAAGGATCTGGTCTTCCCGTGAGCTGTGGTGTAGATTGCAGGTGCGGCTTAGATCCAGCATTGCTGTGGCTCTGGTGTAGGCCAGCGGCTACAGCTCCAATTAGACCCCTAGCCTGGGTACTTCCATATGCTGCCGGTACAGCCCTAGAAAAGACAAAAAGACAAAAAAAAAAAAAAAAAAAAAAAAAGTAGATGTAGAAGAGAAGATGGGTCACTTCAAGGTAGGGGATACTGGAAAGGTATTCTGCTCTTTGGGCCATGGAAGGTAGGCCCTGGCCGCCCATGGTCATCAGCTTTCCCTTGCAAGGAGCTGAGCCCCAAGACCATTCAGAAGCACAGTCAGAGTCCTCTTGACTTTCTAGCCTATGCTTCACCTCAGCTCTATATCCATGTTCAGGCAAAGCCCAAAACTGACTGCTTAGAAAAATCTTTTTTTTTTTTTTCAATATCCATTCATGACCAAAACTCTTACCAAAGTGGGTATAAAGGGAACATACCTTAACATAATAAAAAGCCCTTTTTTTTTTTTTTTGTCTTTTTGTCTTTTCTAGGGCCCCTCCCGTGGCATGTGGAGGTTCCCAGGCTAGGGATCTAATCGGAGTCATAGCTGCCGGCCTACACCAGAGCCACAGCAACATGGGATCCGAGCTGCGTCTGCAACCTACACCACAGCTCAGGCAACATTGGATCCTTAACCCACTAAGCAAGGCCAGGGATGGAACCTGCAACCCTATGGTTCCTAGTCAGATTCGTTAACCACTGAGCCACAATGGGAACTCCAATAAAAAGCCATTTATAACAAACCCACAGCCAATAAAATACTCCATGGAGAAAAGCTGAAAGCCTTCCCACTAAAATCTGGAACAAGACAAGAATGCCCACTCTCACCACTGTTATTCAACATAGTATTGGAAGTCCTAGCCACAGCAATCAGACAAATAAAAGAAATAAAAAATTGTTGCATTTAGAATGAATGGGTGATGTGGTCCTGCCCTACAGTATGGGGAAATGTGTCCGATCTCTTGGGTTAGAAGAAAAAAAGAATAGGTACATATAGAGGGCTGGGTTACTTTGCTGTACAGCAGAAATTGAAGGAACATTTTTAAATCAACTATACTTTAATGCAGTTTTTTTAAAAAAAACATGATTAAGTTTCATACAGCCGTCAAGAATTGCTATTTTCTTTTTTTTAATTTTCTTATATTTTTTTATTTTTTTTATACTCAAATGAATTCATCACATCTGTAGTTGTATAATGGTCATAACAATCTTATTTCACAGGATTTCCATCCCACAGCCCAAGCACATCCTCCCACCCCCTAAACTGTCTCCTCCAGAGACCGTAAGTTTTTCAATGTCTGTGAGTCAGCATCTGTTCTGCAAAGAAGTTCAGTCTGTCCTTTTTGCAGATTCCACAGGTCAGTGAAAGCATTTGAGGTTGGTGTCTCACTGTATGGCTGACTTCACTTAGCATGATAATTTCTAGGTCCATCCATGTTGCTAAAACTGCCAGTATTTCGTTCTTTTTGATGGCTGAAAAAGATTTTTCTTTTTCATTGTGTATATGTACCACCTCTTCTGGATCCACTCCTCTGTCGATGGACATTTAGGTCGTTTCCATGTCTTGGCTATTGCAAATAGTGCTGCAATGAACATCGGAGTACACGTGCCTTTGCGAGTCGTGGTTTTCTCTGGATAGATGCCCAGGAGTGGGATTGCTGGATCAAATGGTAGTTCTATGTTTCGTTTTCTGAGGAATCTATCTATATACTGCTTTCCACAGTGGTTGCACCAATCTACAATCCCACCAACAGTGTACTAGGGTTCCTTTTCCTGCACACCCTCTCCAGCACTTATTGTTTGTAGACTTTTGGATGATGGCCATTCTGGCTGGTGTCAGGTGGTACCTCAGAGTGGTTTTGATATGCATTTCTCTAAGAATGAGTGACGTTGAACATCTTTTCATATGTTTCTTGGCCATCTGTATGTCTTCTTTGGAGAACTGTCTGTTGAGATCTTCTGCCCATTTTTGGATGGGGTTGTTTTTTTTTTGGTATGGAGCTACAGAAGGTGTTTATCAGTTTTGGAGATGAATCCCTTGTCAGTCTATTCACTTGCAAAGATTTTCTCCCATTCTGTGGGTTGTCTTTTCATTTTGTTTGAGGTTTCCTTTGCTGTGCAGAAACTTTTCAGTTTGATTAGGTCCCCTTTGTTTATTTTTGTTTTTACTCTCATGACTCTAAGCGGTGGATCTGAGAAGATGTTGCTGTCGTTTCTGTCAGAGAGTGTTTGGCCTATGTTTTCCTCTAGGAGTTTGATAGTGTCTGGTCTTATATCTAGGTCTTTAATCCATCTGGAGTTTATTTTTGTGTATGGTGTTAGGGAGTGTTCTCATTTCATTCTTTTCCATGTGGCTGTCCAGTTTTCTCAGCACCACTCATTGAACAAGCTGTCCTTTCTCCATTGTGTATTCTTGCCTCCTTTGTCATAGATGAGTTGGCTGTAGGTGTGTGGGTTTAATTCTGGGCTTTCTATCCTGTTCCACTGATCTATAGTTCTGTCTTTGTGCCAGTACCATACAGTTTTGATGACTGTTGCTTTGTCATATAGTCTGAAGGCCAGGAGCCTTATTCCTCCAGCTCCATTTTTCTTTTCCAGGATGTCTTTGGCTCTTCTGGGTCTTTTGTGCATCCAAACAAACTTTAAAATATTTTGTTCGAGTTCTGTGAAAAACGTCCTCGGTGATTTGATAGGGATTGCATTGAATCTGTAGATTGCCTTAGGTAGAATAGTCATTCTGATAATATTAACTCTTCCAATCCACGAGCATGGTATATCTTTCCATCTATTTGTGTCATCTTTGATTTCTTTCATCATGGTCTTATAGTTTTCAGAGTACAGGTCTTTTGTCTCTTTAGGTAGGTTCACGCCTAGGTATTTTACTCTTTTGGATGCGATGGTAAATGGGATTGCTTCCCTAATTTCTCTTTCTGCGCTTTCATTGTTAGTTTATAGAAATGCCATCGATTTCTGTGTATTAGTTTTGTTATCCTGAGACTTTGCCAAATTCGTGGATGAGCTCTAACAGTTTTCTGGTAGAGTCTTTAGGATTCTCTAGGTGTAGTATCATGTCATCTGCAAATAGTGATAGTTTTACTTCATCCTTTCCAATCTGGATTCCTTTTATTCTTTTACTTCTCTGATTGCTGTGGCTAGGACTTCCAAAACTATGTTGAAGAGTAGTGGTGAAAGCAGACATCCTTGTCTTGTTCCTGATCTCAGCGGGAATTCTTTCAGCTTTTCACCATTGAGAATACTAGCAAACCACATTCAACAATACATTAAAAGGATTGTACATCATGATCAAGTGGGATTTATCCCAGGGATGCATGGGTTCTTCAATATCCACAAATCCATCAGTGTGATACACCACATTAATAAACTGAAGAATAAAAACCACATGATCCTCTCAATAGACACAGAAAAAGCCTTTGTCAAAATCCAACACCCATTTCTGATAAAAACCCTCCAGAAAGTGGGCATAACGGGAACCTACCTCCACATGACAAAGGCCATATATGACAAACCCACAGCGAACATCAATTCAATAGAGAAACATCTTTAATTGAGATCCCTCCTACAGTACTCATTTTAAAAAACACAGACAGGTGTGACTAAACCACACTAAAATATATATTCAGAGACTATTAGTCCCAGGTTTGGGAGAAATGGACAATATTGAGTACTCCTAAGAACTGGATGATTTTAATGTTACATTTAACAAGAAATAAAAATGGTTAAAAATAAAATTGGATTACAGTGATGGTTACACAGCCTTGTGAATATACTAAAAATCACTGAATTATACACCACAAATGAGTGAATTTTTTCCTATATAAATGACATCTCATGTTTACATACGTACTTCATGTATATATATAATGAACTGTTCACATATCAGTTTTCTTCCTTCCTTCACACTCAAGTCCCTGGAGCAATCTCACGGTTTGGAAAAACAAATATGAAAACTCCCCAGTGTTTGCAAGAATTTAGAGCTAAAACAACTGAGCCGTCTATAACTCCCACAGAGTTGCTTTCTGGTTGCCCTGAGGGTACATTCAAAAAATGACTTACCCTGGTTCAGCCTGGGAAAAATCATCTGATAGGTTGTCAAGATTCTCATACGCACAGGATTGAGTGGCTAAAGCAGAGAGAGTGACCCGTCTGGAAGGGCTAGAAGGTTGCTGCAGTCAACACCAGCAGCAGCTGCTAAGGGCCTGATGTGCTGCTGGTCTAAACAAAGTTGTGCTTTATGGTACAAAATACACTTAGACTTTCTTAAACAGTGAAAATATATTATCAATTTTTTCTGTGCAGATTATATTTTGAAGTGATCATGGTTTAGATACACTGGATTAAACAGAACATACTATTAAAATTGGTTTCTATGGTTTCTCCCTATTTTTTATAATGTGGCTTCTAGAAATTGTTAACTTTTATATGTGGCTCAGATGCTATTTATATTAGGCAGCCCTGACCTAGAACCTTAAGTTCTAAATGAGGTCATGAGACCAGCCAACTAAAAATCTAGCAGCATGGAGAGACTGGGAACAAAGAACACTTTACTGCTAAGGTATTGAAGTAGAGGTAGGAAATAGGAAGTAAAGCCTGATTCTTGTGTCTAAGTCCTTCTCTCCCCCCACCTTTACCTCTCTCTTTATCTCTAAAACTTTGCAAATCTCAAGAGACGAACCTTACTCCAGGGCTCCTTGGGTCTGTGTTAACAGCATATTAATTATAATTTGTGCTTTCTGAATATTGTTATGGTATTTCATTATCTTTAAGATTGTGCTGAGCGTAATTACATCTACCTTCTCCATTAAACCATTAGCTCCTTGAGGACAGAGACTATGTTTTATTCATCTCTGCACATACCCAGCACACAGTAGATGCTCAATAAATATTTGCTAAATTTGAGATAAATAGAAAAAAACATAGTGGGCCAGGCACACACTATTCAGTTTGTGTTTTCTCAGCAGCTACTCTGTTACTTATTTCCAAATCTGGACTTGTAAAACCCCACGCTATTTCCAATTAGTACAATGAATGATAAAAATTTTTCAAACAAAAAATAATATTTTTTTCTAACCGTAAAAAAAAAATTGGGAATTACCATCATGGCTCAATGGAAACAAATCTGACTAGCCTCAATCGGTGGGTTAAGGATCCAGCATTGCCGTGAGCTGTGGTGTAGGTTGCAGATGCAGCTCGGATCCCAAGTTGCTATGGCTGTGGTGTAGGCCAGCAGCTACAGCTCCAATTCGACCCTGAGCTTGGGAACCTCCATATGCTATGGGTGCAGCCCTAAAAAGACCTCCCCCCAAAGAAAAAAAATGAATCTATGCCAGATTGTGTCTTTACATGAAGAGAGTAAAAATGTAATAACTAGCAAGGAAAACTCAGGGTCATATTGTCCAACGTTTTGGTGACTTGTAGTCTACTGTTCAAGGGTTATCAGTTATGATATAAAAGACCAAATAAACAAATAAATGAATAGAAAACAATATGAATACAAGCCAAGCCAAGTCTAATGTCAGTAGGAGTTCTGGATATGGAATGAGTCTGTTCTTGGCAGTTTGCCTGTGTCAAGCTGTTCACTTATTTGTTTTTACTCAATTTCCTATTTTTAAAAGCCATTTTTAATGAGTATAAGGGCAGATGTTTATCTTGGAGAATAAATTATAGCAGTGCTGGGAGCAGCAGACGTGTGACCTCCCAGACATTTGTAACACCGAATATATTATTTCTGACACTTAAGAGATTCAACAGGAAGTTGGCTTCAGATTTTTATCCCCTTCAAGTGCTGATGGGGCTGATAGGTCTGATTTGTGGAAAAAGTGGCTACAGTTGAAATGTATGCAGATGCATTTAGTGTAGGGCTGGTTTTAACCAATGACTTCAGCCTAGATTTCAGAATTTTTTGCTAAGCAATATCATAATCTGTGAACAGTCAAGTTCAAACCAAAGGTGTCTGTATTCCTCTCTCACTGGTATAGCATATTATTTTGGGAAACCATAATCAAGCAACCTTCCGTGAGCAGAAATTCTGCTGGGAAATACTTTTGATTTATTTTTTTCACTTCAGTCCATGCTGAGTAACTAATAATTGCTATCTAAAATAATTTGACCATAATTTTAATGTAGAAAATAGAAGAGAAAAATTTGGTAAAACTTCTAAACATAGAGATATTTTAACTATGAATATGCTTTAAAAGCCTTAGTCCTGATAGAGATGTAAAGCTTCTTCTATATGATAACACAATTAAAAACATAAGAACAATAATAATAAAACCGACCATAGGACATTGAAGCTATAAGAACTAGTTTAATTACATTGACCCAAAGAAAAAGGCTTAACCGATAGCCATTGGAGCAGAAGTATTTATTTACGAACAGCCAGAGTATGCAATCCTCAAGATCTGAAAAGTTATTCTTTTTCCATTTTTTTAGCATGGTCATTACGTACAAGGAATTCTGTCATAAATTAAATAAGAATCTCATGTCTCTCATTGGATAGTTATTGAATGTTAATATCCTTCTAGTCTAAAGATTCTTTGTCATCCTAATCCCCCCTCCAGTGAGGGGTGATTTCAACAACAGCGTTGATTTTTAGTCATCCAGCTCCTAGGCTTCCCTGGAAGGTGGTCCCTCTGTTTGAGAAGATCTTAATAGTTAGACTCAATATTCCTGCCATGGTCTAATTCTACTTCACGGAGCTGGAAAGTCTAATTCACTGATTTCTATAACACTCTTTTTTCTGTTTCTCTCGTTTCTTGGGCTTTAAAATGTGCTCTTCCTCTTTGAGCCACACCTTAAACAGTGATTTTTCCTAAGGTCCTTTCTGGGGATATTTTAATAGTCCTGATGCTCAGATGACAATTTAATTAAAATTTCTCAAAGTGGGAGTTCCCGTCGTGGCGCAGTGGTTAACGAATCCGACTAGGAACCATGAGGTTGCGGGTTCGGTCCCTGCCCTTGCTCAGTGGGTTAACGATCCGGCGTTGCCGTGAGCTGTGGTGTAGGTTGCAGACGCGGCTCGGATCCCGCGTTGCTGTGGCTCTGGCGTAGGCCGGTGGCTACAGCTCCGATTCAACCCCTAGCCTGGGAACCTCCATATGTCGCGGGAGCGGCCCAAGAAATAGCAACAACAACAACAACAAACGACAAAAAGACAAAAAAAAAAAAATTCTCAAAGTGGTGCCCAGACGCTAGAATTTTCTACATCTCCCCCATCTTCCCAGATAAAGTCTAGTTGCTCCCTAAAGTCTGAGAACTGGCAGTGATAATGCTAGTAAATGTTTAAAACCCATCTCTCTGCAAGGGTGGGGAGAATGAGTCACAGAGTCTAATTTGTAGCATTTGCTGATTTCACTGGTTTAATACCCCAACCATGAACTGGAGCATCATTAATTGAAGTTTCACATCAATGTCAAGCTACCAACCTGATGTCAACCAGCTCCCCAAATTCCTGAAATTCAATAGTAATTCCTGAAATTCAACTAGCAAGATTGTCTGAGCCAACTCCAGCCCATGGTGGTACGAAGATGCACTTGTAGCCACTCTCCTCCTGATCCATTAGCCAGGTGGTCCACTGGGATCTGTGTGACAGTAGACTTCTTCTTCAAAGATATGCTTATATAGAAGCCAAGTTAATTTCCTCCATGTCCCATTTCACATTTCACACTAGAAGTACAGCCAATAATATGTCCACATCTTTCTTCCTCTTTCAAAAAAAAAAAAATGGACTTCAATGATTCCACCTGTCCCCTGGGACATTTCTAGCTTGCCAGCAAATTACGTAAAATGGAAATTTTCTTTTATTCCAAGAAATAGTTTTTCCTGCTCCCTTTTCTGCCCTTAGTTGAGAAGTGAGATCAGCACTGATGCTACTGCTATTTAAGTGGGAAATAGCGGTTTAAAAAATGAACATTTTAGCACTAATATATCCAAGTTACTTTAGGATATTCTTAGAGATATTTGGAGCATTGTGAAGAGGAATACAGAGAGCAGTACCTAAGATTTCTTAGAACCCGTGTTACTAAAATCAGAAGCTGACTTGGTAGATCTTGCGTGTGAGAAAGATGAAAAGCAGACAGAAACTGGGTACCTCAAAGCTTTAGGAAACTTGGACCCTGCAGATCCAGAGTGGTTTGGATCATGGGGACTCGAAACAACCCTCCTCTCAATCTTGATGCTAGACTTTCCTTTGTCAATGGCCTGTGTAAGTCTAAAATGAGGTTCCTTAAGACAAGGAAGAAGAGTAGGTCTAGACAGAAACAGGGAAACGCTGAATAAATTCATTACATTGGGGGGGGCGGGCATTCTATTCATTCATGAACCAGTCCTTCAGGACAGGTAACAGGGAGGATGTATCTTCCTTGCAAGAGTCCACTGAGACCCTAGTCCACATGAACATGCCACAGTGAGGAGAGAACAGAGGTGAGGAGAACATGGGGTCCAGGCAGGGGCCTGCTAAGTCCACTTTAGGCAACATTGGCTTTCCTCCAGATTGTGTAGTATCAACACACCATCAAACTTTAAAGAGCTAGACCAGGGTTTCTCAGTCCACTGTTGTCACTATTGCCCCCTGGGTGCTTTTTCAGACTTTTTTTTTCCTAATTGCCCCATCTGTGAAATTTTAATGCCTTGGCTATAATGTGTATCTGTTTGTGTAAGTCTGTATATCTATGTTTTATACAAAAAATGAGTGAGACTTTTTGCCATCCTTGAGAAAAAATGTTCACCCCTGGGAACTATGTTGCCCCATTAAGAATGGGCAAGCCAGACAAATGAAGGCTGATTTTCTTGTCATGCCTCTGTTACCAAAGCAAGACAGGAGATTTTTAAAGCCAGGTGGAAGTGAAATGTTGTGGAATTCAGTAAGGTTAAAATATAATATTAGAGGAATTCCTGTTGAGGCTCCGCAGGTTAAGAACCTGACATAGTCTCCATGAGAATGCAGGTTCGATCCCTGGTCTTGCTCAGTGGGTTAAGGATCTGGCATTGTTCCAAGCTGTGGTGTAGGTCACAGATGCAGCTGGGATCTGGTGTCGCCGTAGCTGTGACAGGCCGGTAGTGGCAGCTCCAATTTGACCCCTAGCCTGGGAACCTCTATATGCCACAGGTATAGCTGCAAAAAGAAAAAAAAATACACACACACACATATATATACACATATGTGTGTGTGTGTATATATATATATATATGTAAAACATTAGAACTAAAAGATTTTCAAAAGCATTCAATAAGGTTCAAACACAGAAGACTAAAGTTTTATGACAGAAGACAAACAAGGCCACCATTTGTATCCAAAAGATATGTATCGGGAGACTCTGGTTTCAATAAATATGAAGATGATACTAACTTCACTGAGAATGGACACAGTTATGGGCAGAGATAAGAAGCAAAGTATAAGAAAATCAAGCTGAGTGCTGACACCCTATTACAAAAGCAGCAGACTCTTTTTTATTACAGTATAGTTGATTTACAGTGTTGTGTCAATATCTGCTATACAGCAAAGTAACTCTGTGATTATATACACGTAATATATGTATGTATATACACACATTCTTTTTCTCATACTATTCTCCATCATGTTCTATGCCAAGAGATTAGATAGAGTTCCCTGTGCTATACAGAAGGACCTCACTGCTTATCCATTCTAAATGTTTGCATCTACTAACTAGTTTGCATCTACTAACCCCAAACTCCTCATCCATTTCACTTCTTCCCCCACCTCCTTGGCAATCACAAGTCTGTTCTCTCTGTCCATGAATCTGTTTCTTTTCTGTGGATATGTTCATTTGTGCTTCAGCCAACTTCCTTTGCAGGCATGATTTGCATGGTAGGTGCAGTAATTGGTGAATGACAACTTAGAACAGTAGACTAAAAACAGAGTCAAAAAAAAAAACTAAATAACTTCTAAAAACAGCGTTGTATTTTATAGCTATGTCATGTCATTGTGCTTCATAACAGGAAAAATTGGATATAACTTTGTTTATACAGACTCTCTCTTACTCAAAATATTCTGCCACAGCAACACCAGATCTGAGCTGCGTCTGAGACCTACACCACATCTCACAGCAGCACTGGATCTTTGACCCATTGAGCGAGGCCAGGGATGGAGCCTGTATCCTCATGGATGCTAGTCAGATTTATTTCTGCTGAGCCACAAGGGGAATTCTTCATTTTAGAATATTTTTATTACATATACTAGTTTATGTTAAAATAACCATGTATGCTTCACATTTTATAAATTTATGTTTGTAGTTGTCATTTGGTATACAAAAATGTATTTATAGTCTTTAAGTGCTTAGGTTTCACTTTTTGTTTTGTTTTATTTTAAGGAGTTACTAGATTCTGAACACTTTAAAATACCAATGTTAAAACTGATGTTTAGGAGTTCTCATTGTGGCTTAGCGGTAGTGAATCCTACTGATATCCAAGAGGATGTGGGTTAGATCCCTGGCCTCACTTAGTGGGTTAAAGGATCTGGCGTTGCCATGAGCTGTGGTGTAGGTTGCAGACAGTCTTGGATCTGGTGTTGCTGTGGCGGTGGTGTAGGCTGGCAGCTAGCTCCCATTCGACCCCTAGCCTAGGAACTTCCATATGCTGCACCTGTGACCCAAAAACATAACAAAACAAACAAAAAACAAAAAAAAGCCCTGATATTTTAATATTAAATGAAGTAAATGCCAAAATAAAGAAATACTGGTATTTAAAAAAAAATATTCTCCCAACACTTAATAACAATTTTGAGGTTGGCGGCAGAATGACCACACCGGTGAAACCCATGGTTATTTTTCACATGTAGGTAACCAATAGAGCTTTTAAAATACGAAATCAGACTTCAGATGAGCTTCAGGAATTTAGAAGAGAAAAAACAGATACAAACTCACAGATTTCAAAACCAATCTTATGGTTACCATAGGTGAAACCATTGCAGAAAGGGAAGAATTGGAAAGGTGGTAATAACATACATGCAGTACTGTATAAAAGAGATGATTAACAAAAACCTACTGTATAGCACAGGAAAATCTACTCAATAGTTTGTAACAACCTATACTGGAAAAAAATAATGGATATATTTAGATGTATGATTGATTCACTTTGCTGTACACTTGAAACTAATATAGCATTATAGGTCAACTATACTCCAATAAAATTAAATTTTAAAAGAGTAACATTCAGAAATCAGTTGCATTTCTGTATACTAACAATGAAATATTAGAAAAGGAATACAAAAATAAAATACCTTTTAAAATTGCACCCCCAAAAATCAAATACCTGGGAAGACACCTGACCAAGGAGGTAAAAGACATATGCTTAGAACTATAAACATCAATCAAGGAAATTAAAGAAGATGCAAAGAAATGGAAAGCTATTCCATGCTCCTGGGTTGGAAAAATTAATATTGTAAAGATGGCCATACTACCCAAAGCAATCTACAGATTCAGTGCAATCCCTATCAAATTACCCATGGCATTTTTCACAGAACTAGAACAAACAATCCAAAAATTTATATGGAATCACAAAAGACTCAAAATTGCCAAAGCAATTTTGAGGAACAAAAACCAAGCAGGAGGCATAACTCTCCCAGACTTTAGGCACTATTACAAAGCCATAATCATCAAAACAGTGTGGTACTGGTACCAAAACAGACAGACAGACCAATGGAACAGAATAGAGAACCCAGAAATAAACCCAGACACATGTGGTCAATTAATCTTTGACAAAGGAGGCAAGAACATAAAATGGGAAAAAGACAGGCTTTTCAGCAAACATTGCTGGGAAACCTGGACAGTTGCATGCAAATCAATGAAACTAGAACACACCCTCACACCATGCACAAAAATAAACTCAAAACGGCTGAAAGACTTAAAACATAAGACAAGACACCATCAAAATCCTGGGAGAGAACATAGGCAAAACATTGTCTGACATCAATCTTACAAATGTTTTCTCAGGTCAGTCTCCCAAAGTAACAGAAATAAAAGCAAAAATAAACCAATGGGACCTCATCAAACTGACAAGCTTTTGCATAGCAAAGGAAACTAAAAAGAAAACAGACAACTTACAGAATGAGAGAAAATAATGCCAAATGATGCAACTGACAAGGGCTTAATCTCTAAAATATACAAACAACTTATACAACTCAACAGCAAAAAAGCCAACAACCCAATGGAAAAATGGGCAAAAGACCTGAATAGACATTTCTCCAAGGAAGATATGCAGATGGCCAACAAGCACATGAAAATATGCTCAACATCCCTGATTATAAGAGAAATGCAAATCAAAACTACCATGAGATATCACCTCATACCAGTCAGAATGGCCATCATCAATAAATCCACAAATAACAAATGCTGGAGAGGGTGTGGAGAAAAGGGAATCCTCCTGCACTGTTGGTGGGAATGCAAGCAGGTACAGCCACTATGGAGAACAGTATGGAGGTACCTTAGAAATCTATACATAGAACTACCATATGACCCAGCAACCCCACTCTTGGGCATATATCCAGACAAAACTTTTCTAGAAAAAGACCCATGCACCCGCAGGTTCATTGCAGCACTATTCCCAATAGCCAAGACATGGGAACAACCCAAATGTCCATGACAGATGATTAGATTAGGAAGATGTGGGATATATATATATATATATATATATACTACTCATACATAAAAAAGAACGACCTAATGCCATTTGCAGCAAGATGGATGGAACTAGAGACTCTCATACAGAGAGAAGTTAGAAAGAGAAAGACAAATACCATATGATATTACTTATATCTGGAATCTAATATATGGCACAAATGAACCTTTCCACAGAAAATAAAATCATGAACTTGGAGACTAGACTTGTGGTTGCCATGGGGGAGGGGGAGGGAGTGGGGTGGATTGGGAGCTTGGGGTTAATAGATGCAAACTATTGCCTTTGGAATGGATTAGCAATGACAGCCTGCTGTATATCACTGGGAACTATGTCTAGTCACTTATGATGGAGCATGATAATGTGAGAAAAAAGAGTGTATACATGTATGTGTAACTGGGTCACCATGCTGTACAGTAGGAAAAAAAATTATATTGGGGAAATAACCATTTTTTTTTAAAGTCAAAAAAATAAAATAGGAGTTCCCATTGTGACGCGGCAGAAACGAATCTGACTAGGAACCATGAGGTTGCAGGTTTGATCCCTGTCCTTGCTCAGTGTGTTAAGGATCCAGCGCTGCCATGAGCTGTGGTGTAGGTCGCAGATGCGGCTCAGATCTGGCATTGCTGTGGCTGTGGTGTAGGCCGGCAGCAACAGTGCTAATTAGACCCCTAGCCTGGGAACCTCCATATGCCGTGGGTGTGGCCCTATAAAGACAAAATATATAAATAAATAAATAATAAAAATAAAAATAAAAATTTTTAAAGGAATTTAGAAGACAACAGATTATTTCAAGTCTTCTCCCTAAAGTCAAGGGAAAATAGTTTTTCTCTGGAACTTCAGTGGATAACTTGGATGCTGACCTAGATTAGAAGAGGCTAATTGGGATCAAACAACGCGGGCAGGGGTCAGACAGGTGATCAGCACAAGGATTATTTCTGAGCAGAATAGATATGAGTCCAGAAAGCCTTAGGAGCTGGTCAGGATTGTTTGATTTAAATCAGGGTAAAGACAGGAAAGGACAGGTAAATACTAGTCCACTGAGTTAGAGGATTGAATGCAGTCCAGTATCGTGAGAAGTTCAGCCCCTAGTGTTTGAATCATCCTAATGAATTTTATTCTTGGAACTCTCTCTTTTTTTATTATTTTTTTTCTTTTTAGAGGAGCACCTGCAACATATGGAAGTTCCCAGGCCAGGGGCCTACACCACAGCCACAGGAACGCCAGATCCGAGCCACATCTTTGACCTACACTGCAGCTTGTGGCAATTCCGGATCCTTAACCTACTGAGCGAGGCCAGGAATCAAACCCGCATCCTCATGGAACTATGTTGGATTCTTAACTCACTGAGCCACAATGGGAACTTCAATTCTTGGAATTCCCTTATTCAATTGGCTACATCCTCTCTAAAACTACCTCTTATTTAGAAGGCTTTTTCACATGAAAAGGAATGAAATACTGATTCTCAATACAATATGAATAAACCTTGAAACCATTATGCTAAGTGAAAGAAGTCAGACACAGGTACAAAAGGCCATTTGTTGTAGGATTCCATTTTTATGAATTATTTTTATGAAATATGCAATCCCATAGAAATAGAACATTTCTTTTTGTTTTGTTTTTTTGGTTTTTTGTTTGTTTGTTTGTTTTTTGTGTGTGTTTCTTTTTGGAGTGATAAAAATGTTCTAGAACCACATAGTGGGGATAGTTGCACAACATCATGAATATGCTAAAAGCCCCTAAATTGTACCCTTGAAAATGGTTAAAATGACAAATTTTGTGTTATGTGTCTTTTATCACATATGCAAAAGAGGCCTTGCCCTCAATTTCTCCCATACGAAATTATGCTTCTTTCCAGTAGAGCTGCATTTTCTTTTCAGTGATAAATCTTTTGTGAGGTCTTTGACACCGTTGTGATTTGAGAGGATTCTAAGGAAAATAACTCAGAATTAGGAATATAGAATACCTGTGGCTTCTCTGGGCTGGGCCTGTGCAACCTGCAGAGGCCCTGGGCTCAAGCTCCCAATCCTTGTGGCAGAGACTTCTCAGTCCTTCCACAAGGCCTGTGAGACGGACAGTCACATTTTCTGGCCTGACCGCAGTCAGCTCCCCATTCAGCTCATACTTGCCAGTGTTCCAGAAGGCCATTTAGAAGGCCACCCTGTTCCTTGCACTTGGGTTAATATTGAGAGACCTCCCTTTTTTTCTGAGGAGGATGAAGTGTCCCGGATCTGACACATCTCTCCCTGCCTGACATGCCTGCTTCCACCTCTATTGAACCACAGGCTGGTTGGCATGGGGCCTACTGCTGGGTAGTCAGTTGCTCATTGTATCAAGAGCACAGTGTGAAGGTAGAAAAAAATCATCACCGTGATGAATATTGGAAATAAATATATCAGGCTGAGTTACGTAAAGCAATTCAGCTCAAGAAACTATTCAGATAATTGGAAAAGAGGAGTTCCCCTATGGCTCAGAGGGTGAAGGACATGATGTTGCCTCTGTGAGGATGCAAGTTCGATCCCTGGCCTCACTCAGTGGGTTAAGGATCTGGTATTGCTACAAGCTGCAGCATAGGTCAGATCTGGTGTTGCCGTGGCTGTGATTGTGGTGTTGTGAGGCTGTGTTGCCTCAGCTGCATCTCTGATTCGACTCCTAGCCTAGGAACTTCCATATGCCACAGGGGCCACTGTAGTAAAAAACGAAAAAGAACAGGTAAGGAAGAAGAGGCTACTCACTGTTTACATTCGCATGTCAGTGAGGTGAGGACAATTGAGACAAAGAGCCCCGTCCAGGCAGGCAAAAGTCTAAACTGTGCCGAGCCCTCTCAGCTACCACAATTACAAGCAGGACTCTTTTAATATATTAAAGCATTGCATGAGAAAAACCACAGACAAATACAGAGTAAGAATGGAACAATACTGATCTGGTCATTTCACCTTTGGACCAGGGGTGAGTGGAGGATGGGGTCATACGTAAAAAAGGATGAAATTTGGGGTTATAAAATCGCACCTTTCCAGAATATCTTGGGTCCTGTGGTCTTTTATGTAACCTTCCCCTATGGGCAGTAAGTGAGACCAAAGTAGAAAGATGCATTGTCAGAAGTTCCTGTGTGGCCCAGCGGGTTAAGGATCAGGCATTGTCACAGCTGTGGTGCAGGTTGCAACCGCAGGAGACTGATACACTTATTAATGTTGCTATTCTGTGCTAAGAAAAAAAGTAAATAAAAAGAAGAAGCAAGGATGACCCCTGAAGGGCTATTCAGTGTCTAAAAACCTTATGCCTTTTTTAAATAGTCATTCTGTAAGGAAGTAGCAGGCAAGAAAAACCTAAACAAGTTTGATTTTGTGGGAAGGTATGGAGCAAACTAGATAGCTACATCTGATTGTTTTCTCACTATTGCAGTGAGGAAAAAGAACAGATAATATCAACTGAGGATAGAGAAATAAATAGTGTCATTCTCATGACACCAGGTTATAAAACATAGGTTTCAGCCAAAACTAACCAAAAGGCTACCCATCTATCCTTCTGTCACCAAACAGTCTCTTTATCCCTAAGAAATCTATGTATTTGATCAGCAGCCATTTCTGCTAAGTCCTGGATAGAGAGCCTATGAGTCAGCCTCTGGGGAAGAGCCTTACAGCTGAGCCAGGGAGAGGACTGTGTCAACCCACAATGTGAGCGCACTCTGATCCACACCATGATGAAGGGATCTCACCTGGAGGGATCAGGGGTGCTTCCCAGAAGAGATGACATGAATGGCTCCTCAAGCAGGAAGAGGAGTTAGCTACCATTTGAAGAAGGGACTGTGTGGTCTGCAAGAAGGGCACGGAGTATTTGGGGGAACAGGACGTTGTTGACCAGTGGGAGCACATGGTTTTGAAGAGTAGTGAGAGGCAAAGCAAGAGAAGAGGCAGGACCATATTGCAAGGCACCAATGGGGGAACGTTGGAGAGGAGAGTGATATTTGGGGTCCTGCCCCATCCTTTGCTGTGTGTGGATATCTTCTCCACTAACTTAACACATATCATGAAGACACTTAGAAATACATCTGGCCACTGATTTTGCTGATGCTGAGAAGGCAGGGGAAAGAAAATACATTAGTAAGCAGTACAAGTCTGGTAGGGCCCTTAAATTATCTTCATGTTTAGAGGTTAAGGGTTCCTGTTTGAGATTTAATTATCAATTAATCATTCCAGAATTGTCTCTTCCCTGTCAGTCAATAAATGTAATAATCTGCATTTTCTTTTTTCTTTTTTTTTTTCTATCTTATCTGTTTTCAGTTTTAACCTTTAGGCAGGACATAACTGCTTTTACTTGACGTTTATTAACCTTTCACAAAGTAATCATTACTAGTACGGAGCAGCCTGGCAGTGACTCTGTGTTTATTCACTTCATTTAAGTAAGAATTGAATTTATTCTTCAGAATGATGCGTTAAAAGCTCATTACTTCCTAATCTGACTAGTCTATTTTATTATCAGCAAAATGATTTCGTCAATGTATACTTAGAATTCTACTTACTATTTAGTAATATTTTTCTCTGGGATTTAATTCTTGAATCCATTCACAATAATTTGATTTGTTTTTCAAATGCTATTTGAGATCACCTAAAATAAAATCATTGTATTAATTAGCAGTCTCTACTTGCTGAAAGTAGTGTGTGGTATAAATTTCTGGATTCATTCACCCTTTTAAAAAATTTATTAAGAATGTGGGAAACAGGGGTGATCCCATCATGTCTCAGTGGAAATGAATCTGACTAGTATCCATGAGGAGGCAGGTTCTATCCCTGGCCTCGCTCAGAGGGTTAAGGATCTGACATTGCCGTGAGCTGTGGTATAGGTCTCAGATGCGGCTTGGATCACATATTGCTGTGACTGTGGCGTAGGCAGGCAGCTGTAGCTCCCATTAGACCCCTAGCCTGGGAACCTCGATATGCCGTAGGTATGGCCCTAAAAAGACAATCAATTAAAAATTAAAAAAAAAAAAAAGAATTTGGGAAACAGGATAAGCAATGGATCCTAGTCACTTGTGAGGGAACATGATGGAGGATAAATTGAGGAACAGAATTTGTGTATGTATGTATGCGTGTATATAGATATAGATATAGAGATAGAGATAGATATAGATATAGATATGACTGGGTCACCTTGCTGTATAGCAGAAATTGACAGAACATTGTAAATCACGACATACTCAGTGA
This sequence comes from Sus scrofa, assembly GCF_054392235.1. Taxonomy (NCBI): domain Eukaryota; kingdom Metazoa; phylum Chordata; class Mammalia; order Artiodactyla; family Suidae; genus Sus; species Sus scrofa. The sequence goes on along the minus strand of NC_139383.1, from coordinate 45,427,144 downwards.
AACAGCAGAAATTTATTTTCTCACAGCTCTGGAAGCTAGAAGCTCAAAATCAGGGAGTTCCCTGGTGGTTCAGCAAGTTGAGGATCTGGCACTCTCCCTGCTGCGGCTCAGGTCACCGCTGTGGCGCAGCTTCTATCCCTGACCCTGGAACTTCTGCATGCCTTGGGCACTGCCAAAAAACAAAATCCACATCACTGGGCTGGACTCAAGGAGAGCTCATAGCCACACACCCTCTGGAAGCTGTAGAAGACAATCTGTGTCTTGCCTCTTCCAGCTGCCAGCATTCCTTAGCTGTGTCTGTATCCCAGATCTCTTTCTATGGTGATATTGCCTATTCCTCTTCTGTCTGAGTAATCTTTCTCTCTCTGACTCTGTCCATCATAAGGACAATTATAATGACATTTTGTGGCCACCCAAATCTCCTCTTGTCAAGATACTTAATTTGATTATATCTGCAAAAACCTTTTTTTTTTTTTTTTCCTTTTTGGCCATGCCTATGGCTCATGGAAGTTCGTAGGTCAGAAATCAAATGGCTTCAGCTGCCTCAACTGCCGATGCCTAACCCACTGCACCACAAAGGAACTTCTGATACTTATTTTAACATTATGAAAATCACCAAGAAGTAACAGATTAATTCAGAATTGTCAAACCAAAAATGTTCTTCAGCAGGTGAATGGATACATTAACTGGTGCATCCAGACAATGGAATGTTATTCAGTACTAAAAGAAATGAGCTATCAAGCCAGGAAAACACGTGGTAGAAACTTAAATGCATATTACCAAGTGAAAGAAGCCAATCTGAGAGGGCTACATACTATAAGATTCCAACTATATGACATTCTAATAAAAAATTCAGTAGAGATGAATAGAGGGAATACAGAGGGCTCTTAGGGCAATGAAACTATTCTGATGATACTCTAATGGTGCATACATGTTACTACATACTTGTCAAAACACAAAATGTGCAACACCAAGAGTGAACACGAATGTAAACTATGAACCCTGGGGAGTAATGATGTGTCAGTGTAGGTTTATTAATTGTAACAAATGTACCACCCGGAGTGTGGGACATTGGTAATAGGAGAGGCCGTGTACATTTGGGGGCAGAGATTATGTGGGAATTTTTTTTTCAAGCTTAATATCTAATGGGTCTTATGCCTACAGATGCTGCCTCACTCGTGGGCCCTTATTCCATTAATTTGTTTTCAGGTCAACTGTTTGCATTAATTGCAATAAATGAGCCAGACAGTGTCCCGACCTACCTGTTCTCCCAATGTCTGATATGATGGAAGACAAAAACAACTAAGTGTTTAATTAATTCCATTACCAAAAGTAAGAAAACAACCTTTTGTGCCAAATATAAAAGTTGCCTCACCTCTATATGCAGATTTAATTTTCCTAGGCACACTTTTCTTCCATGGTAATAGTCAACATTTTGAAACTCTCACCGTTGGACTTTTTGAACTTCTGAAAAATGTCAACACTCAATTTTATAGCATTTGATTTAACACTTTTGGGGACACTTTCAACCTTTCATAATTTATAGTCATCTCCCCCCAAAAAATGTGTGATAGTCATAGTTAAGGTAGCAGTCAGAATAAAAGGTCAGTATATAGGTTGAAGTGTTAAAAGCCATCAATAAAGATAATGAACTAAAAAAAAATTCAGGGCAGAAACTAACTTTAACACATCATCTAGTTATCCCCTTACTACCAAATTCCTAGAGTTTATCATTTTGAAAATATGCTATGTTGCAGCTTCTATGGGATTACTTATTTCTGGAATTTTCCAAATATTTATTTAACACATTACCATAAAGTAGTAATATCATTTTTTTCAGTGAAACTCTATACATATTTTTTTTTCTATATTTGCTTTGTCTGCACAGACTGGCTTCTCCAATTGTGACTTGATTTCATTTTCTCTAACATACAAAACAGAGAATAAATCTTGTAGATATGGTATCTTAAAATACAAATTTAAAATGTCGGCGTTCCTGTTGTGGCGCAGTGGTTAACGAATCCAACTAGGAACCATGAGGTTGAGGGTTCAATCCCTGGCCTTGCTCATTGGGTTAAGGATCCGGCGTTGTCATGCGCTGTGGTGTAGGCCGCACATGCGGCCCGGATCCCACGTTGCTGTGGCTATGGTGTAGGCCAGCGGCTACAGCTCTGATTAGACCCCTAGCCTGGGAACCTCCATATGCCGCGGGAGCGTTCCTAGAAAAGGCAAAAAGACCAAAAAAAAAAAAAAAAAAAAAGCAAACTTAAAATTGCAAGTTTCAATCCTTTAAAATGTGCTCAAAAGAAAATTCAATGTTCTTTGAAATAAAACAGGCCTAAAATAATCCTGTGCGACTCTTATCAGTAGATTAAATAGGAGTTTTCTTTCAGTCAATACTGCATGTATAGATTATTTAGATACTTAAGTCAAAGTGTGATGAGAAGCATTGAGCATGAAGTATCATTTTTTACCCTAGAAATGAGGACTCTCAGATGTCAACTGTTCAGTTCCTTTCTTGGCCTTGAAGCCGTGCCATATAAGAGATGATTTGTTGGAAGACAGCTCAGCTTGAAAAGACTGTCAGTCGATCATTTATTATTGGACAAATACTTGATATTAACTATATACCACTCATATTGGGAGAAGAATATTTCCCCCAAAGAATACAACCATAGCCTATTCTTTCATTTAAAAAAGTTGGACTCAGCTCAAAATAAAGATTCTCTTTTTACTCCCAAAATGGGTCAGGTTCTCACAGTGGAAATAATGTGAAAGAGTGGGAACCAGGTCACTAGCGATGTGTCATAAGCATCTAGAAACTTGTTAATGTACATGCCCAGTTCTCATGTCCACAAGTTCTGCTTCCAAAAGCCCAATGGTGGAGTCTATAAATCTTCATTTTTAACAAACTTTTGTAGCAAAACTAATTTGAAGAACTAAACTAAAATCTTTGTAAGATACAGGCATGTCTTCTATGTCTTTCTGTTCTCAAGGCCAACCTGTGCCTGAGACATGTCAGGATCTCATAAATATTTACTGAATGTCTGAATGAAGAAGTGAATGGCATCAATTGTGTCAATGAAATAGAACTGACTTCTGGCCATAGGAATTATGTGGAATCGGCTGATCTTTCACTATGTTTTGTGTGTGTGTGTGTGTGTGTGTGTGTGTGTGTGTGTGTGTGTGTGTCTTTTTAGGGCCATACCCATGGTATAGGGAAGTTCCCAGGTGAGAGGTTGAATCAGAGCTGCAGCTGGAGCCTACACCACAGCCACAGCAACACCATATCCAAGCCATATCCACAAATTTCGCTGTAGCTTGCCACAACACTGGATCCTTTACTCCTGAGCGAGGCCAGGGATCGAACCTGAATCCTCATGAATACTAGTCTTTAGCTCCTGAGCCACAACAAAAACTCCTCGCTATGTTAATAAAGTGAATTAGCTTAAAAGTACAAATGTATTCAAAGTATTCTTTGATTACTAAGATTTCAAAAGTCAAGATTTAATCTACTATCTGAAAATAAATATGAAAGAAGCGTTTATATTCTTTTTTAAATTTAATTTTTTTTTCATCTTTTTAGGGCTGCAACCACGGCATATGGAGGATTCCAGGCTAGGGGTTTAATCAGAGCTGTAGCCACCAGCCTACGCCAGAGCCACAGCAACTTGGGATCTGAACCGCGTCTGCGACCTACACCACAGTTCACGGCAACAGCAGATCCTTAACCCACTGAGCAAGGCCAGGGATCAAACCCATGTCCTCATGGATACTAGTCAGGTTCATTGACTGCTGAGCCATGATGAGAACTCCTAATTTTAATTTTTTATTTTTAAAATTTACATACATTAAATTGATTTTTTAAATTTTATCAGAGTACAGTTGACTTATAATGCCTTTATATTCTTAATAATGCGGAACTAGTTTATATTTTTGTTCACCAAGAACCAAACCAGGTCAAAACTTTTTAAAATCTCTATTTAAGGGTAACTTATATTCAGTAAATCACATGTGTCCTAAATGTGCCCTCAGTGAATTTTCACACACCTATACATGCACATAATCACAACCCAGATCAGAACATACCCTATGTCCCTCCCAGTTCACATCCTCTCACAAAGGTGACCACTATCCCATCAGGAGATTTAAGTAAAACTAAAAATAAGTGGAATGTTGTCAGTAAAAGAAAGCTCCATTTAAAATTCTAGATGTGGGAGTTCCCGTTGTAGCTCAGCAGGTAACAAACAGGACTAGTATCCATGAGGATTCAGGTTCAATCCCTCCCTTCACTTAATGGGTCAGAGATCCAGCATTGCCATGAGCTGTGGTGTAGGCTGGCAGCTACAGCTCCACTTCAACCCCTAGCCTGGGAACCTCCGTATGCCGTAGGTGCAGCCCTAAAAAGACAAAAAAAAAGAAAAAGTTGAATTGTGTTCCAAATATAATAGGAAGCCATTGTTTTAAAATCTATGGAGAGTTGTGACCAATGACTGGCTGAAGGAATCCACTAAACAAAAAAAGATCAACACTATGTTATGATGCGAAGTAAGAATCTTTTTCACAGGGTCTCATCTTGCTCAGCTGAGGGGGAAAATATCACTCTAATTATGTTTAAGTTAAATGTTGGGGATATTTGATATAAATCCTTGCATGATCGAGCCTGAGCTGGGTTCTGCAGCCCCCCTCTCCTTTTCTGTTGCCTCCTCTCATTTTCTCAAAAATGGTTGCTTTCGAGTCCTGGGACATGTCTGGCCTTCATATATGTTGTTCACTGTTTGAAATACTTCTCACTCTTCATCTCGGCCAATTTCTTATTTTCTTATATGTCTGTTTAATTACTAATTATTTAATAAATTTATTGGAGTATACGTTACTTACAATGTTGTATTGGTTTCAGGTGTACAGCAAAGTGAATCAGCCATACATATACATATATATCCATTCTTTTTCAGATTCTTTCCCCATATAGGCTATCACAGGGTATTGAATAGTTTTCCCCAAACTATATAGTAATTATTAATTCTACGAAAATTCCCTTCTGGTAACTCATCCAAAGAAGGCTTCCATTGTCCTCTTCTCTTATAATTGTCTTTCTTAGCACTTATCATAATTTGTCATTTTATATTTTATTCATTCATTCCTATCTCCCCCTCCAGATTGTAAACTTGATACAAATGGGACAATACCTATTTTATTCGCCACAGTGTCACAGTACCTAGCAGGGTCTGGCATAGAGAAATCAATAAATGTGTGTTGAGTGAGCAAAAGAATGATTCAAGATGAAAGCAAAGTAAGTAGCTGCGGCTAAGGCAGGGCAGAGTGCATAAAAAGCCTACCCATTGGCCCTTAGGGAGGTTTATGGAACATCTTCAAGGAAATGCAGGGCAAATCAAAAACAATGTTACAGCCTTGCTCTTGGCAAACAGGACAGCCCTAAAAAACAGTAATATGAAGCTATTTATTGGAGACTTGAGTGACACATTTTGTAATAAAACAAAGCATTCCTTAGTCTGCTCTATTTTTTTTTCTTTCTGTCTTTTTAGGGCTGTACCCGAGGCATATGGAGGTTCCAAGGCTAGGGGTCTAATCGGAGCTGTAGCTGCTGCCCTACACCAGAGCCACAGCAACACCAGATGTGAGCCGCGTCTGCGACCTACACCACAGCTCATGGCAATGCCAGATCCTTGACCCGCTGAGCAAGGCCAGGGATCGAACCCAAAACCTCATGGTTTCTAGTCAGATTCGTTTCCACTGCACCATGACAGGAACTCCCTTAGTCTGTTTTATATATTACAACACACCTTCATACCTGGAGGTTTCCTGAAGGAACTAGGAAAATCACTTACAACACTTTGCTGAATAAATGACTCCCGAACAACTTAGATTAGCTAGTTCTTTTTTCTTTAAAAAAACAATAATAACTTGAGAGTTACCTGGTGGCTCAGTGGGTTAAGGATTAGGCATTGTCACTACTGTGGCTCAGGTCACTGCTGTGGTGCAGATTCAATACCTGGATGGGGAACTTTTGCATTTGGTCAAAAAGAGAGACAGAGAGAACTTGACATTAGATATCAGAGCTTGGAAGTAGCTGCAGGATTTTTCAAATAAAAGTTCTAGTGTGTCTCTTCTTTCCAGTGTGAAAGGATAAATCATTTTCAGGGAAAGCTGACATCAGATTAAGATAAATTGTGTCCTCTCTTTTAAAAGCCTATATAACAGTCAAACTCTCTAAATCCCAAGATAGCAATAGTTCCCTCCATGTGTTTAAACTAGCAACTCTCGAGTTCCCGTTGTGGCTCAGTGATAACAAATCCAACTAGTATCCATGAGGATGCAGGTTCAATCCCTGGCCTCGCTCAGTTGGTCAGGGATCTGAAGTTGCCGTGAGCTGTGGTGTAGGTCGCAGATGTGGCTCAGATCCCAAGTTGTTGTGGCTGTGGTATAGGTTGGTAGTGAGAGCTCCGATTCGACCCCTAGCCTGAGAACTTCCATATGCCCCGGGTGCGACCCAAAAAGCAAAAAACAAAAAACTGGCAACTCTTGGTCCCTTCCCTTGCTTTTTTAGTTTCTATTTTATTTTGAGAGACTTAAAACAATTAAGATAAATGAAGATTTACTAACCCATTTTACACATTACTGTAAATAAAACCTATGCCAAAATTTCAACTCAATTATATGAGTAACAGAAATAACTTCTCTCTGCTGAAGACTAATACTTTGATATTTGTGCCACAGAGGGGGAGCAGGAGGGATTAACCTTAAATAAAATGAATTCAGAACTGGATTCAAGATTTATAAAGTCTGGAGTTCCTTTCGTGGCTCAGCAGTAAAAAACCCCACTACTATCCATGAGGACATGGGTTCAATCCCTGGCCTCACTCAGTGGGTTAAGGATCCAGCATTGCCATGAGCTGTGGTGAAGGTCGCAGATGTGGCTCAGATCTGGCATTGCTATGGCTGTGGCTTAGACTGGCAGCTACAGCTCCAATTTGACCCCTTGCCTGGGAACTTCCATATGCCACAGGTGTGGCCCTAAAAAGACAGGAAAGAAACAGAAAAAAGATTTACAAAATCTAAGAAAAAGTTTCTTAAATATGTGTCTCTTCAAATGCTATTTTAAGTTGTGTGGAAAATGTAATTCAGTTCGAACTGATTAGAGTTTATACCAACTGAATAACTGTATGTTAGTTACCAGGAAATATAACTTTTTTACCAGAAAATATTTCAAACCAATGAAACAAAACTTCAAATAATTTGTATGGAAAAATAAAATAAAATAAAAGTAGCCCCTGGCATTTAGAGATCAGCTCGGTGCTGTAACTGTCTCAGAGGGTTTTCTGAACCAGACAGGTAATCCCTTTCCAAACCTGTTCTATTTCTGTTCTGCAGTGAGCCTAGCAGTTTTGGATTTGTTGAGTGAAGCAATTTAGGAATTGCTTCCTGCGGATGGAGATGCATGTTATGGTGAATCATTGGAGCTTTAAAAATAACAGACTGCAAGGAAGGGGGTTTAAAATGATCCCCCCCGAATAGCAAAATCTCACCGAGCCAATTGGATGGAGTAATTGCAGGGAAAGAGACTAATCGAAACTATTGAAACAGCAGGGAAGTTGACTATTCTTTTTTTATCCATTTAATGTAAAAGAAAATTGTCACATCTAATAGAGTGTCCCCAAAAAAGTGTTAACTAGGTATCAATGCCTTTTAAAACTGTCCTTCACCATCCGTAAGGTCACTGAACTGAAAAGCTTGCCTCCAGCCGAAATACCTTTTGATGAAGGCTGGCCATTGTACACGGTTTTCAAAGAAATGGTCCATTTTAATGTCATGTCAAGCAATTCCAAGAAGAGATTTACTCTTTTCCAGGGCAAAGAACTTGAAAACTTAAACTTTTAATTGAAAAAGCCTGAAGCCACTTTCAACCTCTTGTATTTAAAACTCAAATTATCCTTTTCAGGATTAAAGGGAAAAAAGAAAAGAAGCACACTTATATCAAAGGTAGCAAAGCAGTGTTTTACTACCAGTAGTTTGGGTTTGTTTTTTGGTTTTTTGGTTTTTTGGTTTTTTTTTTTTTTTTTCAGGAAAGCTGTTTTCAGTTCTCTGAGCTTTGTGTCTCAGTTTTATCAACTTAACACAAAGCAGTACTCTAAGATCATGCCCTGCGTAAATTTGAACCCTAATAGAATGAGTTTCCAGATAGTGCAGCAGTGTAAAGTTAAATCATAGCCCTTCTACTTCAGAATTAGTTTAAGGTGGGAACTCTTTATACTGAATCCGTACATTCGGTATAACAAGGGGAAGACATGAAGCCAGAGGACAACCGTGTCCCCAGTTTGCTTGACATCCCATCAGCTTGGCACCTGTCCCAGGCAGTTCACTTAATAATGAATTATCATCACCATCACCATCTCCATGAACCTTTGTGGGAAAAGGAGCTGGGGTGCTTTCTATTCCACCAGCTCTCTCCCATGGGGGTCACTTTCACCCTCCCACCTGTCCCCAAGAAGCTAACTAAATTGTCCTCAGGAAAAACAGCTATTTCATGTATGGTAACTGTATTTATACAAAAAGGAATGTGTATTCATTTAAGCTTAAAAAGAAATTTTCCATGCCATGTTCCCCACACATGGGTGTATTTCCATGCAGTGATAACAAAACTATGACGGACAAATACTTTTAGTGCAGCCTTTATTTTGCTGATATGGTAAGTACTTGATCCAGCATTTTAAATTCTTTTGGTATTTGAGTCAAAGTTTATTTTCCTCTAGCTTCCCCTCCCTCAACACCAACTAGCATTGTAACCTGTAAGTTCTCTTAATTTTAATCAGAGCCAAATTATTTTTTACATTCATCTAGCTTATCTTTATTTTTTATTGACATACAGTTGATTTACAATGTTGTGTTAGTTTCAGGTGTAGAGCAAAGTGATTCAGATATATATGTGTGTATGTTGTTTTTAGATTTTTCCTGTATAGGTTATTACAAACTGTTGAATATAGTTCCCTGTGTCAAACAGTAGGTCCTTGCTGTTTATATCATATAGCTTATTTTGACTACCTTACATATTGACTAGGATATCCATAGATACCTCAATTAATATGTGTATAAAAAATGAGCTCATTATATATTCCCTCAACATTCCAAATATATATATATTTCAGTTCTAAGAGTGACATCAAAATATATATATATGTGTGTACACACACACATTTGGGACAGTTTCAAGAGGCAGATGCAAATTGCAGTTTAAGAGCAAGCCTGTATGAGGCAAGAACTCCTAAAATTCTTGCTTTTTCTCAACTCCAAATTAGAACATAAAGGCATTCCTATTGTGGCTCAGCAGGTTAAGGACCCAGCATTGTCTCTGTGAGGATGCAGGTTTGATCCTGGCCTCAGTGGGTCACGGATCTGTGTTGCCAAAAGCTGCAGTATAGGTCACAGATGCGGCTCAGATCCGGTATTGCTGTGGCCGTGGTATAGGCCAGCAAATGTTGCTCCAATTCGACCCCTAGCCCAGGAATTTCCATATGCTGCAGGTGCGGCCCTAAAAGGAAAATTACAACATATAAAGACTTGAAGAAAAGAGTACCTGGAATAAGTGAGAAATTGCAAAAAAAATTTTACATTTTTGTTGAAAATTCAACAATGTAGCAATGCTCATAAAACATGTTTTAGTGCTCCTAAATGTATATCTTTCTAGAAAGTTTTTTTTTTAGTATTCATTATGTTTGTGAGGAATAAATTTCCCTCCACAGCAATTCTGTAAATAGTTCTTAACATTAGAAAAGTAAAACATGGACCTAGCAGGCCACATTTCCACCTTCCTGACCACAGCTGAACTCACATTGGAAACAGTTGAGTAGAAACTATGTGTGTGAACATTACTGAGATCACGGGAATGAGTGAAATCACCTTTTGTTGGCTTGAATATTTCAGGAGAATTTTTTGTTCCTATTTAGAAGGAGTTAAAATCACATTTTAAAAGCTTATACCAACTCTCCTAGCCTTAAATAGCCTCCAAAGAGGCACTTTATCTTTATAGGAAATTATCTGAGAACTCCAGAGTTTCATAAGCACTGAGCTTACTGATTCCATTACATTAAATCCTGCCCCCAAATGCCCTTACAGTGCAGGGGACTGGAAACTGGCTAATTTTGTAATGAGCACAGAGTAAGAAAACTACTTTGAAATTGTTTCTTGGGCACAAAGTCTAATCTCAAGACTCTGAGACATTTTTTAATTGAGGGAGGTAAATTTAGACATTGAAGTGATGCATTCATTCAACAATATTAACACACCATTTTATTTTCTCACCCACCAGTATCCTCCTGCTCATGCTTCTTTCCCAGCCCACTTCTTTTACTAGATACCATTCTATAGCTGGTGTGCCATCGTGAACTGATTTAGGCTCCATTAATTGTATGTTTACCCATGCCCCCTCTTTTCCCTACAATATATTGAGCAGCTAATCAGTGCTAAATACTATGCTAGGCACATCTTCCAATGTGCCTCACTTAATTTATTTAGATGATGGCCACTTTTACCTATGTTAGCTCCCAGTCTGGGGCTTGATATTTTCTGAGGCTCTTCTTTTGAGAGCAAAGCTTGAACTCCATTTAATAATGACTAGTGAGTCACAAAGCAAAAGAATTGGAGATGACATCTTGTGGGGAAGGAATTTCTGCTTTTTTTTCTTTTTTTTGGCCGCACCTGTGACAGAAGTTCCTGGGTCAGAGATCGCACTGTGGCATAGTAACCTGAGCCACAGCAATTATAATGTCAGATCCTTAACCTGCTGAGCCCCCAGGGAATTCCCTGCTCATCTTTCTTTACCAGTGAAGACCTTTGGTAAAGTGAACCATGGTTTTAGGAGAGAGAAGGAGGGAAAGAGAGAGAAATTACAACACAAATTCAATTCTTCACAAAATAGCCATGAGATAAAATTGGACAGATCCTAGAGTAGGAAGAAACAAAAGATATTTTTATATCACTTGTGAATTACTCCCGTTTTATTTTTTTACTATTATTCAATGAATTTATCACATCTATAGTTGTATGAAGATCATCACAATCCAATTTCACAGGATTTTCATCCCACAACCCAAGCACATCCCCTCACCGCCCAAACAGTCTCCTTTGGAAACCATAAGTTATTCAATGTCTGTGAGTCAGCATCTGTTCTGCAAAGAAGTTCAGTCTGTCCTTTTTTCAGATTCCACAGGTCAGTGAAAGCATTTGATGTTGGTGTCTCACTGTATGGCTGACTTCACTTAGCATGATAATTTCTAGGTCCATCCATGTTGCTAAAAATGCCGGTATTTCGTTCTTTTTGATGGCTGAAAAAGATTTTTCTTTTTCATTGTGTATATGTAACACCTCTTCTGGATCCACTCCTCTGTCGATGGACATTTAGGTCGTTTCCATGTCTTGGCTATTGCAAATAGTGCTGCAATGAACATCGGAGTACACGTGCCTTTGCGAGTCGTGGTTTTCTCTGGATAGATGCCCAGGAATGGGATTGCTGGATCAAATGGTAGTTCTATGTTTCGTTTTCTGAGGAATCTATCTATATACTGCTTTCCACAGTGGTTGCACCAATCTACAATCCAACCAACAGTGTACTAGGGTTCCTTTTCCTGCACACCCTCTCCAGCACTTATTGTTTGTAGACTTTTGGATGATGGCCATTCTGGCTGGTGTCAGGTGGTACCTCATCGTGGTTTTGATGTGCACCTCTCTAAGAATGAATGACATTGAACGTCTTTTCATATGTTTTTTGGCCATCTGTATGTCTTCTTTGGAGAACTGTCTGTTTAGATCTTCTGCCCATTTTTGGATGGGGTTGTTTGTTTTTTTGGTATGGAGCTGCAGAAGGTGTTTATCAATTTTGGAGATGAATCCCTTGCCAGTCTATTCACTTGCAAAGATTTTCTCCCATTCTGTGGGTTGTCTTTTCATTTTGTTTGGGGTTTCCTTTGCTGTGCAGAAACTTTGAAGTTTGATTAAGTCCCATTTGTTTATTTTTGTTTTTACTCTCATGACTCTAAGAGGTGGATCTGAGAAGATGTTGCTGTCGTTTCTGTCAGAGAATGTTTGGCCTATGTTTTCCTCTAGAAGTTGGATAGTGTCTGGTCTTCTATCTAGGTCTTTAATCCATCTGGAGTTTATTTTTGTGTATGGTGTTAGGGAGTGTTCTCATTTCATTCTTTTCCATGTGGCTGTCCAGTTTTCTCAGCACCACTCATTGAACAAGCTGTCCTTTCTCCATTGTGTATTCTTGCCTCCTTTGTCATAGATGAGTTGGCTGTAGGTGTGTGGGTTTAATTCTGGGCTTTCTATCCTGTTCCACTGACCTATAGTTCTGTCTTTGTGCCAGTACCATACAGTTTTGATGACTGTAGCTTTGTCATATAGTCTGAAGGCCAGGAGCCTTATTCCTCCAGCTCCATTTTTCTTTTCCAGGATGACTTTGGCTATTCTGGGTCTTTTGTGCATCCAAACAAACTTTAAAATATTTTGTTCGAGTTCTGTGAAAAACGTCCTCGGTGATTTGATAGGGATTGCATTGAATCTGTAGATTGCCTTAGGTAGTATAGTCCTTTTGATAATATTAACTCTTCCAGTCCACGAGCATGGTATGTCCTTCCATCTATTTGTGTCATCTTTGATTTCTTTCATCAGGGTCTTATAGTTTTCAGAGTACAGGTCTTTTGTTTCTTTAGGTAGGTTCACACCTAGGTATTTTACTCTTTTGGATGCAATGGTAAATGGGATTGCTTCCCTAATTTCTTTTTCTGCACTTTCATTGTTAGTGTATAGAAATGCCATCGATTTCTGTGTATTAGTTTTGTTATCCTGAGACTTTGCCAAATTCGTGGATGAGCTCTAACAGTTTTCTGGTAGAGTCTTTAGGATTCTCTAGGTGTAGTATCATATCATCTGCAAATAGTGATAGTTTTACTTCATCCTTTCCAATCTGGATTCCTTTTATTCTTTTACTTCTCTGATTGCTGTGGCTAGGACTTCCAAAACTATGTTGAAGAGTAGTGGCAAGAGTGGACATCCTTGTCTTGTTCCTGATCTCAGCGGGAATTCTTTCAGCTTTTCACCATTGAGAATGATGTTAGGTGTGGGTTTTTCATATATAGCCTTTACGATGTTGAAGTAGGTTCCCTCTCTGCCCACTTTCTGAAGGGTTTTTATCAGAAATGGGTGTTGGATTTTGTCAAAGGCATTTTCTGTGTCTATTGAGAGGATCATATGGTTTTTATTCTTCAGTTTGTTAATGTGGTATATCACACTGATGGATTTGTGGATATTGAAGAACCCATGCATCCCTGGGATAAATCCCACTTGATCATGATGTACAATCCTTTTAATGGATTGTTGGATGCAGTTTGCTAGTATTTTGCGGAGGATTTTTGCATCAATGTTCATCAGTGAAATTGGCCTGTAGTTGTCTTTTTTTGTGGCATCTTTGTCTCGTTTTGGTATCAGGGTGATGGTGGCCTCATAGAATGAGTTTGGGAATATCCCTTCCTCTGCAATTTTTTGAAATAGTTTCTGAAGGAGAGGTGTTAGCTCTTCTCTAAATGTTTGATAGAATTCTCCCGTGAAGCCATCTGGTCCTGGACTTTTGTTTGTTGGAAGTTTTTTAATCCCAGTTTCAATTTCAGTTCTTGTGATTGGTCCATTCATCTTTTCTCTTTCATCTTGGTTTAGTCTTGGAAGATTGTACTTTTCTAAGAATTTGTCCATTTCTTCTAGGTTTTCCATTTTGTTGGCATAGAGTTGTATATAGTAGTCTCTTATGATCCTTTGTATTTCTGTGATGTCCGTTGTTACGTCTCCTTTTTCATTTCTACTTTTATTGATTTGAGTCCTCTCTCTTTTTTGCTTGATAAGTCTGGCTAAGGGTTTATCAATGATGTTGATCTCTTTGAAGAACCAGCTTTTCGTTTCATTGATCTTTTCTATGGTTTTCTTTGTTTCTCGTTCATTGATTTCTTCTCTGATCTTTATGATTTCGTTCCTTCTACTAATTTTAGGTCTTGTCTGTTCTTCTCTCTTGAGCTGCTTTAGATGTAAAGTTAGCTTGTTTATTTGAGCTTTTTCTTGTTTCCTGAGGTGGGCTTCTATTGCTATAAACTTTCCTCTTACAATGGCTTTTGCTGCATCCCTTGGGTTTTGGAGTGTCGTATCTTTGTTGTCATTTGCTGCTAGGTATTTTTTAATTTCCTCTTTGATTTCTTCAGTGATCCATTGGTTGTTTAGTAGCATGTTGTTTAGTCTCCACGTGTTTGTGTTTTTTTGCATTTTTTTTCTTGTTGTTGATTTCCAGTCATTTTCCACCATAGCATTGTGGTTGGAAAAAATGCTTGATATGATTTCAATTTTCTTAAAGTTACCAATGTATGATTTGTAGCCCAGGATGTGATCAATCTTAGAGGATGTTCCATGTGCACTTGAGAAGAATGTGTATTCTGTTGCTTTTGGATGAAATGTCCTATCAATATCTATCAAGTCCATCTGGTTTAATGCTTCACTCAGGGCCTATGTTTCCTTATTGATTTTCTGTCTGGATGATCTGTCCATGGCTGTAAGTGGGGTGTTAAAGTCCCCCACTATGATTGTGTTATTGTTGATTTGTCCTTTTAAGGTTGTTAGCAGTTGCCTTATATATTGTGGTGAACCTATGTTGGGTGTGTAGATATTTAAAATTGTTAAAACTTCTTCTTGGATTGATCCTTTGATCATTTTGTAGTGACCTTCCTTGTCCCTTAAAATATTCTTCATTTTAAAGTCTATTTTGTCTGTTATGAGTATTGCTTCTCCAGCTTTATTTTGAGCCCCATTTGCATGGAATATTTCCTTCCACCCTCTCACTTTCAATTTGTCTGTGTCCCTAGAAGTGAAGTGGGTCTCTTGAAGACAGCATATTATATGGGTCTTGTTTTTGTATCCATTCTGCAGTCTGTGTCTTTTGGCTGGGGCGTTTAGTCCATTAACATTTAAGGTAATTATTGATATGTATGTTCTTATTGCCATTTTATTAATTGCTTTGGATTTGTTTTTGTTGCTCTTTTTTCTTCCCTTCTTCTCTTGTTCTCACCTCTTCTGGTTTGATGACTATCTTTAGTGTTGTATTTGAGTTGATTTTTCTTTGTTTGTGTATCAGTTGCAGCTATTCTGAAGTTTTGATATAAGGGTCTGTATGTATATGAGATTGTTTTAAGTTGTTCTCTTAATTTCAGGTTCATCTCCAGTGTCCTACATTTGCACCCACCTCTCCTCGTGATTTCTGATTTTGGTGGCATAATTGTGCATGGATGATGTTGTATCTCTACTGTAGATATACCTTTACTGGTGAGCCTTGTCATTTGTATGATTTTTGTTTCCCGTTGCTGTCTTTTCTTTTCTGCCTAGAGACGTTCCTTTAGTATTTGCTGTAAGGCTGGTTTAGTGTGGCTGAATTCTTAGCTTTTGCTTATCTCTGAAGCGTTTGATTTCTCCTTCAAATCTGAATGAGAGCCTTGCTGGGTAGAGTAATCTTGGTTGGAGGTTTTTTCCTTTCATCACATTAAGTATATCATGCCACTCCCTTCTGGACTGCAGAATTTCTGCTGAAAAATCTGCCAATAACCTTATTGGGGTTCCCTTGTATGTTATTTGTTTCTTTTCCCTAGCTGCTTTCAAGATTTTCTCTTTGTCTTTAATTTTGGTCAGTTTGATTAATATGTGTCTCGGTGTATTCCTCCTTGGGTTTATTTTATATGGTACTCATTGTGCTTCTTGGATTTGAGTGAGTGGTTCCTTTGCCATGTTAGGGAAGTTTTTGGCTATTATCTCTTGGAATATTTTTTTCTGTCCCCTTCTCTCTCTCTTCTCCTTCTGGCACCCCTGTAATATGGATGTTGGTGGCGTTTAACATTGTCCCAGAGTTCTCTGAGACTCTCTTCATTTGTTTTCAGTCTTTTTTCTCTTTTCTGTTCTGCATCTGTAATTTCTACTAATCTGTCCTCCACCTCTCTTGTTCGTTCTTCTGCCTCCTGTATTCTGCTGTTAGCTGCTTCTAGTGAATTTTTTATTTCAGTTATTGTATTTTGCATCTCTTCTTGTTTAAGTTTTATATCTTGTATCTCTTTGGTCAGTGTTTCCTGTAAGTTATCCATCTTTGCCTCCAGTTTATTTCCAATGTCTTGCATCATCTTCAGCATCAACAGTCTTAAAGTCTTTTTCCTGGAGGCTGAGAATCTCCTCATCACTTAGCTGATTTTCTGGGGTTTTTTTCTTTCTCCCTTATCTGAGTTATAGCTCTCTGTCTTCATTTTTATAGGTTTTTGTTGTGATGACCTTTTTACAGATAATAGAGTTGTAGCCTCTCTTACTTTTGGTGGCTGGCCTCCTTGTGGCTGCAGTCAGTATGGGGGCTTGCTGTAGGCTTCCTGATGGGAGAGGCTGATGCCGGCCCACTGGTAGGTGGAACTGATTCTAATCCCTCTGGTGGGTGGAGCCTAGTCTCTGGCTGGGATTAGAGGCAGCTGTGTGTCTGAGGGGTCTTTAGGAAGCCTGTTTCCTGAGGGGCAGGGCTGTGAGCCCACCTGGATTGTTGTTTGCCCTGGGGCTTCTCAGCTGACTGACAGGTGGGGCCAGATTTTCCCAAAATGGCCACCTCCAGAGAAAGGCACAGCTGCTGAATATTCCTGAGAGCTTTGCTTTCAATGTCTGTCCCTCACAACAAGCCACATTCACTCCTGTTTTCCCAGGATGCCCTCCAAGAGCTGCAGTCAGATTTGACCCAGATTCTATGGAGACTTTGCTTTGCCCTGGGACCCAGTGCATTTGAAAGTCCGTGTGGGCCTTTTAAGAATGGGGTCTCCGTATCCCCCAGGCCCGTGGAGCTCCTGCGCACAAGCTCCACTGGCCTTCCATGCCAGATGCTCCAGGGGCTCTTTCTCCCAAGGCCAGATCCCCACACGTGGGAGTTTGATGTGAGGCTCAGAACTCTCACTCCTGTAGGTGAGCCTCTGTGAACTAGCTAGTTTCCAGTCTGTGGGACTTCCCACCCAGGAGGTATGGGGTTTTTTATATCAAGTAATCGCCCATCCTACCTCTTGATGTGACCTCCTCTTTGTCTTCTGGAGTAGGGTATCTTTTTTTAAGGTTTCCAGTCCATTTGGTTGAAAATTGCTCAGCCTTTAGTTGTGAATTTTGTTGGTTTTAGGAGAGAAGTTGAGCTCCAGTCCTTCTATTCCGCCATCTTAATCCCATCCAGGAAACACAATATTCTAATTATTCCCTTTTTACGTATTTGTATATTTTCTTCACATATGACCCTGTAACTTTTATTATTGCTTTTATCCTTTTCCATCTTCTTTGTTTCTGCCTTTAGTAAATTTTTTCCATATAAAGAGAAAAGCTCCTGAAGCAGAAGGACATTTTCCTGAGCTCTCTGTCCATGAGTAGATTACATGAACAATGTTTATGTTCTAGGCCACCTTAACATAATTTTGATTTTGCATTTCCTGATTTTCATGTTTGGCTACTTTTAAAATGCAAAAGTTGAAAATGAAAAATGCCCCAAAATGTCCAATATGAGGAGTTCTCACTGTGGTACAGTGGGTTAAGAATCCCACTGCAGCAGCTCAGGTCAGTTCAGAGGTATGGGTTTTATCCCCAGCCTGGCACAGTGGGTTAAAGGATCTGGTGTTGCCACAGCTGTGGCATAGTGACTGCGGCTTGGGTTCAGTCCCTGGCCTGGCAACTTCCATATGCCGAAGGTGTTGTCATTAAAAAAAAAAAAAAAAAAAAAAAAAAAGTGTTCAATATGATGGCGTACCTTGTTGCAAGAAGTCCCATCCTTTTAGGCAGCTCTGACTTCAATAGAGACAAAAACAACTCTATGTGTAGTGCTGGAGCAGTAGGTCTCCACCCACACCCAGCTGAAAACTTGTTTGAAAGGAGTTCAAAAGTGGGAAGGAATTCTGGGGGTGGAGAGACTGCTCTGGAGTTGATATTGTGGAATTCATGAAAGCAGAATGCAAGTCCCTGTGAAACCACAGCTACTCAGGATCTCATTTGCATTCTTCCCTAAGCATGTGCCCTGGTGCTCTAAACAGAAGAGCCTATACACAGAAATGGGTTATTTCTGCCAATAGTCATTTTATTTTTTAAAAGTGTCTGGAGACATTATTCATAAGGATTCATCCCTGCATACTTTATTTCTGAGAATCTCCCTCTCTTGAGGCTGCAGGGGGTCAGCTTTGAAATCCACTAATGATCCAGGAGATACAAAGAGTGCAGAAGGAGTTATTTATTTTTTAAGTCAATACATGCAGGAGTCCTTTTAGTTCTAGGAGGTTTTTGGGCAGCTGGCTGTGCCATGTAAATAGGGAGCATCCTTTTCAAGCCAGCATCTTTGATTTTTTGGTCAGCTAAGTTTTCTAAAGATAATTTTTTATTTATGGCTGCACCCGAGTCATATGGAAGTTCTCAGGCCCGGGATGCAATCCAAACCACAGCTGAGACCTACTGCAGCTTCGGCAACACCAGGTCCTCTAACCCACTGTGCTGGGCTGAGGAATGAACCCATGCCTCCACAGTGACCCAAGCCAGTGCAGTCAGATTCTTAACCCCCTGTGCCACAACAGGAACTCCTAAAGATAATGTTTAATAACCAATAGAAACTTAGGACAGTCATTTGGTATGCTGACTCTATTGTGACTTGTAACTGAATAAGTTACAGTGCAAAATATACAAATGTCTGTATACACTTAGGTGAGATTTTTTAAAAATAAGCTTTAAAATGAGTGAATTTTTTCCTACTTCATGTTGTTGTCAAGTGTTATGTACATGCAATAGACTCTATATGGTGCTAGTAAAATTTTAAAAAGCCTTATTTTGTACTTTGATGGATAAATATCATGTTTTCAGAAGTAGGTTAGTCAAAAGTCAAAACGTTATAAATGTAGGAGCTGCAACCTTTCAAACACCTTCCTGTTTGCCCAACTACTTGCAACAAATCAGGGTAGAGATGGCTCAGTGGAGAACAGGTGGTCCCGCAAAGCAGCCTGAAGGCCAGAGGTGGGTGAAGGGGGAGTCACCAGGGAGTTCCCTCAACTGTGGTGTATGGTTGAACAAAACGTTGGAAAAATAAATATGCATTCGTTTGGTTAAAAAACTATAAAGTCAAAGTGTTGCCCCAAAAGAGGAAGAAAATTATAAAGTTCTTCCTGTGAAGAACACAGTAGTACCTAGCGCCCATCGAGCTTTTATTCAGGAGAGAAAATTAGTCTCAGGAGATCTGGCTTACGCTCGAAATAGGCTGTGCAAGTGGATCCCCCGATAACATTTTTTGAATGCAGAATCTTGGGCCTCACCCCAGATCTCCTAAAGCAGAATCTCAGAGGGCAAGGGGAGCCCGGGAATCTATGTTAAAATCCTCACAGGAGAGTCGTGGGTAATATTCTATAGTATAGGCCAGCTCGTAGAAGCCACTCACATTACGGAACTAAGACCTTAAAATCCTTACAACTGCCTAAATTCCCCTGTCACATACACAAGCTGTGTCCTTCAGAAGTTAGTTATACACTTACACTGTGTCTCCCAACAAGAGCAGAAGCAAGTCTTATTTATCCCATGGCATGTAGCTCTGTCAGAGACATCGATGCACAAAAAATTCTGGTTGACAACTGGCAATAAATATGATGTTCTGGGAGTTCCTGTCATGGTGCAGCAGAAATGAATCCGACTAGGAACCATGAGGTTGCGGGTTCGATCCCTGGTCTTGCTCAGTGGGCTAAGGATCTGGCATTGCCGTGAGCTGTGGTGTAGGTTGCAGACATGGCTCAGATCCCACGTTGCTGTGGCTGTGGTGTAGACTGGCAGCTGTAGCTCCAATTAGACCCCTAGCCTGAGAACTTCCATATGCCACGGGTGTGGCCCTAAAAAGACCAAAAAAAAAAAAAAAAAAACAAAGATGATGTTCTGGAGGACAGGTCAAAACTTCCCCGATATCTGAGTTCCTTCCCAAACCTACCTTCAAGTCATAAAACTGTTCTAACCTCCATAGACAAAGATTTGCAAACAGTTTTCTATATGGCTTACATATTTCCTGCGGATAATTCTCTCACAACCAATTGAACAGTGCCCAATAAATTCACAGGAATGTTATGGCATCTGAAGTAAACTGGGTGAGGGAGGGTAATATTATTTTAATCACTATTTCCAAAATTCAGCTGTTACATAAGGCTTTCGACCTCAAGGCACTTACTCTTCTGGTCAACATTGCCATTTGCTTCAGGCTGTAGAAAGGTGTCAAAGTGAGTTACATAACAGCAAAAGCAGCTGACTTGCCGGCTTCTGAAGAATCTGGGATTTAGTAACAGGATCTTTGGCAAGATCTGAATAGGAGAAACCTTTAGGTCTGTGTGTAATATAGCTGATAGCAAAGATCCATCTTAATAAAACTCTTAGTGAAAATATCTCTCATTCCAGGAGATCTCCTGGAACTTGGAAGTACAATTTCCAGTGAAGTGTATGGAGTTACTATCACTATTTTCAGGCAAGAAGGAACAGCATTAGCTCAACAGTCCTCAAAACTCTGCTTTGCTGCCCCAAAACAGACGAGTTTGTCCAGGGTGTTTTATAAACAGCTTAGTGACATTGAGCTTTTTTAAATTTATTATTTATTTATTCATGTATTTGTCTTTTGTCTTTTTAAGGCCACACACTCAGCATATGGAGGTTCCTAGGCAAGGGGTTGAATCAGAGCTGTGGCTGCCCGCCTACACCAGAGCCACAGCAATGCAGGATCTGATCCGCGTCTTTGACCTACACCACAGCTCATGACAACACTGGATCCTTAACCCACTGAGCAAGGCTAGGGATCAAACTTGCATCCTTATGGATGCTAATCAGATCCAATTCTGCTGAGCTGACGGGAACTCCCAACATTGATCTTTTTTTTTAAGTTTATCTTATTTTTATTAGAGTATAGTTGATTTACAGTCTTGTGTCAATTTCTACTGTACAGCATTGTGACCCAGTTGTACATACATATACATTCTTCTTCTCATACAAGCCTAAGAGATATCATCATATTTTAGCCCAAGAGACTGGATATCATTCTCTGTGCTATACAGTAGGACTTCATTGCTTATCCATTCTAAATGTAATAGTTTGATCTTTAATTTTTTCCCAGCTCTGAAAAATCCATGAGATTCTCTGTCTTCATGTGTAAAGTGCTATACAAGTTGCCATAAAAGTTAGAAAATGATTAAATTTCTGATTACTTACAGGATCACCTTATGTGTTGGCAAAATCTGAGGGCCTCAAAGCCTCACTCTGCCAAAGCTGGCTTTACCTGCTCTCTGATAATGTATCTTCTCCATAGCACTTCATCCCACTAACATAGAGAAATAATATAAAAACATAGACATTTTCAGAAAGGGAAACTTCTGATTTCAAAGTCAGGTTTTCATTAGTTATGAAAGAATTTGATACTTTCCTGTGAGCACATTTATTTTGGACTAAGGAGATTAAAAGATGTAAGGAAGGTATCAAGAGAACAAAAAGATGAGGACAAGAGAAAATTTTCACAGTGTGGGTAAGATTTACAGCCAGATTGAGAGGCTGAGTCAAGAAGATGAAAGATGCCAGCTTCCTAATTTTCAGGGTGGTCCTGACACATACTCTTAAGAGTTAACAGTCATAGGAGTTCCCACTGTGGCTCAGTGGTAAAGAGCCTTACTAGTATCCATGAGGACACGGGTTTGATCTTTGGTCTTGCTCAGTGGATTAAGGATCCGGCATTGCCGTGAGGTGTGGTGTAAGTTGCAGATTCGGCTCAGATCCTGTGTTGCTGTGACTGTGGTGTAGACCAGCAACTGTAGCTCCAGTTCTACCCCTAGCCTGGGAACTTCCATATGCCACAGGTGCGGCCCTAAATAGACCAAAAAAAAAAAAAAAAAAAAAAAAAGTTAACAGTCACATTTAGAAGAGGAGATGAAAGCAGGAAAAATAAAAACCTATATTCATATGGACCTATATATGTATGGCAAGCTGTGTGGTGGATCAAGGTAATAAAGAGAAAGGGAAAAAAAGGGATGGACGTCAATATTAAATGGAATTCATTTTACTGCAAGTGACAAAACCCCAACTTAAACTGCCTTAAAAACTAAAAGGGGGAGTTCCCATCATGGCTAAGCAGAAACTAATCTGACTAGCATACGTGAGGATGCAGGTTCAATCCCTGGCCTCACTCCGTGGGTTAAGGATCCAGCATTGCCACAAGCTGTATGTAGATCCCAAACACAGCTCGGATCCTGCGTTGCTGTGGCTGTGGTGTAGGCTGGCAGCTGCAGCTCTAATTTGACCTCTAGCCTGGAAACTTCCATATGTCCTGGGTGTGGCCCTAAAAAAAAGCCGGGGGGCGGGGGATGGAGCCAGGGAAGGCAGAAACCAGACTCAAGCCACTCTCCCCTCTGGAGAGCGTTTCCCCAACAGGCGAGAGGGGTATTCTTCCTGAGCTCTGCTTTCACAGGGGACTCTGGCCTAGACCCACCAAACACAGGTTTAAAGTGGAAAGCTGTGTAGTCGTTAGAGTTGCCCACTGTGCTTTCCCTTCTAGATTATCACAGGAGTGGCTCTTGGAGGACTTGTCCTCAGTGGAGGAAGCTTTACATTAGCTTGAAATTCTCCTCTGGGCCTTGAGCTGAAAATGGACTTTTCTCATAGACAGAAGCACTTTATTGAGGCAGCACCACGCCTATTTAATGAAGCCCTGAAAAGGCACCGCAGGTATGATAACACATGAGATAAATCAAAAATAAAAATAGATGGCTTAAAATAGAATGCATGACTTCAGGCAATGGAAAAAGCTGTTAATCTGCTTTCAATGTAAAGTACACAGCTACAAATACCTTAAAGTTTAAAAACAGAAAGAGAAGGGAGAAGAGAAAACTCCACTTCCTAGACCAGACACCACCATAACTGCACGTGTGTGTAAATGGTCAGTTGCTTGTTTTCTGACTGATTTTGTAATTGTTCTTCCATTCTCAGTGAGAGTGAAACTTGGTTTTGTGAGTGTCCAAGGCTGTACTCGGGCAAGCTGTGCCAGTTTGCAACTTGTGAAAACAACCCATGTGGAAATGGTGCCACCTGCGTTCCCAGATCTGGGACAGACATTGTCTGCCTCTGCCCATACGGAAGGACAGGGCTGCTCTGCACTGAAGGTAAGAGCTTTTCATTGTTAAGCAGAGGGCACAGGCAGAAGTGGGTGGAGAGGACAGGGAGTCACTCAGAGACACAAAGGACAGCACCTTACTTCACATATCCGTCAAAGTCTTTTCTCGGTTCTTTTCAAGTCAGTCAAGACAAGACCCATTAATGAGACAGATCACTGAGCAAGTATCTCTCATACCCACTGAGTAATTTCAAAGGAGGTAATACGTTTTCCCTGAGGGTGCATGACAGAAAATCTCCATATTATAAAACCTCAAGGGCATTCTAATGCTCCGAGAGTAGTAAGGAAAATCGGAACAATACATAAAATCAAATTCATTTTCATCACTTTGGCAAACTGAGGACATAATATGAACAAGCCTATCTATGTATTGTAGACAAGTTGTTTCTATTTCAAGATAACAAAACCCAAGACGCAATTATTATATACCAAGAAACTAAGTCAGAAATAAGAGCCATGTTCCTCTCCTTAGGAAAATCCAATATGTAGAAACCCTATGTTACAAAAATGTACAAGAAGCTATAATATAAAAGAAGCTATAATATAAAAGAAGCTATAATATAAAATTAAGAAGAGAAAATTGCCTAAGAATGTAATGTGGGCTTTGATATACAGAAATAAATATGTCTGCAAAAATATCTTCAGAACTAAAAGTATTTGGGATTAATATTTAATCAACTCAGGACCGGGCTAATTTCATCTTCATTTTCACCATAAAGATAAAAATACAAAATTTACCTCTTGGCACTAGTGACACTCATTACCAAATTTTAGACTACGTGGGCACAGGCTTTCTGTCCCAGGACATATACCAAATGACACAAGAAGATCCAGCCTATTCAGACCCATTGAAAAGCTGGGGCCCCACATCTAATTCTATAGGCATGAAAATTGAAACTAAAGCAAAGAAGAATCTGGGACTAAAAAGTATTGACTAAAAAGTTTTTGATATATACATCTTTGAAGGGAACTAAAACCACAGAATTAATGCATAGCTGGGAGGGGTAGTTCCACAGGCCTGGGTCCCCTATGCATGTGGCAGGGCCAGGACAGAAGTGAGCTTCATCACTATAACAAGCATTGTAGACCAATGGAGGTTTTTTTTTTTTTTCCTCTGTATTTTTAATTTTTATTTTTTGGCCAAGCCCACTGCATACAGAAGTTCCTGGGCCAGGGATCGAACCTACACAATAGCAGTGACAACACCAAATCCTTAACCCGCTGTACCACCAAGGAACTCCCAGACGGATAGAACTGAAGTCTTGTCCTTCCCTATAAAAGCCTTATGCTTCTTAGACATAATCATTCCATTTATATAAAAGCTATTGAAAAATGCAATTCATCACAATATTCTGAGAGAGAGATCAATTGCACCTCCTACTTGAAAATAAGACTGACCATATGAAATAAGAAATGAAGCTTTATAAGAATACCTTCTCAGTTATTTATAAATGCTTATTATATTCCCCTCTCTTCCTCTCATTAGAGTTTCAAAGACTCCAAGATTTAGGGATAGTTGTAACAGAAAAGATCAGTTTATTAGCCCCTTTGCCTCAGTGTAGGTAAAAAGAAATTCTTACATGCCTCATCCAGAGAAATGTCTCAAGATAATTAGCCTACCCATTAACATTTCCACAAATGTGCCAGATCCACTTGAGAATTCTGCCCTTAGAGAGCTTACCTTCTAACTGAGAAGATAAAAAGAAAATAGATAATGGCTCAGAGGAATTCACAGCGGAAACGAATCCGACTAGGAACCATGAGGTTGCGGGTTCGATCCCTGGCCTTGCTCAGTGGGCTAAGGATCTGGCGTTGCCCTGAGCTGTGGTGTAGGTTGCAGATGCAGCTTGGATCTGGCATTGCTATGGCTCTGGCATAGGCTGGCAGCAACAGCTCCAATTAGACCCCTTGCCTGGGATCCTCCATATGTCACGGGTGCGGCTCTAAAAAAGACAAAAAAAAAAAAAAAAAAAAAGAAATGGCTCAGGGTATAATGTAAATGTTATGAGAAGATTATGATGGAAACAAGGATGGAGAGAGTGGCTGGGGAGCCAGAGTAGCCATGCAGGACTGGAAAGACTGCAGAAGAGGGAGGTCTGTACTCGGGCTAAAGAGCAAAGAGGGAAAACAAGTCTCTGGGCAGGAGATTCAGAAGATGGAAGACCCTGAAGAGAGCACCTGATCCTTCCAAAAAATGAGAGGTGCTTCCATGAATACAGGAAGCAGGTATAGATTCTATTTAGGTTGTTTCCAGAGGCCTTAGGAAGCCAGGCATTTGTTTAAACCATTCTGATGTTAGAGATTGATTGGATTTTTTTTTCCAGGTGTTCCCCCCCACCTTTTTTTTTTTTTTTTTTTTTTGGCCTTGCTGGTGACATATGGAAGTTCCCTGTGCCAGGAATCAAACCCTTGCCCACAGCAGCAACCGAGCCACTGCAGTGACAACACCAGATACTTAACCCACTGTACCATGAGGGAACTCCTAGATACTGATTTTAAAGCTTCAGTCTCTGATCCTGACAAAAGATAATTTTGCCTGAGACAAGGGTGATGGCAGTGGAGAAGGAAACACGTGGGTGAAGTTGAGATGGGTTCCAGAGATAGAATTGACAGAAACTGATGGAAAACATGTGAAAGGGCTGAATCAAGACCAACAGATAGATTTCTATTCGTGGGTACATTTGAACTATAGGTAGATTGTGGTGCCCAGATCATGTCTTGGACCATTCAGTTACCAATCTGACCTCCAGAAGTTTGTCCAAAAGATGCTGGGTATTTGTTTACTCCATAGAGAAAAACCAACGAATATGGCTGTTACCCAATTATGCCTACACGAGAGAACGCACACAGAAGAAAACGGAGGTTTCCTACCTTGGCTTTTTTTGTTAATACCAGAGATGAAAAAAAATCTGCTTGTCTTATTTTATCAGCTGCTGTTTGCTACAAAGCATGCTTCTTTCCAATTATAGACATGTCTGCCATACTAATATATCTTCTGGAGAACAATGGAAAATTTCTTATGACATTCCTTACCTTGTTGATGTCTCCCTGGGGACTCCTGCTCGCGCTTGTGGCAGTGCTAAGGGGGACCCGCACTGCAGAGGGAAAGCTCACAGCTGCCTTCTTCGCCAAGGGCTCCGCTCGCCAGGGCGCCTCAGGTGCACTTCCTGTTGCCTCTTCCGACACAGGAATAATCTGTTCTTGTTTTCCTAACCACAGCGTTCTAAAGACAAAGGGGAGATGCTTTATCGAGTCTCTTGCCCCCTTGTGTTTCCTCTAGAAACATTTCTTAATTCACTTTACCCTCCCAACGGAGATCACTCAGTGGACATGAAAGCAGCATTACATTGTGATTCAGAGCCCAGGTCCTGAAATCAGTGTCCTGAGTTCAAATCCTGATTCTCCTTTGCTCTAGACAATAGAGGGATCTCAGGCAAGTGATGGGGTATCTCCGAACTTCAGTGGGTCTACTGGCAGAGCCTGCCTTAGAAATTTCCTAAGAATTGAAGGAGATCGTTCACATCAAGTGCCTCACATGTTACTGATCACACAGAAAATGCTCTTTTTTTAGGGGTGTCAAGTCAGGATTCTCACATGTACAGGGAACTGCCACATCTGAATGTGGGAACCAAGGCTGGCTCTCCATTCCAGCTAAAAAGAAAGTGCTCTAGGATGTCATAGGAGATCAAAATTAACTTCCTCTTGAGAATATTTCTAAGTTGGTGACACTCTGCAGTGATTAGGGACAAGCCAAGTTATCACAAAATCAGGGAACAAAGTGGCACCCCAGGGACACAGATAATCAGCAGACTCTTTAAGGACATGATCTCTAGAAAGCCATTTAATGTCAAGCTGGCATTTTGTGATGGCATATTTCAAAGACATGTAATTTTCTGTCATGGAGGCTTGTGACTCGTTCAATAGCCTCCACTCTGATATGATCCAGCTTTTTCTCTTCAAATCGACATCTACTTGATGGTCCTGCTGTTCATCTTGCCTCAATAGCCCTCCTTTCCCACCATAGTTAGATCCTGTACTTTCCAGCTGCTGGTTACAAAGAAGTGTTAAAAATCTCAAACCCAATTCCCAAGGGGAGTAAAGAGACAGAGGTGATTGTGGTGACACAAAAAAGCACTCAGGAAAGTGATTGCACTTGCTCTGGGTTGAAGGAAACCCTCGAGTGACCTGCATTTTCTCTTCCTTAAGAAATGAGCGAAATGCCTTTCCTTTTGCTCAGTGGGAAGGTATGCACCACCTGCCTGTCACTTTTTTTTTTTTTTCTATTTCAGTATCTGTAAAGAAAAAAAGTTCAATTGACACATATAAAAAAGCAGCAATTAAAATAAGTACATATCTCAGTGTACACCGAAATGCTCTTGACAAGTAGACTTGATGGACACTTGCCAATGAATCCACTGACATGGGGGATTAGTACCTTCTCTCTGTTTCTGCAACAGGCAGTTCCATCTGAGCAAAATTACCATTATTGTTCCAATAATCATTCCAAGTCATTAAAAATACATCCATAAGTAACGGGGAAGTATTTTCTGGCCAGAGTCTTTCATTAGGTTTAGCAATTGCTCCTCTATCTATAGTTAATGCTGTAATCCTTCTCTAAAGGCATTTTGCCTCCTACCAATGATTGGTGCTATATTTAGTTTTTTGTATATATAACATATGTATATATGAATACACACACACACCCCTATTAAAAACAGCAAAATGGGAATTTCCTGGTGTCTCAGAGAGTTAAAGATTTGGCATTGTCACTCTTGTGGCTCAGGTCACTGCTGTGGCATGGGTTCAATCCCTGGCCCCAGAACTTCTGCATGACAAAAAAAAAAAAAAAAAAAAACCCAAAACACAAAAATAATAAGATATTTTGACTTTGAGAATTCTATAAATTTTGGCAAAATCCACTAGTTGTTTGACCAATATATTCTCTCCATTTTTATTGATTCATCCCTGATTTTATTTGAAGTAGTAACATAGCCAGCTGAAATGCCCCAGCCTCCCTTAAAGCCAAGAGCAACTCTGGGACTAAATTATGTACAACCAGATGTAAGCAGAAATATTAGAGGACAGCACTGACCTTTAGAAAAATTCCTTAAGAAGCAGCATGACTCCCTAGCCTTCCTTTCTTTCCTAAGCCTGGAATGTGGATGAGATTATTCTAATTCCAGAAATCATCATGGATCATAGGCAACCTTGAAAATGGAAGATACATGCTGAGATGCTGAAACCAAAAAAAATGAAAAAAGCTTAAATCCCTGGTAACTTTTAAGCTACCATACCAGTCATGGACTGCCCACCATTAGACTTTTGGTTAGTGAGGGAGAAATAATCTATTTTGCCTAAGCCTCTGTTATTTTGCTATGTATTGTCTGTTATATGTTGTTAGACCTAACCCTTAGTAATACAATCAGTGTCAAGATTTCCTCAAACTTTATATCCTGAAATGTTTCCTCAAATATTTCTGATTTTGTTCATAAGCCCTCAGGCTACTTCTCAAAGAGAGGAAAAGTATAGGATTTCTTGTGTTATCTATCTTATTTCAGTCTGTAAGATTTAATCAATTATAAGTTTATAAAATATATTTTACAACCTGATGTATGTATGGAACATTATTCCACTATTATTTCAATAATCAGTAGTTCCCTTGTGTCACAGCGGGTTAAGGATCCAGCATTGTTGCTGCAGTGGTTTGGGTAGCTGCTGTGCAATTTCAGTCCCTGGTCCAGGAACTCCCTCATGCCTTAGGCGAGACCAAAAAAAAAAAAATCAGAGTAAGCAGCAACATGAACAACTCTATTTTTCTGAATTAGAAAAATAATTTAAAAAGCAAAATTTTAAGATCTTACTTATGAAGCATTACCCCTCTCTTAAAACTATCCCCATGAGGCAATTTCTAACAATCACCACAAATCAAATTTCTTTGTAGATTTTCACATCACAAATCCTAGGAAGACATGTATCTGTTATTGTCTATTTTTAAAGAGAGAACAAAGACTCTTCATGATCAAACTCTTCCTAGCCTTTTGCCTCTCAGATTTTCTCAGTAAAGCACTAAACTCTCATGACCAAATGTCTTTTCTGTTCATTTTGGCCCTTTGTCATTGTCTAGCAGCCTCCCAGAATTCTCCCTCCCAACACAGGCATTTTCAGCCTGTTAAAAATGTCTTTAAAATGGATAGACTATGAACAGGGGCAGAAATTGTCTCTCCTGGATATATTTATGGCAAATTGACTTTGTCAACCATGTGTAAACCTCTGCAGTTTGTCCTCAGCTCACTAGAGAATTTAACTTTGCAGGTCTGTCAGCCCAGGCCCTCCCACAAAGAGTCCATTTTTGGTATGAAATGAATGCTGTCAGATCCCACCACTCCCATCAGGCTATGCTCGGTCAGCTTAAGAGCTGTGCGGTAGGATGCACCTGCCAGGTCCATGCAACAGAGAGTGCAAACACATCAGTCATAATGTTTAAAAACTCTTCACAGAAAGGGAAAACGGATTAGAGTCGGAGTAAATTTACACCACCTGAGAAACTGTGAAGTCAACATTTTATAAGGCGGCAATAACATTTATTGATTGTTAGGAACGGAAATAACTAGGGATGGAGGTGCCAGTGTGTTATGTAAATTGCCTTCCAACCTGCACAATGGCAGCAGCTGCTCCGTTCAGCGTTGGTTTGTTGGTTTATATTCACCGATGTGCTCATGTTGGGTCTTTTCAAATATTTTGTCTTCCTATGACTTTGAGCTTGAAAATGGTTCCCTGGAGTTTCCTTGTAGCTCAGGGGTTAAGGATCCAGTATTGTCACTGCTATGGCATGGGTTCGATCCCTGGCCCCACATACCAGGGAATTTCTGCATGCTGTCACTGCAGCCAAAAATAAATAAATTTAAATGTTAAAACTTTAAGAAATGATAAAGGGAAATGGCTTCCTATGTTCCTTAGGATGAGATAAGAACTGCTTAAAATGATGCACAAACCTGACATGGACAGACCCCTACTTATCCTACTGCACCCTCAGTTCACACTATTTTGTGTCTCTTTTTTAAATATTGGCCACACTCCTCACCACCCTTTCCTCTGACTGGATGCTGTGTAAAGGTGGGTATCACCTCTGCCCAGGCCATCACCACAGCTCTGAAGGGGCCAAAGTGCCTGCGTGTGGCAGGCTCTCACATTTTTGCTGAATTGGAAGTGATTTGAAAGTTCTTCAGAGGAAAGTCAGTATGTAGCTGTGAAACTGAGACGGTTAAATAATAAGATAGTCAATGCATGAATAGTCTAATATAGAACTTTCCAAAAGTGTGTTCCTTCGCGCACGAGGGCAAGAGTGTGTCGTAATGAACTCACATCTATTGAGCGCTTGGTGTATGCCCCGCCCTCAGCTATGTGCCTACTTTTCATCTCCCAATGGGATCCACATAATAACCCAGAGAGATATGTCATTATTCTCATCGTGCAGGGCAGGAAACTGAGGCTCCAAGAATGTAAATAACTAGTCGAAAGTGACAGAGTCCATGGGTGGTAGGTAGATCTTTCTGACTTGATTCAACCTTTCTTTTTTTTTTTTTTTTTTTTTAAATCTTTTTAGGGCCATACCCACAGCATATGGAGGTTCCCAGGCTAGGGGTCATATCAGAGCTGTAGCCACCGGCCTACACCAGATCCGAATCACATCTGCAACGTACACCACAGCTCACGGCAATGCCGGGTCCTTGACCCACTGAGCAAGGACAGGGATCAAACCCGAATCCTCATGGATACTGGTAGGGTTCATTACCACTGAGCCACAATAGGAACTCTGGTTCAGCCTTTCTTTAAAACATTCTAGGGAGTTGCCCTCATGGCACAGAGGAAAAGAATCCAACTAGGAACCATGAGGTTGCAGGTTCGATCCCTGGCTTCTCTGATTGGGTTAAGGATCTGGTGTTGCCATGAGTGGTGTAGGTCACAGACGCAGCTCAGGGATCCCACATTGCTGTGACTGTGGTGTAAGCTGGCAGCTGTAGGTCCAATTTGGCGCCAAGCCTGGGAACCTCCGTATGGTGCAGGTGCGGGCATAAAAAGCATGCATGCATGCATAAATAAATAAATAAATAAATAAATAAAACATTCTATAGTTTTATAACATCCCCTTTCAAGAACTCACCCTGTGTAATCACACAGGAAAGGCTGAGAAGTTGTAAAATAACAAAGCACTAAGCACTGGCACTCTTCTTTCTCACAAAACAAGACTTTCACGGAATATACTCTAGTGTGACATTGGAAAAAATATTACTTCTATTTTATTTTATTTTTGCTTTTTAGGGCTGCACCCGCAACATATGGAAGTTCCTAGGCTAGGGGTCAAATCCGAGCTGTAGCTGCCGGCCTATGCCACAGCCAAGCAACGCCAGCTCCTTAACCCACTGAGCAAGGCCAGGGATTGAACCTGCATCCTCATGGATACTAGTTGGATTCATTTCCTCTGCATCACAATAGGAACTCCTTACTTCTCTTTTTTTATGTCAGCCTTTTAATTTCTGGGCTTTGTGTTGTGTATATATATGCATGTAATTTTAAATAAGTAACATATGAGCTATGATCAAGAAAGTTTGGAGAACACCAATTCAGCCATACTTTTTCAAACATGGCCTGAGATTTTCACTCATTCCACTGAGTTCATAGAATTAACTTGGAGAAGCTGATTTGAAAAGATTCTTGAAATGCTTGGGATATTGGCTCTATAAAATGTATTCCATACTTCCAGCTGGCTGATGTTGCTAGAAGAAACAGATGAGAGGAATATTCAAAAGCTGTTTGTTCTTGTTCTTAAACTTTAAAACTACTCACTCACACCCACACAATTAGGTTGCCTAAATGTACATCCTCGAAGTTCACACTCACTGAGCTGTGGAAAAGATGACAGGAAGACTCTGGGTGCAGGAGCAGAGTGATTGCATCCTCAACCAGTACCAACAGCAACCTCACTGCAGAAAGTCAAGGTCGAGTGGGCATTTGTCTCCAGCCATTCTGCAGAAATGTGTCCTCCTCCATGCAAGCATTCCCCACATGAGAAGCCAGGCGTGGCCTCTTAGGCCTAAACTGAGCAAAATAAGTATATGTGGGATCTGCCCTCACTCTCTTCTCTGTGTCGCAATTCAATAAAAATCATAAGTGTTTAAGGAGTTCTTATCATGGCTCAGTGGTTAACAAACCCAACTAGTATCCGTGAGGACTTGGGTTCGATCCCTGGCCTTACCCAGTGGGTTAAGGATCTGGCATTGCTTGGATCCTGCGTTGCTGTGGCTGTGGTGTAGGCCAGAGGCTACAGCTCTGGCTTGAAACCCTAACCCTAAGCCAGGAACCTCCATATGATGCTGGTGCAGTCCTAAAAAGACATAAAAAAAAAAAAAATTGTGCTTAAAAGCACGTTATGCCTTTATCACTGAGCATTTTGTTGTTTTGATTTTCCTTAAGGAGTCGATGACTTGATCCTTGTTTTCGTCTTTGTCCTTTTACCAGATAATGACCCTACCACATTTTAAGTGTCCTAAAAAGAACTTCACTTTGAGAAAGAACAGCATGATCACTTCATATGAATTTTCACTCTTAATATTGGGTAAATACGGAGTTCCCATAGTGGCTCACCAAGTTAAGAACCCAACTAGTGTCCATGAGGACACAGGTTGGATCCCTGACCTCACTCAGTCGGTTAAGGATCCAGCGTTGCTACAAGCTGCGGTCTAGGTTGCAAGGGCAGCTTAAATCTGATACTGTGGTGTAGGCAGACAGCTGCAGTGCCAATTCAACCATTAGTCTGGGAACTTCCATATGCTGCAGTTATGGCCACAAAAAGAAAAAAAAAAATGGGTAGATGCAAGTTACTGTTCATATACTTGATAAGATCAACTAAACCTGAAAAGATTGACACTTTCAGAAGGATGATTTTTTTTTTCGAACTCAGATAAATAAATAATTTTAGAGAAAAAACATTAATCCAGCAAGGGAATAATTTTAGAAAGTATAGCAATTACTGTTGAATCAAAATAATCAAACTGGTAACTCCATTAAACTCATGGCCTGTGTCTGTGATTAAATGACTTGGCCAGTGGGGTCTCAGATGCCTTCATTATGCATTTATAAGACAGAGATTAAATGAGAAAAAAATAGAGGATGAGAGAGAATATTTCCAAAAATTATAGTTTGTAACCAAATCCTGACTTCATATGTACCTTTGTTGCATTAAGATTATTCAATGTATCTGATATCTGCATGCTCTCCACGATTAAGAGTGTTCTATATGCTTTTCCTTGCCTTATCCTACCCTGTTCTTCAGAAATAAAGGATATGTCCAAAGGTAAGGATAAGCAGTATTAAATGATCCCAATTTCACTATAATGATGTTGCTGTAAACCCTGAATCTGAATGCACACTGGCAAATGAGAATTATAAACACTCAGTATCAGAAGTAAGGCTCATGGCTCAAAATGTATAAATTACTTAATGCAATCAAGGTTCCTGAAAGGCTATTTGGGTCCTTATTTTTCTAAAGGGAGCATGATATCAGAATTACTAAGAACTGGGCTTCCTATTCATTTCTGAAATTAAATTAAAAATTTGAAGCGCAAACAAGAATAATTTACAAAAGCTAATCTATTTACATATTTTAAATTAAGATCTTTTTCCTATAAGAGAAACAATAGCAAAATATAGCCTTTTTTTTTTTTTTTTTTTTTTTGGCGGCACCCAGGGCATGCCTAAATTCCCAAGCCAGGAATAAAACCCACACCATAGCCATGACCTGAGCCACAGCAGTGACAATGCCAATGCTTAACCCACTGAGCCACCAGGGAACTCCCTATGGGTATATTTTTTATTCCCTTGTTCTACTGAAATTTATCTCCCTTGGTCCTGCGAAAGGGATTTGCTGGGAGCGAATTAACTCTTTCCTGGTCGGACGTTGGTCATGAAAGCATATCTGGCATGTTAGTGGCTTATACTTGTAAAGTTAATGCAGCTCTTTGAAAGTCAGCATTTTACTGCCCATTTTGATTTGCATCCATAACTTAACGCCTGGCATGGAACATCCAGTCTTTTCCAGAGGGCAAATCTAAATATTGCACATAATGAGTTAGCCTCCAAAATGACATTTTGTAATTCCCTTTGCCATTCTAAAGGGACCAAGGTTACTTTTGAACCTCATCTTTTTTGTTCTTGTGTATTAAATAAAATTGAAATTTTTGGTCTCTTTCCGTCCCAAATCTTGAAGCTCTAGAGAAAGTAAAGCTGTCATCAGGGTGAGTGGCTGATAATTCTGCTCATTGGAGTGTATCCCCATAAGTCTCCAGGTAGATGGTTAACCTACACCTCGATGACAGCAAACATCAAAAGGGGCTTTCCTGCAGGCATATCCCTGTGGCTGCCATACCCAGTGGGTCCCCCATGTCTTTTGTCAGCCTATCTTAACCACGGTAGAGTTGTTTTCTCTGAGATAGCTTTGTTCACTGTATTTAAGTTGACTGCCTGTGTAAGCTTTAAAACTAGAATATTTTTGAGTTCCCATTGTAGCACAGCAGAAATGAACCTGACTAGTATCCATGAGGATCTGGGTTCCATCCTTTGCCTCACTTAGTGGGTCAGGGATCTGGCATTGCTGTGAGCTGTGTGTAGGTTGCAGATGTGGCTTGGATCTGGCATTGCTGTGGCTCTGTCAGAGGCCTGGGAACTTCCCTATGCCATGGATGTAGCCCTAAAAAGTCAAAAAAACAACAACAAAAACAACAATAATTAAAATGCTGAAGGAGTTCTCTGGTGGCTCAGTGGATTAAGGATCTGGCATTATCACTGCAATGGCTTGGGTCACTGCTGTGGCTCGAGTCTGATCCCTGACCTGGGAACTTCAGCATCCATTGGGTGAGGCCAAAAGAAAAAAACAGAATGTTGAATAATTGTATTTTTTTTAAAAAGTGTGTATTTTAGAGGTTTTTCTTTTTTTGTGGGCTGTAAGGTGTCCTCACAGTGTTGCTGCCTTCTTGCCTCCATCATACCTCTCTCCTCCATGACTTATTATAATAAACAAGTGCTATTGAGAAAAGTGTATGTTAGGGATTCTGGACTGAGCTCCTGGATTTTAGTCTAAACCAGTAGAGCAAAAGGAAAATGAAAAGCTTCCACAGCCATTTTTCCCATGTGTTAAGATAATTAAAGAATTACACAATTGTCCTTCCTGCAACTCAAAGGACTTAAGGGGCCTCTCTCACAACATCTGAAAGCCTTTGGGGTTATTCAACGCTTGCCCTGTTGGAATAGAGAATATCAGAACACCTATGTAATACACAAAGGACTGCAAATTTATGGGTGTATTAAGTGAAGTCTAATTACTACTTGATTTAAAAAAATGCCCTTGACAAAAGACTTTTTCCAGAGAAGCAGCTTTTGTAAAAACATACTCAGAAATGATTATATCCCAAATGTGCTACTTGGTAAAGTTGAAAAAGTAATGTTGCTCAAAGTATTCTTATCTACAGAAAACAAAAGAACACTTTTTTTCACCCTCCATTCTCTAGAGCATAGTAGGGTTACTGAGCTAGGTCTGGCTATTGTCTGCTCGAAAAGCAACACTTGAGAAAGACAAAGGTGAGGAGTTCCCGTCGTGGCGCAGTGGTTAACGAATCTGACTAGGAACCATGAGGTCGCGGGTTCGATCCCTGGCCTCGCTCAGTGGGTTAAGGATCCGGCGTTGCTGTGAGCTGTGGCCTAGGTTGTAGACGAGGCTCAGATCCCACGTTGCTGTAGCTCTGGTGTAGGCCGGTGGCTACAGCGCTTCCCGTACCCTGGGAACTCCATATGCTGCAGGAGCGGCTCTAGAAAAGGCAGAAAGACAAAAAAAGAAAAAAAAAAAAAAAAAAAGACAAAGATGAGTAGAAAGGAAAGTTGCTTTTAATCAGAATGCCAGCAATTGGGGGAGATGGAGGACTCTGTGTCCCCAAAAAATCGCCTCCAAAGATTCTGCTCAAACATGAAAGTTTTAAAGGGAAGCAGGGAAGTGATCTCAGTTAATCGTTAGGATGGGGGTCAGAGCCATCCTCATCCCCTGCTGTGCGCAGGCCCTTGGACTTCTTGTGATCTCCCTCTAGATGTTATCTTGTTCACACAGTTTGTTCAGAAGATAACAGAGAGGAAGCTAGGGAAGAGATCTGATCACCTATTAGCTACTGATTCTTCATTTCTACCTCTTTGATTTATGAACCGAACTGACAAGTTAGGCAAGGTATTGTGTGATTAAAAGATGTGAAAGTTGTGCTCGGGCCAGAGACAAGTAGAACATGGGGGCACCAGTTTAAAAGCTAGTTACAGGGTAGAGTTCCCATTGTGGCTCAGCAAGTTAAGAACGCAACTAGTATCCCATGAGGATGCAGGTTTGATCCCTGGCCTCGATCATGGGTTAAAGATCTGGCTTTGCTGTGGCTGTGGTGTAGCTCTGATTCAACCTCTAGCCTGGGAACTTCCATATGCCGAAAGTGTGACCCTAAATAGCAAAAAACAAACAAACAAAAAACCTAGTTAGAATATAGCTTTGCTGATATGACAAGAAAAGGGGTTCCCTGCTGAGGGCAGTTTTCTGTAAAGAGCTGCTTACCATAGGCACTGCATCTTCATCAACTCTTTATTCCTTTAAGATCTGCTCGTTAATTAAGGAACTTCATCCTTTAAGTACACTCAGATATTGGGGGTTCTTTTGGCCACATCCACGGCATGTGGAAGTTCTGGGACCAGGAATGGAACTCGTGCCACAGCAGGGAAAATGCCAGATCCTTAACCCACTGAGCCACCAGGGAACTCTGGGAATTTGTTTTATTAATGAAAAAAAATCCTCATATCACTTTATAGCTGATATATTGAAGTTGACAGGGTGGGACTCGGGTAACAGGATGAACTTACACTTGGAGAAGAGAGTCGACTCCAATCCAGGGTAGGAAACAGCCACCTGCGTGACCTCCAGCAAGTCACTCGCCTCCCCACACTCCATTTATATGGTCGATCTCTTCTTCAGTTTTCGAATTCCAGTCAGAACTCTTAGATTGACAATAAGGAAAATGAATTATGAGTTACTCCTACTGATGCAAATGGAGTTTTATTCTGTGTCTCCTTCATCTCAAAGCATGACAGCTCATTACCAATGGCTAAGAAGAGTGATTGCAATCTAGATATTATTCTAAGAGGAGTTCCCGTCATGGCACAGTGGTTAACGAATCCAACTAGGAACCATGAGGTTGCGGGTTCTATCCCTGGCCTTGCTCAGTGGGTTAAGGATCCAACATTGCTGTGAGCTGTGGTGTAGTTCGCAGATGTGGCTCGGATCTTGCGTTGCTGTGGCTCTGGCGTAGGCTGGTGGCTACAGCTCCGATTAGACCTCTAGCCTGGGAACCTCCATATGCCCCGGGAGCAGCTCAAGAAAAGGCAAAAGAAAAAAATAAATAAATAAATAAGGTAGATAGGTAACTAGTATGAGGAATGGCTCATTAGTGGCAGAGCTGAAGTCAGAATGCTTAACTGACTATACAGCCTGTGTCCTCTCCTTTTGTTACTGTGAATCCCACAAAGGTGCTTCAAATACACAGATTCAGTTATACAATATTTAAAGCAAAATCTACTAATGGAAGTGATTACTTAGTATTTAAACAGAAACTGAAACAATAACTGTCTTCTTAAGAATAATAGCTCAAGTATAAAATTGTGAACCACTGATCAAGTCTTAACCATTGTGATTAAAATGTTATCTAGAGGAGTTCCCGTTGTGGCTCAGTGGTTAACGAATCCAACTAGGAACCATGAGAAATTGCGGATTTGGTCCCTGGCCTTGTTCAGTGGGTTAAGAATCCGGCGTTGCTGTGAGCTGTGGTGTAGGTCGCAGACGAGGCTCGGATCCCGCGTTGCTGTGGCTCTGGCGTAGGCCGGCGGCTATGGCTCCTATTCGACCACTAGCCTGGGAACCTCCATATGCCGGGAGTGGCTCTAGAAAAGGCAAAAAGACAAATTAATTAATTAATTAATTAATTAAAATAAAATGTTATCTAGAGACTTGGGAAGATGTGTTAATTATTGATTATGGTTTGTCCCATTGGCACAGAAATTTATTCAATTTGACATCAATATGCTTTACTTTTCTTAGTATTAGAAATTACCTGTAAGATTATGAGATAATAAATATGGATGAATTATGTTATTTTTTTTTTATTTTTTATTTTTAGGGCTGCACCTGAGACATATAGAAGTTCCCAGGCTAGGGGTCAAATCAGAGCTGTAGCTGCAGGCCTACACCACAGCTTACGGCAATGCCAGATCCTTAACCCACTGAGTGGGGCCAGGGATCGAACCTGACTCCTCATGGATACTAGTCAGGTTCATTACCACTGAGCCACAAGTGGGAAATCTTCATTATGTTATTTTAACTGTAAGAAAACTCATTCTATAATTTATTCATTTAACAAATGCTAATTAAAACCTACGAGCTGCCAGGTCTGTCCTAAGTGCTTGTAAAAGTAGGTAAATAAAACAAACATATCTTCTTTCCTCAATGAGGTGTAACATCTAAAAAGGAGACAGAACTAAATAAAATAAAGATTCCAAATTGTGATTGCTATGAAGGAAATAAACAGATGACATTATGAAAGATAACAGAGTGTGACTTAGACAGATCAAACCCACATCCTCATGGATACTAGTCGAGTTCTTAACCCACTAAGCCACAACAGGAACTCCCTATAAAATATTTATATACTTTATTTCAAAATATCATCAGTACAATACCGCATTATCAACAAATATTAGTTGGATGCCACAACTAAATGTTAGAATGCTGCAGAATCAGATGCTGCAGGGAGTACAAAACAAAGGCAGCCCTAACCTTCAAATTTACTGTTTTGAAAGATAGAGAAGGAGTGAAAAGAGGAAAAAAATTATTTTCATTTCAAAAAAAAAAAGAGGGAGTTTCCACTGTGAGGCAATGGGTTAATGATCCAGCCTGTCTCTGTGGAGGCACCAGTTTCACCCCAACCAGGGCAGTTGGTTAAGGAGCTGGCTTTGCTGCAGCTCTGGCATAGGTCACAGCTGTGCCTCAGATTCCATCCCTGGCCCGGGAACTTCTATATGCCATGGGTGTGGACAAAATAGAAAAAAAGAGAAAGAATGATACAAGGCCAAGTTACAGCAAAGGACTCTTTTTCTTTTTCTTCTTTACGTCTTTTTCTTCTTTACGTCTTCTTTACGTCTTTTTCTTCTTTACGTCCTTCAGGGTTATTAGGTGCTATGAGTTTCAGGTACTGTGTTAGGAGACAAATATTTGCTGAATGGATTGCATTAAATTCATGCTCTATGAAGGATATTCATGAATGTCTAAGGGATGTGTTTCATTCCCCAAGCAACAGAGAGTCTAATGGATCTGATCCCTCCTTTCCTCTTCTGAAAATCTCCATTGTATCATAATTGCTTTTTAGCTTCTTTCCCACAATTGGAGATATGATTTTTTTAGGAGGTAAATGGAGTTGATACTTCTTTCCACTCTTTAGAACATTGACTTTTGCCATCTTTCAGCATTCATTTCTGATGTTTATTTCATTGTTGTTCACTTTTTTCCTTCTTGTTCCTACATTAAACAAATATCTAATATTTCATAAAAATTTCAGGCTCCTAACCAGGGCCTTTGTTATTGTCAATAACTTTACTTGAATGTTTTATCCTTTTTTTTTTTTCATTTCGTTAGAGCCTTTATATTCTTTTTGTAAAAGATAAATTTTTTACATCTTCCAAGAGCATGCAGAATTTGTCTTTCCTCAGAAAGCCACCAGCAGAAATTTTCTGTCAGTGGAATTACTGGGTCAAATAGTATGTTTATGTTTAATTTTGAAAGATTTTACCAAACTGCCCTTTAAACAATTTATGCTCCCACTGAGACATGAAAGAGCCTTCCTCAAAACTTTTTAATCACAAGCCATAAAAAGTGCTGATATTAAGAAATTAGGGGTGAAAAGAATAATATAAATAAAAATAACTTTGGAAAAGGGAATTTGTTAAAGAGAAAGCTGAAAGAAATAAAATAGAACTAAAAACAAGAAAATAAAAATACAGGGGGAGTTCCCTGGTTGTGCAGTGGGTTAAGGATCTGGCATTGTCACTGCTGTGGTGTGGGTTCCATCCCTGGCCCCAGAACTTCCACATGCAATGGGCATAGGCTAAATAAATAAATGAATAGATAAATAAATATAGGAAGCAGGATATATTTGTATTGTTAAGATATAAAATACCTAAATAAAAAATAATTTTAAAAAGGGAATTGGTGTATCTGAAATACATAAAATATAAATAAAGCAAAGGATGAGTTTTTTTGTAAAGCTGAAAAAGTTTAGTTTTTCAAGAGTCTGATTTCAATCTGATTTTAATTTGGTAAATTTTTTTTTTTTTTTTTGTCTTTTTGCTTTTTCTAGGGCCACTCCTGAGACATATGAAGGTTCTCAGGTTCGGGGTCTAATCAGAGCCTACACCAGAGCCACAGCAACTCGGGATCTAAGCCTCGTCTACAACCTACACCACAGCTCAAAGCAACACCGGATTCTTAACCCACTGAGTAAGGCCGGGGATCGAACCCACAACCTCATGGTTCCTAGTCGGATTCATTAACCACTGTGCCATGATGGGAACTCCTGGTAAAATGGTTAAAAATATAATTCCTAATTTCATTCCTAACAAGAATGTGACATGATCATAGATGAAGAAAAATTTTTAAGAATAATATGTGTACTTCCTTTGCAAACAACCTTTAAAACTTAGAGAAAAATTCATGTTCTTCTATCAAACTATAATTAACCAAACTGGCCCAATGAGTGAAAATAATTTTTTAATTGCTATAGCAGATCTGGAAGGTAAATCAATACTTACTATTTTAAAAGTCAACTTGGAATTCCCTGGTGGCACAGCAGGTTAAAGATCTGGTGTTTTCATTGCTGTGGCAGGTTCGATCCCTGGCATGGGAAATTATGTATGCCACAGGCACACCCACCCCAAAAAATCAGAACTTGACAAAGATGCCTATTGTTTTTTTGTTGTTGTTGTTTTGTTTTATTTTATGTTTTCCAGTCCATGAATTTCTTTTATGTAGAAAGGTTCATTGGTTCCATTTGCTAGATTCCAGATAGAAGGGATATCCCTTGGTATATGTCTTTCATGTTCTGACTTATTTCACTTAGTAAGACAGTTTCTATTTCCACCTATGTGACTGCGAATGGCATGTTTTTGGCTCTTGTTAACATTTGTGTAGCATTCCACTGTGTATACATACATTCTCTTCCTAATCCAATCATCTCTCGATGGACATTGAGGATATTTTTTCCATGTCTGGCTATTGTGAATAGTGCCGCATGAACATAATGGGGCTTTTAAATATTTAAAAGAACAAATTCCGGAAATATGACCAAGAGTGGGATTCCTGGGCCATAAGGTCTTTCTATATATATTGATGTTTTGGATGACCTTGATCCTGTGGTCCATAGCGGTTATACACATTTCCAAAAATACCCAGACTGTAGGAGGGCATCTTCTTCTCCACACCCTCTCAGGAACTTGTTCCTTGTAGACTTACTAATGATGGCCATTCAGAGAGGGGCGGGTTGGTAATTCACAATCATTTTGATTTGCATTTCTCTCCTAATGAGGGATGGGGGTCATTCTGTTCCCAGTGCTTTTTGCCCTCCGTATGTCTGTTTAGGGAAATGTCTATTCAGGTCTTTGGCCACTTTTCAATTGGGTTCTGGGGTTTGTTTGGCTGTTGGCTGGTGTCAGTTGTTGTGCTGTTAATTGGGAAATGCCAGCCTGACCTAAGCTTTGGTATCAGGAGAAAGTGCCTGAGGGTCATGCATGGAAGCTGGTAAAACGGTGATCCTTTGGTGAGCAGCTGTGTTAATCCCTGTGCATTTTCTCTCATGAGGTCTCATGAAACTCCATCCTTTTCTTTACCTTTGAGCCTCTTCTGTTCTCTCAATACAAAGATACCTATTGTTAATATTATTATTCACCATTGTCTTGGATGGTCCAAACACATTCAATGAGAAAAAGACTAAATAAGCAATATTAACACTAGCAAAAAAAGATACAAATTGATTTCTTATTGGTACCATTTAAATGAGAAAATCTGGTGTTGTCCCTAGTTCAAAGACAAAAAATAGGAGTTCCCGTCATGGCTCAGTGGTTAATGAATCTGACTAGGAACCATGAGGTTTTGGGTTCGATCCCTGGCCTTGCTCATTGGGTTAAGGATCTGGCATTGCTATGAGCTGTGGTGTGGGTCGCAGGTGTGGCTCAGATCCCGTGTTGATGTGTCTGTGGTATAGGCCGGCGGCTACAGCTCCACTTCAACCAATAGCCTGGGAACCTCAATATGTTGCGGAAGCGGCCCAAGAAATGGCAAAAAGACAAAAAAAAAAAAAAAAAGACAAAAAATAAAAATCAATAACTGGGAGTTCCCGTCATGGCTCAGCAGAAACGAATCTGACTAGTATCCATGAGGATGCGGATTCGATCCCTGGCCTTGCTCAGTGGGTTAAGAATCTGGCATTGCCATGAGCTGTGGTGTAGGTCTAAGACTTGGCTCAGATCTGGCATTGCTGTGGCTGTGGTGTAGGCCTGTGGCTACAGCTCTGATTCAACCCCTAGGCTGGGAACCCCCATATGACATGGGCGTGGCCCTAAAAAGACAAAAAAAAAAAAAAAGAAATCCATAGCTTTTCCTCACAGTAGCATGAACATAAGTAGACATAAAGCGACTTTACTTGGTTCTTCATTCTCCCTTTAAATTTTCCTTTTCCCCTCAAATGAAAATTTAGACATGGCCTCTCCTGGGTCACAAAACTTCAGCTCCACTTAGTAATAAGGTTGTCCATTTCTAAATGGTTGACAAATTTTCCATCTGCTTTAAACTTCATGGTTTTTCCTCCTCCATTTGGGGCCAAGTCTGATAGAAACACTAAAGTCAGAGAGAGGAGAACCATGTATCTTTCCTCCCCTGTGCTGCTAACCCCAGTTCCTTACTGTGGGGTACCGAGCTCAGGGAGGGAAAAGAAGGCAGGAAACCTCTCTTGACTGATAGAGGTGAGTCGATTTAGCTTCGCTGATCTCTGGATTTGGCAGATGTTAAAGCCAGCATTGTCTTGTGGGGCATTTTCAGGGGCTCTTTGGAAACCACATGGCTGGCGCTTTCTCATCTACAGTTTTCTTTGCCCAGGAAAAGGCATCTACAGTCTAGTTGGTTGTACTTCGAGCAATCTAGAGGGCTCTTGACCTCTTGAGATGTTTCTTTTGGTCAGAACTTAAGAGGAAAAAAAAAAAGGGAGTTTCCATCCTGGCTCAGCGGAAACAAATCCAACTAGGAACCATGAGGTTGCAGGTTCAATCCCTGGCCTTGTTCAGTGGGTAAAGGATCTGGTGTTGCAGTGAGCTGTGGTGTAAGTCACAGACACGGCTCGGATCTGGCATTGCTGTGGCTGTGGCAGAGGCCGGCAGCTATAGCCTAGACCCCTAGCCTGGGAACCTCCTAAAAAGCAAAAAAAAAAAAAAAAAAAAAAAAAAAAGGATGGAAGCTCATTCCTGTTGTAGCTCAGTGGTAACAAACCCCCACTAGTATCTATAAGGATGCGGGTTTGAACCCTCACCCAACTCAGTGGGTTAAGGATCTGGCATTACCATGGGCTGTGGAGTAGGTCTCAGACATGCTCAGATCCCTAGTTGCTGTGTCTGTGGTGCAGGCTGGCAGCTGTAGCTCTGATTTGCCCCCTAGCCTGGGAGCATCCATATGCCGCATGTGAAGCCCTAAAAAGCAAAAAGAAAGAAAAAAGAAAAGAACAAAGGAGGAGGAGATGAGGGAGGGGAGAGGGGAGGGAGGAGGGGAGGGGAAGAGGAGAAGAACTTAAGAAAAATCACCTCAGCATCTCTGTCCTCTGCACAGGCCCTGTATCAGACATGAGCAATTCCCATTCCCCAGCAAATCCTGGGAGCACTGACACATCTGTCTAGTATTGGGCTCTCCTTTGCTCCCCACTCAATGCAGCACCTCTTACACTTTGCAGGCAGGAGTCAATACGCTACACCCCTCACCTCACACTTGAGGAACACACACTAAGCTCTCCAGGCTGTGTCCCCAAAACCTCTCTCTTGATTTCAGGAGAAAGGGGGAGGGGAAAGGCTCTATACACATCTTACATCCTTAGTGAGGTGAGGAATTCAGGAGTCATCAGCTTCGTAAGTCCTGGTCATCTCACTGTGATGTGCCATTCCTATTTTCTTGGTGTTTCAACCGGAACTTCTATTTTAATGTCTTGTTACACTAGCAAAACTACCTAGATGTAGAAACTAAAAAAAAAACTTCCACTCACAGTCGTGATGCCCCCCCCCCAAAATTACAAAATACTTAGAGTAAATTTGGTGAGAAAGGACCAAAACTTCAATGTAGGAAATTTTAAAACTTCAGTGATGATAAAATGATACATAAATAACTAGAAAAAACATTCCTGGATGAGAAGAAAATACTATAAAAGATTTTTCTCAATCTTAGTACTTAAAAAATGTATTTAAAAAATCAGGAGTTCCCTTTGTGGTGCAGTGGTTAACAAATCCAACTAGGAACCATG
The DNA here is from genome assembly GCF_054392235.1 of Sus scrofa. Lineage (NCBI taxonomy): Eukaryota > Metazoa > Chordata > Mammalia > Artiodactyla > Suidae > Sus > Sus scrofa. Next base: position 45,382,228 of record NC_139383.1, on the reverse strand, counting down.
AGGTTGCTGGTTCAATCCCTGGCCTTGCTCAGTGGGTTAAGGATCCAGCGTTGCTGTGAGCTATGGTATAGGTTGCAGATGTGGCTCGGATCCTGCATTGCTGTGGCTCTGGTGTAGGCTGGCAGCTACAGCTCCGATTAGACTCCTAGCCTGGGAACCTCCATATGCTGTGGGAGCGGCCCAAGAAATGCCAAAAAGACAAAAAAAAAAAAAAATCAACAGAGAGGTGGATAAAGATGTGGTACATATACACAAAGGAATATTACTCAGCCATTAAAAGGAAAGAAATAATGGCATTTGTAGCAACACTGATGGACCTAGAAATTATTGTGCTAAGTGAAGTTAGACAGTGAGACACCAACATCATATGCTATCACTTACATGTGGAATCTAAAAAAAGGACACAATGAACTTCTTTGCATAACAGATACTTACTCACAGACTTTGAAAAACTTATGGTTTCCAAAGGAGACAGTTGGGGGGTGGGGGATGGGCTGGGGGTTTGGGTTGAAAATGCTATAAAATTGGATTGTGATAATTGTTGTACAACTATAAATGTAATAAAATTCATTGAGTAATAAATAATATATAAATCCAGGAGTTCCCCTGTGGCACAGAAGTTTAAGAATCTGACTGCAGCAGCTCAGGTTACAGTGGAGGTGCAGGGTTGGTCCCCAGCCCAGCATAGCGGGTTAAGGGATCCAGCGTTCCCACAGCAGGTCGCAGCTGCAACTCAGATTCAATTCCTGGCCCAGGAAATGCCATATGCTGCAAGTGCAGCCATTAAAAAAAAAAAAAAAAAAAAAAGGAATTCCAATAAAATTCCCAAGTTTTTGATTTTGATATAGAACAGCGTATATAATAGCCACCCATTAATAAGCAGTAAAAATATTTAAAAAGAAGAAATGCCAGGGTAACTTTCCTTGCCAGAAATAAGAACACAAATTAAACCACTATCATCATGATCATTATGGTGCTGGCATAGTAAGATACAAAGAGATAAATAGGACAAAGAGAAAACCCAGTGTGGACACATACTTCACCAGGTGAAGAAGGCATTTCATGAGAAAAGAAATAACCGACAGGGTGAATTCTTTCCTTTTTTTTTTTTTTTTTTTTTTTTTTGGTCTTTAGGGCCATACCCATAGTTCCTAGGCTAAGAGTCTAATCAGAGCTACAGCTGCCAGCCTATACCACAGCCACAGCAACATGGAATCCAAGCCGCATCTTCGACCTACACAACAGCTCATGGCAATGCTGGATCCTTAACCTACTGAGCAAGGCCAGGGATTGAACCTGAGCCCTCATGGATACTGGTCAGGTTCCTTACCTCTGAGCCACAATGAGAACTCCTCAACTGTTCCTGAGACACTAAATAAGATAAAAACAGAATTGACTTTGGATTAGGAAAGGTGGTGACATTTCAACGGAAAGATGGAGGAGCTCTCTTGTGGCACAGCGGGTTAGAATCTCCAGTTGTCACTGTAGTGACCCAGATTGCTGCTGTCGGTTTGATCCCTGGCCTGGGAATTCCCACATGCTCAGGTGAGGCCAAAAAATAAACAAAAAAAGAAAGATAGAAAAGATAACCTGGCTGGAATGAAATCATGTGTGCATAGGTGGTAAAATTTCAAAGAATCATACTGACACTATTTGGAAAAGTCTAAACATATGGATCAGCGGAGAAACAGGTCATCTGGAGAGAGCGTGGGGGTGAGGAGAGCAGTGTGCTCAGAGGGAGATAGTCAAGGCTGTCTGATGCTGAAGGGGGTGAATTCTATAGAAAAGAAGAATTTAGTGTCTCCAGGGAAATAGAAAGGCATTGCTGGAGGATGTCGTGGCCTCAGGGAGGGGCGAGTCCAACACCAGAGCAGAATCGGCTGGTCCGCAGAGAGAAGGCAGATCACATGGGTCAGATGAGAGCAGGGGTGGAGAGATTCCATGAGGAAAGGATGGGTGCCTCTCTGTTCTCAGAGCTTATTTTTTTTTTTTTTTCAGTGAAAGAAGCAGCAAGATCCTTAACTGCAAGAGAGATGCTCTTAGAGGAGAAAAGAAGAGGCACTCGTGAGCTGCCTTAGAGACTGGGAACACGTAGCAGGATAGCAGGGCTGGGGTGTGAGCTTCGCCCACCGGAGATGCCTGGTTGGCTCAGGTATTTCCTGCAGCCACGTGCCTTTCTCATTCTTCACAGGAAGTCAGGCACTGGCGGGCCTCCGTCAATCACTCTGCTCACAGACTGTGTCTCACACTCCGTGGCAGGGAAGATGGTTCAGCCTTCTGAGCACAACTTCTACCCACATTCCAATCCTGCTTCTTGCTCACTTCCGTGCATAAAACTTCAGTAACTCAGATACAGGAGGATAACTACAGGATATTTGTAAAAGAAAAAAAATGTAGGAGCATTTAAAATAGTAATGGTTATTTCTCCACCTTTACTGGAAATGGGAAAAGACATTCCAGTAGTTTAGTACTAAATGTAATTGAATTCTAATTTTCACTGTTTTTAACACCAATATTCAAACATTGTCAGTGTTTTTAGTAGGTTTCAATTCCAGTTAATTTCATCTCCCTCAACCCTCCTCCTACAGCACTGCTAAAATCCCTGACGGGAAGTCTTATTATCTCTGAAACACAAGACACGAATTACTTCATTAGATAAAAAAAAGAAAAATGTATGTAAGTGGTGATATTGGATTTCCTGTGGATGCGGCCCTAAAAAGAAAAAAAAAAAAGGAGGCAATATGTCTCAAAATCCTACTTTGGATTCTGTTGAGTTTTGAGAAAAACTATGCTTATCCTAGGCCACATATTCCAAGGAGTAAACTGATAAGATTTTAATAAAGTATCAAAATGAAGCATTTAGCTGATTCCACACAAATTCTAACTTGAACAGAAGTAAAAGCCTCTGATAAATAGATGTATTTTTCCCAGGATGGCATAATTATTTGCTTTATAAACAATTATAATGAGACATAACAGACATAACAAGTCCTCGTTTTAAGCATTAGGTACCAGAGTGAGGCTATTTCTTTTTCTTTTCTTTTTTTTTTGGCCACACCGGTGGCATGCAGAAATTCCCAGACCAGGAATTAAACCCTCAAAACAGCAGTGATAACACTGGATCCTTAACCACTAGGCCACCAGGAGACTCCAAGGATATTTCTTAAGGCTTATAAAAATTCTAGTTGTACAACTTCTAAGAGAGCCGACATCTCTTGAGAAGAAGGGAGCAATAGAAGGTAATCAAGACAAGTTCTTCTTCCCTCTTTCGAGCTGTCTTCAACCAATGAAAATAGATTCTAGGAACATCCTTTAATCCAGGGGCACCAGTCACACAGACAAGGCTGAGGATCAAAATCCCCCTTCCTACTTCCTGTGATCCTCTTGGCTTGTGGACATGGAAGCTGGCTGGGGCTGTTTATGGAAGAAACAGAGCGATGAAAGAAAAAATGTGGGTACAAGATTACAATCAGGCTGAAAAGACAAGCTAACTGGCTAAGAGCACCCCTTGATTAAAGCCTGTCGTGTCCACCCTGGTCCTGGCACTTCTGTTTGTCACCATTTCCTGTTTCTGCTAAATCCCCCTCCACTTCAGGCTTATTGACACCTGTCTCGATAAAGTGAGGAAGAACATTTCTCTGTGACAACGACTTTTACTTCAAGAAAAGCTCTAGTCATTCACGATATCATGATGGAGGAGAATCCAATTCCTTAACTTTTCTGGCCCTTCTTACCCCTGACCAATGGCTTTGGCTCTTAGAAGATGCAGGAATCGCCTCCAAGTTGTCAGTCCCTCTTGGCATCATAGCCAGTGTCTGGACGTTAAATTATGGTGACAAACACCTAGACTGCCTGTGATCTTATTCTCTGGTGGCTCAGTGGGTTAAGGATCTGGCGTTGTCACTGCTATGGTGCAGGTTTGTTCAATCCCTGAGCGGGAACTTCCACATGTATTTTTTTTTTTTCTGCACCTGCAGCCAAGAAAATAAAATTAAATTAATCTGCAAAATACAGGGTTTTACTTTTTTTTTTTTTTGTCTTTTTTGTCTCTTTAAGGCCGCATCCACAGCACTGGGTGCGCCTACGCACTGCCACAGCAACGCCAGATCTGAGCCACATCTGCAACCTACACCACAGCTCACAGCAATGCAGGATTCTTAACCCACTGAGCGAGGCCAGGGATGGAACCCGCAACCTCATGGTTCCTAGTCAGATTCATTTCTGCTGTGCCATGACGGGAGCCCCAGGGTTTTGATTTTTAAGTCAATTCTTCATTCTCTAGAAAGGGTATGTGAGTGAAAGGATTCTACCCAGGATCTCAAAACACAACACTTCCTTGCCCTGGCTTTGAATTCCCTGTTGAATCACTTAGTTGCTTGGTGCTGAAGGGCGGAGAAGTATGTTGAATGTGAGAGTAAACAGACCACATCAGCCAAGAGGCATCAGCCAAGCACAACCCTCCTCCTACAAGTCTACTCGCGGGTTGATTTTAACTGTTTGCTTCGGGCTTTTCCGCAGCTGTTCGCATCACTCAGCCCAGGCTCAGTGGGACAGATGCTTTTGGATACACCTCGTTCCTGGCTTATTCAAGAATCCCAGACATCAACTTTGATTATGAGTTCCACGTGAAGTTTCAGCTGGCAGATGATCACTCGGCAGTGCAAGACAACTTGCTCTTTTTCACCGGACAGAAGGGTCATGGTAAGAGTTCTTGAACCCTGCAGGACTTACCTGGCTTCCGTAACAACACTGGAGAGACTCCTCAGGGGCTCTGGCCATGGGGAAAGCAGCTGTTTGCCTGGTTCAGCCTCCTCCTGTCTGCTGCTTGAGCAGGTACCTGATCTAAAGTGTGCAGCAGTCCTTGGCCTCCTGAAGCCTTGTTCACACCAGGCCACCCCTTTTTTTAAAAGATTTTTATTTTTTCCATTATAGTTGATATATGGTGTTCTGTCAATTTCTACGGTACAGCAAAGTGACCCTTTCATACATATACTTATACATATTCTTTTTCTCACATTATCCTCCATCATGTTCCATCACCAGGCCACCTCTTATAATCGGGGAAATGTCATTCCTGCAGGTGAACTTGAAGACAGAGAAGTGAGGTTATTGAGTTGCCCCTTCCTCTTTTTCTTTCCATTTCCAAAAGAAGGAGAGAAAGAAAATTCTCAGAAGGAACACATTTTATGGTGTGTCATGAAGTGGGAATTATTGCCTTCAAAGAAAGCCATTCCAGATTAAAGGAGTAAGAAATTAAGAAAACGCCCGGCCTGGTGGGAAAGCAACTTCTAAGTTAAAAGTTGTAATATCATTAAAAGTTTTCTCCTGGGATTTCCTGTTGTGGCTCAGTGGGTTACACACCTGACTAGTATCCATGAAGATGCAGGTTCAATCCCTGGCCTCACTCAGTGGATTAAGGATCCAGCGTTGCCATGAGCTGTGGTGTAGGTTGCACACGCAGCTCAGATCCCATGTGGCTATGGCTATTGCACAGCTGCAGCTCCGATTCAACTCCTAGCCTATCCATATGCCCCAGTGCAACCCTAAAAAAAAAGTGTCATGCTAAGTGTTCTCTTGTGGCTCAGAGTGTTAAGGATACAGCAGTGTCACTGCTATGGCAAAGTTTCCATTCCTGGCTGGTAAGTTTCCAAATACTGCAGGCACAGCCAGAAAAAAAAAAAAAAAAAAAAAAAAAAAAAAAAAAACTGTCTGTTAGGTAGAAACTAGGCCTGTACATGGGGGGATCAAGGAACAGCATGTATGTTTTATTCCCAAGCCAGTGACTAACTAGCTAAGCAATTGGCTTTTCCAAGCTCAGAATCCTCATCTGATTCTGTGATGTTGATTCTTATGAAATCAACACATTACAACAGAAAGCAACCTTTCAAATCTCAACCATCAGCGGTTCTGTTGTGCTAGTGGAACTAACTTATGCTGTTCTTTTCAACTCACTCTATGCCTGTTTCTATACTAACACGGGTCTGAAAGGAGCCCACACCCCAAGGGAAGGGTGGTGTGCAGCCTCCCCCACCTCTGGGAGCAGGAAGCCGCCTCCTCTATGAGCAGGATCCTGCCTTGGAGCCGCAGGACATATTCTTCCCCAGCCTTTTTTTTTTTTTTTTTTAAGTACAGCTGATTTACAGTGTTGTGCCAATTTCTGCTGTACAGCAAAGTGACCCAGTCATTCATATATATATATATATATATATATATATATACACACACACACACACATTCTTTTCCTCATACTATCTTCCATCATATTCTATCCCAAGAGACTGGGTAGAGTTCCCTGTGCTCTGCAGAAGGATCTCATTGCTTATCCATTCTAAATGTAATAATTTGCATCTACTAACCCCAAACTTCCCATCCATCCTCGCCCTTGGCAACCACAAGTCTGTTCTCTGTGTCTGAGAGTCTGTTTCTGTTTTGTAAATAGGTTCATTTATGCCATATTCTAGATCCATGTATAAGTGGTATCTTATGGTATTTTTCTCTTTCCGACTTACTTCACTTAACATGAGACCCCTAGTTCCATCCATGTTGCTGCAAATTATTTCGGCATTATTTCATTTTTATGACTGAGTAATATTCATTATTCATTATTGACAAGACATTTAGATTGTTTCCCTGTCTTGGCTATTGTGAACATTGCTGCATGTATCTTTTTGAACTGTGGTTTTCTCCAGATACATGCCCAGGAGTGGAATTGATGGATCATATGGCAGTTCTATATTTAGTTTTCTGAGGAACCTCCATATGGTTTTCCATAGCGGTTGTACCAATTTACATTCCCACCAGTGTTTTTAGCTTCCCCGGCCCTGATGGGAGATGGCTTTTGGTAAAGAAAGCAGCTCTGGCCCTGACGTAGGTTAGGATCTGGTCTCCCCACTTACACACTATACATCAAGTTGCTTAGTGTCTCTATGACTCAGCCTTCTCACCATTCAAATGGGTGTAATGATGGTAATTCCCTGGCAGAGCTTTGGGGACCAACATGGTTAATACATGGACTCGGTCACATTGAGCACTGGACTCAAACAGTGGTGTCACCAGGAAGCCTTCTCCAGCCACCTTCACAAAAGCTACCTCACTCAACATATTCTCTTGTTTCTTTCCTTCAAAGCCCTTATCCAAATTTACAATTCTCTTACTTTTTTTTTTTTTTTTTTTTTTTTTTTTTGCTTTTTAGGGCCGTGTCTGCAGCATGTGGAGGTTCCCAGGCTGGGGGTCATATCAGAGCAGCTGCTGGTCCACACCACAGCCACAGCAATGCCAGATCCGAGCCACATCTGCAACCTACACCATAGCTCATAGCAATGCCGGATCCTTAACCCACTGAGCAGGGCCAGGGATCGAACCAGAATCCTCATGGATACTAGTTGGATTTATTACCACTAAGCCACAACGGGAACTCCTCTTACCTATTTTGTAGATGGTTGTTTCCTGCCTGCCTCCACCACTGGACTGGGAGCTCCATCCAGGTAGACAGAGGCCAAGCCATCCCTCTTAAACTTTAGACACCCACACTTAGCGCACTGCCTGACACATAATAGGCCTTGGATGGATGAATAAAACCCCAAAGAAGAATCAATGATTGGGAGTTCTCTGGTGGCACAGCAGGTTAAGGATCTGACATTGTCATGGCAGCAGCTTGGGTGGATGCTGTGGCAGGGGTTTGATCCCTGACTCAGGAACTTGCACATATTAAGGGTGTAGCCAAAAAAAAAAAAAAAAGAATCGACAATTGGATGTTGTACAAGTCAGCAGCTGCGTTCCACAAAGTTTCTTAGAGTGGCCATTCCAGGAGTTTGCAGTGCAGATGCCATCTCCTCCATCAGGATTTCCCCAACGCTACCCACCTCCCAGCATTTGGGTTCCTCTCCTTCCTCTGAGTGGTGACAGCTGCCCTAGACTTAGGGCCTGGATCCTTCATCACAGGCCTTGGTGGGCTATATTTTTCTCCTCATTCCAGCTTTCACTATCACCACGAAGGCTGTAATAAGTATCTGCTGAATGACTCTCAGAGGCAGGAAGGAAAGAAAGGGGGGGGAGAAGGAATTCCTGCCCCTAACTCTTTATTCTGCATACAATTGTATCCTTCTCATCAGCCACACACACACACACACACACACACACACACACACAAAACCTGGCAGATGAAAAATTCAAATAAGCACTGCAAACCTTGAATCTGTCTGAGTCCTAAAAGATTCCCAGAGGAAGAATCAGAGCAAAGGATAAATAATATGGCCCATGAAATGCTGCCACCAAAAGCCTGTCCAGTCCTCTTCTACTACAGATTACATAAAAATCCTTCAAACCAGCAGTTCCCATCATGGCTCAGCAGTTAGCAAACCCGACTAGCATCTATGAGGATGAGGGTTCGATCCCTGGCCTCGCTCAGTGGGTTAAGGATCACGAGCTGCTGTGAGCTATGGTGTAGGTCGCAGACGAGGCTAGGATCCCATGTTGCTGTACCTCCGGCATAGGCCGGTGGCTACAGGTCCAATTGAACCCATAGCCTGGGAACCTCCATATGCAATGGGTGGGGCCCTAAAAATACAAAAATACACCCCCCCCCCAAAAAAAATAGTAAAATCTTTGTTTTGGCCATATTTCTAACAGGAGGAATTTTACATTGTGACACTTCCTGGTCCTCTCACTTCTGTGCTTTGTGTGTAGAAAGATGAATGCTAAAGCCATACTTGCATCTTGTAGGTTTACAGAATGGCTAAATAAAAGCCAGATAATCTGTAGGGGCATTGTGCAGCTCTGTCTGCCAATAAGTGAAAATTAGAAATCTGAGACATGCAATTCCATACTTTACCACCAGAGGGAGCAAAAACACCAGCTAAGAAATGCAAGTAGGCCCAAGGTGAAGAAGGGCGTTGTGGTGGTGACGCACAAGTAACTAACCAGGCTGGATCCATGACCCCAGTTAGATCCCTGCCTCACTCAGCGGGTCAAGGATCCAGTGTTGCCATGAGCTGTGCGTGTGAGGTGTTGTGTGAGGGGGTTCAGCTCTAAAAAGCAAAAAAAAAAAAAAAAAAAAAAAAAAGTGAATAAGATAGGGCCAGGTAGGGCCTCCTCACACCTATATCAAAATCACACAATGGTGCTTATAAAATATTAATTTCCAGACTCTCTTGAATAAATATATACCTTAGTTGCTTTTTTTCTCTTTTGGCCATACTCAGAGTATATGCAAGTTCCCGGCGCAGGGACAGAAACTGAACCGTAGCTGCAGCAACCCTGGATCTTTAACCCACTGCACCACAGCAGGAACTCCCACTTTAGGTGCTTCTTATAACTAATATATGAGGGCAACCACCCAAAATCTCTAGGGACCAGCTAAATTAGGCCATATATGGGGGTGGACAGATGCGTAGTCACTGCTCCTGGGTCAGCCGGGAAGATTTGTCAACTTCTGTAGCGTAAATGTTTTGGTTAAGAAATACATATTCCTGGGAGTTCCCATCGTGGAGCAGTGGTTAATGAATCTGACTAGGAACCATGAGGTTGCAGGTTCGATCCTTAGCCTTGCTCAATGGGTTAAGGATCCGGCGTTGCTGTGAGCTGTGGTGTAAGTTGCAGACGCGGCTTGGATCCCGAGTTGCTGTGGCTCTGGTATAGGCTGGCGGCTACAACTCCAATTAGACCCCTAGCCTGGGAACCTCCATATGCCACGGGAGCAGCCCAAGAAATGGCAAAAAAAGACAAAAAAAAAAAAGAAACCAAGATCCAAATCAGTGTTTCTAACAGTGGGAATCTCCATATTTAGCAGCCTCAATCTCTGACCTGCATATGGGTTGTTACTAAAATCACCACTTCATATGCTGCCTTTGTCAGGTTAATGGATGCACAAAGCCACAGAGGTCACGTGATAACTTGAAGTGTAGGCCATCCTCTAATTTCAGACATGAAAAGTCCAGGGACCTTCACTCCCCAGCACTGATGATGTTTTCCCTTGAGAGCACCCAGACTTAGACACTGATTTTCCCAGGTTTTATGCACATTAAATTCTTTGGACAAATTACTCTGACTGGAGTTCCCGTCGTGGCGCAGTGGTTAACGAATCCAACTAGGAACCATGAGATTGCAGGTTCAATCCCTGGCCTTGCTCAGTGGGTTAAGGATCCGGCGTTGCCGTGAGCTGTGGTGTAGGTTGCAGACTAGGCTTGGATCCTGCATTGCTGTGGCTCTGGCGTAGGCCGGCGGCTACAGCTCTGATTAGACCCCTGGCCTGGGAACTTCCATATGCCGTAGGAGCAGCCCTAGAAAAGACCAAAAAAAAAAAAAAAAAAATTACTCTGACAAACATTTGCTTTTTTTTTTTCCTGGCTGCATCCATGGCATGCGGAAGTTCCCAGGGCAGGGATGGAATCCCCACCACAGCAGCGACCCAAACCACAGCAGGGACAGCCTCAGATCCTTAACCTGCTGATCCACCAGGGAACTCCCATTTGGCTCTTCTAAAAACCACCAGTTTGTTCCACAGCGGGCCACAGATGAATATCTTATCTTCCCATCCCTCATCCCTTCCATTTGCGACTGGAATAAACACTCCGCTTCTCTAGAACTCAGGAGACATCCTGCTTTCTCCCTTCTACTCATTCTGCCCACTGTGTACTGAGACCCTCACCTGAGGCATTCTTCCAGGTGCTGGAGATACAGGTGTGAATGAGACAGACAAGGTCCTTGCCATTATTTCTCCATTTTGTCCCTTACATTCTATCAAACACAAGACCTGTGCATTTTACCCTCCAAATCATTTTCCATCTTTTCTCCTTCTTTCTTCCCCTCGTCGCTCCCAGCTTATCTATCACAGGCTGTGCCATGAGCAATAACCTCTTTTCCAGGCTCCAGGCCCAGTCCTGTCCTCTTCCACTCCATCCTCCACTTTGCTACATGGCATGGTTCTAATCTACAAGTCCAAGCATGTCCTGCCTAATCAACAAGCTTCCCCTTAAGCGATTCCCCGCCATTCTTTGTATAACATGCACAGACGCAAATCCAGCACCTGCACAATGCGTTTCCTTCCTTCCACCCCATGTTCCGCAGTGTCAGCACACAGGTACACTCTGTGCCATGTCACTATGTCTTCCATTTTCGTACCTCCCCACAAAAGGCCGCCTTATCTTCCTGAGCCACCCACACTTCACTTTCACAGCTCAAAAATGCTTCTATCCTCTAAGCTTCAGCTCAAAAGCTCATCTTTCTTTTAAGTCTCTAATACTTCCAGGAGTTCTGAAACTGACAGCACAATGGCCTGAACCTAACCAGAATCCAAATTAGGACTTGAACCCACAATTTAAAATTAGAATCACTAAGCCAGTCTCTGGACTTACTGAGGTTCAAGTTCATTTTGCCTCCACGCATGATGAATTCAGCAAGAGACAAAGTGATAGGCAAGAAATAGATTTATTAAGATTGGACGCTTGTGAGTTGCAAGCAGGCAGGCAAGGAGGCTCTGCCCCGAGGATCCCGTGGGCAACAGTTTTATCATCCAAAGGGAGTCCAGTTGGAAAGACCACCTCTTTTTCTTTTTTGGTGTAGTAGCTCCTCCTTGGTATCCAGTATTCATATCAGCAGCAGCCCTTGGTCTGAACCTGAATGTAGACCTCACTCGATGACCTGAGGCATCTCTCACGCCTCCACTAGTCTAGCAAGCCTGCCTTGTTCTGATTGCTTTCTTGAGCAAATATTAACTTACAGTGGTCTCCCAAAGTTCCCTAGGTTTCCCTCTCTATGCTTCCTTATTGGGATTTCTACAACTACCTGTACCTACTCCACCCCTGTCAGTTCAAGAATTAATCTCACTGCAGCTTGCTGGACACAGTTACCATGTTTTACTCTAATTGCTTGGCTGCCTCTCTCTTAACCAGGACTGTGGCTTTTCCTTTTTATATCAACAGTGGTTGTCATGTATAAACACTCATTACACTTTTTGAAAGAATGAGTACAAAAATCTCGGTTATACTAAAAACTCATCACTAATTTAGAGAAGCACAACAGATGTACACTATATTTCACTGAGACCAAAAGGACATTTAAATCCCCACTTTGCAGTTAGTGAGCATCCCCCTGGATGGTCCCAAACCCTCATGCTCAGATAGTATCTGCAGGTTTGAATAATAATATGCAGTTGCACACACATCTGAGTGCCCTGGTGAAGCTAAGTGTCTGTTATGACTCATTCAGAGTCAGAGGGGACTCCTGGGTTTCCTGACAGTGAGCCCCTGCAACCTCTCCTTCCAGGGCGGAATGGCGATGACTTCCTGGCGGTGGGTCTGCGCGGCGGCCGCGTGGTTTACAGTTACAACCTGGGATCTGGCACAGCGAGTCTGAGGAGCGATCCCCTCGATCTGAGCCTTGGGATCCACACAATCCATCTGGGGAGGTCTTTCCAAGTGGGCTGGCTGAAGGTAAAGAGTTGTTTCTTCATCTTGCCCGCGGACTGGGTGCTGCCGGGTTATAGGATGTGCATGGAGGTGCGGGGCGAATGGGCCTCCCTTCCACCGCCTGGAGGGTCACAGACTAGCGCGCAAAATAGAAGACCGGCGGGTGATTGCAGTTAAGGGGTGTGGGGATAAAACAGAGGATGACTAACATAAATGACTGTGAGAGGATTCGGGGAATGTTTCCGAAGAAAGGCAACGCTTGGGCATACCTTCAAGGAAATAGCAGTTTCGGAAAAAGAAGAGCGGCTAGTGTGGGCTTGGGGAATGCAGAGGTTCTGTTTGCCTTTCAGGCCAGGGAGAGCAAAAGATGTGGTTGGAGGTAGACGAGGTCTGCATCATCAAAGGGCTTATCTAAGATGGTTAGCTTGTTATCCAGAGAGCAATGGAGAGCGGTGAGAAATTTAAGAAGGGGGTTGGGTACCCTGGTCAGTGGCCGTGTTCTGATAAATAATTGTTGGTCACTTGAGAATGGATGGGAGAGGGAGGCAAGGCAGGATGGAGGAGGCCCAGCAGGATGCCATCTCCTAATCTTGGAAGAATTGTGATTTTGACTGAGATGCAAAACCATGACCACCCTATTAAGATTTTGTGGTAGCAGACACCAGCAGATAAGCAGAGAATTGAGTGGTGAGGTGTCTTTTATTTCTTCAAAATTCTAAGCCTTTGTGAGTTTTCAGGCCAAGTTAATGGCAAAATAACAAAAGAGTATCTTAACAGTTCACTCTAGGGAATCAATTTCTTTTTTAATAGGTTTTGTATTTCTTTTTTTCCTTTTGAAGGTAGATGACCATAAAAATAAATCCATCATCTCCCCAGGAGAACTGGTTGGTCTCAATGCCTTCAGTCAATTTTACGTAGGTGGCTACAGTGAATACATTCCAGATCTCTTACCAAGTGAAGCCAACTTCAAAAGTAGCTTTCAAGGTAAGGCATGGACGGATTTCACACTCTATACCTACTTGTCTCAAAATGTGAGAAAAGAAAAAACTTTTAAAGAGTAAACTTCTAGTTCCGAAGCCAGCAGGGTGAAGTTCACAGGTAGGATTCAGTAGGTCCCCGAATCTCCTGATATCACACACAATTGTGAGTAGACCTGTGTGCATTTTTTTGGAGAGCTTTCATCAGTGTTCTAAGATCTGTTTCTTTTTCTGATGGACCTACGTAATTCCGATGTAGAATTAGAAATGACTTTGTTTCATGGAAGATATCTTTTACTTGTTTTTAAATTAATGTATAGCTGATTTACAGTGTTGTGCCAATTTCTGCTGAACAACAAAGTGACTCAGTCATACATATATATACATTCCCTTTCTTGTATTATCTTCCATCATAGTCTATCCCAAGAGACTGGATATAGATCCCTGTGCTGTACAGTAGGACCTCATTGCTTATCCATTCTGAATGTAATAGTTTGCTAGAAATGACTTTTGACTCGTGTGAATATGGGTAAATGTATTATCTCACCTACCAATTGTTCTAGGGTCACGGCAGCTAGTGTTCATTGATACAGGGATTATTAAACATTTCATGAATAGAGTGGACATGAAATAGATTCCAATCCATTAACAGCAGGGTAAAGCTGTCATTCCAACCTAACAATGCCCTACAATGTCACCACAGTCAGTCTCTTGCTAGTTCCACTTTTCCTGTTCTCTCTCTTTCTCTGCCACACCCATGACTTGCAACAGTTCCTGGTCCAGGGATCTAACCCATCCCTCAGCAGTCACAATGCCAGATCCTTAACCCACTGAGCTACCAGAAAACTCCTCCCCCTTTCACAATTGCATGGGATTTTTCAAACCAGAATCCATAAGGGAAGACTAGCAAGATTACTGCAAAGATTTAAAAATTTTCTTACTATCCAAAAAAAAAAAAAAAAGTTACCGCTTATTTAGAACTTCGATAGTCTTTCCAATAACATAGCTCCAAAAATCTTTTTCATACTGTTTTATCATTTGCAAAATAGAGACACTGAGAACCTGGTGCATGGTACTATAGTAAGCAGATTATGTTTAATCTGCTGTATTAATAGGAATGAAATTATACAATATATTCTACAAATGACATGCTACATAAAGTAAGATTATACATTATGTCTGAAAAAGACCTTTTTAAGGTACATGTAAAGGCAAATCCCTGAGAGAGAAAAAAAAAAAAAAGGGACAGTGTAAACATTATAAACATCTTTAAATAAAAATAAAAAACCCACCGTCGGCAAAATTAAATAGCTAATATTAACCTGGAGAAAGTATTTACCATATTATGACAAGCAGCTAATGTGCTCATTGTATGAAGCAAATAAATGTTTAAAGGGGTAAAGAAAAGAAGGTAAATAGAGAAAAACAGTACATAATAAGCAACTAAACGGGAAAAATTACAGGTGACAAATCATTTTTCTATTTTTCGTTGGGATTTTCAACCCCAACGAAAAATAGCAAAAGGGCATTTTATTATTTATTCCTTCAAGAATGAAGCAAGGTAACCTCTTGCATTGTGGTGCCTGTGAAGAGACAGGTGCCCCATTCATGCTTGGTGGAAAAGACGTAATGGTGCAGAATATCCATGACACTAGAGCACACTTCAAAGCACCCACATCTTTTACCCTAGTAGTTTTTGAGGGTTTTTTGGTTTGTTTGCTTTGTTTTGTTTTGTTTTTTAAGGGCCGCACCTGCAGCATATAGAGCTTCCCAGACTAGGGATCGAATCAGAGCTGTAGCCACTGGCCTGTGCCACAGCCACAGCAACACCAGATCCGAGCCACATCTTCAACCTACACCACCACTCATGGCAACACTGGATCCTTAACCCACTGGCGAGGCCACGAGTGGTTAAGGATCTCTCATGGATGCTAGGCAGATTCGTTTCCACTGAGCCACAGCAGAACTCCCCCTTCGTAGTTTTACTTCTGGAAATTTATACTAAGAAAATAATTATCAAATGCACACATAATGATATTTAGTATAGGATTATTTTTAATAAAAAAATAGAAATGAGTCAATTGTTCAGTAATTGAAGGTTAAGTATATTGTGATCTAAGATATGATATGCCATTATTTAAAAATAATTAATGCTATGAGAAAAGAATTACTGCTATACTAATTTTCAGTATAATATATGTATTATATAGTTTAATGCAGGATTCTACTTTTATTTAAAAGAAAATACAGCTAAGCATAGAAAAATACTCTGAGTGTGTATATATATATATTATATATCAAAATGTTAATTATTGTTTTCTCTGGCATGGTGATATTGTGTTTTTTACTTTCCTCTGTGCTTCTCTGTGTTGGTTTTTTTTTTTTCTTTAAATTAATAGATTACTTTATGTTGAAAAAGTTACTTTAAAAATGAAAAATACTGGAGTTCCCGTCGTGGCTCAGTGGTTAACGAATCCGACTAGGAACCATGAGGTTGCAGGTTCAATCCCCGGCCTTGCCGTGGGTTAAGGATCCGGCTTTGCTTTGAGCTGTGGTGTAGGTTGTAGACTCGGCTCGGATCTGGTGTTGCTGTGGCTCTGGCATAGGCTGGCGACTATGGCTCCAATTAGACCCCTAGCCTGGGAACCTCCATATGCCGCGGGAGTGGCCCCAGAAGAAGGCAAAAAGACCAAAAAAAAAAAGGAAAATACTGTCTTCTTGTTTTTATCTATTTTTTCCCATTTTTTAAAACAAAATATTTGTTTCTCTTTCCAAGGTTGCATTTTTACTATTCAAGTTCGCACTAAGAAGAACGGCCGTTTCAGAAGCCTGGGAACTCCTGAGGGCCACCCAAATGCTGGGCGCAGTGTCGGCCAGTGTGAGACCTCTCCTTGTCACTTGATGAAATGTGACAATGGTGGCACGTGCATGGAGAGCGGGTCGACTGTTTAGTAAGTGTGACACGTGTGATGTTATTAGGAAAGAAAGTAGCAGGTTGTTTGCATTCTAACTGGTCTTCCATCCCTACAAACAAGAACACAAACTGATACCCTTATTTAAAATGTTTTTAAGTGGACTTGCTGGGTGACTAGGGGCCAGATAAAGGCAACTAGAAAGGATTGGCCTCCTTTTAAATAATAGAAATTAATCACTACATAACATTTCATGCACCTTGAAAAATAAACTATCTAAATTTATGGCATTGAGAGTGTTGGCAGAAATGTTTACCATGCAAGGGTTTACAAGGACTTACTTTTGTGATCTGCTTTTATATTTGGCTTTGGGCTCTTTTAGAAAGGATCCTCTCAGAGTTTCCTGGTGACTCATCCAGTTAAGGATCTGACATGATCACTGTGGTGTCTCGGTCACTGTCATGACTCAGGTTCGATCACTGGCCCAGGAACTTCCACATGCCATGGGTGCAGTCAAAAAAAAAAAAAAAATCCCTGTCTAGGTGGACCCCAGCAAAGCTGCACAATTTGATTTCTGAACTACTTTAACATGAAACAAAATGTGAACCTGTTGAGTGGGAAAAAAAGAACAAAGGAATATTGTCTTATAAATAAAGTACTTCATTGAACATGTCCTTTATAGATAAGTAGTACGCAGGCTCTGGGAATACCCCAAAAACAGAGGAAAGAGGCTCTCTGTCTTTCAATTTCTTACACTCTAGCTACTCATAAATCTCTTATGTCTCATACATGCATGACCCGGCTAGAAAGTGATTTGTCAGAATTTTCCCACAGGACACATCGGTAGGTTTGATATACTACTGACACTGGCTCCCTGCAAGGCAGCTGGGGAAGTGAGGGTCAGAGACTCCTCTGGAAGACAGGGGTGAGCAAGCACGGAGTCTTTTATCTATCTATTTATTTATTTATTTATTTTTGCTTTCTTTTTAGGGCTGCACCCTGTGGCATATGGAAGTTCCCAGGCTAGGGGTCGAATAGGAGCTGCAGCTGCCAGCCTACACCACAGCCACAGCAATGCAGGATCCGAACCATGTCTATGACCTACACCACAGCTAACGGCAATGCTGGATCCTTAACCCACTGAGTGAGGCCAGGGATCGAACCCACATCCTTATGGATGCTAGTCAGGTTCGTAACTGCTAAGCCACAATGGGAGCTCCGAAGCACCAAATCTTAACAGCCCTGAACCACTCCCGTCTACCTCCTCACTAGAAAGCCATCAAAAGCAAAGTTCAAAGAACTGCTCATCACTGCCCATTGGGCTGGTGAGAAAACACAGAGAGGTGGGGAATGGAGGAAGTGGTTATTAAAACTTTGGATTTCTTTCTTCCTTCCTTCATTTCTTTCTCTCTTTTTTTTTCTTTCTTTCTTCCTTCCTTCCTTACTTTCTTCCTTCCTTCTTCCCTCCCTCCCTCTTTTTCTTTCTTTCTCTCTCTCTTTCTTTCTTTCTTTCCTTCCTTTCTCCCTTCTTTCTTTCCTTCTCTTTTGTTTTCTTTCTCTTTCAGCTGCCCTGCAGCATATGGATTGCCTGGCCAGGGAACAGATCCAAGCCGCAGTTGCAACCCCATCTTTAAGCCCCCTGTGCCAGGGCCAGGGATCAAACCTGTGACCTGGTGCACCTCAGGCACCGCTGATCCCATTGCACCACAGCAGGAAATCCAGATCTTCTGATTTCTTTTCAAAAACTTTCCAAGGAATTCTCAGCTCACGGGGAATTAGAACATGTAGAATAATATCTAAACCCTTCCCCGTGAGCTGTAAAGCCCAACGTGGTCTGGTCATCAGCCTCCATTTGCCTGCCTCCTTCTTGTCATTGGCTCACCTCCCCAGAAAGGGATGCCCTTAGATCCACCCAAATGTCCCTCCCTCTGATCATTCTCTATCACATTATGTATTTTACTTTCTCCATAATATAGCATTCTCCTCTTTTGCTTATTTATTGTTTATGTATTGGTTATAGTTTTTCCCTGACAATGGGCCTCATCTCTCACATTACCATTGTATCCTTCATGCCTCAGAGTGCCTAAATATTCATTAAGTATTTATTCAATTAATGAATCAGTGAAGGAGTTCCGTGGTGGCTCAGTGGGTTAAGGATCCGGCATTATCACTGCTGTGGCTCCAGTCTCTGCTGCGGAGCAGATTCAATCCCTGGCCCAGAAACTTCTGCATGCTGCAGGCACAGCCCCCCCCAAAAAAAATTTTTTTAATGAAACAGTAGAAGAACTCTTCATTCCAAAAGTACAAATAAAAGGACAAGCAAGATGACACTATGATCTCAATAATGAAGCCAAATTGATTAAACAGGATATTCTATTGATTGGCTATGAGAAGTGGAACACAGGAAGTTTAGAAGGATGAGAAATGTACATGAAAGGTAAAGATTTGATTTACATCAAGAAGGAGATGCAGACAGTCCCGCAGAAGGAAGGAGCCATGGTAAAAACGTATTTGCAAGTTATCTTAACAGCCCTTCACAGAATAGGTGTGTTGGGATGGGGGGTGGGCGGCGGCTATTAAGAGACAGTTTTGGAAATCCAAGCACACTATAAAGGGTCTAGTTTTAAGAAATAGCCATAGAAAAGGAAAGAAAAAGTTAATATAGCGGATATTGCAGAGAAATATTCATGGTGTTTTGTGAATATTGAATATGAGATTGTGGAAGGAGGGTTTGTGGAGAGTCAAGTCTAAATTAATCCAAACCCTGAGTATGAAAAGACTTACTAGGGAGTTTCTTGGTGGCTCAGCAATTTAAGGATTTGGTGTTGTCACTGCTGCAACACAGGTTCAATCCCTGGCCCTGGGAACTTCCACATGCTGTGGCTGTGGACAAAAAAAAAAAAGAAAAAGGCTTGCTATATTCTGGGATGTCCTGGACACCTAATGTGCCTAATAATATGTTAAAAGTATCAGCTGAATTTTATGGAAATTTTTCAGGGAAAAAAATGTGTAATTTGACCAAATTCCTGGTGTAAGGACAAACTCTGAGGCTTGAGATGCCACCATCACAGAACAATATTTTTTGGCATTAACCCTACCATTATGAGTTTAACTTTACGTCTTTATAATCTTTAATAAAACCTTTGACTCACTTTACAACTTATGCATTTTACTTTGTCCCACAACTAAACCTAATTATTTAGAAGTACAAATTTACCTCATTTTATCGAAAGAAATCTGGTCATTCTTCAGGTGACTTATAAAGTGGTTTTTTTGATATTTTTATGTGATAATAAATAAACTGCTAATAGTAAAAAATGGAATAATTAAGAATGAGAAGTGACAAGAAGAAAGTGCATCAAGTTGAAGGTACTGGTAGGCTATTCATTCCTACTCATTATCTATGTGGAACAAAGGTCCCACGTGTGTTCATTTAAGAGCCACTTGTGAAGTTCCCGTCGTGGGTGGCGCAGTGGTTAACGAATCCGACTAGGAACCATGAGGTTGCGGGTTCGGTCCCTGCCCTTGCTCAGTGGGTTAACAATTTGGTGTTGCCGTGAGTTTTGCAGATGCGGCTCGGATCCCGAGTTGCTGTGGCTGTGGTGTAGGCTGGTGGCTGGCGCTCCAATTCGACCCCTAGCCTGAGAACCTCCATATGCCGCAGGAGAGGCCCAAGAAATAGCAAAAAAAAAAAAAAAAAAAAAGAGCCACTTGTGTTTATCTTGGAATACGTGATGCCAAGTGTAGATGTGTTGTGAAATGCAAGTTCCCTGTGCTTGATTCACAGAGAGGCCAAACAAACCAAAACGTCAAAGTTTGGAGCATAGAAAAGTTTATTACAGAGCCAAGCCAAGAGAACAGGTGCCTTGTGCTCAAAAAGCCAAAACTCCCTGATGGTTTTGGGGGATTTTTTTTCCTGACTGAACCCAAGGTTAAACTGACAACCCTTTTTTGTTGTTGTTTTGTTTTGTTTTTTGTTTTGTTTTGCTTTGCTTTTTAGGGCCGCTCTTGTAGCATATGGAGATTCCCAGGCTATGGGTCAAATCCAAGCTTCTGCTGCCCACCTATGCCACAGCCACAGCAACGCAGGATCCAAGCTGCATCTTCCACCTACACCACAGCTCAAAGCAACACCAGATCCTTAACCCATTGACCCTGCCCCCTCCTGCACTATTGTTTCTTTCTGCATTTCCTCACTCCTCTAATTAGCAACTGTTTAAATCTGCCCTTTGAAACTCAGAAGGTCCAAGAGGCTGAAAGCCTTTTTCCTACAAACCAGAAATGAGGGACACAGAAAGGACCCCCTTTCTCTGAGTCCTGCTTGGTTTAACCCCCTTTTCTTTGATATTCCTCAATCTTGAGGGGGATAGGGTTGGACAAGAAAGGGAATAACATTTTGAATAGAGAGGTTAGCCATAAAGTTGGCAGAGGAAACTGGTTTTAGGGGGACTCAGTTTTAAGAACTATTTGCAGAATATTTTGATTAGTAAAGAAAATATTCTTTTTTTTTTTCTTTTTTCTCTTTTCTTTTCTTCTTTATTTATTTATTTATTTATTTTCCCACTGTACAGCAAGGGGATCAAGTTATCCTTACTTGTATACATTACAATTACATTTTTTCCCCCACCCTTTCTTCTGTTGCAACATGAGTATCTAGACAAAGTTCTCAATACTATTCAGCAGAATCTCCTTGTACATCTATTCTAAGTTGTGTCTGATAGGCCCAAGTTCCCGATCCCTCCCACTCCCTCCCCCTCCCATAAGAAAATATTGATTGTGATAATAAAAGTAATACCTTACAACTATCTAGCACTTTGTGGCTAATAAAACATTTTTTACTTACAGTATTTCCACTGTTCCTGCTTAAAACTCTCTGAATTAGTCAGGGCAAACATTCTGGCCCCAATTTCATGGATGGCATACTAGGCTCCAGAGATTATGAACGAAACAAGATGATGTCTGAGAATCTCGTAAGGAGTCCAGCAGGACCCAAAACCTTCAGTCTTTGGGTCAAGATTCCCTGTAGAACCGAAATAGTAAGGGATGTTTTTAAAAGCAGGTACCAGTGGAGTTCACGTCGTGGCGCAGTGGTTAGTGAATCCGACTAGGAACCATGAGGTTGCGGGTTCGTTCCCTGCCCTTGCTCAGTGGGTTGACGATCCGGCGTTGCCGTGAGCTGTGGTGTAGGTTGCAGATGCGGCTCGGATCCCGAGTTGCTGTGGCTCTGGCGTAGGCCGGTGGCTACAGCTCCAATTTGACCCCTAGCCTGGGAACCTCCATATGCCGTGGGTGCGGCCCAAAGAAATAGCAAAAAGACAAAAAAAAGTTAAAAATAAAAATAAAAGCAGGTACCAGTTTAGATAGGTACCCAAAGTGTTAAGTAACTCTTTCTCTGCTGGGTGTAATCTGTTCATTTATTCTTAATCCTTTTTTTTTTTTCTTCTTAGTGTCACATGTATAGCATATGGAAGTTCCCAGGGTAAGGGTTAAATTGGAGCTGCAGTTGCCAACCTATGCCACAGCCACAGCAACACCTGATCCAAGCCACATCTTCAACCTACACTGCTACTTGAGGCAATGCTGGATCCTTAACCCACTGATCGAGGCCAGGGATCAAAACCACATCCTCACAGACACTATGTTGGGTTCTTAACCTGCTGAGCCACAATAGTAACTCCCATTTATTCTTAAAATTCTCCCATTTAAAAAGCAGTGTTAAATTTATGTCTTCAAATGTCATTTTGTATTTTCTCAAAGTTGGAAGTGTAGGAGAAAATGTCCCTATACAAAGGTAGAAAGGAGAGACCCCGGCCATCATGACTAAGCAAAGTCCAGCCAACTGCCCCTAACCACCCCTCCTCTACACATCTGCTTCTGTAAGCTTGCTTCTGCATCTACTACCTTGCTTGACCTCACTCCAGTCTGCCAAGCATGGACCCAGAAGAGATAGCCCATAAAAGCCTTGTGAAACCCTTCTTCAGGGCTCAGACTCCGGAGAGCGATCTCCTCTGAGCCCGACGGCGTAATAAACCTGAGTTCTCCAACTCTCCAAGTGCTTGGTGGGTTTCTTGCCAGGTAAAAGAGCTGATACACTGCAGACACAGAGCTGCTGGAGCTGGTACCCTACAGCCACAGGGCTGTCGATAGAGCTGATACGCTGCGGCGCAGGGCTGCTGGGCAGCTGTTGTAACAGAAGCACCTTGCCTTATAACACATACCCTAGAAATTTCATGAATTTCTGTGTGGATGGAAGTCTAATAGGAAAGTCTGGATCTGAATAACAAGTAGACTTGAGTAATAATGGACAACAGGGGAGTTCCCTTCATGGCTCAGTGATTAACTAATCTGACTAGGAACCATGAAGTTGAGGGTTCAATCTCTGGCCTTGCTCAGTGGGTTAAGGAGCCGGCGTTGCCATGAGCTGTGGTGTAGGTCTCAGACTTGGCTCAGATCCCTCTTTGCTGTGGCTCTGGTGTAGGCCGGTGGCTACAGCTCCAATTAGACCCCTAGCCTGGGAACCTCCATATGCCACGGGTGCAGCCCTAGAAAAGGCAAAAAAAAATACCAAAAAAAAAAAAAAAGGACAACAGGAGTGATACCACTGGCAAGTTTCCTAATAGGATTCTAAAGTCTTTCTCATCAAAATTGTGACACTATTTAGGGTACTCTTGATAGAACAACAAAATATTGACAATATATATTAACTACTGTGAAGCATTACCATAGAGTCAGAAATAGCTCTTGTGACTATTGTGTAATTGTTGCAGAAATTGGGACCCCCACCAGGGGCCAGAGAGTGGGCTCAGAAATGAATTGTCCAAGGAGACACACATGTTGACAAAGCAAAGGGCTTTATTGGAAAGGCAGAGAGCTGCAGGGTAACGGAACCCAGGAGAACTGCTCTGCCACGTGGCTCAGAGACTCAGGTTTTATGTGAATAGGGTTCGTTTCCAGGTTGTCTCTGGCCAGTTGTCTTGCTGGGGCCTTACTTGGTCTGGCCCAGGGTGCTTCTTGGTGGCACATGTACCTCTCAGCCCAGATGGTGTCTGGAGCCAAGGAGCCTGGGAGGTTGGTTGTCTCCTCCCTCCTATCAGCCCCTCCCAAATCCTCCCAGTTAAGTCTTCAGGGCAGCACCGTGTTCCTTATCAGGGCCTGCTGTTGTGAGAACTCCTGCAAGGGGTTGTTATCATGCCTGGCCAAGCTGGGCAGTGTCAGTCAATGATCCCTAACATAATGACCTTAAAATTATGGCTCCAGGAGTTCCCGTTGTGACTCAGCCGTAATGAACCCAACTAGTATCCATGAGGACACAGGTTTGATTCCCTAGCCTTGTTCAGTGGGTTAAGGATCTGGCATGGCCATGAGCTGTGGTGTAGGTCGCAGATGCAGCTTGGATCTTGAGCTGCAGCAGCTATGGTTTAGGCCAGCAGCTGCGGCTCCAATTCAACCCCTAGCCTGGGAACTTCCATATACCGAGGGTACAGTCCTAAAAAAGCCAAAAAAAAAAAAAAAAATTATGACTCCCTGAACTTAAAAGAGGTGAATTGTATGATATGTAAACAGTACCTCAATAGAGCTATTTAAAAATTTTCATCTTCCCACTCATGGATATTCAGCTCCAGTAACGGCAGAAGTTTAAGGAGAATTTTATTCTTTTTGACGGTTTTTGTAGTTCTGTTCTAATCTCAATAAGAATCTTCTTTTTGGAGATCCCATGATGGCTCAGCAGTTAACATATCTGACTAGTATCCACGAGGACACAGGTTTGATCCCTGGCCTCACTCAGTGGGTTAAGGATCCAGCGTTGTTGTGAGCTGTGGTGTAGATTGCAGATGAGGCTCAGATCCTGAGTTGCTGTGGCTGTGGTGTAGCCCAAAGGTTGTAGCTCCAACTCGACCACTGGCCTGGGACCCTCCATATGCCTCAGGTGCAGCCCTAAAAAAAGACCAAAAAAAAAGGATCCTCTTTTTCAAGGAAATAGGTACGATTTTTTTGTTTTTCTCTATCCTGGTTCTAGTCCCAGGCTCTTAATTTTATATGACTCCATCCTTTTTCACTGGAAGCACAGTAATATTAAACCAAATTTCAGGTACCATTATAGACAGCTCAAAACTAAAGTTCAATCTTTTCCTGAAAAATAACATACATGATAAAATATTTTTTAAAATGCTTAGGGGGCAAGTCCCAACCCAGAAGCATACATTTTACAGTGTTTGGAATCAATTTTAAAAGCTAAATCTGGGAGTTCCCGTAGTGGCTCAGTGGTTAACGAATCCGACTAGGAACTATGAGGTTACAGATTCAATCCCTGGCCTTGCTCACTGAGTTAAAGAGCCGGCATTGCCATGAGCTACGGTGTAGATCGCTGACGCGGCTCAGATCCCAAGTTGCTGTGGCTCTGGTATAGATAGGCAGCTACAGCTCAGATTCAACCCCTAGCCTGGGAACCTACATATGCCATGGGTGCGGCCCTAGAAAATGAAAAAAAAAAAAAAAAAAGCTAAATCTGAAAGGTGGTCAAAATGTCTTAATAAATGCACTGCTTAACAGTATAAAACTTTTTGAAAAGAACTCCCCTGTATCTCCATCCCTCCCAGCTGTGGATGGGAGACATTGTTTAGTACCCAAGGTGTATAATGAGGGGTAGGGCTTGATGAGGCCGAAACTGTGCATGGCCTCCAGCAAACTGCCCATAGCCCTGCTTTCCTGTTCCAAGTACATCAGCACACAGACCCAGCTGCATTCAAATGCAATTTTTCCAGGGAAAGGAGGATTATAAAGCTGAGTTCGCAGAAGGCCTTTATGTTCCTGAGATGGCCTCAGATACAACAGAAAAATAGGAAACTATTTCTGTTGTTAGTCAGTAGCCACGGTTTGGGGGAAGAAACAAGTTTGTTTAGTTGTAATTTACCCGTATGTACATGTGCTTGGTACAATGTGTTTTTGTATGTTTGCGGGGGGCGGGGTGGGGAGGGTGGCTGTGCCCATGGCTTGAAGAAATTCCCCACCAGGGATCAAACTCGAGGCACAGCAACAACCAGAGTCAAAGCAGTGACAACGATTGATCTTTAACTCACTGTGCCACCAGAGAACTCCCTGGTACAATGTGTTCTTAAGCAGATTTTACTTCTTTTAATTTGCACTTTGCTTAACCTTCAAAAGTATCCTGACTACACCTGAGGGCCTTATGCAAATGTGTTCCTTCAAGAAAAGCACAGTGTAGGGAAAGTAAATCTTAAAAAAAAAAAACAAACAAAAAAAAAACAAGCAAGATGTAGAAATGGGCAGCACAGTATGTTTTTTTGTTTCGTTTTGTCTTTTTAGGGCCACACCCACAGCATATGGCAGTTCCCAGGCTAGGGGTCAAATTGTAGCTGTAGCTGCCAGCCTACACCACAGCCATAGCAACGCAGGATCCGAGCCACATTGCGATCTACACCACAGCTCATGGCAACACCAAATCCCTAACCCACTGAGCGAGGCCAGGGATCGAACCTGTAACCTCATGGTTCCTAGTCAGATTCGTTTCCGCTAAGCCACAATGTGAACTCCTCTGCTTCTTTGATCTACAGAAAATACCGACAAGTTAGGCAGGGTATTGTGTGATTAAAAGACGTGAAAGCTATGCTTGAGCCAGAGACAAGTAAGTCATGGCTTCAAAGTTAGTTACAGTATTAGCTTTGCTAAAGTGACAGGAAAGGGGTGTCCAGCTGAGGCGGTGTCCTGTTAAGAGCTGTTTACAAGTATCACAGGAGTTCAGAGAATGTGGACATAAAATGTGAAATCATCAGAAATTAGTATTATACTAAGTTCAAAAACAGGGCATAATAACAACATACACTGATCAGTGAACACAAAATCTCACTGAAGCTGGGTTTCCCAATTATTTATTGGCTCATAAATGCCTTTAAGAATCAGAAGAAAGGGCCTTCCTATTGTGGTGCAGTGGGTTAAGGATCCGGTGTTGCCACAGCTGTGGCGTAAGTTGAAGCTGCTGTGGCTTGAATTCAATCCCTGGCCTAAGAACTTCCATATGCTGAGGGTGCGGCCAAAAAAAAAACAATCAGATGAAAGCTAAAAATCCTTTCCCCTGAGCAATAATTATATTTAGGACACAAAAATTTACATAGCATTTTAGATGTTTACTCACTCCCTAGAACCCAATCAAAGAGTCCCCCAAGCTCTCCAAATTAAGAATTCCTTGCTTCTGGAGTTTGAGGGACTCTATGATTGGGCTCAGTGGATTAAGGATCAAGCATGGTCACTTCTATGGCTCTGGTTATAACTGTGGCTCGTGTTCAGTCCCTGGCCGAGGAACTTCAAATGCTGTGGTGTGACAAAAAAAAAAAAAAAAGGAATTCCTTACTTCTATACATTTCAACCAACAATGCTTAATTCTGTTTTCTAGCCCTTCCCTGCTCATCTATGGGTTTATTTGCCAACTAGTGTCCTGTTGCTTAACCTGTCCTTACTCTAATTCAGGTGGTTTCCTCCCGGAGGCCTCTTCACTCCCATCACTTTCCTGCTCAAAATGTCTGTTGGTCTTTCATTGCCAAAGTAACACAATGTAAATCCTCGAATCTGTTGTTCAAGGTATATCGTGACCCACTTATTCCTGCTATACTTTTTTCCTTGTATGCAAATTAACTGTATTCAGCCTCAGGAAAAACACTCCCCTTATGAAGCAACTTTCTCTGTGCAGTCAGCTTGGTAACTCACCACCTTGCTTTTCTCTCTTGCTTACTTGGCAGAGTATTCCTTATTTCCTTGGAATTGCTTTTAGTCTCACTTTTCCTTTTTTTTTTTTTTTTTTTTTTGGTCTTTTCAGGGCCTCACCCACAGCACTTGGAGGTTCCCAGGCTAAGGGTCCAATTGGAGCTACAGCTGCCAGCCTACGCCACAGCCACAGCAATGTAGTCTCCATTTTCTAGGGATTCCAAGTTGGTGATATAACCAAGTAGAGAAGATTTAATTCATTCGATTTTTTGAAAGTATTTTGGCTGCACAGTGAATTATATCCTAAGGACAGATAGAACCATAAAGATATCTTAAATTGTATAGTATGGTCTTGATATTTATGGTAGCACTGGTATTGTTATTTTAGAACTATAGATACAAAATAACTAGATAGCAAGATTCTAGTAGCTAGATGGATAGATGGGTGGATGGTTGGATGATATAAAAAAATTAGTCATAATGTTAATATCATTAGGAACCAAAATTTTCAGCACAAATGAGCTATAGACATAAAATGAAAGAAGCAAATTTTTTTCATCTTTAATTTGAACTAGAAATAACATATACATTCATGACAACCTTTCTCTTTTGAAAAATTTTATTTCCTACCTATGTCCACTAAAGACAGTGAATAGCTCTAGTATCAAAATGGTCATCGCCAAGTGCCATTTTCCCCTAAAATAAATCCAGAGTTCTTGGAGAACTGAACATCGAGGGTAAAATGTATGCTATGAGCCTGGGTGTCTTTTTGTGCCTGAAAAGCAAGAGATTAATCAGAGACCACCAGGGCCATTTGAAAATA
The DNA here is from genome assembly GCF_054392235.1 of Sus scrofa. Classification (NCBI taxonomy): domain Eukaryota; kingdom Metazoa; phylum Chordata; class Mammalia; order Artiodactyla; family Suidae; genus Sus; species Sus scrofa. The sequence continues at coordinate 45,354,396 of NC_139383.1, read as the reverse complement.
AGACAGGAGCCAGCTGCAGGAGACTCCCACTGACCCAAGAGGGGACAATTACAAAACCATGCAGAATAATGTCTATGATGGATTGAAACGTGTCAATATGTAAATATACGCAGTCATTAAGATACTCTACCCACCCACCCCCACCAGGAGAGGAAAAGAAACTTGCCCCGCATAGGGGTTGCTAGTGCACCAGTCATTTATTCTGATATTAAAGATAAAGTGGTCAACCTTCCTTTCCTATAAAGACTGTATTGCAGAGAAGGGTAACCAGATTCCCATCAGTCCATGTTGATTCTTACCTCCCAGTAGACCCATCCTCCTGCAGTCTCCTCCCACACAGAATAGGGCAGACCTGTGCAAATAATAGGATATCCTGGAAATGAGAGTTTATGACTTCCAAAGTTAGGTCAAAAGTCATTTTCACTTCTGCCTTCCTTAAATTATTAAACTTAAGGGTTACATAATCCTATGCACTGAACAGTTTAATAATAGTCAGACATGGAGTTCCTGTCATGGCTCAGAGGAAATGAATCTGGCTAGCATCCGTGAGGACACAGGTTCAATCCCTAGCCTTACTCAGCGGGTTAAATGATCCAGCATTGCCATGAGCTGTGGTGTAGGTCACAGACATAGCTCGGATCCCTCATTGCTGTGGCTGCATTGCAGGCCAGCAGCTACAGTTTCAGTTAGACCCCTAGTCTGGGAACCTCCATGTGCTGTGGGTGCAGCCCTAAAAATACAAATAAACAAACAAAAAAAATCAGTGTATTTTAGATAGTTCCCAGAGTAGTCGTAGAGGATGAGATTGCAGGCTACAAAGCCTGAAAACAATGACTAATTATGAGTCTGTAATGATAATAAATGTTTATTATTGCTTTAAGCCTTTAAGCTCTGGGATAATTCACTGTGAAACAATAGGTAAGAAATATTGAATAATATTAACTAGCCAGATTATTGATGAGAAGTAGTCTTTAACAGATCTGAGCTAATAGTGCAAAATAAATCATAGAAGTGAGAAACATCACCATTTTGTAGCCACCAAGAAAATAATGGTGACTTAAACTATGTAGTAAAAAGCTGATAGAAAACTACACAGTGGTTGAACTGACTGAACCAGTGGGTCAGTCATAACATTTTTTTTTTTTCATTTTCTTTATTACTCAAATGAATTTACCACATCTGTTGTTGGATAAAGATCATAACAATCTGATTTCACAGGATTCCAATCCCACAGCCCAGGCACATCCCCCCACCCCCCAAACAGTCTCCTCCAGAGAACATTAAGTTTTTCAATGTCTGTGAGTCAGCATCTGTTCTGCAAAGAAGTTCAGTCTGTGCTTTTCTCAGATTCCACAGGTCAGTGAAAGCATTGGATGTTGGTGTCTCATTGTATGGCTGACTTCACTTAGCATGATAATTTCTAGGTCCATCCATGTTGCTAAAACTGCCGGTATTTCGTTCTTTTTGATGGCTGAGTAATATTCCATTGTGTATATGTACCACCTCTTCTGGATCCACTCCTCTGTCAATGGACATTTAGGTTGTTCCCATGTCTTGGCTATTGCAAATAGTGCTGCAATGAACATCGGAGTACATGTGCCTTTGAGAGTCGTGGTTTTCTCTGGATAGATGCCCAGGAGTGGGCTTGCTGGACCAAATGGTAGTTCTATGTTTAGTTTTCGGAGGAATCTGTCTATATACTGCTTTCCACAGTGGTGGCACCAATCTACAATCCAACCAACAGTGTACTAGGGTTCCTTTTCCTACACACCCTCTCCAGCACTTATTGTTTGTAGACGTTTGGATGATGGCCATTCTGGCTGGTGTCAGGTGGTACCTCAGAGTGGTTTTGATGTGCACCTCTCTAATAATGAATGACATTGAACGTCTTTTCATATGTTGCTTGGCCATCTGTATGTCTTCTTTGGAGAACTGTCTGTTTAGATCTTCTGCCCATTTTTGGATGGGGTTGTTTGTTTTTTGGTATGGAGCAGTAGGAGGTGTTTATCAATTTTGGAGATGAATCCCTTGCCAGTCTATTCACTTGCAAAGATTTTCTCCCATTCTGTGGGTTGTCTTTTCATTTTGTTTGAGGTTTCCTTTGCTGTGCAGAAACTTTGAAGTTTGATTAAGTCCCATTTGTTTATTTTTGTTTTTACTCTCATGACTCTAAGAGGTGGATCTGAGAAGATGTTGCTGTCGTTTCTGTCAGAGAGTGTTTGGCCTATGTTTTCCTCTAGGAGTTTGATAGTGTCTGGTCTTATATCTAGGTCTTTAATCCATTTGGAGTTTATTTTTGTGTATGGTGTTAGGGAGTGTTCTCATTTCATTCTTTTCCATGTGGCTGTCCAGTTTTCTCAGCACCACTCATTGAACAAGCTGTCCTTTCTCCACTGTGTATTCTTGCCTCCTTTGTCATAGATGAGTTGGCTGTAGGTGTGTGGGTTTAATTCTGGGCTTTCTATCTTGTTTCACTGATCTATATTCCTGTCTTTGTGCCAGTACCATACAGTTTTGATGACTGTAGCTTTGTCATATAGTCTGAAGTCCGGGAGCTTGATTCCTCCAGCTCCATTTTTCTTTGCCAGGATGTCTTTGGCTATTCTGGGTCTTTTGTGCTTCCAAACAAACTTTAAAATATTTTGTTCGAGTTCTGTGAAAAATGTCCTTGGTAATTTGATAGGGATTGCATTGACTCTGTAGATTGCCTTAGGTAGAATAGTCATTTTGATAATATTAACTCTTCCAATCCACGAGCATGGTATATCTTTCCATCTATTTGTGTCATCTCTGATTTCTTTCATCAGGGTCTTATAGTTTTCAGAGTACAGGTCTTTTGTCTCTTTAGGTAGGTTTACTCCTAGGTATTTTATTCTTTTGAATGAGATGGTAAACAGGATTGCTTCCCTAATTTCCTTTTCTGCTTTTTCATTGGTAGTATATAGAAACGCTGTAGATTTCTGTGTATTGATTTTGTATCCTGCAACTTTGCCAAATTCGTGGATGAGCTCTAACAGTTTTCTGGTAGAGTCTTTAGGATTCTCTAGGTATAGTATCATGTCATCTGCAAATAGCGATAGTTTCACTTCTTCCTTTCCAATCTGGATTCCTTTTATGCTTTTACTTCTCTGATTGCTGTGGCTAGGACTTCCAGAACTATGTTGAAGAGTAGTGGCGAGAGAAGACATCCTTGTCTTGTTCCTGATCTCAGCGGGAATTCTTCCAGCTTTTCACTATTGAGAATGATGTTCGCTGTGGGTTTGTCGTATATGGCCTTTATCATGTTCAGGTAGGTTCCCATTATGCCCACTTTCTGAAGGGTTTTTATCAGAAATGGGTGTTGGATCTTGTCAAAGGCTTTTTCCGCATCTATTGAGAGGATCATATGGTTTTTAGTCTTCAGTTTGTTAATGTGGTGTATCACACTGATGGATTTGTGGATATTGAAGAACCCTTGCATCCCTGGGATAAATCCCACTTGCTCACGATGTACAATCCTTTTAATGTATTGTTGGCTGCAGTTTGCTAGTATTTTGTTGAGGATTTTTGCATCGATGTTCCTCAGTGAAATTGGCCTGCAGTTGTCTTTTTTTGTGGTATCTTTGTCTGGTTTTGGTACCAGGGTAATGATGGCCTCATAGAATGAGTTTGGGAGTATCCCTTCCTCTGCAATTTTTTGAAATAGTTTCCAAAGGAGAGGTGTTAGCTCTTCTCTAAATGTTTGATAGAATTCTCCCGTGAAGCCATCTGGTCCTGGACTTTTGTTTGTTGGAAGTTTTTTAATCCCAGTTTCAATTTCAGTTCTTGTGATTGGTCCATTCATCTTTTCTCTTTCATCTTGGTTTAGTCTTGGAAGATTGTACTTTTCTAAGAATTTGTCCATTTCTTCTAGGTTTTCCATTTTATTGGCATATAGTTGCATATAGTAGTTCTATAGGCAGAAGAGAACAAGAGAAGAAGGATAGGAAAAAGAGCAACAAAAACAAATCCAAAGTAATTAATAAAAATAAGAACAGTCATAACATAATTTAAGGCAGAACAAACATTATGTGCCTCTACTGTGATGAACCACACAGTCCCACCTAAAAGCAACCTGAACATGAATCTAATAAAGCCTTTATATCTACAAGTTTATGAAAAATGTAGGCAATAAGGAGAACAAGGTAAATAACATTATAAGGATATAAACAGCCAAATCCAGAATGGAAATTTCTACTGAACAAATGACATAAAAATAGCATGTGTGGAAAGAAATGCAGAGGGAGAATTTTTATCTTGGTCACAAGCTAAGACACACACTCCCAGGTGCATTTGTGGAACTTATTTGGATCCTGATGAACTGTCCAAAAAAAGATTTTTATTTATTTATTTATTTTTTGGTGGCCACACTCATGGCATATGGAAGCCCCCAGGCCAGAGGTTGAATCCGAGCCATTGCTGGACCCTTTAACCCACTGTGCTTGGCTGGGGATGGAACCTTTGCAACCCAAACCACTGCAGTCAGACCCTTAAGCACAGACGACTGCCAGTACTTTTGTTAGTATGTGAAGAGCAATTGCATTTCATCCTTTTACCCTCTGTGAGGGATCATCAAAGACTTTGGTGAGTGATCTTCCCAGCAAGGGATCCAAGGCCATTAGGAAATGTCAGCAGGTAGAGTGATGGCAGCCACCCTTCCTTGTCAGTATGTTGAGCCCTGACATGGCCACATTCTAGTGTACATTTGTTTTAGCATTTGGTTGTATATTTTTCAAAGGCCTGAGTCTCGAGCATATCATTTAATACCCAGTAAATTTGGGCAGGTGAAATATCATATCACACCTAATTCTCCTAACTACTTCTTCAAATGGAAATAAATTCTAAAGGGAAGCAGAAGAGTCATGAGGAAGCCCTGCAACACAACAAGTGGTCTAAACAGAAAGAGATTCAGGTGTGTTTCTCTTAGTTTACTTTTTTTTTTTTTTTTTCTTTTTAGGGCTGCACCAGCAGCATATGGAAGTTCCCAGGCTAGGGGTTGAATCAGAGCTACAGCTTCTGGCCTATGCCACAGCCACAGCAATGCAGGATCTGAGCCGTATCTGCAACCTACACCACAGCTCACGACAGTGCCAGATCCTTAACCCACTGAGCAAGGATAGGGATGGAATCCACAACCTCATGGCTCTTAGTCAGATTCGTTTCCACTGCACCATGGCGAGAACTCCCTTTCTTTGTGTTTAAATAGCAGAAAAATATGTTGTATGTGCAGAAATGGAGTCTTTCAGTCCACGTGACCATCTATTGCTAAGATGCGTTTATTCCATTATTCCTATGACTTTATTATCACACCACATAGATTTCATTGTAAGTACTGTATCTGTGATTTTCCTTATGCATTAAAAACTCACAAATCTGTAACCATAAATTTCTTACACATCCAGCTAAAGGTCAGTTTTCTCCAATAACTTTTTCTTTCTGCACTCATCTCTTAACAAGGATTCTAAAACTTTGCACTCATTAACCTCAATATGTATAAAAGACTCTCTTATCCAAAGCAGCCAGAATCGATATGATAAGTAAACTGAACAGACTCTCTCTTATCCAAAGCAACCAGAATCAATATGATAGGTAAACTGAACAGATTCTCTCTTATCCAAAGCAACCAGAATCGATAATGATAAGTAAACTGGACAAGTAGGATGAAAAGGGGTTATGTTTTTCCAAGTCCCTGTTTCTCAACTACACACTGAAGGTTAATAATTCCATTTATCTCATTGAATTAACAGAATGAAATGAGTTACTACATTGAAAATGGTGCCTGGCACTAAGTTCAGGCCCAAATAAACTTTGAAGATACTTTACACACACACACACATTATACAAATACATTGTTATAAATAAATTGTCATAAAGCCCTTAGGGGCAATACTATGTATTCTGTTTTGTATCCACCCTGGTAACAAAGTAGAGCAGGGTACCATACTTATTCTGTGGTGAATAGTGAGTAATTTGTAAGCAAGTAAATGATGTTTAAGTGACATTGAAACAAAGAATATTAAACCTTCTATCATCTCATTTCCAATTAATTTTTTTTCATTTTTTTATATTTTTTGTCTTTTCTAGGGCCGCACTTGCAGCACATGGAGGTTCCCAGGCTAGGGGTTTAATTGGAGCTGTAGCCACGGGGCTATGCCAGAGCCACAGCAACTCAGGGTCCGAGCCGAGTCTGAGACCTACACCACAGTTCACGGCAATGCCAGATCCTTAACCCACTGAGCGAGGCCAGGGATCGAATCCGAAACCTCATGGTTCCTAGTCAGGTTAATTAACCACTGAGCCACGACGGGAACTCCCCAATTAATTTTTATGTCAATGTTCATCCTAAACTTTGGGAGGTCTTAGATTTGCCTACTTATAAGAAAATTAAATTCTGTGTGTTGAATATATATTATAATGAGAAAAATTAATCCATCAATGTTTCTGAGCTATAAAATCAACAATTAAAAACCAATTTATCTACAATTTAGAAATTTAAATCAGTTTCCTTCTAAATTCACAGATGTAAAATAATTAACTAGATTAGTAATAGACTCCAGTATTCAACTCTTGAATGCTAAGATGACAAGCTGTTACTCATACGTCTAAAAGAACTAACATTTTCTTTTGTATTATCATCTCTCCATGCTTAGAGTGGAGGAGGGAAGGACTTGTATCTGGGATTAGCAGATACAAACTATTATATATACAATGGCTAAACAAGGTTCTACTGTATAGCATAGGGAACTATATGCAATATCTTGTGATAAACCATAATGGAAAATAATGTGAAAAAGAATATTTATGTATAACTGAATTACTTTGCTGTACAGCAGAAATTAACACAACTATACTTCAATTTTTTTAAAAAATGACATATACAAATAGCTGGGAAAAATCAATTGGGGATAGCTAATATTTTTGTATTAGACGAGAAAAAAAAGTTCTATGTGTAATATCAATGATTCCTCAGTATTTTTTTTTAATATTCTTATCTATTATATAGCGGATGCTTTAGCCCTTTGTGTTCCACTTAATTCACAAATCAGTCTTATATTTAAGTTCATCAGGTTAAAAAGCAATGACACTAGGTACTTAAAAACAGAAAAAAGACCTTTTACCACCTGCTCTCACCCACACCTCAGTATAGCTAAAGGTAGATTTTTCACTCTCGTGGCATGCAGAAGTCCCTGGGCCAGGAATCACCCATGCCACAGCAGCAACCAGAGCTGCTTCAGTTACACCATGGAATCCTTAAACCGCAGCACCACAAAGGAACTCCTGAAAGTGGATTTTTGTATTTTCCCATTAAACTATATCCTCCTCTGAATGTCCCTCTTCTCATAAAGGACTGTATTCTTTTAGTCATTTAATCTTGAAACCCCAAGGATTTCCATGAGATTGAAAGACACAGAGTGGTAGTTGCAAATGACTCTCGCATTCCCAGCCATGTCATTTGCCTACTGCTCTATTCCTGCAGCCCTTCCTCCTAAAATGAGGATAAGGATGTACCTCCTGAGACGGCTGGAGTAAGTTCAGAGGTGTCAAGTGCTTCGCCCAGTGCCTGGCCCTGGGGAGCCCCAGTGGATGTTTGCTGTCTCCATACCAACCCTTACCAAAGGCCCCTTACACCCATCCTCAGGGCCATTTCCCTGTCCAGGCCTCTTTGTATCCAACCCTTCCCCTAAAGCAGTCATGACTCATTCATTTACTTACTAATTTCTTCCCTGATGTTCAGGGAAACATTCCAGTGTGCCAGGGACAGCTTTTGCCCCTGGGTCTGTGGCAGAGAGTGAAGAGCCCTGCTCTCTGCTCCCATGGGCCTAATAATCTCATGCATGGGCAGCACACTACTGCCCATGAGCCACATCTGGTCCACAGCTTGTTTTTGTAAATAAAATCAGAATATAGCCCCATCCGTTCATTTGTGGGTTGTCCACAGCTGCTTTCCACAAACAGAGAGCTGAGTTATCCTGACACAGCAAACAGTACAGTGCCAAAGCTTACCAACAGGTGTTATGGTGGCAAATATACAGAAGAGGCCACCAAGAGTAAATTTACATTCCCAAAGAGTCTATTGTTCCACATGGGATGTCATGTACCTACCAAATTAATATTCTTTTTTTTTTCTTTTTGCTTTTTAGGGCCACACTTGTGGCATATGGAGATTTTCAGGCCTGTGGTCCAGTTGGAGCTACATCTGCCAGCCACAGCCACAGCAACTCAGGATCCTTAACCCACTGAGTGAGGCCAGGGATCGAACCTGCAGCCTCATGGTTCCTAGTCAGATTCGTTTCTGCTGCACCACGACAGGAACTCTCAGATTAATATTCTTAACATATGTCTAATTCATGTCAATCCCCACATGTCTGTCACTTACAAGTTGAACTCTCAGCCCACTAATTCAAAGCCTTTGAACTGTCCCCTTTTCTATCCTAACCTTCTCCTCCACACCCCGCCCCTGCCCCATGCACTCATTCATGTCTCAAATCCCCTTCAGAAGTCTTCTTGAACTCACTGAAATTGCTTAGGTGTCCTTCCAAGGGGCTTCCATAGTATTTATTTTTGGCACTTATTACACTGTATTAAATCATGTGATTACTAAACTGCTTCCCCCCAACAGCAAGTCCCTGAGGCCAACCCATGGGTTCTTATGTGTTTGTTGCTAAGCACAGCATCAGACGCTTAACATGTAAATATAAATAATTTTTTTTTGGCTTTTTAGGGCCGCACCTGCAGCATATGGAAGTTCCAGGCTAGAGGTGGAACTAGAGCTGCAAAACTGCACCTCAGCCACAGAAGCTCTAGATCCGAGCCACATCTGCAAACTATACCACAGCTTGTGGCAATTCCAGAACCTTAACCCACTAAGTGAGGCCAGGGATCAAACCTGCATCCTCATGGATACTATTCCAGTTCTTAACCTACTGAGCTGCAACCAGAAACCCATAAATATTATTTAAATGAGTGAATATCTACCCCTGTTTGGTTTTTTTCTGCTTTTCCCACTATGTGGACACTCTGTCTCATACACATACCTCTCCAAAACTTATTCTTCCTCAGGAAGGGTAGTACACATGTGGTAAAAGGAAGAAATATTAATGAATTAATTTGAAGGGTTAGAGAAAAAAAGACTATTTTCTTTTTTTTTTCCCATTATTTCAAAGAAGCATTAAGGATTTATGCCGTAACTTTATTTACAAACATATCCATTATGTTGAGTTCAAGAATTTGATCCTTTTTTCAGAGATTGCACCTCTTAAAATGCTCCTCTTCACATCTGTCTCATGGATTATTTTTTAAGCAGTTGGTATCTTACTATAAAGAAAGGTACAGCAAACCCAGATCCAAAGTTCAAAGTCATCATAGATAGTAACTGCCACTTATTTTCCACTGAAAATGGCAAATTCTTCCCTGGACCCTCCTCATAGTGGTTCCTACGGACCGCAGAGGTTGTGAACCTCCGAATACTCTGTCCCAACATAGCGCTGTTGCAAGCTCTGCGAAAGGTGCAGAGAATGAAGGCAAAAAAAAACGGCAATGCAGACCGAGGCCTCCGTTCCTCACGACTTTCAAAAAAGATTATTTTCAAATAAGTTTATAGCATCTGTATTATATTGGGCTTGATGTGATTTAAGATCTATGTAATAGTAAAATAAATATTTTACCATTGCCATGACCATCTATGAGGAAGCAGGACTAAATTGGTTCTTAGCTTTTTTTCAAGTAAATAAAAATGAACCACTAGATGGTGTAATCATCATTTTTAAAAGTAGCGAGATTTATAAAACTGGTTACAGTTTATTTTTGTATAATAGATCTTTACGTATTTTATGCTCTTTGTGATCTGCAAACAATAATCAAAGTCATTATGTAATTTTATGGAGTTCCCATCGTGGCACACCAGAAATGAATCCTCACTAGGAACCGTGAGGTTTCGGGTTTGATCCCTGGCCTTGCTCAGTGGGTTAAGAATCTGGCATTGCTGCGGCTGTGGTGTAGGCTGGCGGCTACAGCTCTGATTCAACCCCTAGCCTGGGAACCTCCATATGCCATGGGTGTGGCCCTAAAAAAAAAAATCATTATGTAATTTTATAGCAGGTTAATTCTGTATTCTGTTTTTCTCCATTTTGGAGATCCTTATACAACTTTTCAACCTTTTTTTGCACAACCATTAATTTAGATGCAATAAGCCTCTATATTTTCTTTCATCTTGACCCATCTAAACACACCTGTTTCTTTATGTGCCTTGTACCTCCACAAGTCAGTTCCAAATTGTTGGGAATTTTCATTTTCGATTCCTCTTAAAACCAAGTCTAACACTGCATGGGTATACATGTGGTGGTGATGTTAATTAAGTTCTAATCCCTCAAGCTCTTTCCCATGATGGTCTCAGGGTTCAGCAGCGTTTCTCTGTGCTGCTCACTTGGTCCCTCAGAGGATGCAGCTCAAGTACACCTGTCTCACCCGGGGCCAGGGCCCTCGCCTTACATACCTGTCCATCCTGTATGACCTCAAATGTTGCTCTGAACATAGTATATACTAAATAAATAAGTGTGTGTGTGTGTGTGTGTGTGTGTGTAGAGAGAGTGAGAGAAAGAAAGAAATTTTGGTGAAATATGACTTGGATTACACTGCCAAATAATAAAGGAAAGTATAAGAATTTGAAATGAATATGCTCTTGATAGAATGTGTGTGGGCAGACAGTAAAACCTTTTTATTTTAATAAAATGATATAATTATTATTGGGTCAAAAAAAACAAGAAGCCTTAAAAATGTCCAATCTTTTCAATTATATACAAATCTATTATTTCAGGGGCTTCCTCTTAAACTGAAGATAGTAATGTAAATTGGTACAGTTATTATGGAGGGCAGGTTGGAATATGTATCCAAAGCCTAGAAGTCATGATAATATTTGAATTTTCTTGAGAAAGTGATCATGGATATGCAGAAAGATTCAGTTATGACAGTTTTATCACAGTATTGTTTGTAGAAAGTGAAAAATAAAAACATATACCAGCTTACAAGTGACTGTGAAAATAAAGTATGTCATTAATTCAATGAAATAATATTAAACCATCAATGAAGTTGAAGGAGTTAATGAATATAGAAACATCTTTCTAAATATCCCAAGTTTTATTTCCTTTTTTTTTTTTTTTTTGGAGCACCCCTTCTGTGCACAATTCCAAGTGCTTTATTTTTTTTATTACCAAGTTTTATTTCTTCTAAAAAATATTTATTGATAAGGAGTTCTATTTGTGAAAGTGTGAGAGATTACATATACCAAATGATATTTCCAAGTGAAAATATTCAAATCAGAACAAAATATAAAATGTATACTTTCAGGAGTTCCCTTGTGGCTCAGTGGGTTAAGGATGCAGCATTGTCACTGCTATGGCTCTGATTACAGCTGTGGCATGGGTTTAGTCCCTGGCCAGTGAATTTCCACATGCCTCAGCCAAAATAAATAAATAAAATGTATACCTTCAGAATATCGTTACCTGAAGTGGAAACTATATAAATGCAGCTCGGATCTGGTGTTGCTGTGGCTCTGGCATAGACTGAACTTCTGTATGATGCAGGTGTGGCCATAAAACACAAACATAAAAAAACAAGGGGAGGTCCACTGAATTTTCTCTTTCAGCTTGTTTAATAGACTGGAATTTGGAAATATACTCTCAACCACTAATTCAAAGGGTCCACTTCAAAATACTAACAACACTTCTCTCTTCAGTGCTATTGCCCTAAACCCAGCCAGGGCTTGTCACATGAATGGAAGGTCTCAGGAGGTGTGATCTGCTGCTGCTGCCTTTCCTGGTCCAGAGGTTTCTGATTCTGCACCCACTCCACATTCTAGAATGTTCTCCTTGACTCACATTGTTTACCTGACAGCTTAGTGTTCTCTGGGCCTGGCAGGGATTTAAAGCTAACCCTCTCCCATGGGTCCTTATTGTAGGATTGCCAACTTTACGGGAAAAAAAAAAAAATGACACCTGGATAAATTTGAATTCCAGATAAACAACAAATATTGTTTTAGTATATCTCAAATATTTCTTATCTGAAATTCAAATATTGAATGGAACATACTTATATTAAAAAATTATTTATTGTTTATCTGGCATTTAAATTTAAGTAGGCCCCCCACTTTTTTTTTTTGTTTTTTTGTTTTTTTTGGCCATACTCATGCCTGAGGCATGTGGAAGTTCCCAGACACAGATCAACCTGTGCCACAGCAATGACATGAGCCACAGCAGTGACAACACAGAAGGCTTAACTCACTGAGCCACCAGGGAACTCCCAGGTGCCCTGCATTTTATAGGTCCACCAGAGACCCTCCTGGGCTCCTCCCAATATCAGTCTCTAATCCAAGACAAGGTCTCTCTTCAAACTGGGTATTGCCCTTGACACCTCAGATTCTGCTCCAGCCATAAATTGACTGCCTCTTGCTGCTAAGGTCTCTCCAGATACCAGGATACCCTCTGGGCAAGATCTGTTTTGTATGTCCCCAAGCCAATCCCAACTCAGAGTGCCACACCCCCTCCTGGACTCACTACCATCAGAGTGCCTCACCCCTCCAACGGGTTTGCAGCTCCTTCTGCACCCCAGGGAGCCGGGCTTGTGTGTCTCCCAGTGTCAGGAACACATGGAAGCTGAACTTCTTTTCTCTAGGCTTAGGGTAGGAGGCAGCAACGAAGTTCACAGCCTTCCCCCTCGGTGGTGGGGTGGGGTAGGGACAGGGTTTTCCAAAAGCTGTTTTGTCCAAAGAAATAATTCTCATAAGATGTTCTTTCAATTTCCACCCACTGAACTTTTTAAAATCCTTGGCGTGGAGGCTACAAATGCTGTGTAAAGCTCTTTGCTTTGACATCGTGAATCTTGGCAGTTTGGTTCACAATTCACTTTCGTATCCGAGAGCTTTCCTCTCTCGGCATCTCAGTCACACGTACCAAGTTAATATCAGGGTGATATACAAGTGCATATCCATCTCTGCTCAGGTGCTCAAAGCATGCTGCCTTCTTTCTCATCCTACAGCTGTAACTGTCCTAGGGGCTGGAAAGGAGCCTTCTGCACAGAGACAGTTTCCACCTGTGACCCTGAGCATGACCCTCCACCCCACTGCAGCAAAGGGGCAACTTGTGTCTCGTTGCCTCATGGATATGCCTGCCACTGTCCTCTGGGAACTACTGGAGTCTACTGTGAACAAGGTAAGGCTCAACAAACTTGTCCGCAAACTATACAGAGTTCGTTTCTATTTGGGGAAGTAAAAGGAAATACATGTAATAACAAAAGAGTCCACTCCCCTCTCTCCTGGGTGTGGGTGTGTGTGTGTATTTTTTTTTTTTTTTTGGTCTTTTTGCCATTTCTAGGGCTGCTTCCCGTGGTATATGGAGACTCCCAGGCTAGGGGTCTAATTGGAGCCGTAGCCACCGGCCTACACCAGAGCCACAGCAACACGGGATCCGGGCCGCGTCTGCAACCTACACCACAGTTCACAGCAACGCTGGATCCTCAACCCACTGAGCAAGGCCAGGGATCAAACCCACAACCTCATGGTTCCTAGTCGGATTCGTTAACCACTGCGCCACGAGAACTCCTCTCCTGAGTATATTTGACATTATATTTCACAGATAGGATAGGACTAAAATTCAGTACTACAAAAGTACTGCTTTATTTTTATTTATTTATTTATTTATTTATTTATTTTTGTCTTTTGTCTTTTTTTGTTGTTGTTGTGTTGTTGTTGTTGCTATTTCTTGGGCCGCTCCCGCGGCATATGGAGGTTCCCAGGCTAGGGGTCCAATCGGAGCTGTAGCCACCGGCCTACGCCAGAGCCACAGCAATGCGGGATCTGAGCCACGTCTGCAACCTACACCACAGCTCACGGCAACGCCGGATCGTTAACCCACTGAGCAAGGGCAGAGACCGAACCCGCAACCTCATGGTTCCTAGTCGTATTCGTTAACCACTGCGCCACGACGGGAACTCCCTGCTTTATTTTTAGAATTGCTTTGATATACTAATTCTAATCCCAACTAGACATTGAGCCTAGATGGTCTAGGTGTTTTGTGCTGCATGCAATCCAAACAAGTGAGTTTTAGTTCATAACCCAGTTCAAGAATAAGTCTCAATCTTTCAGCTTCTCCCTCCATACCTTCCACTTGACAAAAACCTTCAAGAGGATCATAAGAGTTCTCGATGTGGCTCAGTGGGTTAAGAATCTGCCTTCAGGAATTCTGTTTGTGCCTCAGCAGTTAACAAATACAAATAGGATCCATGAAGATGCAGGTTTGATCCCTGGCCTTGCTCTGTGGGTTAAGGATCCAGCATTGCTGCAGCTCTGGTGCAGGTCACAACTGTAGCACAGGTTTGATCCCTGGCCCAGGAACTTCCACATGCTATGGGTGTGGCCAAAAACAAACAAACAAACAAAAGAGTATCACAGAGCAGACACATCAGCTGCAGTGGAAAAGAAGAGAAATGTGGGTGGTGAGATGGTCCCAAGTCCAATGGAACAATAAAGAGTTTGGTGATTTATTCAAAAAAAATTTTTTTTCACACTCATGGCATGCAGAAATTCCCGGGCCAGGGATCAAACCTGGGCCACAGCAGTGACCTGAGCCACTGCAGTGACAACACTGGGTCCTTAACCCACTGTGCCAAAAGGGAACTCCAATAAGGAGTTTTCGATTTTCTAGGTCTCATCAGCTTACATTCTTCTGTGACTGGCACAGTTGTACTGCTGTGAGGCCAATGGGATGGCCTGGGTGAATGTGCCTAGCCCGGCGATGAGGCGCCAGCCTCATGATCCACACTGTCCTCCTCTGGCTTCTGTTTACAGTCCCCAGGCAGCTAGTGTATCCTCCCCCCGCTTCAACATCAACAGGGAAGGCACTGGGTCACAGGGCTGGTAGGGACTCCCAGGAGGGAGTGGCAGGGAATTCAGGAAACTTGTGGTTAAGGAATCTGGGAAATCTGAGCCAGAAAAAATACAGGGGTATTTTTCTCCTGGCTTTCTGAGACTGGATAATCTACTGTTTCTCCATCCCACCTCACCCTCCATCCAGAAGATAAAGCCCTAGGCTCTCCTCCCCTTGGTCAGCAACACAGGCTGTGGTAGAAGAAGTACAGGAGCCAATGACCAACTGTGTTACAGACATGGTGGCATAATTGGGGGTTTCATTGTGATATCACATTCAGACATGTTGAAGTTTAATCTTCCTTGGATCACTTTATCCAGTACTTAAATGCATATTTTTTTAATCCTGTGTTCTCTGAGATTCTGTCTGCGTTTAACTCTCCTCCCAAAGTCAAAAGCATTGATAAACGGAAGACATTGGAGGGTTAGAATACTAGCAATTTAGTGAAAGAAATGCTTAATTGGGTCATAAGGTATGGCTAGGAGATGATGAAATGGAGTTTTGTGCCTGGCTTATGAGAATCAGTCTCTTTCATAACAACTTTAGATCCAAATCGTGCTCTTGAAAAATGGCCCTTCTTGGTTCTTGAAATAGGCTATGTTCTTTCCTGGAGTAGGGATTTTACACATACTCTTTCCTCTACCTGAAATGCTCTCATCTTCCCCTTAACATCCAGCTAACATTTCTTTGTCCTCCAGATTTCAAATGAGACTGTACTTCTCTCCCTGCCCCCTCACAGAACTGAGGGCAGTACCCATGCCTGTTTTTGTCTGCTGTTGAGGGGTCTCTAGCACTCTTTATATAGTGCAGAGCAAAAGTGTCTGCTGTACATTTTACTTAACAATTTTAAAATAATAAAAACAAACTGTGATTGTTTTCAAGAAATAATTCTTGACTTTAGTGAATAGTGAAATACTCAACACTTTATCAAGATGGTGCACTTCTATTACTCCCAAGGGAATAGCTATCAGACCCTGAAAGAAATAATAGGACAAGTTAACATAAGGGCTAGTGATTGTAACAAGAAGGCAAACCAGATTTTTGCAGCTTAAAAGCTCAAATTTGATGAAAGCCTCGGTGATTAACCTAAAGTTTGTTTGGGTGTGTATATGTATGTAAATATATATTAGTATCTATATAAATAGATTTTATAGAGAGATGGCAGAGATGGAGAGAGAGAGGCAGTAATGAAATTATTTCACAGAAAGAGAATCTAGAAAGTTCAATAAAATGGGCCAGCAAAAATGCATAAGCCTTATAGAATTCTGAACAAAAATTGGCCAAAGATATACCCTGTTATGCTATAAAATAAGAGCTTCTCACTTTTTCAAAAGTTGTAGAAAATTATATCATAAATGCAGTTTTTTAATGGAAAAAAAGTATTATGTGGCAGGTGGGACTATAGAGTTTTAGATTCTCAGTGGAACCTTATGTTTCTATAGTAATTTTTATGGAAGCTTGATTTTAAGAACTATAAACTGTATTTGTGGTAAAGTCAAAATAATGAAGAAAGAGTTTGGTCAGAGATGACGAAACTAAACTTTATGTCTAAAAGGCCTTGTTTTCTTTATCTCCATTAACCCCTTGGCTTTGCCATTTTCCATCACAGTAACTACAATACTAAAATTCAATTTAAAAAACAAAAACAGTACAGATAGCAACCAGGCCACTGAAACCAGGCAGCAGTATGCTCCTGGGTCTTGTCAATAGCTGCATTTTTCTTATTCCCAGAGAACTTGTTCTCAATTGCAGCATAACTGTAGCTGTCTGTGACATGCAGTCATAATTTCCACTCAGCTGGTCAAGTCATGGGCACCTATAATGATAAAAAAAGACCTGGGCTTCAGTTCACCTTTATTGTAGTTATAAACTGGTATATAAATTTCCAAGAAATCCAATACCAATATCCTTAAACTTACAAATCCCTAATTTACATGTCATCTTTTCCCGTTCTGCCTCTTCTATTTCCCCATTCCAAGAAACTTAAAGGTCTAAGAAAGGAAATGAGTTTGACAGTATAAGAACCCGACTTAACAGCTCTCATATCAACCTAGTTTTAGAATCGTCTTTATTGTAAATAAGGCCCATCCCCAAGAACAATGACAAGAAACCAAAACGCAATTGATTGTCAAACTTGATGAGGTTGTCAGGGGCAGGGATGGTGAAAGAGTGCCTCCCTCAAAATACTGCTTCGAATCAGCATTCTTTGTTCTTTTCTCCTCCCTTGGCGAAATGCTTGGCAGTATGAATTATTCACTAATTCGTTAAGATTGTTCACTAGTTCCAGATGAAGTGTTGGGAAGACTGCCTGAGCAAGACAGGCAGGTGCCCTGCCTCCATGGAAGGTATATTCTGGAAGAAGGAGGCCAGTCAATGAGGAAAAGCACAGATTGAGTTAATGCCGAAAAAGAAGTCAACAGAGGAGATGCAAAGTCCCTAGAAGAATACATTTGAATTGGGACAATCAGGAAAGGCCTCTGTGAGTAATGACATCTGAGCTGTCACATAGTGAGACTCCCCGACAGGTGACAGCAAGGGGGTGAGCCCTCTGGGCAGAGGCTAAACCTGGAAATCAGAAGATGATGCTCCGTGTTTGAGGGAGAGAAATGCAACCAGTATTCCCAGAGGAGGACTTGGTCTTATAAGATGAATATGGAAAGGCAAGCAGAAGCCAGACCATGCAGAGCCTTGGAAAATATAATAAAGAATTTTAATTTCATGCTGAGAAAATAGGAAGCCTGTGAAGAAGATTATAAGCATGAATCCAATAACTTGAATTTCTGTCCCAATGCTACAAGTAACTAGCAATTCAGTTTCTGCTGCCTCATTTGTCTCTGAGCCTCAATTTCACTATTTGTAAAATGGCAACATTAAGTAACTGTTTTCCATTCACCCACACTTCCCCATCCTACCCTGCTTCCACCCCCACTCTAGCTCCCCAGTGGACTTCAGGTGAGCTTGGCCAATAGAAGTTACCAGTGGGTAATGAGAAGACAGGAGGAGAGTAAGATAGGGTATTTATTCTCCTGGTTTCCTCACCACTAGGTCAAAACAAAATTTACTGTCACCCAAGGAACCAGCTTCTGCCAGGAAGCTGTTGACAAAAATTCAAATAACTATCAAGTTAAGAAAAAGGGGCATCTTATTTGAACCAAGCTGAGGATTTTAAACCTGGGAAGCAAGTTCTCTGAAAGCTCTGAGAACTGTTCCTCCTGTTAGAAGTGGAAGGTACAGTCATAGATGTTTTCAGGACAAAGGATCATCCATTAAAATGACGTACTCATACTTTACATAAGGTTCACCAAGGACACACAGTCCAGGTAACCAAGTACAGAGCAGGCAGGGAGTTACCATGACTCCCTACAGAGCTGGAAAAGAACGCTGTCCTTTCAAGAAGTCACACAGCTGGCCTCAGAAGAAAGGAAAAAATTGACCTTGGCAGTAGGACAAGACCTCCTTTCTTTGAGGAGCTTTGGTTAACACTGCATGTTAGGGAGGGAGGGAGTCCAGACAAACACAGAGAAGTTTATGTTTAATTTTTTCTTGTCCTGCTGGAAAATCTAAATTTTGTTCCATCAAAGCCCTCACTTTCTTCACCTTCAGGACTAGGTGTGGAAATTGCTCCCCATTGAGACTAAGTCTATTTCCTATAGTTTCCATAAACCCTGCCCACACCTTTGTAAATACTTCTTTTATTCCATTCTTTTCAAATTACCTGATAGGTGTGTGCTATTTACTGGCAGAACTCTCACTAATATAATGTGTGGTTTTGCCTACCTGAGAGAATTCATATGATGTAAGGCATGCAAAACTCTTTATTAGGTCAAGTGCTATAAAATATCGTGTATTATTGTATCTCTTTGCTCTCAAAATTCAGAACTCAGACAAACATTCTTAATAAAATAAAATAAATCAATTATATTATGAATTAAATATACATGTTGGTATAAAGAGTTCCAAGTTATAGAATCATAGGACATTACCAATCATCTTGAGGTCCAACAGTATCAATTTATAAATCTGGAAACAAATCCTCAGGGAAATTAAATGAGGTGTCAGAATCTCAGAATCAAGTCTCCTGTCTCTCAATTCAATTATTGGTAGGTCCTTACTAGTTACTTAACAAAAATAAGCAGAGTAGATTGTCAAATTCAAAGCCCTCTATTTCTAGATTTTAGCAGTCCCTCATAACAGCCATTCCTTAAGTAAAGGAACCTGTGTACAGGTAACATATTTATCCATAACTCTCATACTCCAGGTGTCTAAGAAAGCCTAATAAGTTCCCACTGTGGCTCAGCAGAAATGAATCCAACTAGTAACTATCAGGTTGTGGGTTTGATCCCTGCCTCGCTCAGTGGGTTAAGGATCTGGCGTTGCCATGAGCTGTGGTGTAGGTCACAGACACAGCTCTGATCCCGTGTTGCTATGGCTGTGATATAGGCCGGCAGCTGTAGCTCCGATTAGACCCCTAGCCTGAGAACCTCCATGTGGCGTGGGTATAGCCCTAAAAAAACAAAACAAAACAAAAAACCAATAAAGGGGCAATATAATCATTAAAAAGCCTGAAAACAAAAATTGGTGTTCAAATAACTCATGAAAGGTGAAGGTTGAAAAGAGCCTTAAAACTTACTTAATCCCAGCTCTTTTACCTTGAAAGGGGTAAAAATCGAAATTATGAAAGAGCAGGCAGAGAATTTGTCTTCACACTGTCAATCCAGTGTGTTTCCATGAAACGGTATTGCCTTTATCTCATACTCAATGTGTAAAAACTAACAGTCATGTGAAATAAGTGAAAACTTGTGTGGTCTAGGATATGCAAAATTGGTTAATAAAATGTGCTTGTTCCAGTATTTCAAATAGCCTTAAGTATTTTAAAGGATTTGTCTACATCTCCAAAGAGGCTAGCTGGGAGAAATTTTCTATACCAGCATTATAATTGAAGTAGTAGGATCTGATTTCATCTTTCCCTTATTCTTAGATGTCTGGCTAATGGGGGAAAAGTTATCTTTCAAATCTCTTAAAATGTTCACCTGTAGCTGACAGAAAGAAAAATCCATTTAAAGACAAGAGGAGGAAAATTCCTGGTTGGCATCCTTTCTTTTCACTAAGGCCCCATCCCAAAATTCATGGGAATTCCAGTGAGGTATTGCCCCTCGGTAAGTAAAGTATCAACAAACCACTCCAATGAATCCAATGGCTTTAAGTGTCACAGCCACCAAAAGTGATTCAAAATATCTGAGCCCAGCTCCACAAGTGTAGAAATTCACATTGGAATGAGCTCAGATGTGTGGTTTTTTTAAACACCCAAGGGCCCTAAACCAGCTTTAAAAATTAAACTGAAGGGTGTTCCCAACGTGGCTCAGTAGTTAATGAACCTGACCAGCATCCATGAGGACGTGGGTTTGATCCCCGGCCTTGCTCAGTGGGTTAAGGATCCAGCGTTGCCATGTACTGTGGTGTAGGTCGAAGATGCGGCTTGGACCTCGTGTTGCTGGCAGCTACAGCTCAGATTCAACCCCTAGCCTGGAAGCTTCATATGCTGTGGGTGTGACCCTAAAAAAAAAAAAAAAAAATTAAACTGAAGATGAAGGAGGGTTGTCAGCAAGCAATAACATCTGGGTTGGATATTTCTCAAGGATTGTTGGTCTTAATTTAAAAAGAAATCATAATGAGTTAGATTGAGGTAGAGTATGTTTGCAATCCAGAATAGTCCTTGTTCTACTCCAGCAGAATTCTGGCTTTACAAAATATTTTGTGAGACAGAGAATATGTCCAATTTCTTTTCTCATACTCTCTGACCTTAACCATGTGCTCTTTTCTTTCCTGTTAGAATTTATGATTTTCAAATATACATTTAACCTCACATTATGGGTAAATTGCTTTTTTCTTGAAATAGTTTTATATTAACTAAATTCTGGCTGTCGTGTATTGTCATTTGGCCAAGTGAGATTCCATAATGTGTGTGTTTTTAACTTTCAGCCTAGGAAATATTGAAAATGCTTCCATTTTTTCCCATGTTCTTTCCATCCATAGTGCAGTTTTCCTTCCACTCATTTCTCTCATTCTCAAAGGTAAAGAAACCACTCTCTTGCCGGCATTTTGAGTGACATGGGCAGATGTTCAAGCTAAGCTACCCGGTCTCTTAACACCCTACTTTATAGTCCACGTGTCCCTAGTTTCATTGAAATTAATTCAAGCTAATGAAGAAGTTCAATTCTCCACGCCTTCCCAACATGAGAGATGCTTTCCTGCCAAGTCTTGGTTTTCCTAATAATAGAGGAACGTGTCCATAGCACTGAAGAGGGCAACTTCAGGGATCATTACTGTCTGCCTTTTCCAGATGCTCATTTTCAGGTGCATTTAACCATGCAAAATACAGCAGATGATGTGCAAGCTTTCTTCATAGAAAAAAAAAATGAACTTGTCTTTATTTATGTCCCCACTTTCAATCCCATCATAATAATTAATAGGGATGTGGTTACATATGTAATAGATAATCTACCTCTACAATTTTATAATACTTATAAGAAGTTAAAAAAAAATAGGCACTAGCTATTATGATTCCCAGGAACACA
The DNA here is from genome assembly GCF_054392235.1 of Sus scrofa. Classification (NCBI taxonomy): domain Eukaryota; kingdom Metazoa; phylum Chordata; class Mammalia; order Artiodactyla; family Suidae; genus Sus; species Sus scrofa. Next base: position 45,332,888 of record NC_139383.1, on the reverse strand, counting down.
CATTTTAATTATTTTTTCTTCTTCTTGTGCTCTTCAATACAACCTGCTAAATAATTGAAACTCAGTAAGTGTGTTATATATAAAATTCTAAGGTTTATATGAACATTAAGCTTTTCGAGTATCTAAAGGAGTAGACTCTACTAGAGACCTAGTAGAAAGAAACAGACCCAATTGCCATTTCCTAACCTTGGATTTTGAGGAAGGAACTTAACTTTCTTGAAAGTCAGGCTTCTCATGTGAAAAGGCTGTATTTTATTTTATGTTATTTTACTTTTATATGGCTGCACTGGAGGCATGTGGAGATTCCTGGGCCAGGGATTAAATCCAAGCCACAGCTGAGACCTGCACTGGATCATTATAACCCGCTGTGCCAGGTGGAGGATTGAACCCACACCTCTGCAGTGGCCTGAGCTGTTGTAAGTTTGTGCCATATTGGGAACTCTGAAAAGAGTGTATTTTAAAATCTCTTAGGGGGGAGTTCCTGTCGTGGCTCAGTGGTTAATGAATCTGATTAGGAATCATGAGGGTGCAGGTTCGATCCCTGGCCTTGCTTAGTGGGTTAAGGATCTGGCATTGCCGTGAGCTGTGGTGTAAGTCAAAGATGTGGCTAGGATCCTGCGTTGCTGTGGCTGTGGTATAGGCCAGTGGCTATAGCTCCAATTAGATCCCTAGCCTGGGAACCTCCATTTGCCGTGGGTGAGGCCCTAGAAAAGACCGAAAAAATAAAATAAAATAAAATCTCTTAGGGGAAGTTTTGGCTGAAGTCTGGGGAGAGTCCATTCTCTTTGTCAAGTCCTAAATTAATAATTACTGCTTTTTTTTTTGCTTTTTTAGTGCCGCACCTGTGGCATATGGTAGTCCCCAAGTTAGAGGTCAAATTGGAGCTGTAGCCTCTAGTCTACACCACAGCTACAGCAAGGCGGGATCCGAGCCTTGTCTGCAACCCACACCACAGCACACAGCAACACCAGATCCTTAACCCACTGAGCGAGGCACAGGATCGAACTCAAACTTGCATCCTCAGAGATACTAGTCAGGTTCATTACCACTGAGCCACAATGGGAATTCCAATAATTACTACTTTTTATAAGATAGTGAGTGAAAAAACTGTTAGCGTTAAAACTCTAACACCAGTTAGTATTAAAAATTCTAAGAGACATGATGATGTTTGTACAACTATATAAATAATAAAATTCATTGAGTTAAAAAAAACTCAAAGAAATAGATTGAGAGGTTTTCCTTCAAAAAAGTCCTTTTTATTTTTTTATTCAAAATAACATTAGGTAATTTTATCTCTCTACGGCTAAGGTTTTCCCCTTGAAATGTTTTATGTATTGAGCCGCGTCCACCATCTCAGGAATGCAGACCAAAAAAAAAAAAAAAAAGTTGTTTGTAATCAGTTTCCACAGACAAGATTTGGTTGCCTTTTCCCCTGAGGCAGGTCTGCCCACCTTCTTTGAATCTGAGATGACTGACAGAGATGAAATCCAACCACTAACTTTACTTTCTTTTTTTTTAATTTTTATAATTATAATTGATTCACAATGTGGTGCCAATTTCTGCTGTACAGCAAAGGGACTCAGTTATACATACGTTACATTCTTTTTGATATTCTTTTCCAATACGGTCAATCCCAAGAGACTGGATAGAGTTCCCTGTGCTATAGAGCATAGCCTTGTGTCACAAACTTTACTCTCTAATTTGAAGAACTGAGAGATTCTCTCTTTCATTACTTCATCCCTTCCTTTGCTAACATCTATATAATTTATCTTCAGAAAAAGAGAAAAGCAGACCTTCCTATACCATGCTCTTCTAGTGACCAAGGAATAGAAAAGGCAAATGGTCAAGAAAGCCCCCTGTGGTCTGAGCAGCAGAATTGCCTAAGAGTCCAAACCACTGCCATAAAGATTACAATGAGGGGTCAGTGACACCAGAGGCAGCACCCTACCTGGCGCATAATAAGCATGCCATAACATGAGCCCCTTGTACAGAGGAGGGAAAGGAATGTGAGGTCACACTTGTGCTAACTGCAGGCCATGTTCACATAGCTATCTCCATCATTTTCTTTTCTTTTCTTTGTGGCTGCACCCACAGCATGCAGAAGTTCTGGGGCTAGGGGTCAAACTCATGCCACAGCAGTGACAATGCCGGATCCTTAACCTGATGAGACCAGGGAACTGCTTGTCATTCTCCATCTATAAAATATGGATTAGTTTTCAATCAGTTCTTAAACTAAAATATCTTAAACCTCTTATTTTAAAAATACAAGTTTTTATTATATAAAAGATGTAAAAAAAATTCAAACTATTATTATCAGTGTAGAATAGACATAAACTTTTCAAAATGACCAAATATTTGTTTTTTAAAAAATAATACTCATGGGACCTAATTAAACTTAAAAGCTTTATACAGCAAAGGAAACCCATTTTGAAAAAATGAGAAGACCACCCACAGAATGGAAGAAAAACTTTGCAAAGTGACTGACATCAGATTGATATTCAAGACAAATAAACATCTCATATGGCTTTATAAAAAAGAAAAACCTAATCAAAAAATGATCAGAAGATCTAGAGTTGCTGTGTGTAGCAACGAGGATCGGTGGCATGTTGGGAGTGCTGGGACACAGGTTCGATCCCTGGCCCAGCACAGTGGGTTAAGGATCCAGTGTTGCCACACCTGCAGCTTAGGTCATGACTATGGATCAGACCTGACCCCTAGCCCGAGAACTTCCATGTGCCACAGGGCAGCCAAAAACGAAAAAAAAAAAAAAAAAAAGTTCTTTTAAGCAATGAGATCCTACTGTATAACACAGGGAACTATATCTAATCACTGGTGACGTAACATGATGGAGGGTAATGTGAGAATAAGAATGCATATAGATGTATAACTGGGTCACTGTGCTGAACAGCAGAAGTTGACAGAACATTGTAAATCAACTACAATAAAATTTTTTTTTAAAGATCAGAAGATCTAAACATATTTCTTCAAAGAAGACATACAGATGGCCAAAAAAACACATGAAAATGTGCTCATCATCACTAATTATTAGAGAAATGCTAATCAAAACTGCAGTGAGATTATCACCTCACACCAGTCAGAATGGCCATCTTCAGAAAGTCCATAAATTGGGAGTTCCCTTGTGGCACAGTGGGTTAAGGATCTGGCAGTGGCTGTGGTTGCTGCTGTGGTGCAGGTTCAATCCCTGGCACAGACACTTCAACATGCTGTGGGTGCAGCCCAAAAGGAAAGTCTAAAAACAGTAAATGCTGGAGAAGGTGTGGAGAAAAGGGAACCCTCCCACACAGAGGATTGGATAAAGAAGATGTGGTACATACATACAATGGAATGTTACTTGGCCATAAAAAGAGTGAAATAATGCCATTTGCAGCAACATGGATAGACCTAGAAACTATCATACTAAATGAAATGTCAGACAAAGACAAATATCATGAAATCACTAAATGCGGAATCTAATAAAACGTGATACAAAAGAACGTATTGACAAAACAAAAAATAATACTACTTATTACCTATATAAGTTAGCAGACTATTAAGGTTTTTTTTTAAGAGTATTTATTTTAGAAACAAGTCAGTGGGACTTGTTCCATTAAAGTGATTAAAGAGGTGTGCTAAAATAATCAGGGTAGGGAGATGACACAATTTTTAATGCTGAAGGGGACTCTTGTAGAATTTTAGGTTTTAAGAAAATTTGTGCTTTAAAAGCAGAGTTGTGGGTCAGCAAGATGGCAACTAGGAAGCTACAAGCTCTCCTTCCTCTATGGGGACACTAAGTTAACAACATATGCAGTTGTTAAATCTAGGGGATAGTTTTGGTGAATAGTAGATACACACAGTCTTAACGTATCTCCCTGCAAACTGAATATGAATTGCAAAGAAGGAGAAAAAAAGCCATAATTATACAATGAAATATCATACAATGGAAAAAAATCAGTCAGCACCTTGACCAAGGTGATCAAAATTCCTTTCACCATCAAGGGACAAATGGATACAAATGTGTGATGCCTGAGAAGAACACATCATTGTCTGTGAAGCCTCTCACCAAGAATGCATAACCTGACTCTGCTGAAGAGGAAATATCAGTCAAACCCAAAATGGTGAAAATTCTTCTCAAAAAACAGAGGAAGGAAAAGATCTTTCAAAAGTGTCAGTGTTCTGAAAGATAATGAAGACTGGAAATGTTCCAGGTTGAATGACATTAAAGAAATGTGACAACTTGGAGTTCCCACTGTGGCACATTGGTTAACGAACCTGACTAGCATCTATGAGGATGCAGGTTCCATCCCTGGCCTTGCTCAGTGGGTTAAGGATCCGACATTGCTATGAGCTGTGGTGTAGGTGGCTGTGGTGTAGATTGCAGACTCGGCTCAGATCCTGCGTTGCTGTGAGCTGTGGTGTAGGCTGGCAGCTACAGCTCTGATTCAACCCCAAGCCTTGGAAACTCCAAATGCTATGGGTGTGGCCCTAAAAAACCAAAAAAAAAAAAAAAAGTAGATTCTACCTCTGATCAATAGGAGATTAGAACTACCACTCTAGAAAGACACTCTTAGAGATAAATTTTGTAAACATAAATTTGTAAGCATAACTTTGCCTGAACATGAACAATTTTCATTAAAAACAAAATGACTACATGTATTAGATGAAACTTAAGACTATTTTTTTCTGCTGATCTTTGTAAACTCCTGTATCAATGATGTTAGGCTAGGTTATGCAGCAATAGCAAACAATCCCATCGTCTCAGTGACTTAACAAACAAAAGTTTATTTCTTGCTCATGGACTATGTCAGCAAGGTGGCTTTCTCAGATGAGTTACTCAAGGACTCAGGTGGACAGAAGCTGTTTCTTAAGCTGATGATGTTTTTACCATAATCACTGACTCTAAGAAAATGTAATATAGCTAATCATGCCCTAGTTCCGACAGATGTGAAACACGTCACTTCTGCTCACATTTCATTGGCCAGAGCAAATCACAAGGTCACTTCTAACTTTAAAAGAGGCAGGAAATCAGAGTTCCTGCTGTGGCACAGTGGGTTAAGAATCTTGCTACAGTGGCTCGGGTCACTGTGGAAGTGTGGGTTTGATTCCTGGCCTGGCACAGTGGCCCACCACGGTTGCAGGGCCTGCAATCAAGGCTCAGATTCAATCCCTGACCCAGGAACTTCCATATGCTGCGGGTGCAGCCATAAAATTGAAAAAAAAAAAAAAAAAAAAAGCCCTCCCCCACCCCCCCGTACAAGATGGAGTTCCTGTTGTGGCTCAGAGGAAATGAATCTGATTAGCATCTATGAGAACAAAGGTTTGATCCCTGGTCTCTATCAGTGGGTTAAGGATCCGGCATTGCCGAGAGCTGTGGTGTAGGTTGCAGACTCAGCTTGTATGTGGTGTCGTTGTGGCTGTAGTGTAGCTCCGATTAGACCCCCAGCCTGGGTACCTCCATATGCCGAAGGTGTGGCCCTAAAAACCAAAAAAATTTTAAATAAAATAAAAGGTAGGAAACCTTAATCTTTTCATTTGCTGGAAAGGAGAGGAAAATTGAAATGTTAAATAAGCAGCCTTAATGATTACCATACTACCATATCCCAATAATAAAGACCAGAAGATTATCAGACAAGACTATCTTGCAAAGGAAATAAGTAAAAGATTAAATAAATAAATAAATAAAAGCCAAGACTACATATCCTGAAATGTTTTATGATCTCTTCAGAGAAATCATCCTTTGAATTTCTCGAGTTTCAATTATGGAGTCCTTTACATAAGCCTTGGTGGATCATGGCCATAACAGAGAATCACTTAGAGATGATCTGGTGCTGAACCACACAGAGAAGAACCTAAAGAGACACTGGAAACAAAGTCAGTTGGAACAGAAGGACAGGCCCCCGAGGGCCACATGCAGACACCAGGGTTAGCAAGTGAGTTATGTCTTGTATTAGATTTCCATTCCAATTTTGAGATTTCAGTAACATAAATTTTAAAAAGATCAAAGTGACCACATTCTGCAAACTTAAAGTTAACTAAAAGTACTCTTAGATGTAGCTTCCTCTTGGATTTGTACAAAAATCACAGAATTGGGATAACACTATCCCAACTCTGAATAAAGACATAAACATCTTCTCAGGAGAGAAATCTCCACAACTTTCCTTGCAACCATTTACTTTCAGGGGATGGATGGTTAGATTTAGAACGCAAGCAGAATGGCTGCGTGGTGTCCCTGGCTCTTGCCCCTGAAGCTGTATCACTCCACATTGCTCTTAGGCAAACTCCCAAGCAGGATACATCATCCACGGAACCTCCTGCTGTGTCCCACTGAGCCTATTTTCAGCCCTCAAATCAGGGAAGGTGCTTCCCCTCTGGTGGGCATGAAAGGATGTCAGTATGTGGGCACAAGGGAGGAGCTCAGTCCCCAACATGCAGGGCTGAGGTGCCCATGTAGGCCAGAGGGCCAGGGCAGCAGGACATCCCGTTGGGTGGCTGGGAAGCAAGGGAAAAAGTGGGGTCATGGGAAGTGATAATAAACTACACTTTCCAAAGCGGTATGTGATTCCAATCCTCAGAACACAGAGGTAAAATCTACTAACCCTCTGTTTTACAAGTAAGGAAATGGAGGATGGGACAGTCAAGGAACTCGTTCTAAAGCCAGCAGAGCAGGCAGGGGCCCAAGGGTGGCCTGAGGCAAGGCGGAGCAAAACAGGAGGCTTGGGGCAATGCACCAGGTGAAAGGCTCACACTTGAGCTGTGCCTTGAAGGAAGGCAGAACTTTAGCAAGGTAAAGAAAATCTTTATAAAGAAGAGCAAATCCACACAGGTACAGTGTTGGGACGAGATAATTTATATATGAGTCTGTTTGGCACACAGGTGGTTATGTGCATAAGAAGCTGACAGTTGAAAACTGGAAAAGTCAATTCAGTTAGGGTCCAAGTTTGGAATAGAATTGGGTTAGGGATTTAACTTGGTAACTACTACCACTGCCTATCCTGATGTTTCCATGCTCACACTTGGAGGAAAATTATTACATCAAACTGACCACTTTGTAAATCTGGGAAAATTTTACTAATTGGTTGGTTTTTTTCTTTTGACCCTATCAGATACTTATGCAGTTATTTTTAGTGGCAGCATGCTTTCCAATCTTCCCTGTGCTATTGAAAGAAATTCTGATTCCTTGCTAATTCACAATTCCCAATACCATCTGTGTATCTGCTGCATTCCTGTGGGCACAGTGCTATACCTTCTGATCCATAAATATGTCTCTGTTTACATAGGGATTTTGTTTGTTTGTTTGTTTGTTTGTTTGTTTGCTTTTTGAACCACGCCCGAGGCATGTGGAGATTCTCAAACTAGGGGTCGAATCAGAGCTACAGCTGCCAGCCTACACCACAGCCACAGCAATGCCAGATACAAGCTGTGTCTGTGATCTACACCACAGCTCATGGCAACTCCAGATCCTTAACTTGCTGAGCAAGGCCAGGGATCAAATCCGCAACCTCATGGTTCCTAGTCAGATTGTTTCCACTGCTCCACAGTGGGAACTCCTACATAAGTTTTTAATTTTACTCAGTTTTACTGTTTTTTCCCAAAAATCATACATAAATTTTGTAAGATTTATACATGTTTAATTACATCTTCTTACTGATCTATGGAATGATAATTAACTTTTTCATATTGAGTTTTATAAAGTAATCTAGGATTTTTTTGGCTACACCTTTGGAAGTGCCAGGCCAGGGATTGAACCCTCACTATAGCAGTAATCCTTGCCACAGCAGTGACAATCCCGTCTCCTTAACAACTAGGCCACCAGGGAACTCCAATATAATCTAGTTTTATCTTATTAGTTTTGAATTTTTTTTTTGTATTTTTGCCATTTCTAGGGCTGCTCCTGCAACATATGGAGGTTCCCAGGCCAGGGGTCGAATTGGAGTTGTTGCCGCCGGCCTATGCCAGAGCCACAGCAACGTGGGATCTGAGCCTCGTCTGCAACCTACACCACAGCTCATGGCAACGCCGGATCCTTGATCTGCTGAGCAAGGCCAGGGATCCAACCTGAAACCTCATGGTTCCTTGTCGGATTCGTTAACCACTGAGCCACAACGGGAACTCCTAGTTTTGATATATTATCAGAAGACTTTTTTTCTATAAAAAGTGATAAATGTCAGCAGACATCTTCATCTTAAAGAGAATGCTTTTAATATCTCAGTATTAATTATGATAACTCTTTGCTGTAAGTATTTGGTAAACTCCCTTTATTAGGAAACAAAATTTTAGTCCTAATTTAAAGTTTTCATCATTAATTGGATGTTGAATTTAATCAAATACTCCTGGATCAACCTAGATAAAGATTTTTCTCCTTAATATGGTCCATTACGGAGTTCCCATTGTGGCACAGTGGTTAACGAATCCGACTAGGAACCATGAGGTTGCGGGTTCGATTCCTGGCCTTGCTCAGTGGGTCAAGGATCTGGCATTGCCGTGAGCTGTGGTGTAGGTTGCAGACGCAGCTCGGATCCCTCGTTGCTGTGGCTCTGGCGTAGGCTGTCAGCTACAGCTCCGATTCAACCCCTAGCCTAGGAACCTCCATATGCCGCGGGATGGGCTCAAGAAATGGCAAAAAGACAAAAAAAAAAAAAAAAAAAAAAAAGAAAGAAAAGACAAAAAATATATATATATGTGGTCCATTATGTTGGTTGATTTCCTAATGATAAATTAAATTTGCAACTCTGAGATAAACTCAAGTTGGTTATGACCTATTGTTTTTAAAAATTTTATTAGAATATAGTTGGCTTACAAAGTTGTGTTAATTTTAGGTGTACAGCAAAGTAAATCAGGTATACATACCCATTCCTTTTCAGATTCTTTTCACATATAGGCGATTACACAGTAATGAGTAGACTTCCCTGTGCTATACAGTAGGTCCTTGTTACCTATATATGTTATATATAATAGTGTCTATAATGACATATCTTTTTTACACATGGAGTCGGATTGTTTGATATTATTCTGTTTAGAATTTTAATACCTATGTGTACAAGAGAGATTGTTCCATAATTTTCTTTTTTCATACTGTCCTTCACAGGGTTTTATATCAAACTTAGGATATTATCAAAATATGAATCATGGAGTATTATCTCCTTATATACGTGTGTGTGTGTGTGTGTGTGTGTGTATGGAAGAGTTTGTGTAAGATGATAATTATTGTTCTTTAAATAATTGGTAGAATTTGCTAAGTTAATCATACTGGCCTGGAGGAAAAACTTTGATGATTTAATTGCTTTAATTCTTATAAGCATTTCCATGGGTTTTTAAAAATTTCTTCTTAAATCAGTTTTTATAATCTATATTTAAGAATTCACCAGTGTTTCTTAAATCTTCAAATTTATTGCTATAAAGTTGTCCATTAGAATCTTTGGTTATCTTTTTGATAACTGTAGCTTCTAGTTTATAATATAATTTATTTTTTCCTTGAACAGTTGAACCCTAAAGCTGGGTTTATCAGGTTTGGCAAAACCTTTCAAGGCAAAGTCTGCCTTTATCATCATATTGATTTATCTAGCTATATTTCCCTTTTTTTGTTTGTTTTGTTTTTGTTTGTTTTGCCTCTGAGTGTTCTTTCTTTCCAGTTCATCAATTTATTTAAAAAGACGTTTTAAAATAATTTCTCCAACATTTCTAGTTATTTTCATGATGGGAATAGGGTTAACCATGTTATCATCTAGTCTACTACCATACTTTAGGAAACTGAAGTCAGCTAATAGATTTATTTTAAAGAAACCCTCTGACTGGTATGAACATAGAGCATTACAAACTAGCGAAGAGTTAGGAGTGCTGTGATAGGGAACTGCCAATGGGAACAGTAATCCCAGTGCTCAGCCTGTAATTCACCCACCCACTCTCACGCCCATTAGAACAGCAAGACCAAAGAAGAAATGTGGTCCTGTTTTCCTTTTAACACTGAACGTGATATAAAAAATGAGGATGTACACCCAGGTCCGTGGTAGCTCAAAGATAGCTCAACAGATGAATTAAAGTACACTTGAACCTAAGCAAAGATACAGAGTATGGATATAAGAAAACTATATATAATGAAAAAGAAGAAAGAAGCTACTGAAACATATTTGTAATCCAGGTATTTTCATATTTCCTGCTTTGGTGCATGCACTTTACCGCTTTCAAAACCTAAAATGAGAAAATGATGCTGTGTTGACAAAGGTTGCTGCCTCCTAACACTATAGGCTGTTCATGCCACTCCTCCCCAACCAGTGCTGCCTCAGACTGCAGCCAGCAGCTCCCATCGGCTCCAGATAGCCCTCCTATGGGGACCTCCCCATCGCCGCTAGATGGGGCTCAACGTGGGCTTTTCTGCAGAAGTGTGATCTCATCCTTTTTATTCTATGCTTGGTTTCAAAAGCATTCAATCCCTACTTCTTCAAACCGCAATGTCTTCCAGTATCTTTAGTAAAAGTGTCTCTTCTAGTCTTTTTAATTGCAGCCTACTCCACTTCCATGCTAAAGTTGGGTATATATAACTTGGGACACAAAAAGGCATAGAACTAGCAGACCAATTCAAATAGCAGATATCACTAAGCCCACAAAATCTGTCCTGCTCTTCCATCTGCCAACTTGGAAGTTCAGTTATCAGGTAAATTTCTTTGCCTCTTTCTTTGAGATAAGTAATCCAGGAAACTTCTCAGTCTCTTATTTTTCCTGTTGTTTAAGAGTTTCAGCTGAGGCCTCAAAACTGAAAACAATAGGTGTCATGTATACCCACAACTCTGAAAAGAGTTTATGGACAATAAAATGTCCCTAGGGAGTTTCTTGGTAGCCTAGCAGTTAAGGATTCGGTGTTGTCACTGCTATGGCTGGGCTCTATCCCTGGCCTGGGAACTCCTGCATGCTGTGGGTGTGGCCAAAAAAAAAATGTCATTATAAACCTACCAGAGAAACTAAAGGTTAAAAAAAAAAAAAACTAGTGGAAATACCAAATGTTAGTGAGAATGTGGAGAAAGGAGGTCTCTCATGCATGAGGGTAAGAATGTAAAATGATAGACACTCTAGGAGATAGTTTTGCAATTTCATATAAAACTAAAATACTGCTTCTATTTCCACCTCACTAACCAGCTAGTCTGTTTTCTTTTTCACCAGAATACATTGGCCTCAGTTGCCTCAGTTGTTAAAAAGTGGTAAATATAAATATTAGTGATTTCTTTAGGGATAAATATTAGTGATTTCTTTAGGGATCTTAATTACAATAAATAAGGACATAACAGCGATGGTCAAGAGTGAAACATGTGTAATTTGGAAATCGCCTGAATTTTTAGCTACTATTTATTTCAGGAAACTCTGCCTTCTGAAACTGCCCCTCACAATGATCATCCCTGAGGCTGTTGGCCAGAACCTCAGTTCTTTATCGGTTATCCGAGGAGAGAGCTGTTGGTGTATTCCTCTTAATTAACCTGCCCTGATTAGTAAAATCTCCAAAAATGATTCATTGTCAGAACATCTTTATGTCACTGGAAAAACTTAGACTTTTCCTAAAATCTGCCTTGAAGTGAACAAGAGAGGAAATGTTTATGACTAATTTAGTGCTGAGAGATATTCCTTTTCTGAATCAGAGTTCTTCTGAGTGCTATTTATGGCTTCTACCTGTCTCCACAGGCAGGCCCACTCACATCTAAAAGGCATCAGAACTCCTAGTTCTCGACTTGAGCTATGAAAGTTTAATGTACAAAATCATCATAATTCAACAATAAAAGATATCACCAACTATGCATAGTTTCAAAACAGCACACTCCTTTAAAAATAGATCTTGGAGTTCTCTTATGGTGCAATGGGTTAAAGGTCCTGAGTTGCTCTTGCTGTGGCCCAGGTGACTGCTGGGGATGATGTCGGGGATTTAACAGGAAACCAAACCATGTGAAAGCTCAGAGCCATGGTTAAGAACCTGCATTTTATTCCAAGTAAAAACTCCAAAGAGTATAAACAGGGAGATGGATTCCTATTTTTATTTTTATTTTTTTATTAATTAATTAATTTATTTATGTTATCTTTTTGCCTTTTCTAGGGCTGCTCCTGCAGCACATGGAGGTTCCCAGGCTGGGGGTCTAATCAGAGCTGTAGCTGACAGCCTACGCCAGAGCCACAGCAACGCGGGATCCGAGCCACATCTGTGACCCATACCACAGCTCACGACAATGCCAGATCCTTAACCCACTGAGCAAGGCCAGGGATCGAACTCGTGACCTCATGGTTCCTAGTCAGATTCGTTAACCATTGCACCACGATGGGAACTCCTGGATTCCTATTTTTAAAAGATTCCTCTGGCAGCTATGTGAAGTGAATTAAAGGGGTTAAGAGAAGTAAAAGATCAATTGGGAATGCATGGCAATTTCTTATAAAACTAAAATACTGCTTGTATTTCCATCTCACTAACCAGCTACTCTGTTTTCTTTTTCTGAAAGAAAAAGGTCTGATCAGGAGATGACAGTGACCTCAATCTGGATGGTGGCAATGGAAATGCAAAGTTGTAGACAGATATAAAGACATCATCCAGACAGAATCTACAAGATCTACTGATGCATTACCCTAGCAAAGGTAGACGAAATGTTGGAGAGGATTTGGTTAAGATGACCACCAGTTTTCCATATGGAGCCCTGAATGGATGATGAATCCATTTGCTAATCCTTGGAAGGCTGGCAGAGGAATATTTTTCAGCAGCACAACTTCAAACAGGTTAGGTCTGACATGACTGATACAGCCGAGATAAGTTATCCATGAGAAAGTGGCTATATGAGATTGAGTCCAGAGAGTTGGTTTAAACAGATAGAAATTTTCTGGGAGTTATGATATAGCTTTTGAGCCTGTGGAACTAACTAGTGAGAGATCACCAGCAGAAAGAAGAGGGAGTAAGCTAAGACAGCACTGAGGATCACAACCATCCTTCCAATTCCTATAGTGATCTCAGTAGACTGGCAAATGTGGTCGTTAATAATTTTTTTAATTTTTTAAAAAGGAAAAAGCACTGGGGAACTATAAAATTTAGAAGACAGAGTCACGTGCAGCCAGTGAGATGGAATGGAAAACCAGAAGTGGCCAAGAGGTCCTTCAGTGAAGGAACTGTTATGAAAATGATCCTATATCTATTCTGCAAGATTATTTTTTTTTGTCTTTTTTTTTTTTTTTTTTTTTGCTATTTCTTGGGCTGCTCCCTCGGCATATGGAGGTTCCCAGGCTAGGGGTCGAATCGGAGCTGTAGCCACTGGCCTACACCAGAGCCACAGCAACGCAGGTTCCGAGCCGCGTCTGCAACCTACACCACAGCTCACGGCAACGCTGGATCGTTAACCCACTGAGCAAGGGCAGGGATTGAACCTGCAACCTCATGGTTCCTAGTCAGATTCGTTAACCACTGCGCCACGACGGGAACTCCTATTCTGCAAGATTATTATGTCCACATAAATATATAGTCAATTGATCTGTGACAAAAGAGCAAAAGCGATGCAATGGAAAAAAAAAAAGTCTTTCAAACAAATGGCTCTGAAGAAACTGAACATGCATCAACAACAACAACAAAAAAATCTAGGCACAGACATTATCCTCTTCTCAAAAATAAACTGAAAATGGATCATAGACCTAAACATAAAATGCAAAACTATAAAACTCCTAGAAGAGAGGGGAAAACCCCAATGACCTTGAGTTTGGTGATGACTTTGGATACAACACCATAGGCAGGATCCATGAGAGAAAGAATTAAGCTGGACCTCATTAAAGTTAAAAATTTCTGTTCTGCAAAAGATATTTTTTAATAATGAGAAGACAAGCCACAGACTGGGAGAAAATATTTGCAAAAACATGCCTGAGAGAGGACTCTTATCCAAAATATCCAACTCACTGATAAGAAAATAAAAAACCCAAATTAAAAATGGGCGGAGTTCCCATCATGGCTCAGTGGTTAACGAATCTGACTAGGAACCATGAGGTTGCGGATTTGATCCCTGACCTTGCTCAGTGGGTTAACGATCCGGCGTGGCCGTGAGCTGTGGTGTAGGTTGCAGATGCAGCTCAGATCTTGCATTGCTTTGGCTCTGGTGTAGGCCAGGCCAGTGGCTACAGCTCCGATGAGACCCCTAGCCTGGGAACGTCCACATGCTGCAAGTGAGGTCCTAGAAAAGACAGAAAAACAAACAAAAAATAATAATTAAAAAAAATTAAAAATGGGCAAAGGAGCTGAACATACATCTCACCAAAGAAGATATATAGATGAGAAAAAAGCAAGTTAAAATTTTCAACATCATGTCATTAAAGAACTTCAAATTAAAATAATGAGATACCACACCCATTAAAACAGCTAAAAGTGAAAACATTGACCACACCAAATGCTAGCAGAGGTGTAGAGCAACAGGAATGCTCATTCACTGCTGGCAGAAATGCAAAATGGTACAGTTACTTTGGAAGACAGTGAGCAATTTTTACAAAACTAAACTTACTTTTACCAGTGATTCAGCAATAGCAGTCCTTGCTATTTAACCAAAAGAGTTGAAAACTTACATCCACACAAAAAAACCTGTGCATGGATATTTACAGCAGCTTTATTCATAACTGTCAAAACTCGGAAGCAATCAGGTTGTCCTTCAGTCTGTGAATAGATAAATAAGCCATGGTTCATCCAAACAATGGTATATTATTCATTGCTAAAAAGAAATGAGCTATCAATCAATGAAGACATGGAGGAATCTTAAATACCTATTACTAACTGAAAAAAGGCCAATCTGAAAAGGCTACATCCTGTGTGATTCCAACTCTATGGCATGATGGAAAAAGCAAAACTAGCAAGACAATAAAAATATCAGGGTCAGTAGGGGGAGGAGTTGGGGAGGCGTAAAAAGATGAAGAACAGAGGGGTTTTAGGACAGTAAAACTATTCTGTGTGATACTCTCATACTTTATACATTTGTCAAGATCCACAGAATGTATACCAAGAATTAACCCTAATGTAAACCATGGACTATTTTTAACCAAGTCTATTTTAAATAACACTGTGCAAGTATTACAAAACATGCTAACATCCAAAGATTCATGAAGATAGATTATTGCATAAAAAAGTATATTATGGGAGTTCCCATCGTGGCGCAGTGGTTGACGAATCTGACTGGGAACCATGAGGTTGCAGGTTCGATTCCTAGCCTTGCTCAGTGGGTTAAGGATCTGGCGTTGCCGTGAGTATGTGGTGTAGATCACAGACTCGGCTCAGATCCCACGTTGCTGTGGCTCTGGCATAGGCTGGTGGCTACAGCTCCGATTGGACCCCTAGCCTGGGAACCTCCACGTGCTGCCGTAGTGGCCCAAGAAAAAATGGCAAAAACAAACAAAAAGTATATTATGTATAGTTTGTATATAATATAGTTTCATTTATGTGAAATAAACAGATGCTAGTTATGTACACACATTAATTGTATATGGACTGAAAAACAAGGCCTGGCTATATAATATTCAATAAACTGGTAACAATGGTTCCTAAGAATTAAGAGAAAAGAACAATGAAATGTCATCTGTTTACTTTACACTCTCCTATATTGTTTGAATGTCTTATAATAAATATGTACTAGTAATACTTACAAAAACGATTTCAAGAGGACACACACTTCCTAAGCTATCCCTGGGGTTTTTTTGGTTTTTTTTGTTTTTTTTGGTTGCACCAGCAGTATGTGTACATTCCCAGGCCAGAGATTGAACCCAAACCATAGCAGTAACCAGAGCCACAACAGTGACAATGCTGTATCCTTAACCTGCTATGCTACCAGGGAACTCCACCATCCCTATATTCTTAAACTTTAATTCAGTGTTTATGAAAAATATGGGTCAAGTGACACCTATGTCAGAAACAGGTGGGTGTTTATTAAAACCTACTTCCTAGTCCCCTTCAAGCTTTAAGTCAAATGATCCAGGAGTGAGGTACAGGACTTTGCATTCTTAGCAAGCACACCAAGTGATTCTAACCTCTGTCATTCTGAATTGCAACAAGTCAAGATGAATTATATAGTTGCTTAAAAATCAGTGAATGCCATCTCCTCTGGGATAAGCACATTTTTAGACGAAGTATTACTAGATACTTATCAGTTTAAAAATGAAAGACAATAGTTAGTACACTGACCCAGAAGGAGAAAAGGCAAAAGAACTAGTTCTACTAGAACTAGTGTGGAGTGATGAACCAGCACACACTCTAAGAAGTCCTGTCACATTATAAAATGAGAAAGAAGGAAGGAATATAAATTCTGTAGAGGTAAAAGTTGCCAAATGTTACAAACTTTCCTTCTTCCTTCAAAATTCCCACCTGGTCACTTATACATAGAAGCAACAGGTCATATCTGGGGAATTTATATAAATTCTATATATCTATATAAATGATTCTATTCTAATTCATATCAAAATGAAGTTTCTCGGAATTCCCATTGTGGCTAAGTTGTAACGAATCTGATTAGCATGCATGAAGATGTGGGTTTGATCCCGGGCCTCAATCAGTGGGTTAAGGATCTGGTGTTGCTGTGAGCTGTGGTATATAGGCCAGCAGCTACAGCTCCAATTCCTCTTAATCTTTTAAAAAGCATTTTTAGTGTAAGATATTCTCAGAATCTAAGCATCTCCTGTCTCTCTCTATAATACAAGCTAGAGCAGAGGATTTGTGTCACACAGTACCAGCCAAAGGGAGCAGAGAGGGTTTTCAATTGGCTACATTACAAAAAGCCTAGTTAGTGGGATTAGAACAGAGTTAACCAAGGTTCAATGTGTTCATCTGGGAACAACTCTTGGAAGAAAAAGGTAGGTTCTTAAATAACAAAACTATGTAGGTTTATTGTATTTATGAACAATATTGAGTTTTGTTTTGTTTTGTTAGCTTTGTCTATAAGTGATCCGTCTTTCAAAAGCCATGAACTATCCTGGATGTCTTTTGCTTCCTTTCGGATTCGGAAAAAGACACACATTCAGTTGCAGTTCCAGCCTCTTACTGCAGATGGCATCCTGTTCTATGTTGCACAACACTTAAAAGCACTATCAGGTAAGCTGGCGAAATCTTTGCAGAGGGGGAAGAAATCCTAATGAATTCCTAATAGTCTATGAAATGATGTGTCATGGAGTATTTTTTTTTTAAGTAACCCTGCCTATATAATGTGTAAACACTTGATCTTTTATGTTCTGTTGTCTCTGCAAATGTATGTTTATGAATTGACTCCTAAATATGAATGTTAGTGAAATAGCAAGCGCTTTCTTAGGATTAAAGTTAGCAAAATCCAAATATAGTATATGCTCAGCTTTATAACAATTCCATCAAAAAGGTTGAAGCTATGCATAATACTCCTATGTCAAAATGGACAAAATATGCATATAAAAGATAAAGGAAAGGAAGGCGTGACTGATATATTCCCAGTAAATCTCTCTACATTTGTAATTCAAAAAAATTTCCTTTAAGTTATTCAATCATCTAGATGGTAAACCTAAGACCTGTGTTCCAAAATATGTTTATAAAAATGTTTTTTTATTATAAAAGTTGCACAATAATCACAAAATAATATGGAATACAAATATTTTAGTATTCTCCAGTTTGGAAATTTGAGTTTTTATAGCTTACTCTTGATTTCCATCTTCATTTTATCTTTCTCCAGAACTTTGACAAAGATATTTTTTGCATATATAGTTACTTTTGCATATGTAGTTACATTTCTACTGCAATATATTTTTATTTTTATTTTGTATTTTTAAGGCCGTACCTGCAGCATATAGAGGTTCCCAGGCTAGGGGTCAAATCAGAGATGGAGCTGCTGGCCTACACCACAGCCACAGCAGCTAGGGATCCGAGCTGAGTCTGCAACCTACACCACAACTGATGGCAATGCCAGATCCTTAACCCACTGAGCAAGGCCATGGATCTAACCTGTGTCCTCATGGATACTAGTGGGGTTCATTAACCACTGAGCCACAACAGGAACTCCTGCAATATATTTTTAAAAGTTTACATTTGGATTTTTTTCATCTTGTTTCTCAGAAAATGAAATTTTGGTAATGATAAATAATTGAATCAGTGAACAAAAGTGATGCTCTGATTTTCACAATCTAGCCTAAGTAGTTCTTTTAGAGGTGTCTTAATATGCTGGTAAATAATGAAACTCTCAGAATTACACAAAAGTGATTCCACCTCAATCCATTGTTTAAATACTCTCAAAATAATTTCAAGGAGAAAAGATGATAATTTCAAAGAAAAAAGATAAATCTCTTTATAGAGCTTTGTTTTTCTGAAGATTTGATATTGTTTTAAATTCATGATTAATTTAAATCTCCCTGTGAAAATGCCAAATGAGACAATCATGCACAAATAGAAATTTTCTATTTATAAATCAAAAGACATTAAAAGACAATCAATTTAAGTTACCTTGCTCATAAAAAACTCAAGGTTAACCTCTGTATCAGGAGAGAAAATCAAGAGATATCCAGGCCTGTGACTTGCCAAGAATGTTGTGCTATTGTTTTATAGTTAGTACATGAGATACATAGTTATGTTTATGTATATATAAAATTCCACATACATTAACACACATAGGAGAGCAGCACATTTTCTTACATGTGTTAAGTGGCTTTGTATTTCATGACAGTCAAGACCTTCCTTTTTTTTTTGCCATTAGACACTATTTACAAAGATGAAAATGGATTAGTTTCATGTGATTGGTGCTACATTTGACATGAAAACCTCAAAATATTAAATCTATGTTTTACATTCTCAGATTAACATGAAGGTAGTTATCAGATGAAAGGCATAAACTTATTTATTAATAATCAGGTGAAATATGTTTTACTCATTTAAGGTTGTGCAAAATATAGATGACTGCCCTGTACTTTGGCCTTCTCTAGGAGCTATATCATACGTTAAACATTAACCAAGCCTTCTAGCTGATCCTCTGCTAAAAGGAGCTATTAGTTAAAAATGCCCACTTAATACACAATGTCAAAACCCATGAATCTAGATGTCAGCAGCAAATTAGGTTTTTACATGTAGAAAACCAAATTCTAAATTAACAGGTTTTCTATTTCTCTTTAGAGGTTAATAACTTGAATAATCTCATGTAAAACCTCTTGCAAAATTTAAAACAAAATGACAATGAAAATTACCCTACTTGATTTTAGATATCTGATTTTGGAAATTTGAAAGAGAGAAACTTTGGCACTTGTTTATCTGTTTCTGCTAAATATTTAGTACCTTAAAATAAGTTTTTGGAATCATATCAGTATTATGTTAAGCACAAATGAATCACAGATAGCCTGAATTCATCTTACAGTTTTAATCTTCACAGATAAACGTGTGTTGAAAAAGCATTGTCATCCACAATATAAAGTTAAAGCATATATAAACAGTAAAAGATAAATAAGACAGGAGCACACAAGCAAAGCTGCATTAAACTAAGACTTTCTTGGCAGAAGCTATTCCTCTTGCTCTTTCTCCTGATTGGCAACTTGACCAGTGATAATACAGTTCACAGCTTCAGCTTTCCTAATCATTTTTGATATTTTTTATTCCAGTGTAGCTCTTTACCATAAGATTATTTACTATAGGACACCCTACAACACAAGTTGCCAGTGAAACTTCTTCCGTGGTCCTGTGAAAGAGGCTTGTGTCCACTTGCAGGTTAAGGTATATTGAGTGCTATACATTTTTTTTAAAAAATTGATATCAATTATGCTTCATTGTTCTAGGTTCTTGTGGTATAAAATTTTAATTTTCAATCTGTATTTAATTTTTTCATATATAAATTAAAAGCTTGTATTATAATACAGCTTCTCTACTTATTTAGGCTTAAAGTGGTGTTCATGTTAGAAAACATATGAATAAACTGAATTTCTTCCTTTTGTTGGGGAACTTTTTAAAATTTACTTATCATTACAGGAAAAAGATGTTTTAGTTTTTGCTTTTAGCCTAGAACCTGTCGAGAAATACCGAGTTATCTCGCCCCAAAAGTATACAGAGGTATTTCTTAATTCAGCAATTATGTGTTGAGCCTCTTCTGTGCCAGACAGTGTGCTAGGTACTGGAGATAAACTGTTGGCCAAATCAGCACAAAGCCTGTTCTCATGAAGCTTGTAAGTTAGTAGAGGAGGCAGCTATGAATCAAATAATCAAGGACATGATGATAGAGAAGATTATATTCACTATAATTTCTTTGTAAGGAAGGAGTTCCCGTCGTGGCGCAGTGGAAATGAATCCAACTAGGAACCATGAGGTTGCAGGTTCGATCCCTGGCCTTGCTCAGTGGGTTAAAGATCCAGCGTTGTCCTGAGCTGCAGTGTAGGTTGCCGATGCTGCTCGGATCTGGTGTTGCTATGACTCTGGCACAGGCCGGCAGCTATAGCTCTGATTAGACCCCTAGCCTGGGAACCGCCACATGCCACAGGTGCGGCCCTGAAAAGACCAAAAAAAAAAAAAAAAAAAAAAAATCTTTGTAAGGAAAATGATTAAAAGCAAGAGAACCATACAATGCATGGGCTCATACACTTTGGATGGAAATGAGAGCTCTGCAACCTTAGAGCTGCTGGGGTTCCCAACCATCCAAGAACAGTCTGGTGTGGACCGTGAAGGGGAGTAGAAGGAAAGGACTGGAGGTGCAGGAGGAAGAGGCAGTGTGAACTGTGGGAGGAGGAGAGAAGAAGAATAGCATCTGCCAAATCTCACAACAAGAAAAGGAAAACATTTCATTGGTTGTGAAATGTAGGGGAAAGGGAAAATACCTTCGTGAGGAAGATTTCTGCATGGTTTGTTATGTAAAAAACTTTGCTACCCTTTTTGAAGTAATTTCACCTTAAAGGGCTACATTCTTTTCCTAGGCATGTGGAGTTGCATTTGCTTTTCCTCTGAATGCCTCATTGCAACTTCATACATACCTTGGATCCCATTTGTTCAGATTTGTTCATACATGACTATTTAATTATAAAGTGAGATAAATTTTGTGAAGGAGAAACCTATTGCTATTAAAGCACTGAGAGAATCAAGGAAGACTTCTCTAAGGAAGTGGCATTTGATCTGAGATCTGAAAGATAGGTAGGAGTTACCTAGACAAGGTGGAGTGGGACAGGAGAATATTCCAAGAAAACATGAACAAGGGTTTTGTAAGAAAATGATAAATTCTAACAAGGTCAGAGTTGCTGGAGAAGGGGAGAATACACTCCAGATAAGGCATCTGGAGAGAGGGGATTGGGAACTGACAGTCTTTACATAGCTTTGTAGGTTCTTATCCCATCAGTGAATGGCACTAAAGGATAGCATAATGATCAGACTTTGGTTTGAAAAGATCACTTGAGCTCCAGTGCAGAACAGGAAATGAACTGAAAAGAGCAGGGAGGCTCTCAGCAGTAAGCTCAAGCTAGAGTTCCCTGGCAGCCTAAGGGATTCCATGGCTAAGGATTCTGCATTGTCACTGCTGTGGTTTGGGTTCCATCCCTGGCCCAGGGGAAAAAAAAGAAAGAAAGAAAGAAAGAAAAGCAAGCTCAAGCTAGAGAGGATGATAAATTTAACTAAGGTGACAAGAGAAAAGTGAGCAGAACAAAGATGTTTAATGAACCAAAATGCTAGTAAATCTGTTTGGCTAGAGACCTAAATATTTTGTTTGAGCAATTGAATAGATGGAGTGACTTACCAGAAAGTTTTGAATGACTGCAGGAGGCCAGGTGTATGGAAGTAAGTTCACAAACTGATAAACTTTGGAGCTTGAGATGGCTTTAAAATAACCAAGCAGAGTGCTCAACTAAATTTCTGTAGATACTTTTTTTTTTAATGATTTTTATTGTTTCCATTACAGCTGGTTTACAGTGTTCTGTCAATTTTCTACTGTACAGAATTTCTGTAGATAAAACTTGATGCCAAGTGCATGGCTGAAAATCTAAGTGAGATTTCACAGCACCACCACCAACTGCTCTTACTTACTTAATTCCCTCTGCCACTCACCAATTTCTTTCAAAAAAGGCATCAGGAGTAGAACATCAACTTAATTTTTATACCCTAAACTTAAATCATTAAGGAAAACCTCACTTTAACTTGATATCACAATCTATTCCTCTAATGTGAAATATTTACTACTACTAGGGAAAACATATGTGGCCAATTCCAGAACAAAAAATACAGGGTTTGTGTATGCATATATACAGATATGTTTTGATCTATAAATGGAAACAAAATTCTCTAATGTAACTGTGATGAAGACTTGTAATATCCACCTCCCTCCCCAAAGGGCAAGAGTTTTTAATCAGGTATCATTTACTGTTACTAATCAAACTGTTTTCCACCCCCCATAGGTGATTTTTTATGTATCTCTTTAGTAAATGGTTCTGTTCAACTTCGCTACAACCTTGGTGAAAGGACTATCATTCTAGAAACTCCCCAAAAAGTAACTACTAATGGAAGTACTTGGCATGTGATTAAAGCAGGAAGAGATGGTGCAGAAGGTTACCTGGATCTGGATGGAAGAAATGTAACAGAAAAAGCAAACTCTAAATTGAGTTCCTTGGACACAAGTACTGACTTTTACATTGGAGGAGTGTCATCCTTAAGTCTGGTAAATCCTATGGCAACAGCAAATGAACCTGTAGGTTTTCAAGGTTGTATCCGAGAAGTTATTATAAATAATCAGGAATTACAGTTAACTGAATTAGGAGCAAAAGGTGGTTCAAACGTAGGTGACTGTGATGGGACAGCTTGTGGGTACAGTGTGTGCAAAAATAGGGGCAAATGTATAGTAAACGGTGGAACTTTTTCTTGCAGATGTTTGCCACAATGGGCTGGAGATACGTGTGACCAGTCTGTGTACTGTTTGAATAATCTTTGTCTCCACCAATCCCTATGTATACCCAACCAAGCATTTTCTTACAACTGTCTGTGTGCTTTGGGTTGGGTGGGAAGGTATTGTAAAAACAGAACTTCATTTTCAACTGCAAAATTTAGGGGTAATTCTTATATTAAATACATTGATCCAGGATACAGAATGAGAAATCTTCGGTTCACTAATGTATCCTTACATTTCAGTTCTACTGAAACTGAAGGCTTAATTACATGGATAGGAAAAGCTCAAAATGAAGAAAATGATTTTCTGGCAATTGGTCTCTATAATCAGACCTTGAAAATAGCAGTGAACTTAGGAGAAAGCATGTATGTTCCTATGATATATAGCCCTGGTACATTCTGTTGTAATCAATGGCACCATTTAATTGTAATTCAAAATCAGACTCTTATTAAAGCCTACCTAAATGACAGTCTAATTCTTTCTGAGGATATTGACCCCCACAAAAAATTTGTTGCATTAAACTATGATGGTATTAGTTACCTTGGGGGATTTGAATATGGTCGAAAGGTAAACACTGTTACTCAAGAGATTTTTAAAAGAGGTTTTGTTGGCAAAATTAAAGATGTGTTTTTTCAGGATTCAAAAATTGAGTTAATTAAATCAGAAGGATACAATGTTTATAATGGTGATGAACCAGATTAGGTTAATTTTTTATATAAAATAAAACTAGCAATTTTTATATATAAAATATTTATATAAATGTAGTTGAGAGACAGAATTAAGATGGCAGGAATAGAAAGGACTGGAGCTCAACTTCTCTCCTAAAAACAACAAAATTCACAACTAAAGGCTGAGCAATCTTCACCCAAATGGACCGGAAACCTTAAAAAGATATCCTACTCCAGAAGACAGAGGAGGCCACATCAAGAGGTAGGAGGGGCGATTACTTGATATAAACAACCCCATACCTCCTGGGTGGGAAGCCCCACAGACTGGAAACTAACTGGTTCACAGAGACTCACCTATAGGAGTGAGAGTTCTGAGCCCCACATCAAACTCTCATGTGTGGGGATCTGACCCTGGGAGAAAGAGCCCCTGGAGCATCTGGCATGGAAGGCCAGTGGGGCTTGTGCACAGGAGCTCCACGGGCCTGGGGGAAACAGAGACCCCATTCTTTAAAGGCGCACACAGACTTTCAAATGCACTGGGTCCCAGGGCAAAGCAAAGTCTCCATAAATTTGGGTCAAATCTGACTGCAGATCTTGGAGGACATCCTGGGAAAACAGGGGTGAATGTGGCTTGTTGTGAGGGAAGGACACTGGAAGCAAAGCTCTTGGGAATATTCAGCAGCATGCCTTTCTCTGGAGGTGGCCATTTTGGGAAAATCTGGCCCCACCCAACAGTCAGCACTGAGAAGCCCCAGGGCAAACAACAATCCAGGTGGGATTACAGCCCTGCCCCTCAGGAAACAGGCTTCCTAAAGACCCCTCAGACACACAGCTGCCTCTAATCCCAGCCAGAGACTAAGCCCCACCCACCAGAGGGATTAGAATTGGCTCCACCTACCATTGGGCCGCATCAGCCCCTCCCATCAGGAAGCCTACAGCAAGCCCCCACACTGACTTCAGCCACAAGGGGGGCAGCCACCAAAAGTAAGAGAGGCTACAACTCTATTATCTGTAAAAAGGTCACCACACCAAAAACCTATAAAAATGAAAAGACAGAGAACTATAACTCAGATGAGGGAGAAAGAAAAAAAACCCAGAAAATCAGCTAAGTGATGAGGAGATTCTCAGCCTCCAGGAAAAAGACTTTAAGACTGTTAATGCTAAAGATGATGCAAGATATTGGAAATAAACTGGAGGCAAAGGTGGATAACTTACAGGAAACACTGAGCAAAGAGATACAAGATATAAAACTTAAACAAGAAGAGATGCAAAATACAATAACTAAAATAAAAAATTCACCAGAAGCAGCTAACAGCAGAATACAGGAGGCAGAAGAATGAACAAGGGAGGTGGAGGACAGATTAGTAGAAATTATGGATGCAGAACAGAAAAGAGAAAAAAGATTGAAAACAAATGAAGAGCATCTCGGAGAACTCTGGGACAACGTTAAAGGCACCAACATCCGTATTATAGGGGTGCCAGAAGGAGAAGAGAGAGAGAAGGGGACAGAAAAAAATATTCCAAGAGATAATAGCCAAAAACTTCCCTAACATGGCAAAGGAACCACTCACTCAAATCCAAGAAGCACAATGAGTACCATATAAAATAAACCCAAGGAGGAATATACCAAGACACATGTTAATCAAACTGACCAAAATTAAAGACAAAATCTTTAAAGCAGCTAGGGAAGAGAAATAAATAACATACAAGGGAACCCCAACAAGGTTATCCACAGATTTTTCAGCAGTAACTCTGCAGGCCAGAAGGGAGTGGTATGATATACTTAACGTGATGAAAGGAAAAAACCTCCAAGATTACTCTACCCAGCAAGGCTCTCATTCAGATTTGAAGGAGAAATCAAAACCATCACAGATAAGAAAAAGCTAAGAATTCAGCAACACTAAACCAGCCTTACAACAAATACTAAAGGAACTTCTCTAGGCAGAAAAGACAGCAACAGGAAACAAAAATGCCACAAATGACAAGGCTCACCAGGAAAGGTATGTATACAGTAAAGATACGAAATCATACATGCACAATTATACCACCAAAATAAGAAATCCTGAGAAGAGGTGGGTACAAATGCAGGACACTGGAGATGAACTTGCAATTAAGAGAACAAGTTAGGAAGTTCCCTTCGTGGCGCAGTGGTTAACGAATCCGACTAGGAACCATGAGGTTGCGGGTTGGAGCCCTGCCCTTGCTCAGTGGGTTAACGATCCGGCATTGCCGTGAGCTGTGGTGTAGGTTGCAGACGCGGCTCGGATCCCGAGTTGCTGTGGCTCTGGCATAGGCCAGTGGCTACAGCTCCGATTGGACCCCTAGCCTGGGAACCTCCATATGCCGCGGGAGCGGCCCAAGAAATAGCAACAACAACAACAACAACAACAACAACAAAAGACAAAAGACAAAAAGACAAAAAAAAAAAAAAAAAAAGAGAACAAGTTAAATATCAAAACTTCAAAATAACTGTAAACCAAAAATCTACAATTGATACACAAAAAAAGAAAAATCAACTCAAATACAACACTAAAGATAGCCCTCAAACCAGAAGAGGAGAAAACAAAAGAAAAAGGAAAGAAAAAAGAGCAACAAAAACAAATCCAAAGCAATTAATAGGAGATTGTGTCGTGGCTCAGTGGTTAACAAATCCAACTGGGAACCATAAGGTTGTGGGTTCGATCCCTGCCCTCGCTCAGTGAGTTAAGGATCCGGCGTTGTCCTGAGCTGTGGTGTAGGTTGCAGACTCGGCTCAGATCCCACATTGCTGTGCCTGTGGTATATGCCATTGGTGACGCCTCCATTTAGACCCCTAGCCTGGGAACCTCCATATGCCATAGGAGTGGCCCTAGAAATGGCAAAAAGACAAAAAATTAATAAAATGGCAATAAGAACATACATATCAATAATTACCTTAAATGTTAATGGACTAAACGCCCCAACCAAAAGACATAGACTGGCTGAATGGATACAAAAACAAGACCCATATATATGCTGTCTTCAAGAGACCCACTTCACTTCTAGGGACACATACAAATTGAAAGTGAGAGGATGGAAGAAAATTTCCATGCAAACAGGGATTAAAAGAAAGCTGGAGTAGCAATATTCATATCAGACAAAACAGACTTTAAAATGAAGAATATTTTAAGGGACAAAGAAGGTCATTACATAATGATCAAAGGATCAATCCAAGAATAAGATTTAACAATTTTAAATATCTATGCACCCAACACAGGTTCACCACAATATATAAGGCAACTGCTAACAACCTTAAAAGGAGAAATCGACAATAACACAATCATAGTGGGGGACTTTAACACACCACCTACAGCCATGGACAGATCATCCAGACAGAAAATCAATAAGGAAACACAGGCCCTGAATGAAGCATTAAACCAGATGGACTTAATATTTATAGGACATTCCTTCCAAAAGCAAGGGAATACACATTCTTCTCAAGTGCACATGGAACGTCCTCTAAGATTGATCACATCATGGGCTACAAATCATACCTCGGTAACTTTAAGAAAACTGAAATCATATCAAGCATCTTTTCCAACCACAATGCTATAAGACCGGAAAGCAACAAGAAAAAAATCTGCAAAAAACACGAACACACGGAGACTAAACAACATGCTACCAAACAACCAGTGGATCACTGAAGAAATCAAAGAGGAAATTAAAAAATACCTACAAGCAAATGACAACGAAGATATGACACTCCAAAACCTATGGGATGCAGCAAAAGCCTTTCTAACAGCAAAGTTTATAGCAATAGAAGCCCACCTCAGGAAACAAGAAAAAGCACAAATAAACAAGCTAACATTACATCTAAAGCAGCTCAAGAGAGAACAGACAAGACCTAAAATTAGTAGAAGGAACGAAATCATAAAGATCAGAGAAGAAATCAATGAACGAGAAACAAAGAAAACCATAGAAAAGATCAATGAAACGAAAAGCTGGTTCTTCAAAAAGATCAACATCATTGATAAACCCTTAGCCAGACTTATCAAGCAAAAAAGAGAGAGGACTCAAATCAATAAAAGGAGAAATGAAAAAGGAGACGTAACAACGGACATCACAGAAATACAA
Organism: Sus scrofa; assembly: GCF_054392235.1. Classification (NCBI taxonomy): domain Eukaryota; kingdom Metazoa; phylum Chordata; class Mammalia; order Artiodactyla; family Suidae; genus Sus; species Sus scrofa. Next base: position 45,305,314 of record NC_139383.1, on the reverse strand, counting down.
AGGATCATAAGAGACTACTATATACAACTCTATGCCAATAAAATGGAAAACCTAGAAGAAATGGACAAATTCTTAGAAAAGTACAATCTTCCAAGACTAAACCAAGATGAAAGAGAAAAGATGAATGGACCAATCACAAGAACTGAAATTGAAACTGGGATTAAAAAACTTCCAACAAACAAAAGTCCAGGAACAGATGGCTTCACAGGCGGACTCTATCAAACATTTAGAGAAGAGCTAACACCTCTCCTTCAGAAACTATTTCAAAAAATTGCAGAGGAAGAGATACTCCCAAACTCATTCTATGAGGCCACCATCACCCTGGTACCAAAACCAGACAAAGATACCACAAAAAAAGACAACTGCAGGCCCAATTTCACTGATGAACATCGATGCAAAAATCCTCAACAAAATACTAGCAAACTGCAGCCAACAATCCATTAAAAGGATTGTACATCGTGAGCAAGTTCTTCAATATCCACAAATCCATCAGTGTGACACACCACATTAAAAAACTGAAGAGTAAAAACCCTGTGATCCTCTCAGTAGACACAGAAAAAGCCTTTGACAAGATCCAACACCCATTTCTGATAAAAACCCTCCAGAAAGTGGGCATAACGGGAACCTACCTCAGCATGATAAAGGCCATATATGACAAACCCAGAGCAAACATTATTCTCAATGGTGAAAAGCTGGAAGAATTCCCGCTGAGATCAGGAACAAGACAAGGATGTCTGCTCTTGCCACTACTCTTCAACATAGTTCTGGAAGTCCTAGCCACAGCAATCAGAGAAGTAAAAGCATAAAAGGAATCCAGATTGGAAAGGAAGAAGTGAAACTATCGCTATTTGCAGATGACATGATACTATACCTAGAGAATCCTAAAGACTCTACCAGAAAACTGTTAGAGCTCATCCACGAATTTGGCAAAGTTGCAGGATACAAAATCAATACACAGAAATCGACAGCATTTCTATACACTAACAATGAAAGAGCAGAAAAAGAAATTAGGGAAGCAATTTCCGTTTACCATCTCATTCAAAAGAATAAAATACCTAGGAGTAAACCTACCTAAAGAGACAAAAGACCTGTACTCTGTAAACTATAAGACCATGATGAAAGAAATCAGAGATGACACAAATAGATGGAAAGATATACCATGCTCGTGGATTGGAAGAGTTAATATTATCAAAAGGACTATACTACCTAAGGCAATCTACAGATTCAATGCAATCCCTATCAAATCACCAAGGACATTTTTCACAGAACTCGAACAAAATATTTTGAAGTTTGTTTGGAAGCACAAAAGACCCAGAAGAGCCAAAGACATCCTGGCAAAGAAAAATGGAGCTGGAGGAATCAGGCTCCCGGACTTCAGACTATATGACAAAGCTACAGTCATCAAAACTGTATGGTACTGGCACAAAGACAGGAATATAGATCAGTGAAACAAGATAGAAAGCCCAGAATTAAACCCACACACCTACAGCCAACTCATCTATGACAAAGGAGGCAAGAATACACAATGGAGAAAGGACAGCTTGTTCAATGAGTGGTGCTGAGAAAACTGGACAGCCACATGGAAAAGAATGAAATGAGAACACTCCCTAACACCATACACAAAAATAAACTCCAAATGGATTAAAGACCTAGATATAAGACCAGACACTATCAAACTCCTAGAGGAAAACATAGGCCAAACACTCTCTGACAGAAACGACAGCAACATCTTCTCAGATCCACCTATCAGAGTATTGACAGTAAAAACAAAAATAAACAAAGGGGACCTAATCAAACTTCAGAGTTTCTGCACAGCAAAGGAAACCCCAAACAAAATGAAAAGACAACCCACAGAATGGGAGAAAATCTTTGCAAATGAATCTACTGACAAGGGATTAATCTCCAAAACTGATAAAACACCTTCTGCAGCTCCATACCAAAAAAACAAACAACCCCATCCAAAAATGGGCAGAAGATCTCAACAGACAGTTCTCCAAAGACATACAGACGGTCAAAAAACACATGAAAAGATGTTCAACATCATTCATTATTAGAGAAATGCACATCAAAACCACTATGAGATACCTACCACCTTACACCAGCCAGAATGGCCATCATCCAAAAGTCTACAAACAATAAGTGCTGGAGAGGGTGTGCAGGAAAAGGAACCCTGTTAAAAACTGTTGGTGGGATTGTAGATTGGTGCAACCACTGTGGAAAACAGCATGGAGCTTCCTCAGAAAACGAAACATAGAACTACCATTTGATCCAGCAACCCCACTCCTGGCCACCTATCCAGAGAAAACCACGACTCGCAAAGACGCAGGTACTCCGATGTTCATTGAAGCACTATTTGCAATAGCCAAGACATGGAAACAACCTAAATGTCCATTAATAGAGGAGTGGATCCAGAAGAGGTGGTACATATACACAATGGAATATTACTGTCATTAAAAGGAATGAAGTACCAGAATTTTTAGCAACATGCTAAAAATTATCATGCTAAGTGAGGTCAGTCATACAATGAGACACCAACATCAAATGCTTTCGCTGACATGTGGAATGTGACAAAAGGACAGACTGAACTTCTTTGCAGAACAGATGCTGACTCACAGACATTGAAGAACTTATGGTTTCCAAAGGAGACTGGGGGGTGGGGGGATGTGCTTGTTTATGGGATGGAAATCCTATGAATGATCATTATACAACTACAGATGTGATAAATTCATTTGAGTAAAAAAAAAAAATGTAGCTGATAATTATCTCTTTGGCACACTGTTTACTAGAAATCAACTGTTTATTATCACCTAAAAGAGTCTAAATGCTAACACACCTTTTAAAAATAAGATTATATAATATAGCAGAAGAAAAGTTTTTGGTCGTTTTTCCTACTCCATTTTGAGTCCTGAGTTTTTACTCCATTAATTCATTTAGTGTTTTATTTATCTGTGAACTACTCTTAAATAAAATTTTAAAATCCATGGAATTTAAAAAAAGGATATAAGGAACTTCTTAGCAGAACAGATACTAGCTCACACACTTTGAAAAACTTAGGGTTTCCAGAGACAGGTTGGGGGCAGGGAGGGATGGGCTGAGGGTTTGGGATGGAAATGCTGTAAAACTGGGTTGTGATGATCTTTGTACAACTATAAATACATTTGTTTTTGCTATCGTAGTGATGATGGTGTTGAAGATTTCCTGTGATATGCTTTTCTGGCACAAAATAAAAATAACTGACAAAGAAAGACATTTCAGATAATTTTACTATAAATGTCACGATGATTCTGAAACAAAATGTTGAATGTAAACATGAGAACATTTCTTTTTTAGCCACCATAACATATGGAAGTTTCCAGACCAGGGGTGGATTCTGAGATGCAGCTGCAACCTATGCCACAGCTGTGGTCTGTACCATAGCAGGAACTCCAATGATTTTTTTTTTTTTAAGTAAATTTAGGGAGTTCCCTTGATGCAGTGGGTTAAGAAATCAGCATTGTCACTGCTGTGGCTTGGGCCACACCTGTGGAGCAGGTTTGATCTCTGGACCTGGAATTTCCTCGTGCCACCCACACAGCCAAACAAAAACCCCAAAACAATAAAGTAAATTGAAATACCCAAGCCAGAGGATAGCAATATTTACCTATAAAACAGTGAACTCATTTTTTAAAGACACTTCCAGCTATTAATCTAATATTTGTGTTTCAGCTCACCAACTCATTACCCTCCTGTTCTATACATGAATTACCAAAACTTTATGAAACAGGAATAAAAAAATCATGGTGTTTGTACTTTATAAAAGCAGTAATCAATTTTGTGATTTGCTTTGGGAGACAAAAGTCAAGTGTTGACTATTTTTACTGCCCTTTGTGTTAAGCGTTAACCCAACCCTTGTTTTGAAGAGATCTAAGGAGATGGACCTGTATTTCCAAATGTTAAAATTAAACTATTTCAGGAGTTCCCTGGTGGCTCAGCAGGTTATACGGCTGTGACAAGGGTCCGATCCTTGGCCCAGGAACTTCCACATTCCACGAGTGCAGCCAAAAAAATAAAATCTAAAAAACAAAACAAAAAAAATCCCAACTATTCACTTTAATAAGATCTGGTTCATTAGCTAGCTCTCACAATGCACTTATTTACACACAGCTTCTACTAAAAACAGAGCACAGCTGAATGTAAATTTACCAGTTTAACAAGTAGTTTTACGTTACCATGTATACATTAACACTGCAAAGTGGCTTGAACTCCATTTCCTGCTCTATTGTTGGTATTACTTTTCTTTCAAACTTTTACTACAGCCTTAGGTGTTTTGTAACTCCAAAAGATTTTAAACTAAAATTTGGCTTACCCACGATTTAACTGCAATTAGCAAGTCAAGAGCTATGGTAAAGAGAACCATGGGCCTCCAAGTTTCCTGGAGTGCAATCCCTAGAGCCTGTCAATATGCTAGGTTTCACAGCAAAGGGGAATTAAAGTCACAGATGGAATTTAGGTTGCTACTCAGTGGACCTTAAATTAAATTACCCTGGATTGCCTGGCTGGGTGCCACGTGGTCACAGTGGTCCTTGAAAGTGGAAGAGGAAATCTGAAGGGAGGGTTGAAGATGGCAGAAAGACTCAGCCCCACATTGCCAACTTTGAAGATGCAGGAAGGGACCATGAGGCAAGCAAGGTGGGCAGCCTCCAGAAGATGGAAAGGCAAGGAAATGGGTTCTCCCTAGAGCTTCCAGAAAAGGACCACACGCTATGTGAAAGTGTGTGTCTCTCTCCCAGTCTCCATTCTCAGAGCACAACTGCCACACATTTGGACTTTGGAGAAAAGTAGAGATGAGCTAGGATTCCAGCTCTGACAACAGCTGTCAAACCTTGGGTGAGTTTTCCACCTTTTCTCAGAACCAGTTTCCTCAGTTCTAAGATAAGTCTTCACCTTCCAGGCCAACTGAGGTTGACTAAAAAGTGCTCAACACACATATGCACACACACAAAGGGCTCAGCAGCAGGTCTGACATGCAGAGGGCTCATGGAGGCTTTCCTACTGCACAAGATGTTGGGGTGGACTTCACAGGTACTGACACACCCTGGTACATTTTACTCAACAGAAATGTGTGTAAACTGTCTTAAGATGGTTTTAAAGTTTTTAAAGCATCAAACTATTTTTAAAGAGCACACTCTCCTTAAAACAGGAGAAACTCAAAGGTGAACTTCATATAACTCCACTAGTTTGTGTAAGGATGGTTGGGAGGTGAGACTTCAGGACCAAAAGAATGGCTTTGCAGTTGCTACTACTCATTCAACTTTTCTCACTTTCCCTTTTTTTCTTCACAAGTTAAAACCTCAAAATACCCAATATGCCCATACCTACTCTCCACATTCGTTCAGTCCCAGGGGTTAAGAGACCTGATTCTAACATCAGCAGCCCTGGAATCCCAGATGGCCATCACTAACAGATGAGGATCTTTCATGATTCTATGAGATAAGAAAGAACTTTAAAGTAAATTTCACAACCACATGCTTAAGAAACTACTGGCCAAGAGGTAATAGAAAACTGACTTAGAGTCTTTCGTCAGTTGGTTAACCCATTCTTGTATTTTACAAAAGAAATCTGGTGTCTGATCAACTCCATGACCAGACAGATCAGTGAAAGCAGATTTACTGACATACACAGAGTTGACCCTCTGAATCTGTGGGTTCTACATCCTTGAATTCGGATCGGTGGAAAAAATTACAGAAAATTCCAAAAAGCAAAACTTGAATTTGCTGTACATGGGCAACTACTTACATAGTATTCGCGCCATACTTACCACTACTTACATACCATTTACATTGTATCAGGCTTATAAAATTGTAAGTAATCTAGAGATGACAAAGAATACGAGAGGATTTGTGTGGGTTATATGTGAATACTACATAAGGGACTTGAGCATTTATATAAGGGACTTTGGTATGGGTGGGAGGTCCTGGAACGAGTCCCCTGGATACCAAGGGACGACTGCTATCTGAAAAGCTAATTTTTATTTTGGTTTGGGAGATATTTTTTTGGTAAAACCTTGAAAACAATTTCTTCATAATGGTGCAAAAGCTGACTGACCTTGAGTTTGTTTGGCTGCAGACTGCTTTGTTTTCTAACATGTTAACTTCCAAAAGAAAAGTAGAGCAAATTTAAACAAAATTTATTTGAAAACAAATCCTCTGTTTCAGAACTTATATGATGATAAATTTTAGAGGATAAGGATGACAAAAAAAGGGTTTCAAGTTTGCTGCAAATTAGACAAAATGTTTGGTTTTGAATTTCTGCTCGTTTTCTCTCCAGTAAAAACTGCAAGGCTGGGAAGTTCCTGTTGTGGCTCAGCGGTAATGAGTCCGATTAATATCAATGAGGACTTGGGTAATTCCTGGCCTCATTCAGTTGGTTAAGGGTCGGGCATTGCTGTGAGCTGTGGTATAGGTCGGCAGCTACAGCTTCAATTCCACCCCTAGCCTGGGAAGTTCCATACGATGCAGGTTTAGCTCTTAAAAAAAAAAAGTGCAAGGCTGATTCAGTTATAAAATCTATTTTTAACTCTAACCTGTAGACTTTTTAGGAAAACAAACTTTTCTTAATTTCATTAAGTCATTAATATTTTCCTTCATTAACAGCTAAGTAAAAATACTGGCTTTGTTCTCTTTTTGGTTTTAAGTACTAATATCACTTGGTAACTACTGCTATAAATTATAGCAATCAATAGAGTATGTAGATTAGGGAGTATATAAATTTAGGTTTGTATTAACAACCACCTCGGAGATCCCCTCGTGCCACAGCAGAAATGAATCCGACTAGGAATGATGAGGTTGCAGGTTCGATCCCTGGCCTCTCTCAGTGGGTTAAGGATCTGGCACTGCTGTGAGCTGTGGTGTAGGGCAAAGACGTGGCTGGGATCCCGAGTTGCTGTGGCTCTGGCATAGCCCAGCAGCAACAGCTCCGATTAGACCTCTAGCCTGAGAATCTCCATATGCTGTGGGTGCCCTAAAAAGACAAAAAGATGAAAAAATAAAACTCCCTAAACAAACAAACAAAAACACAACAGCCTCCATGTGCTTTCAAGCAAAACTAGCATAGGACACTGTAGTTTATACTCCTGCCCCCAAACAAATTAGGATTAATTATACATTTTACAAAAAGATTCACAACACATTTCTCTTGAATAAAAGTTCTGTGGTCTAACAACGATTCATCAGTGTACCAAATTTTGAAAATGTACCAGTTTTCAAAAATCTATCTATAAAGTGGGTTATAGCTGCACAGTTTTTCAGTGGTAGTTCTAAATCCCAGCCTCTTTAGAACTACAGGAGTTATCATAATAGCCTATAATCTAAGAAATCAGTTTTTTCCATATCTTTCTCAGCCTACATGTTCTTCGCTGAGTAAGAGAAGAACAATGTCTAAAGGTAATTCAAGCTTCAAAGACATTTTTACTACTGAATTTCAAACCACACACACAAAATAGGTGAGAAATTCTTTTATCATATTTAGAATCAAAATATCCCTTAAAATATTTACATTTTACAGTAAAAAGGATAGCAAAACACAAGATCATGTACAAGCTTAAGTATTCAAGTTTCTGAAGAGCCAAAAATGAACAGGAAAATAATGGACTACCACAAAGCTGTAGTAACGGTAATAAACGCCTTCAATGAGTGCAGATTAAAGCAAATGTACTCCTTGGGCTTCTGATTCTTGGTCAAAAACTGCTCAGCTAAATGATTAATATAATCCGATTACGAAGATGCTTGGCTTTTTTGTTGTTCCTCTACAGTTTCTTTAAAAACAGTGCAATTTAAAACAAACTTACAGAGTACACATTACTCTCAAATTAGTCATTATATAAAGGACATTCACTAGAGGCGGTAAATATATTCCATAGTTAACCATACTTACCAATTAAGGAATAAAACTAAAATTTCTAAGCCTTTATTGCATATTAATAAAACGAATCTTTGAATATACAGCGATGTAAAACTTGTAAAAATATTCAAATCCTATAACTAGGGGAGTTGGTATGGAGCGGGGAGGACGAGCACTGGCACAGAGCATCTGCACCAACACACAGAATTTACGGTTCTGCAAACCACCAATGTTAAAGATGGAAGAGATGGCACGGTCCTAACAGGCAATCATGAGGTTTTAAAGACACAGCATTTGCCAGTTACTTGAGCGTGCCCCTGCAGCAGCTGGCCGGCCCTACCTTTTGCTCTTGGCTCTGTCAGCGTGGTCCCTGTCTTTGTGGTGCCTGTCTCTGTCCTTCTCTCCTTCTCTATGCTTACTTTTCTCCCGCTCTTTGTCCCTCTCCTGGTCTTCACTCTTAGGTTTGTCCGGCTTCCTGTCTACACTCCTGCTATCTCTGCTGGCCCTTCCATCTGCTCCTCGATCCCCATGTGAGAGCCGGGCCCTCTCCTTACCTTTGTGCCCCTCGTCCCTGCTTTTCCTGTCTCTTTCCTTGTCCTGGGCTCTGTCCCTGCGCCTATGCCTTTCAGACTCTGGCTCCCATTCCTTCTCATGGCGCTCTCTTTTCAGGTGGTGTGAATCACTATAAAACCTCTGACGATCCCCTTTACCCCTGTTAAAGGGTCTATCCAGTTGTGGTTGGTCTTGCCTACCCCAAGGGTCACTATGGCGCCTTTCTGGCCTCCGAATGTCTTTAACCTGGTAAAAATTTTGGGGGCCTATATACCTTGATGCTTGTGAAAGGGGACCCATCATACGTTGCTGCTGGCCTGCCAGATGAACAACAGGTGGCCAGGGGACCATGGGATTTTGAGCAAAGCCAAAGCCTGGAGGGGGAAGCAACGGGGGTGGCAAATGTGGTGGAAATCCAAACATGCTTTGCGGGGGGAAATTAGGAGGTCCTGGAAATGGAAATCCAGGCGGGCTAGACTTGAGATGCTGGAGGTTGGGCTGCTGTGGCCTGATGGGTGAAAAGTTTGCACTTGTTCTGGGGCTGGTGCTTCTGGAAGTGAAGCTGATGCTTTTAGAAGGAAATTCGGATTGACATGTGTTTCCAACCTCAAAATGAGATGCTGCTGCTGATCCTCTTCGAAATGGGTGCACAGTTTCAATATTCTGCATTACAGTATCCTCTTGTAAGGGTTTTGCCTGCTCCGTTTGAGAAGTGTGTATGTTTTCTACTGATGGTGAGTTTTGTACAACCCCTGAATCATCACTCTGCTGAACACACGAGTTTTTCTCTACAGAAGGCAACTTCTCCTCGACACTGCTTTGTTCTGTTAAGTGCTCCTGATGCGGCGGGCCAGGCACAGGGTGTTTCTCTCCATTCTGGCAGCTCTCTCCATCCGTGCTCTCTGTGGGAGGTGCCTGCTGACTTCGTCCTGCTGCCTGCCTGGGATCCCTTTTCAGGTTGATAAACTGGGGGGACCTGGTCGTATGAGCAACAAGGCTTTCACTGCAACTCGCACTGCCATCTATGTTTCCTTTTCCTACAACAGACCTGCAGGGGGAACTAGTATTTGAAGTCCGATTATCTTGCAAATTAGTCTCTTGATCTTGCGGCAGCTGTCTTTTTAATGCTTTCTCTTTACTCTCCACAGTCTCCTCTTGTTTTGACTGAATTGATAAATTTGTTAAGAATGCTTCTGTGGAAACATCTGGAGGTTTACCTCTGAGACTAAGACCTGTCAAAGGTCCAGGAGAAACGGAAGAGGCCCCCATTCCTGGTGCTTCTTCTCCTCCTTCTACTGAATCACCTGTTGACTCTGAAAGATTCTCTCCTTTAACCTTCACTTCCTTGGCTTCATCATCAGCTGCTTCCGCTGTATCTATTTTCTCTATTTTGGGGTTGGCTTGCTCATTTAGAAACGGAATTTCTTTAAGAGTGTTTTGTTCCAGCCCTGACTGAGCCTGTTCATATACTTGACCAGTGGTGCCCAAAAGGCTCTGAAGTATGTCATCCACAGGAAGAGGTTTATTTGCCAATTCCAGAGTAGAAGGTTGATTTTCCCAGCCAATCAAGACCCCAGGGAGGAATCTTAAAGGTTTTGGTGGCTCCTGTTTGGTGACTTCCACTAAAGGCTCAATTACTGCTGGCAGGTCTTCCTGAAGAGCCTGCTGAGGCTTATTTCTCTGCTTGTGTAATACAGTTGTAAAAGAATTAAAAAAGTCATTTTCTTCTTCTGGCGCTTCCTCTGTGGAAACTTCTATCTTACTTTTCTTATCAGGTGGCAATGTTGCCGGTACACTTTCTGGAGTCTCAGCTGTGTGACTAGTACCAGCAGTGGCACTATGCTGCCGCTTCAGTTTTTGACGAATAATTAAGCCCAACAAGAGATTAGGTCTATGCAGTTCAAGCCCTGTGTAAAATCAAAAACATCAATTATCAGTCATTTTCAATCATTGCAATAAAGAGTACATGTTTGCTTCTAGCTTATTATATAGCCTCTTAAACAGTTGCCTGTCCCCATTAGGGCAGATCTGAAAAGCTGAGTCCCAAGAAGGAGACCAGGCCCCAACCTCTCAATTCATTTCATTCATATTCGACTGTTAAACGTATACCTACCAGGTCCATCAAAGGGCACGAGAGGGTGTGGGATTTTGTCCGTGGCGCCCAGAGGGATTAGGTACATATCTTTAACCTGCTTCATGTTGTTAGCGGCCACTCCATAGCGCTTTCTGCTACTGAAGTACGCAAACAGCAAAGTATAGGAAATTTGATCTTCTTCAGTCACAGGTGTGAAGCGAACCACACAAATTTCCTATCCAAGAAAATAACAAAGGGTTTTTAAAATAATAACCTAGCACGGGTTTAAAAACCATTTTTCAATTAGTAATACTCTACTGAATTTTATGTTACCACATAATACGGTTTACCAACTTTAATGCAGATAGGAATACTAAAAGGAAACAACTCTTAGGAAAAGATCTTTGATGATTCACTAGTGGGTTTGTTTTATCTGAAAGTGTCCCATAAGAAACTGAGTCTCCTAGGTAATTAATTTGTTCCAGGTGACAAACTTGTTAGTGGCAGAGAAGATATTTAAAGCCAAGTCTCTTGATATCTATACTATATATCCTTACTTCCAATGTTACAACTTCTATAGAGGGCTGCCTATATTCCCAGCACAGTGCGAATTAATAGCAGCTATCACCAGCCCCCTACCATGTACACAGACACATCCAAGACCACCAATAATCCAATTTACAGGGTCTAAATTTAGGAATAAAGGAGGCTGGCTGAAAAGACCTCAAATATACATAGACAGTAAATCCTGTAAAATCATCTGGCTTACTCGGGAACTCATCTGCTTGCCTCTGGGTACTTGGCTTTGATTCAGATAGAAAAGATAGTTCCAAGTTGGTATTAATTTGGTAGTGTGAAAAACAGATGCTCTTTCATGAAGGTATACAATCAAAATGGGCAGAGTAAGATCTGCTGCAAAGCCTAAACTGATGCAAGACCCTAGAGAAAACAGGTGAATGAGCTGAATTATGGCTCTTTTAAGAGGTCTGTCATCCAGAGGTCCTCCTTTGAAGGTAACAACTATCTCAGTGTCTCAGTTCAAGATGGAGCACATCATACACTATTGGGCAGTAATACATGGGCAAATTGAGAGTGAATCCCAAAATGTCCAAGAGTAATACTTCCCAATACTTCCCTATGACTTCTTCTGTCATGAGAAGTGAAAACAAGTGGAGAGACTTTTCTATAGTGCGTCAGTTTTATTTGTATTCCAACAGTGTCAATTTAAATTCTAAAACCTATAGTGTAAAAAAATACTATTTTTAGCTGAAGATCATCCATTTGGGATTACTGCTAATCTTTCACTAGAGACTTCTGATCTTAAGAAATAAAAAAAATGTTAACTTATTTTTATTTATTATTAAAATTTCCTCTAATGATGTTCTGTGAGTTAAAGAAATGGTAGAAGATATACAGAGAGAAAAGAAAAAGAGAAATATTCTTGCTAAAGAGGCTACTAACTAATTATCTCCCAGGATCTATACTCCTCCTTCCCTCCAATTAAAAGAGAAGCCCTTAACTTTTAATTGGGTACACAGTCATTCAATAGAGATCACTACCTTGAACCTATCTAATTTAACAGGAAGACAACCATATTCTTTGACCAGTATATTTAAAGGCCTCCTTGTCCCAATACTTTATGGCCTATGCCCCAACTAAAGCAAATGACTATAATCAAAGCACAGCAAAATCCTAGAATGAATCTCAATACGTGCTCTAAAACATTTCTTCCAAAACAATGAAAGAAATCACTGAGAGAGCATACCAAAAGGAAAAAGACAAAAAGCAAAAAAACCCACAAAAGAAATGCTGGGCTTAGAACCTTAGCAAATGGCTGCAGTTCAGCTCTGTCAGGCCTATTATGTAGATCTAGAACCTGTGCTTGCTCCCTCCCCAGGGGACCTTGCATAAGAACTCTCAGCACTTTACCTCTCAATTATTTTGTCATGCTTGTATAGAGAAAAAAGTTCTCCTCACCTTAGTTCCTGAAGCTTTAATTTTTTCCACATAATCCCAAACTGTCTGAGGTGATATCCTACCACCTACTTGAATACTATCTGGTAGATCCTGTGGTAAAAAAGGAAGGTGATCAATGTATATATACTGATTATCCTTATTATAATATCTATCTTATACCTCATATGAATTTAGCTCTAAGACTAGTTTGAAAAAGTAATAAAAATAAAACAAGTAAGTAAGATAATAAAATGCACCAGAGAACATAAGAAAGTAAAGAGACAGCAAGCAGGCTTTACCTCAAATATCAACTCCAAACGATGGAGGTGGATGCCCAAAATATAGTTAAGAAAGAACCTGAGGAGTTCCTGTCTTGGCGCAGCAGAAGTGAATCTGACTAAGAACCATGAGGTTGCAGGTTCAATCCCTGGCCTCGCTCAGTGGATTAAGGATCTGGAGTTGCTGTGGCTCTGGCATAGGTCAGCAGCAACAGCTCCAATTAGACCCCTAGCCTGGGAACCTCCATATGTCTCTGGTGCAGCCCTAAAAAAAAAAAAAAAAAGAAAGAATCTGAGGTCACGTCAGCTCTTACCAGGAAAGACAGGCACAAGAAAAGGAAGCAGTGCCAGTATACCACTCCGACAATCCAGGAGTACAAGAGATTGGAGAATATTAGGGGACACTGTATTTCCCCTTCCACCTCCTCCTCCTTTTTTGGGTGGTAGTGAGCTCGGGTATGCCTTAATCACGCACAGCTGGATTTCAGAAGTTATCAAGTTTAATTAGTAAGTATATTTTTGCACGAAGAATAACACTCTAATAATGCAAGGTTCATTTTTAAGGTGAAATTCTGAAAGCAGACACCTATATATAAAATCAGTTAAGAGTTGTACAATTAAAAATATCTGAGGAGTTCCAGTCACGGTGCAGTGGAAACGAATCCGACTAGGAACCATGAGGTTGCGGGTTCGATCCCTGGCCTCGATCAGTGGGTTCAGGATCCGGTGTTGATGTGAGCTGTGGTGTATGTCGCAGACATGGCTCGGATCCTGTGTTGCTGTGGCTGTGGCGTAGGCCAGCAGCAACAGCTCCAATTAGACCCCTAGCCTGGGAACCTCCATATGCCGCGTGTGGCCCTAAAAAGACAAAAAAAAAAAAAAAACAAAACTGAAACTTTAGTCAGCATATTTCTATTTTTTATGAAGACAAAAATCATAAAAAGTATAATTAACTGATATAAATTCAATTAAGTATATTTAAATAACTGCTTTAAGTATTTTATGAGAGATTTTAGTCCAAATCTAACTAAAAATAAGTAAAAGCAGAGATGGAGTTCTAGAAAGCAGCCACATAGAAACTGGCTCAGAAAAGAGTAAGAGTTTTGTTTAAAATCAAAAGGATCCTATAGTTCAGAACTTAATTCTTCAATGAAAAGAGTTATCTTCACCGTGTACTGATCAAAAACGAAATTTGTCTTTTTGTCTTTTGTTGTTGTTGTTATTGTTGCTATTTCTTGGGCCGCTCCCGCAGCATATGGAGGTTCCCAGGCTAGGGGTCTAATCGGAGCCGCAGCCACTAGCCTACGCCAGAGCCACAGCAACGCGGGATCCGAGCCGCGTCTGCAACCTACACCACAGCTCATGGCAACGCCGGATCGTTAACCCACTGAGCAAGGGCAGGGACCGAACCCGCAACCTCATGGTTCCTAGTCGGATTCGTTAACCACTGCGCCACGACGGGAACTCCCCAAAAACGAAATTTCTAAACAGATTTGTTCAAAAAGAAAAGCATCATGAGCCCACTGAATTTTTTTTTATAAAAATCAATGTTTCTAAAATATTACTTGCCAAGCAAACTATAAGTACAAGTAATAAGTTGTTGATTAATAAAAAACACGACTCCTAGACAAGCTGATTTATATTAGATAAGCAACATTACAGTGAGTTAAACTAATTTCATCCTAATACAAAGAAAGCTAAAGTTTATGTTAAGTCTTAAAAAGAACAGGCATAGATATGATTTACATTTTACAAAACACTGAAAACCATTTTTTAAAAAACCTTTGCCTTCATGGTCAGCAGACTAGGAATGAATGGAAAAACTTAATGTTAGACATGAACATGATAGCAAAGTATAGTCTCAGCAAAAATATAGTACACATACACTGATTTATTTTCCTCCTGCATAAATCTGTAGATCTGTAGTCACAAAGTTGGGGAATGAGGTGCAGTAGGGAAATTAGAAGACTTGTTAACAATGAAAAATCTTCCTGACAGGCTAACATTGAAGGTCATAAATATGTTGATCTTTTATAATAAGTCTGTATTTAAAGAAGAACTTAGATATCCATGCAGACTCATTAATTTTTAATTCTCTGACAAAGTGAAGTACATTTTGTAAAGAGTATATATAGGACATGTAGGTTTAAAACTGTCAGAACACAGTTTTCTACAGTTTTAAAACTCCACTCATGAACTCATAATTCCAATAATTGCTTTAAGGATTACTGTCAATAAATGTTTTTATTATGTTATTTCCTTGCCTGTTGCCTTCATAAACACATATGTCAACCCAGGCACAGAAGAGCAGAAAAGTTCACAGTACCTCTGTCAAGTACTCGGGGGAACCAGACACTGGGTAAGCTTTGGTAACAAATTTTGCTACAGATGGCATGTTGATAAAACCCTTCCAGATGAAGTTCAATCGAGCCAAGAAGGTAGACTCAACTTCAACAGTTCCAGGCATCTCTGGACTAAAAAAAATGACATGAAGAAGTTTTCAGCCTAAAGATAATGTTCATGAATAAATACATTTTATACTTAGTCATCGATTATTTCTATTATAGCATGTCAGAAAGACCAAAATATGTAAAAGCTATGATTAAAAGAGTGTATCTTTTGATTTTATAAAATATACTCATATTTTACATGTCATGTTTTACGAAGTCATTCTTCTTGGCTAGCTTATTTAGGCTAAGATCGAGAGAAATGCAGGCTATCTTTCTTTAATGACTTATCTCTTGCCTCTTGGGAGTAATGTAATTAAAAAGAGTTTTAAAGTCAAGCCTGAACACATACACATCTCTAAATTAACTTTTAGAGTCCTTTTAAAAAAATCTCAATTAGTTTAGGTTATAGGAAGGTGCAGTTACTTTCTGGAAAGAAAGGTTTCTTTCTATTTTTGGGGTGGTGGTGGCGAGGGGGAGAGCTCTCACAGCAGGTAGAAGTTCCTGGGCCAGGGATCAAACCTGCACTACAAGCAGCAAACCAAGCCATTGCAATGACAACATCAGATCCTTAACATACAGCACCACAAGACAACTACAGAAAGGTTCCTTTCTTATGAAATGTGTCACTTTTCTGTTTTTGAAGACCACCAAGTATAATCTGGCAAAGGTCTATAAAGATTATTATAGAAATTAGGAGTTCCTGTAGTGGTTCAGTGGTTAGCGAACCTGATTAGCATCCATGAGGACACAGGTTTGTTCCTTGGCCTTGCTCAGTGGGTTAAGGATCTGGTATTGCCATGAGCTGTGGTGTAGGTCGAAGTTGCGACTCAGATCCCGAATTGCTGTGGCTCAGGCGTAGGCCGGTGGCTACAGCTCCGATTCGACCCCAAGCCTGGGAACCTCCATATGCCACCAGTGCAGCCCTAAAAGACAAAAAAAAAAAAAAAAAATTATTATAGAAATTATAACTAAGAGACAATTACCGTGGAGCAGGAGAAAATGTTGACTTCGGAGACTCTTGTTTCTCCTCTTCAAAAAATTCGGAAGCCAAAATATTTGAGGTTGATGACAACGCATCTGCTATACTTTCTGCTTCATTGTCTGAATGTTTACGAGATACTCCAACAACAACTTTCACTTTTTTTGGAGAAAGGTCATCTACAGGTGGTGCCATTCGACCTAAAGCCAGAAGACACCAAAATGCCATTTCTGTAAACTGAAATTTCTATTAATTTCATCCACTTTCACTTCTAAAGTTATTCAGTTTCCCTGACTGAATTGTTGCATAACTAGACACTTCCTGGGGTAACTATCACCATTTCTCATACTGAGTTATAGAACACCTCCCTTTATGATGGGAAAAATTAGAAAAAGAGAATGTTCAATAACTCAGAGAAGCTTTGAAAAGGACCATTATGACTAGAACCTAAAATAGGTTTCCTGATTCCCTAGTGAACTTTTTCTAAACTAAACTACACCAAATTCCAACAGTCTTGAAAGGTACCCTGAAGAACTAACTTATTTCCACTTCCAATGCTATCACCTTAATTATAATTCCCCTACTAAAAATCCTTTAGTCACTATCCACTGCTCTTAGATAAAAAAAATATATATATATCTTTAATATGGCCTACCAAGGTAGGTTTTCAGCATTTTTTTTTTTTTTTTTTTTGGCAGGGAAGGAACCCATACCACAACAACAACTGGGGCCATTACAGTGACAACACTGTTGTCCTTAACCCGTTGAGCCACAAGAGAACTCTAGTTTTCAGCCTTTTTGGTCATAATCTGTAAAGTAATATTTTGTATCATGATCCATTACTTAATATACACACACACAAACATGTATGTATGCATGTGTGAGTTTTTTAATACATAAATAACTGGATCTAAAGTCTCTCAAAATCATACTTATCAATCCAATCCACCATATTTTCTATTCTCCGTTTGTCTCTAAAATGCTAGTAACTACTTACTAAATCGATATCACTACTACTACTAAGTCACAATCTGACTCACCACCAACACTGGGAAAACAAAAGCCTATTTAAATTACAAGTATTCCTCTTTTCAAATGAAAGCAATATTTTAAGGAGAAATATTTCCAATTACCTATGCAAATTTTGCAGTTAAGATCAAAAAGATGTTGTCTGTGTTGACTAGTGGTATCTTTAGACATGGAATCAATCTCTTCTCTTGGTTTTTCAGATCCTTCTGTCTTCTCCATTGATCTATTAGCTGTAGGTTCCTAACAAAAGTGAGAGTAAAAATTAGTTTTAGCAGAAAAAATTTAGAGATTTAAATAAACTTATATTTCATATTGATATTTTTCCAAAATGAAACTGCACCATTCCTATTTCTTTTAAAAATGCTAGATATTAATTATGAGTTAAAATAGAGCAAAATGCAAACATTCCTCATGCTTCAAGACCTCTAACAAGATTTCATAATATTTTCTCACTGATATTTGAAAATAAGAAAAGCTACACCACCTCTCAAACTACAGTTTGCATGAGAAGCACCTATAGATTTTCAGTCCAACTAAGAAATTTGCTAAGTCACAGAGACCCTAGGAATCTAACAAGTGTTTAACTGGTGCCTGTGATGCAGATGGTTTGCACACTACAAACAGAAACAATACTTTAAACACTCAAAAAACCATTAAACCTGTTATAGACTACTTTAATAAATACATCATTTAAAAAATTCTTTGTACTTTAAGAGCCTTAGGCAAATACTCTTTTCTGAATCTTCATGTTTTCAGCACTTATAAAACATGCTATTTTTATTATCATAACTTACCTGAATCTCCATGCCTGCTTCCTGTTCTTTCATTGGAGCATCACTCTCAATTTCTATCTCACCTTTATGAGTTATTTTTGTGATTGGTCGTCTTTCCACTTCTCTCTGCTCTTTCTCAATCATCTCTATGGTCTAACAGGAAATATTTTAAAGAAAGAAATACTTCACAATTAAAATCACATATGATTTTTAATCTTTAGGTGGTTTCTTAAACAACAAACCTTTACCGAGTACTTACAAATGTCAGAGAATGTTTTAAGTGCTGGGGTTTCAAAGATTAGATTTCATATCTCAGCCTGGAGAAGTTTATGTGTATAGTAACTGGAGGCAGCTGAAGTACAATGTAATTTGCAAGGTGATGAAACATGATATTTATATTTAAAGTCTGCTTTCGGATCCAGTATTTTAGCAGCTGCCACAGAGAAATGAGAACCAACTTCCTCTTAGATTCCTAACTTGACATTCTAACATCCCCTACAACAGCAGAAGTTTACTCCCCTATTAGCAGTCTACTGACTGAGCATATTTTGTGACACTGATAAGTCACAGTGGAATAAGCTCTGCAATAAAGCAGAATAAATGAGCAAGAGCAGAAAGAAATAGTACAAGGTAGCTGAGAGTGGAATGGGTTAAGTAAGGTCAAGATGGGTACAGCCATTTATCTTGCCATGGGTAGGTGCACAGCTTTCCTTACAGAGAGAAATCACAAGCTGGTCTCTCATGCAGATGATATACTAGCAGCCAGTTTTAAAGCAGAAGAGAGGCATGTGCATATTTGGGATATAGATGGAAAAAGAGATGTGATACTATTTCCAAAATGAAAAAAGAGGAGAAATTACACAGGGTGAAAGTGAAGAAATATGTGCATGAGTGTAATATATCAAATTCAGGCCTCTTGCACTTCAAACTGGATTTGGTAGAAGATCAACACGGAGGCTTAACGTTTAATACACAAGAAAGTTTTATGGAGAAAAGAATCAGATAAATCATGTAGAATTAATATGAACTTAAACGAAAACAAGCATTGGTGACTTTCCGAACTGTTTAGCTTTAAAAGTGCATTAAGTACACATTTTACATAGGTTATATAACACACCAGGTAGGTCTGGGATAGCACTTCTTAACTAAACACAAAGTATTTCTGTGAATATGAATGTTCACACTTGACACTTCAGGGTCACTTTTATCAATAAATTTGTTACATGGAAAAAAACCCTTATCTTTCAAAGCTTTTGGCATTTGAAACTGAATAATAAGGGATTACAAACCTATAAAATTCTCATTCTGACCTTATCTGGCTTCCCAAATTACCAATATTCATAATACTTTCAAATTGTGTTTTTGATACAGGTATATATGACTAATGAAAAGATACATCTATTTTCCCATCCTTCGGATTGGCAAAACATATGGTAATTATGTAAGCTGATAATTGGAGGAAATAAGAAAACAGCACAAGAGAGCAGAAAAAAATGAAAGAATTTAAGAACAGGCTACTAGAAGATCAGTAACAAGAACCACAGAACAAAATGTCTGCTCTGTGCACTCTGTGTTGAATCACCTCTGTATATATACTTTTTCACTATGGCTGAAAAACATAGGTTTTGATATAGACAAACATATATTCACAGATAATCTTACATGTCTGTTTTCTCTTCGTCTCCAAGCAGCTAACTCTTTAGAAGCTAGTTCTTCTGGACTCATTCTTATAAGATGATCAGGGGTTACTTCTCCTCTCAATACTTTTTTAAACAATATCTGGAATTATTTAAAAATGGAAAGCAAAGGAGAGAAAAATATTTTTAAATGAAAAAAGGGCTGCTGTACAGAAACTTGTAATAAATAAAGATGCAATTTTGAAGCATGATTTACAAATGTTTAATGATTTACATATTACCTACTGCAAAGAGTAAATGACAGCCTTGTTTTCTAGGAACTTACCATCTAAGGCTACAGAATACACATTGTATATAAAAATCAACACATAATGGAGAAGCATGTATGACGAAGTCATTACAACCCTTATCCAAAAGCTGTATTACATCTTCCCAGGGACAGTGTCATAATAGCCATTCTCATGGCTGCATAAAAGACACTGTACCAAGGAACTTTACTGAATGTTGTATTTTTCACATTCTTAAGATTTCACATGTTTAAATCCTAATAGCCTTGAAGTGGACTCTGGAGCAAAGAACCAACTTCAAGGAAAAAACCTAAAGGAAATAAATATTTAAAGAAAACTTCCAGATTACATAATTCAAAAAGTATCTGATCCCCTGGACCATAATGGCAGTTTGTACAATGTAGATTTTTCTTAAGTAGCTGTTGGCATGCTTCAAGAAAATTCCTCCCATCAACAGTACAGAAAGTCCCATTATACTAATTGACAAATTGATATCATTTATGTGAAAACCTTATAAAACTTAAGCAAATATGCAAGGAATTTGCATCTACACCCATAGCTTTTAGATCTCCTCTAAGTCCCAAACAAGAAATCCAAGGAAAAGATTAAAGTCAATTAAAGTTTATTCTACTCCCGAAAGATATTTAGAACTAAGGTCTTATTTAAACTAATAAAAATATTCGAAATATATCTTTTTTCATCATAATGTACATTATTTTCTTAAGCAGTGTAGCCCTATTTTCAGATGTAAATCAGAAGTATTCAATATATATAGTGTTATGAATTCTGGCTTAACACAGTTTTTGAAGTATATATATGAATGACTTTTATGAACTAGATTAAATAAAGAAGGGACATAAAGGAAAGAAAATTCACATAACTCAGGTTAAGAAAGATTTAGTATATTATATTTTAATAGACAGTTATAACACTAGTCACTACTGTTCAGCAGCAAAAGATTTTCTTAAAATTACATAGTCTCACTTCAAAAAATAAATTATAGATCTATTGTATTACAAATGTATATCCTTCTGTATTCAAGAAAGGTGGAAGCATTAATATCCAGACATGAACAAAACATACTTACATTGTTTTTAGGATCTTTTAGATTGAACATCAAACTTCTGTATTTGTTCTTATACTTAGCATCTGTGTCCCGGAAAAAAGAGAAAAGCTCTTTTTCAATTTTTGTGGCAACTTTTGCTGCCTTTTCCTCTGGTACCTTCAAATTTGAGTCTGTAAGTCTTAAAATTAGAATAATTTGATTATTTTTCAAATACAATAAGCATATATTGTTCAATCTTGTATAGTAACAATGCATGTTACCTTTTCATAAGAATGTCTTTGAGAGAATGTCTGACGCTCTGTCGGATCTGGTCTGCAGAAGGCTTGGGGGCAGGAGCGGCTGGGGGATGCACACTAGGCGTCCCCTTTTCCATTTTCTTCTTTTTTATCTCCTGCTTCTCATGAGCACCTAATTTAAAGAAATACTGAAACTCATTAAGTTGTTTTTAAAAAGATATCTACCTTTTTGTGCACAATATGTTTATAATAAAGTTGACTGATTAAAAACCACTACTTGGAAAAAAGATTAGAATTCATATTCCACACTAAAATATTCCTGACACTGAAATTCTAATCTATGTATGATGACAGATGTCAACTAAACTTATAGTGGTGGATCTTTCTGTGATATGAATATTAAATCATTATATTGTGCAACGAATATGTTTATATGTTTATTATATTTCAATGAGAAAAACAAGTTCTAATTTAAATGAATCTTAATTAGAAATTAAGTGACTACTTTGCTCTATAGCAGAAATAGGCACAACATTGTAAATCAACTATAATTAAAAAGAAGAAATCAAGTGACTAAAACACAGCTCTAAAGCTATAAAATATATATACCCCTTTCCCATTTTAGATTATGGTTTTTAGAGCTAGTTACTTTATACACACACACACTTTATATATACATTAACACATACACACATATATACCTGTAAAAAACTATTTAGAAAAACTGATCTGAATTTATTAGGTGAACAGATAATGTAATGACCACAATGAATTCTATAAAACTGACAAATCTCTGGTTTTAAAACAATTGTGTTAATTTGAATGTTAAGCTTTTCAAATGATTTTTCATCCCATCATTACTAATTTATGCACATCCTGAGAATCTTAACGTCAAAAGTCCCACTACTCCTCTGACCTCCTATCACTAGAGTTTGTTTTTTGGTTTTGTCTTGTTTTGTTTTGGCCTTGCCCAAGGCATGGTGGAAGCTGGCCAGGGACCGAACCCACACAACAGTGACCTGCACCAGAACAGTGACAATACTTGATCTTTAACCTACTAAGTTACCAGGAAACTCCCCCAACAATTCTTAAATCTATCATTTTTACCATTCATGTTCTCACTTTCCCACATACCCGACTTTCAACAGATAACCAACACTTACCATTCCCTTGCAGCCTTAACGTCTTTATTCTCTCTCCTCTAAACATCTGCATTGGCAAAAACCACCACCACGGTGAAAGCTAACTTTTATCCCTCACTCAGCCTACAAACACCTGAAGGTAACTTAAGAAAGTAAGCACCAGTGCTGACACAGCTCACTTTAAATTTATAAACACAAATCTCAAGTAGACAGCTCAACTGGCTGCCCTAATCCTATTATACTTCCTAGTCAATTTGATCTCCCAATCTCCAAAACATCTATTTTATGCTGTTTCTCCTTTCTTTTCAAACCAATACCTCCTTCCCCAACTTCAACCTCATTTGATTTTCCAACTTCAACTTGACTGAGGAAGCAAAAATAATGTCAGCTATTTTCTTATCACCAAATCTAACCTACCTCACCTACCAGATACATGTTCCCTATTGTTACAATGCACAAGATCTAGTTTCCTACCACGAAGCTTTCCTACCCTCCAATTTCTTCATGGATTGTAAACCAATTCATCAACTTTCCTCCCCCAATCTCTTTCGCATCTCTGCAAATAGCACCAACATTGATCTACTCACTCGCTAAGACTCTTCTTTCCTTCACCTATCTATCTAACCTGTCACCAAGTTCTGCCAAGTCTACCAAGTCTATCTGAATCTGGCCACTTCACCGTATCTTCCTGGTACCTCTGTTGTAAGCTACCATTATTTCTTTCCTAGGATACTTCTATAGACTAACTGGTCTACTCTGCTCCCATCTGTCCAATCTCCACAGAAAACCAGAATGAGTCATAATTTCCTTGTACAAATTCCTCTAAAGATTTCCCATTGTATTCAGAATAAAATAAAAAAATAAACTCTTGTCATGGCCTCAAAGTTCCTACATAATTTCTCTAAACTCATTTTCTGCCACCATTCTATCCCTCGTATACTACATTCTAATCATTCCACCATGACTCTCTTCACAAAGGCAGAGACTGTTTCTACCCCAAAGTCTCCAGATTGGCTGTGCCCTATGTGTTCCCTCCTTCCAAACAACTGTGCATCCTTCACACCCTACCTCGTAACCCCTCCATTCTCTCTGAAACAAGAGTGCACCACTCTCCTTGACCCTGACTCTCTATCCCATCACTCAACTTTTTCTATAGTGTCGAAATTCTCTAAAAAAGCATACCATTTCATTTGCCTATTTACTGTCATTTTCCATTGGTATTTAAGTACCACGAAGTCAGGGGTCTTGTCTTACTACTTCATTAGTACTTCCCCAGAATTTAAAGAAATATCTTTTTATTTCAAGTCAAGTCAATCACCTAAACTATTTTTCTTGCCATTACAATGTAAAAAAAAATTTTAATTTCCCTAAATATACTGATCATGTATGAAATAAAATATAAATATATTAGTATATTAAAAGATTCCTATTATTCTTACTACCTGGTTTTGAAGCTTTTTCTCCTGTGCAAATAACAGTTGTAGACTCTTTTGGTATTTTTTCACCTTTTTCTTCTGAGGATCTCCGAGGTAAAACTGGTTGTCCCATTTTTCGAAGAGGAGCTAGCTGCCATTTTTTAATTTCACTGTCCCTGCAGTCTGATGAGCTTTTGCCTTCACCAGATTCCTGGAAAAAATAGTATTTAATTCATTAGAATGAAAACCTTTAAACAATCTTTAAATACAAAGCAAGCTTCAACAGTGTATGTTAATTAGTATTACAACCTAACATATTCCATTTTTAGCCCAATAACTATTTTTTGAAGATATATAAAACTCTCAATTTTTGCAAAAAGGACATTTACTCTTATCCAAAATCCATTTGTTCAGCACCTATTTTTCTGCAGAACACACAATAGCCTGTAAAGGAGAACTAAAAAAACATTGATATTATGTTCTCGATAGCAGTACTAGAAAGAAGATTAGATATAAGATAATGAGAGTTCTCTTAATTGGCTGTGGATATGAAAAAAGGGGGGAGGGAGAAATTGTGGAGAATTAAATTACCAATATTTTTTACTTCCTAAAACAAATGAGGTCACATTTACCTACAATAAAAGTACCAAATTCTTAGTTTACCTTCTGGCAATTATAATTAATACAAGGTAGAACAAACCATCAGGATACCTACTACTCTTGTCCTAATTATAACCCACAAAAAACTACAAATGAAACCACTATTAGTGAGAAGAATCCTGTGTATAAAAATATAGGTTTTAAAAAGAATACATAAAAAAATGATTTTTTTTTCTAGACCAAGAATCCTCTAATTTTTCATTTACTTGCTTACCTTTTACCTCTTCAACTAGACTTACTTGAGAGCAGGAACATTTTTCAATCAATGCTATTGGTACAAGTCTGGTACCATGTTTGTCACACAATAGGAACTCAATAAATGATTCAACAAACTCTACAAATAGGAAGTGATATTTAAAAAGCAGATTTCATAAACTAAAAAAATCAGACTAGTCCAAACAGTATTCACCAGTTCAACATCAAAAAGAAAAGTAAGCAGGGAGTTCCTTTTGTGGCTCAGTGGAAATGAATCCAACTAGTAATATCCATGAGGACATGGGTTCAATCCCTGGCCCCACTCAGTGGGTTAAAGGATCTGGCATTGCTGTGGCATAGGCCCCTAGCCTGGAAACTTCCATATGCTGCGGGTACAGCCTGAAAAAGAATCCCCCCCCAAAAAAAACTTAACAAAACTTTTCCAAAGGCTTTCTATAAACTTTTCAATGAAGCTCTCAGTTCTATATTATCAACTACTGTGATGCTAATCAAACAGCAGAAAAAAATGTCACAAAGACATAACCTGATTCACTAAAAGTCTTGGCAGACAGAAAACGTTGGATGATGCCACAAGGATTTGGCAAACTGCAATTTAATCCATGTTCATCATATAAGGAGTGTCTAAAAGAACAGGTAAAGAATAGAGAAGATTTGGGGAAGAATATGTTCTTCAATATGAATGGCTGGACTAAAAGATTTCCGGGTTCCTTCCAACTTTATAACTCGTGTTTGTTGTGTTTTGGATTATCATACTTGACTATCCACAGACATTTGTTGCCAATGTTTCCTCCCTAGCACTACCTACAAGAATAACAAAATAATGTTAGAAAAATCATAGGAAATAAAAAGGTAGGCAATAAAAGTAAAATTTTAATCAGGTAAAGTGCTTTATACATTTCTCCTATAGCTGACTAAACATTTTAAAATTTCTATTTAGAAACTACTACAAGAACATAGTTAAAAACAAGATTAGGGAAAACTGACAACTTTTTAAGAGTCTACATCTTAAGAGAAAAATTATGAGATAAGGATTCCAAGCAAAAACTGGGACAAAAAAAAATCAAAAGAACTAAGATTACTTTTCCTTACAGAGAACTGTTCCACTTGAAAATAATAATGCCAAATATGGTTTAAGGATTCATAGATATTTATGGACTGAAAAACTTTAAAAATTTATCAGCAAGCACAATTTACACTTATCACCAGATCACACACACATTCTACCACAGAAAATCCAAGCACCAAACTAGAGACTAGATATATGCACAGACTGCAAGAATTGGATCTGCACATTTTGAAGATGTCACTACCTGGTTTCACCAAGACTGACAAAATATTTTAAATACAAATTCATTTTTATGGAAAAATGAATATGAAAATGTATACTACAGTGAGATCTAGAGAGAAATTTCAAATTCTCAGTCCACACAAAGTTCTTAAATAAAAAGAATGCATTAATGAGTAGCTCACCCGTTTTAAAATTTTGACCTTGTGCTTCACTGTATCATCTACACATTTGGTTTTGTCATTTGTTGTAGTGTGCTTTGATAACCCAAGCTTTTCATATTCCATGGCTTTATCTTCACTATGGACTTCAACTTTAGCCTGGTTTCCCAAAATATCTGGATCTACAATTTCAGACTTTTTGTCTTCTTCTGCACAACATTTCACACACACATATTCTTTGTCTTCCTCTCCCATTTGCTGTGCTTGAGAAAGACTTAACCCAACACAATCACCATGAAACCAGTCATCACATCTCCCACAGCCAACCATAAACCTGGAAAGGGAAAAAAAAAAAAAACAAAACAAAACAAAACAAAAAAATTGATTTGATACATTTTCTTAAAAACCAATGCTAAGTGAGCCTAAATTGAAATTTTATTTTTCTGATATTTTGCAAGTTTTCTATCTTTATCCACTCTATCAAATCAAAATCAGCATGGAAAAAAGTTTCCAAAGAAAATAACATTCTACAAAAATGGAACTTTTAAGTCAAATATTTCCCCTCTAGCATGAGTGAGAAAATGCTAAGGTGGTAGTGGGGGTCGTAATGATGAAGGGCAACTGACATTTGTCAGCACATTGAATAGCATAGAATAACAAAGCACAGAATAACAGCATTTCTTCACTGAGAAGGGTAATAAGTACTATAATAACCTGATCATAGACAATCCATCTAAGTTACCACACAGATCTGAAATCATACCTAAAATTAAGGTCATTTATCCAACGACTGATTTTAAATTACAAAAAGAAAAAAATCGGATGAAACAAAAATGCAAATCAAAACTAACAATGAAGACTCACAAATAGTTCCTTTTTAGGCACCTTAACTATATAACTATTTTTTGAGCTGAGAATAGTTTGGTTCATAGAGTCACAATGATTTAGCTAAAGAATCTTTTTATGTACTTTTGAGTGTGTGCTTCCTAACTATTTGAACTTGTGCTTTAGATAATAAACCTTGTCTTCCTAAATAACAATGCTACATTAACATGAAAATATTACTCCTCAGGGTGAATTTTTTTAAAATTTCAAAACAATCTCCTTACTAACATTTCCCCTTTACTGCTTTTTATCTAAGAAATAATTCCACTAAACAATGGGGGGGGGGGCAAGGACATTTTCATGAGTCTAAAGTTGGTCTAACTTAAAATATCTGGAATTATTTTTAAATAAAATAGTACAAAGATATATGAACAGCAACTTGAGGGAGAAATTATCTTTTTCACATACTTTTCAACCAATTCTTAGGAAAATGACAAAGCTCACTTAAGCATGTTTAACATTTTCCTTCTTTGGGTTAGTAAATTCGTTGTATGTTTAAAAGATTTAAGTATACTCTTTAACAATCTAAAGACTTTGTGCTGTTTTTGATAACAGTAGCACCACCAACAGTGACAAAACTCCTTTTAAAAACCTGTTGTCCAACAGAAAGATGTTAACAAAGGTAATATGCTGGGTGGTATGGCCAGGTGGTCCTATCAATGTACAGACTCTAAAAATCAAAAACACTGGGCTTCAAACCTTACAGGGTATCTTGAAAAAGTCATGCCAAATACTTCATTCCCTAATAACAGAAAACTCTACTCTTCCTTATGTGCTGTTCTGTTATAGACCAACAACTGCTGTGCACCAAGAAAAACCTTTTTCATGTCTGCAATTCCATCATTCTTTACCCTAACTGATGATGCTTGTGCTGGCTTTTTCAGGTTAAATCACGATTTCTTCAGTGGTTCATTTAAAAAAAAAAAATTCATTGAAAATGTGGCATTTGTTTGCAAGATAGAAATGGTTTCTCTATGTTTGAGAGATCTTAGATGGGTCGGTCCATGCATGTTCCAATGATACAGATCTCACAGCCAACAGAAAAATAGATACTTAAAATTCTATCTTCACGTTCCAAAGTTGTAAGAACTGCTATTTCTTGAAAGCAACTACCTAATCTAATACTTTTGAAATACTGAAAGAAAGCCAATGTGATTTCCCTGTATTTTCACTATCAGAATAGTTTAAATAGGACACTACTTAAAAACCTGTATTACAACCATGGCTATGCTTTGCCCCAAATCCAAATCTAACAAATTATAAAGAGAAATTTCAAATCTTTATTTAGCCAGGGAACAGTCACTTTATGATATGCAATGTATTACTTATATCACCATGTCCCAAGTTTATTTTGGAAATGTCTTCTCAAATTTAAGAAGTTCTAAAAAGGAAATCTCAAAACTCTACTGTCATCTACACGTACCTTAACAGTTTATAGAATTTACGTAAAAAATAATGCAGCTAAATGAGAAATAAAAACAAAAAATGGCATTGATAAAAATAACTTCCACATGTCCTAAGGGAAAATGTAATTGATTCACTTGAAAGTGAAACTAAGTATCCAAAAATGGAAGTATTAGCAGTATAATGAACTTTATTAACCATATTAATCATATTTTTAAAAGAACTATCACAGAGAGAGAAAATATCTTTTTTATATCATTCCTCATGCTTAAAAAAGATGAGGGAGTATGGATCAGACAACTAACAGAATTGAGTAGTTATCCCATTTTCTGCTTTGTCCTTGAAATTCTGATTTCTAATATTCAAAATCACTTAAGGAAAAGATTTTCACCTAGATGTTAAACATTTCACTAAAAAATTAATTTGTGGGGTTTAGCCCTGGATTAGTTGGATCAAATTAGCATGAAATCAGTTCAGATTTCTGAACACAGAAAAGTTCAGAAATACTTGTGTTATATGTTCATATACAAAATTTAAAATCCTACTATAAGGTAATTTAAGCCTAATTTAAAATATAATCTGAATTCTAATCTCTTTGGCATAAGCCAAATATGTTCTTAGAAAACTTTCAAGTTTCTTCAAAGCCACAAAGGCAACATTGAGAACCCCTACTCTTAGCAAAAGTCATGTCACAAACTCATTAACAGTGGAGCTATTGCAAAATGAGCCTTCAAGTTCTGTTAAGTGGTTCCTTTAAACAACAATCTATGTAATACTATG
The DNA here is from genome assembly GCF_054392235.1 of Sus scrofa. NCBI lineage: Eukaryota > Metazoa > Chordata > Mammalia > Artiodactyla > Suidae > Sus > Sus scrofa. The sequence continues at coordinate 45,276,171 of NC_139383.1, read as the reverse complement.
AATGTATATGTACTCACTCTTTTCTAGGATAAAATGATTCTGTTCCACATAAACATTAAATCATTGTTTTTGTCACTAACAATCAAATCTGCAGAGAAAAATATTTATCACACTCTAAACGCCTGAGAAAAACCAGAATCACTTACTCTAAGAGAAAATTTCTTTCTCAGAAAGTTTTCTTGTTTTGAGTATAAAGCTATGACTCCATACTAAGGAGATTTTTTTGTTTTTAAAGCTCATCCATTAACTAATCTTAATCTACAACTGAGCAAGAAAGTACAATACAATTGAAGATACAAATGTCATCTGGAGAGGCAGGGAACTGCCTGGCTTATACTTAAAAGTTCAAAGATAACTTTTTAAAAAAGTATCAAATAGTCCAGTTTTTAAAATAATGAATATATATTTAGCCTTTGCTCTAAGGCTGAATCAGGAAAATAAATGAAAGCCAAAACAAAGCATGAATGTAAATTGTGAGGCAGTCAATACTTAATGTCTTTAGGATAAGAAGAGAAGTTGCCAGTAGTCAAACTACGTTTGGGCAAACTGTGAACAAACCTGCATTTAAAAATATTAATTTCTTTGTAAATCAACTATACTGCAATAAAACTAAAAAATGGAAAAAAAAAATCTCCAAGTGGAAGCACATAAAGGAAGGTAACTTCGCATGTAAAATGCCAGTTATAGTCTTTACAGAAATAAATTTGTCACAAGAGCTAAAAAAACCCACCACATTAACAAACTGCTTTTTGGGAGTTCCCGTCGTGGCGCAGCAGAAACAAATCCAACTAGGAACCATGAGGTTGTGGGTTCGATCCCTGGCCTTGCTCAGTGGGTTAAGGATCTGGCGTTGCCATGAGCTGTGGTGTAGGTCACAGACGTGGCTTGGATCTGATGTTGCTATGGCTGTGGCATAGGCCAGCAGCTGTAGCTCCAATTCGACCCCTAGCTTGGGAACCTCCATATGCTGCAGGAGAGGCCCTAAAAAGACAAAAGACAAAAACAAAACAAAACAAAATTGCTTTCAATGTAGCTAGTGCATGAGATAAAAGGATGAAAAAAATTTCCACATATGTCCTTCATAATACATTCATATCCTTATACGTGGATTAAACTAGAAAAATAACATGCTGCAATGACAGGTGCATTTTTTGAGTAATCTCAATGTCTAAGCAGAATGCATCAAAAGAAGTCATGAAGGCTAGTTATTCTGTAAAGAAAAAAACAATCAATTACTTAGGCTTCTTTATTCACAAAATTGAAATAATTTAAATGTTGCTTCCAAAATTGACAGTTTCCAGTATTATTTGTATTAATCATGTCAATTACATAGGGTAAACTCAAAATCCCTATACATCTAATATTCTAGTCATTTTCCAGACTGGGGCAAAGAAACTCTTGAGTTTTATAAAATAGATCCAAAAGGAAGCATTAGGTAAAAAACAATGGGACTTAACATTTAATCCTCATTCTAGGAAAATAACTGATGTTGATAAAGTGGCAGTCCTCATTTAAAAGCCTGAGCAAACTCCTTTGGGGATAGAGCCACCAAAAAAGTTTATCTCCAGAAAAATCTACATTATAACATACTTAATATGGCTTCCAACTCTAGGCCAAAGTTTCATTTTAGAAATTCATTTAGTTTAAGGCTCCTGTTTCATTACTCTGACCACAGGTCTGTGTGATGATTTTTAGAAGATTCTGGCAAAGAAAAAAAGGCTAGCCTAAAAGAGCATTTACAAGGATGATCTAGCCCTTAAATCTCTTTGGCCTGAAAATTAGCAGGCCTACTTCAAAATATATGAATAAGGTGTTTTAAACAAAAAGGCATAAAGAGTACAAAAGTGAGGGCAAATGTAGCGCTATATTCAAACAAGTCACAGTTTTTAAAAACTGCAATATGCTGTTATAAAGTAATCACTGACACTAAAAATAGGTCATGGGCTGAATCACAAAGGAAGAAACCCCTTGACATAAAAGTTACTTTTTACAGAATAGCCCCAAAACTCCCAACTGCCACCCTCCACTCCAAAATAATATATTACAAGACACTGTACTAAACTGTCCCTCCCTAAAGGGCTTCATTTCATGTAATCTAATTGTGCTGGGCAGTCACTCTAACATTTACTTTCATGAGTAAAGGTAATGTTACAATGTGCAAGTAACAATGTTCTTTTATTGTATCAATGTTGATAGACGTTCCAACAGCAATCTGAATGCTTGAACAGGATAATCTTGCAGCTGAAAACTCCACTTCATCTCTTCTCATTTTCTTAAAAAGCTAGCAAATAAAAAATACACAGTGGGGGTGGGGAGCCAGAAGGGCATCAGTGTCATAAAACTATAAAACACTGAATCCTAAGGAAAGAATGTTGAGGGCAATGCTATAAAATCACTTCCTAAAAAGATCAGAATTCACAAGAAATCCAAATCACTAAAACATGCAAAAAGGAAATACATGTTTCACTCTTTCCCATGTTACATACAAAATTCACTTGGGTAATTTAACAGTTACTTTAGCTATCAAATTTCATTCTAAGGTTAAGTTTGATAATTCTGAAGTAGTGGTATCACGTCATAGTTATTTAAACATATATATTATATATAGAATTTCTATCATGACCTTTACACTTTATTACTAATTCTTCTCAAGCCAAACAAAATAATATATAACTTACAGACCCAAAGCAGTACAACAATTTTCTGATTTTAAAAATTCTTTTTTTTAGATGCAGTGGCTAAATTACACTAACTGGTTACAATGACAAAACATTTCCATGTATACCAGCTGTTGGTCAGACTATGTGTTTTAAGGTGTTCTAGGATGATATATTTGTAAATTCAGTGGCTCCATCTTTCTATCATATATCCAGGACTGATGAGGGGTTTTTGTTTCTGCAAAAGTCTTCACAGGTTAAATAATCTCTTTCTATTAAAAAGTTCTCACACCAATCCCACCCTAAAAAAAAGCAATTTCTCTTCAACGTATAGATCACACATACGCAAACACACACACCTGTTGCCATGTGGTTTTTTGCAAAACCCACACTGCTTGCTGGGAGTCCACATATATTTGCTTTCAAATGAGGAGCTATGATCTGAGCCTTCCCTTTTTATAGTAGCTATATTGTCTGGAATGAACAACGGTGGCTCATCCAAAGAAAAACTTTTGCTGCTTCTTCTCTGGCGAGGTTGCAGGTTCTTCTCAGGTTTTTTAAATTTCAATTTATCCTCTTCCTTAAAATGTTCTACACCACCTGTATGTTCAGGCTCTTCCTTCACATGACTATTGGTTTTCACTGCTGGAGCCAGCTGCTGGGGCTTATGGCACTGTTTCTGGTTGGAATGCAATAAATGTCCAGTTTGTGCAGAATGATGAGGTTCTTTAGAGCAACTAGGGTGACCATGAGGCTTATCACTTAAAGAATGAGTTAAGGGTTTGGAAATCTGTACTAAATTTTGATCCTGTGATGTCTTTTTGAATACAGAATGAGCTTGATTTTTCACAGATTTAACCCCAGAATTGCAACTCTGAATATTTGAGGCCTTATCAACTTGTTTTTTTCTCACTTTGACTGGCCTATGAAAATTTTGCTTAGATTCTGATTCATCAGCATTTCGCTTCACACTTTTGACATTAACTTTAGTCTTGTTAGGTATTAATTCATGCTTTGCTGTAACAGTTTTTTTCTGAGCATCTGAGGCGACAGTTTGCTTAGAATGAACTGAAGGTTTTGTATGTTTAGATTTTATGCTTTTTGACTCTAAGCAAGAATTACTACTTGATAGGCTGTCTCTGTCATTCTGAAGGTTTGCTGTTTCATGAGACTCCATTTTAATACTTTCAACAATGTTCAACTGTTTTGAACTTTGGTCAGGTGTATCATAAATAGCATTATCTACAGTATTACTTTCTGGTTCCAAAGCACCGGTATTAACCACCTCTAAGTTTGATTTATTAAATCTGGTGCCTTCCAACTGCTTATCATTAGACTCTGTGTCCTTACAATAAGCCAGTGCTTCTATTTCATTTCTCTGAAGGGGGTTCTCAGCTTTATCAGCAACTTCCATGGTATTTTTCAATTCCAAACTACATTCATTTGCCTCATCCACAGAACCAGACAAACCTACAAGGTTCTCTTCTATCTTACTTGGGTTTGTATAAGCAGCATCACCAGAAAAAGCAGCAGAAGATGCAGGCTCGTCAATAACATGGTCATCTTCATGGGATACTCTTACTATCTTTGATTCTTGTTCAACTTCTCCTTTTGCCTTCAATTCTTCAACAATAGTCCCCTCCATTTTACCTGAAATGGAATCATTCCGTTCATGTTCTTCCTTATCTGGCAACTTAAAGAATGGATTACTAACAGTCTTGGTTTGACACTCCATCTGAGCTTCATTTTTCTTTTCTTCAATGCTAACACAAGTCTCTGAAAGGAGTGGACAGTTTAACTCATGAGAAGGCATATTTGCTTCTCCTTGATTATTACATTTCTGCTCAGAATCTATTCCAGCTTCATCCTGCATCTCAAGACAAGACGACACTGCTGCTTCCATCTGCCCAGCATGTCGGCTGCTCCTCCTGCTCTCTTTATGGTGCTCAAGTTTTGGGGATGCACCAACTTCTTCTTTGACCTGACACCTTTCTGGTTGTTTCACCCCTGCTTTAGGGGCTGACACAGTCTTCCCAGATGCTTTTTTTGTGCTATTTAAAGGTGCTGCATTTGAACGCTTGGCAATAGTGCTTTGTCGCAAACTTCTTACTTGTTCTATTACAAGGGAAAAAAATAAATAAAAATAGCTTAGCTATTTTGCCATGTGTTTTTATTTCAATGCAATTTAGAATATCACTTCTTTATTCTGAGCTATAAAATTTATATTCCCACTTCAATGAAAATATAAAGTTTATTCATGATGACAAGCATATTTTATATGTATAAGTATATAAATATATGTGTGTGTTAAATTTTATGTTGATCAAAGTCCTATCAATTCTGGTGCAGAAAAAAAACCGCTATAAAATTTAGACTGATATTATACTTTACAATAAGGCAGAAATATTTTCATCAAGTTTCTTTTCTATAAAAATAAGCTGGGAGTGAAATCAATAAAGTGAGATTCCTTTATATTAATACCCATTTTAAAAGAAGACTGTCATACAGTTTTAAACACTAAACACCTTTACATATATAAAATGAAAAAAAATCAGATCTGAAAAAAATCTGAACTAAACCACCTATCACAGACAGGATCTGGGTGAGTTTCAAAGCACAGCCTCAAAAGAACTCTGATGCTTTTATGAATGTGCTTCCTCATGTCTCCGTTTTAGCATTCAAGCTATTCCTCAGAGAAGAAATGAAGTATAAACTAGAGGACTATACAAAGATCATCAAAAAGGGAAACTATAATTTAAAAAATTTAAAACAAGAAAATGGATCATATGTGAAAATGAGGAAAATATGAAAATAATTTAAGAAAGCACCCCACTTTTAACAATACTCCTAACAAAGAATCCACTTTCCTCCTTCCCCTATCTGGATATATCCTCCAAGGAAAGGAAGAGGACAAAGTGGAAAGAAATTGAAAATAAAAGTGAGCTAAATAATTCACTAAGCAGAAAACTCAAAAACTAAACTACAAAATAAGCTATATCCAAGCCTATATATAGCCATTATCTCTGAATCAACTCTGCATGAAAACTGAACACCAATTAAAAAAAAAGAAAAGCTCCTTTCTTTTCAATGCAAAACCGTACTATGCACCAATATTTAGAACATTTTCCTAATTTGTCATACATCACTGAACTGTGAAAGTCTTAAAGAAGGTATCACACATCCTCCTCATTTGTCTCTAACAGTCCTAGAGATGCTTGTAGTTATGACACTCAAAAGTGTCCCAGTTTGGACAATAAATTAATGATCATCCTAATAGCCTTTCTAATTCCCCCAGAACCTGGCAAAATATTTACTCATCAGGTAAGTAGCTAACAACTTTAAAAAATTACTCATGCTCAGATGTATAACATTTTTAAATAACTAAAATATTATTAAATTAATATTTACAATAATAAAATAATAATTTAAAATGTTAATGTTTTGTTATCGATACTTTGAAGATTTTTAAGGCTTTGAAGATGGTTTACAATACTTATAGCTCTGCTACACTCATCTGTCCTGAAATAAAGAAAGAACTTTTAAACCCATTACCTAAGTGACTGACAAACAGCATATTCAACTGTGAAGGTATTCAAAGAAAAAACTGTTTTTCCAACAGTAAGTGATTAATTAAGCGAAGACTAAAGTAACTTTTCTAAACAGAAGGCTTAGTTTGAAGCCTGACTGTATAAGCCAAACTTTATCATTATTTGTCTATAATATTCATTCTATCTTTTCATTTCTCAAAGTTATAAATGTATACCAAATACATGATTTATTCGATTGAGGAAAAGATGAAGTAAATACATGAATCTCAGTTAATTCACTTCTCAAAATCCCACATTAAAGCTGCATAAAACTTATGAATCTAAAAGGAAAGGAAGAACAAGAGAAGTGATGATTTTGGAAGCCAAACAAGAGATAATCAAGAAGTAACTGATGTTGGAGATGCAAAAAAAAGGCAAATACTAATTTGGCAGTGCTGGCAGAACCAATACCATTAACACCTCACAAGGCTTAGGAATGGGTGACCCCAGATGATTCTAAGGTAGGGATGAAGGCAGGCAGTTAAAATGAGGATGAGTTAAAAGCTATGCCAGGAACAGTCAGAATTTGAGCTCCCTCTCCCCTAGGCCATCTACTGCACAATTGCGCTTCTTAGGTCCTAATCCAGGTCTGGAGGCTTATTCTCTGAAGAGTGTAAAAAGAGTTTCTAGACTAAGGTACATTAGGCATAGCTTAAGAGTGGCAGTGAAGTACACTGAAACTTTGAGGTTATGTGCATTTGTATAAACTGAAAGCTTCAATGCCCCCACTGCCTTCCCTCAGGGGCTCCCATAACATGCTAGCAATCTAAGGAGTCTAAAATCTAACATAAGAGATTTCTCCACAAATAGCATACGGAATCACCAAAAAGTGATGCTCACAGCTGACAAAACAATAAACATTAAGGAAGCAATCAAGGATCAGACTTTTTAGGAAAGTCTCTTAACATGAAAGATGGTGGGGGCGGGGGGAAGGACCAAAAAACCCCACAAAAAACAAAAACCTTTAAAACACTATAAGTACCTTATAAAAGACAACATAAGATATTGCGTGCATGAAACAAAACCAGAATGCTAAAAAAGAACTATTTCCAAAACAAAAAAGAACATTCAGAAGCTAGAAATAAAAATTTGATATGAGTTGAAGGATAAATATGAGAAAATTTCAGCAACTAAGAGGAAAAAGACAAAGAGGTGGAAAGTAGCTAAGATAAAGAAAACTAAATAGAAGTCCCTTATGGCTCAGTCCTTTAAGGATCCGGCATTGTCATTGCTATGGCTCAGGTCAAAGCTGTGGCACAGGTTCAATCCCTGGCCTGGGAAAAAAAAAAAAAGGCCAGCCAAAAAAAAAAGAAAAAAGAAAATGGAAGAACCAGTCCCTGATATCTCATTCTTGAATAATAGGGGTTCCAGGAAGCAAGAGCCAAAAAATAAAGAGGAAAATAATCTACAAAATAAATTCAAGAGGTTTTTCTCTGAACTGAATAATAGTTTTTAAAAAGACCTACCAAGTACCCAGCTCAATACATAAAATACACCTACACCAAGGTACATTATCAGAAATATCAAAGCATTAGAGCTGAAGAGGAAGATTGCACAGTTTCCAAAAGGAAACAGGTAACATACCAAAAAATATATAAAAAACTTTTTTTTTTTTAATTTTACAATGAGGTCCTACTATATACAGCACATTGAACTATATCCAATCCCTTGGGATAGACCATGATGGAAAATAATATAAGAAAGAGAATATATATATATTTATATATATATATATATACATGACTGGCTCACTTTGTTGTACAGCAGAAATTGGCATAACACTGTAAATCAACTATAATTTAAAAAAATTCAAAGCAAAAGAACTTTTAAGGAATCAAAATAAACTTAACACAGGATAGAAGAAAAAGGAGCAACACTTAAAAGTTCTGAAGAGAAATGATTTCCAAGCTTCAATCAGACAACAATTCCAAGGGAGAACAGATTCAAGACATCTGCAAACATAGGAGATTCAAAAAATATATATCCATATTCCTTTTTCTCAAAAAACTGTTAAAATAGCTATGTCACTAAAACGAAGGAGCTAAACCAATAAAAGTGGCGGCGGGGGGGGGGGGGGCGGAAATAGGAACTACAATACAAAACAGAATCCTCAGAAGAATGGTTAAGGGAGATCCTGGAGCAATAGCCATGCATCAGGTTTATGCAGGGCTAACATACCAGTGTGCACAAGGCAGCAGACCAGAAGGCTCCAAGAGATAATTCCTCAATAAAACAAAAATGACAGAATACCTGATATGCACAAGTATCTTTAGGAAACATTCAGGTAACTGGCAGAGTAGTTGGGATGTAAGTGCCTATATGTGCACTGAAAATTGTGTGTTCAAATATATAAAACTATAAGCAAATCAACAACGAAATCAATTATTAAATCAGAAAAACAAAAAGTTGTATAGGAAAAGTTAGCTATAATTTACTGAATGGATCTTCACTAATAGTTTATTAAGTGAGTCACAATAAGTAGTTACTACCAATTTTATAAAATTATATATTTCAAAGATGAGAGAATATACTTTTGTGTGTGATGGGGGAACAAGAGGAGAAAAGTGAAATGCTAAATTCACCATTCAGAACGGGAAATCAATAAATATCTATATTAGAATAATCAAGAGTTAGCAATATGCACATGTTACTCAGAGACATGGAAGTAAACACCAAAAAACTAATAAAACCAGATGAAAGCATTAACAGTATTTTCCTCTAGGGAAGGGCAAATAAGTGATAGAATGGCAAGCATTGGAAACTCACAGAACCTAGTCAACTCTTTAAAACATGTGAATGTGGGAGTTCCCATCATGGCGCAGTGGTTAACGAATCCAACTAGGAACCATGAGGTTGGGGGTTTGATCCCTGACCTTGCTCAGTGGGTTAAGGATCAGCATTGCTGTGAGCTGTGGTGTAGGTTGCAGATGCAGCTCAGATCTTGCATTGCTTTGGCTCTGGTGTAGGCCAGGCCGGTGGCTACAGCTCCGATGAGACCCCTAGCCTGGGAACCTCCATTTGCCATAGGAGCTGCCCAAGAAATCAAAGAAAAACAAACAAACAAACAAAAACATGTGAATGTGTAATTTCAATAAAAATTTTTTAAAATTATACCAAAAAATTGATGTAATCTCAAAAGTGATTATCAAAATGCTCAGATTAGCAAACACCAAGAAAATACAATTACTGCTTGGCAAGTTTACAACCTATCACAACTGTCCCTACACTTGATTTTCTAGCTAGTCCTCTTTGGAAGGATTACCTTGTGCCATTAAACGAGGTGATTTTCTTGGTGATCTCACTGAATTTTCTTCTACTTTGTCCCTCAAATTCCTGTTAGGTAAAATCAGTTCTTCTTCATCAATGGTATCATTGCCACTTTCTTTAACAACTCCTTCATCCATAATATCGTCAAGACCAACAACTAGAAAAGAACAAAAACAAAAACAAAAATTAATTTTCAAAAATATTCATGATGCTAAGTATTTAAAGGCAGTACAGAAAACATTGTGAGACAACAATACCAAGTAGTCCTGAAAATCTTGGTCTATTCCTAAAATGTGACAATACTACCACCAAGCTCCCAATTCAGTTTTATAAATTCTACCCTAAGAGATAACTAGTCAAAGAGAAGACTAGTTGACATTCTCCTTGATCCGATCTCCACTACCACTCACTCTCACCTGTCATTCACTGTATCTTTGTGAACATTATGAACAACCGGAAGTACTCAATTACCTTAATTTTGGTTATACAGTATCCCCTCCCAAAAAAAGAGTATAATAACCTGAAAACCTTGTGATTCTAGGTTCATGCTAGAACTACACTAAGATTCCAGCTCTAACCGTAATCTACTCCTTAAAGACTTTATGCTACATGTGAGAGTAAGTAACACAGATACACTTTTTGAGTTGTGGCAAACACACACACTCACACGCACACACAGAGAAATAAAAAACCCAACGTTAACTTCTCTTTTCCCTAATGGTAGGGAAAAATCATAAGTGTTTTAATATAACTATATAATTAAATTACCTTCCCCTAATCAAGAGAGATAGTCATTCATTTAATGGCAGGGGAGAGGGCACGGAAAAGGACTGGGGGACATTGAAGAAACTCTGAACACTATATTTACATTATCAATGGGCTTATTTCTGCATATAACAAATGTCACTGACATACAGCAATTCAAAATGTACAGTTGTATGAAATCTCATAAAGAGATTTTTGATCAAATGGGTTGGATTCAAGTCTCTGCTAAAACAAATACAACGTGACCAAGTCCCTTCAACTCTCTATCAGTTTCCTTATCTCTAAAATGAGAATAACAATACCTGTCCTACCTACCTCACAGAGCTGTTGTGAGGATCAAGTAAGATGATGTATGAGAACTCACTTTGTAAACTTTAGAGCACTACACAAATGTTAGTTATTATCTTCATCCTAGGGGTTAGAAGGAACCTCAAGAAGTTATCTAGTCCTCATCTTTGTATCCAAGTAGAACTTCAAGAGTTCAACAAGAAAGTGGTCTATCCTAAAATTTAAAGAGAACAAAATTTTTTATAAATATACTTTCAAATGGTATAATCTTTTTGAAGAGCAATTTTTCAACAAACAGAATCATGAGACTGCTTATATACTTTGACCAGTAAATTATAAAGTATATTAGAATAAATTATGAAAAAAGACTGCTGGCTAGAAAACATAGTGTGATCCTTGTTAGTAACAAACACACAAATGAAATGTTGTGTACGTACACTTTGCCAAATAGAAAAAAAAAAAGATTTAGCAGTAAAGAGATGAAAATTATAATAATTATTCTATAGGAGAATATAATTTTTTCCTGTTATATGCATATATTACTCTTAAAAATAGAGTCCATACTTTTTAGTCTCTATGCTTTATGCAGTAAAAGCTTAGAGAATATATTTTACAAAAACTCATCAGGATTCATTTAAGATACAATTGGGGGAAACAACTGGAGAGTTCAGTTAGAGGGCTACTTCATCACGATGGAGTACTTATGCTGCCACACATTCACACACATTCTCAAAGAATTTTAAACATCAGATGAATAGTTCCACCATGTTTATTTTAAAAAGCAAAAGTTATGCATTATATGCATTACAAACATGCAGAGATAGAAGTGAATGGGGGAAGGACTACATTGTTATCAGGGACGTCTCCAGTGAAAAGGTGGATAAGGAATTTAAGGGCTTGTCATCACTGTTATACTGTCTCTGTGCTTCCCACATTTGCTACAACAAACATGCATTTTGTATTGTTTGTAATCAGGAAAGAAAGATATGATTCAGAAGAGGAAAAGAGTCCAGGAGAAAATCAATTAAAGCCTGATTAACAGTGTTGGTTGGCAGGGAGTGAAAAGGTGTGTTATGAATTTTAGGGCAATATTGTAAAGCAGAATCAACAGGATTTGGCAAACCCAAATCCAAAGGTCAATTATTAAGTTTTACTTTATTCTATTTCCTGGCAACAGCTGACAGAACTGACCCCTTTCTCCTTCTTGAACCCCATCCCCTCACTAAGCTTCTGAACACCACATCCTCCTCCCTCACTAGTACTTCTCAATATTCAGAGTGCCTCCTCCCACAGAGGCCCTCCCACCTCTCTCCTCCTGCTTCTCTCACTCCTCCCTGAATGATCTCACCCTCAGCCAATCCATCTATACTTGCATGACTCCAGAGTTATCTTTTCCAGCTGCAAACTCACATCTGACCTCTGCAGGGTAATTTGATATGTGCACCAGGCTATCCAACAGGTATCTCAAAAGTAACACACAGAAAATAAACACCAATTCCACCTGATTCTACCCATTCCCTCACCCCTCAGTAAAACTGTCCTTCCAAAGATAGTTCAAGTAATGGAACTTCCATTCACCCAGCTGCTCAAGCCTAAAACTCTAGAACTATCCTACCCCTAGCTCCTCTCTCGTGTCCCTCTTCCAAGTGATCAGCTCATCCCACCAGTTTTACCAAACACATCACCAATCTCATCCCCATTTATCACCTTCACAGCTACTCCTCATTCTACCCCAAATCACCCTCAGCTCCCATCAAGCCTACACTGTAGCTGTCCTAGTGTCCTGGGTTCTCTACACACCTCCCACACACATACACAGTTTATTCTCCACAAGTCATAACCCTATTTTAAATCCCTCTAAAATGTAAAGTCACATCATCTTAACATTCTTCTTTCAAACCCTCCAAACCCTTGCAACACACTTAAGATTTATGTTCAAACTCCCAGCCAGGGCCTCCAGGGTCTTAAGAAAAGCTTCCTCCACCAACTTCTCTGACTCAGCCACCCTGACTCACTGTGCTCCAAGCATGCTAGTCCTGATAGAACACTGGAAAGCTAAAGGATATCTGAAGGTAGTTTCACTTGATACATTCTCTGCCTGGAGAGCTCTCCTCCCAGAAAGCCACATGGCTCACTCTGTTGCCCACTTTATTCATGTCTCACCCAAAACCCACCTTCTCACAGAAACCTTTCTTAAGGATCTTAACCAAAACAGCACTTCCTCCCACCACTGCCTACTGAACCTTAGCATACTTTATCCTTGAAAACATGTTTTATTACCCAAAGAAGTATTTAAATATTAATTAACTATCTCCTCCATTAGAATGTAATCTCTACAATTCAGGAACTTTGTCTCTTATCCACTGCGAAATTTCAGAACCTAGAATCATAACCTAGTATATATTAGGTACTCCAGAAATACTTGCTAAGAATTAGAAGGAAGAAAGGACTAGGAAAATTTAAACTTTAATGACCTAGAAAAAGAGAAGTTAGAACAAATCTGAAAGTAAGGTAATGACTTAACTTTTTGAATATGTTAATGACATGAAGAAAAAGAGCAGGCAAAAGAAGCATCAAGGTAATACAACATCACAAAAGGGTAAGGAGAATTTCACATCAAATGTTAACTGCTGCAGAGAGAACAAAGGAGGAGAAAAATCCACTAAGCAGACACAGGGAAGCAGAGGACAAGGTGACAAGAAGTTAAAAGTGAGTAAGAATGATAATAGCATAATAAAAATTTTTAAGAAATTTAATGGTGGAGTTCCCATCGTGGCTCAGTGGTTAACGAACCTGACCGACTAGGATCCATGAGGACATGGGTTCAATCCCTGGACTTGTTCAATGGACTACGGATCTGGCACTGCTGTGAGCTGTGGTTACAGACTTGGCTCAGATCCCACATTGCTGTGGTTGGGGCGTAGGCTGGCAGCTACAGCTCTAATTTGACCCCTAGCCTGGGAACCTCCATATGCCGTGGGTGTGGCCCTAAAAAGAAAAAAAGAACAACAACAAAAAAGAAACTTAATGGTAAAAGATTAAAAAGGGGGACAAGCAACTGAATGAAGTTAAAGGGACAAAAGATGGTTGTCCTCTATAAGTGAGAGAAGGGCACAAGGTGAGGAAGAGGGGAAGGAGGTGAGGTAGGGAGAGTTATCTTTACAAAGACAGAGATGAGGGAAGAAGGGTGAGAGAATCCACTAAGGAGAGAAGTGGAGAGCTGGAAGGGGAAGAGGGGGAAAAGCAAGAGATCCAGGGACCTTTGAACTGCTGGAAATAACTTCACAAACTGACTGATGCCTTGAGGTCCCATCATCTTAAAACCTCTTAAATCAAAAGCCTACAATTAGAATACTTAAGACTGCATTTGAGATGTTTCTCAGCAGCGAGATTTCTAAGAATGCGATCTTTTTGATACTCCTCCTGTTCCCGGCAAAATTTCCTTCAACTGCAACAGTTTATCTTTACATTATCCCAAGCTCCAACATCTCCAGGGATCTCACATAGAAGTGCCCCCACCACCCCCCAAACAACCAAAGCACCTACTTTATCTCTCTGTGGCTCAAATTCTTTTATAAAATGGAGATCATGCTAGTGGCCAGAGGGGGCACTGGGATGATTACACTGGTGAGTATAAGGGCTGCAAACTGGCACTTAGCAGACCCTGTATTAACTGATGACTTTTGTTTCAGAGTCTTCCTCATCATGTAGTCCATCATCAATAATCATGTATTCTTTTCCCTTTCATTTTTCCTTCAATTCCCTCAGAACAAAGGAACCATTTTAAAAAGTAACTGAGGCGTTCCACTATGGTGCAACAGGACGGGCGGCATCTTGGAAGCTCTGGGAGGCAGGTTCAATCCCTGGCCAGGCACAGTGGGATAAGGATCTGCCCTGGCTGCATCTACGGATCTGATCCCTGGCCCTGGAACTCCATATGCCAGAGGGCGGCCAAAAAAAACCAAAAAACAAAAAAAACCACCTGAAATTTCTTTCTCCTAATCCATTTATCTGATTAAAATAATTCAGAGTACTGAATGGCAAAACTCTCCCAATTAGGTATTTGTGCTTTAAAGAGTATTCCTACAGCTTCTAAGAAAATTAATAGAGGAAGAATCTGTGTACTTTACAAAACACTGCCTTTTCACAGGGACCTCCCACTGCCACAGGCAAACTAAAACTCAGTTTTTGATATATGATTTTTATTTTTATTTTTTGCTTTTTAGGGACGCATGCGAGGCATACGGAAGTTCCCAGGCTAGGGGTCTAATCAGAGCTACGGCTGCCAGCATATGCCACAGCCACAGCAACGCGGGATTCAAGCTGCATCTGCAACCTACACCACAGCTCATGGCAACAGTGGATCCTTAACCCACTGAGCGAGGCCAGGGATTGAACCCACAACCTCACAGCTCCTAGTCGGATTTGTTTCCGCTGTGCCACAATGGGAACGCCACATATACAATTTTAAAAAGTGGCCAGCCTTACTCAATACAACTACTAAAAAGGGAATTTCAGATTGTCAAAAAAAAAAAAAAAAGCAACGGCCTGACTTTTTTAAGAGGCAAGTGGATAGCCATGCAATACAGCAAAAAAACAATATGCCTTTTTTCTTCCCCATATTTCAGAATCAGGTATCATTCTCATTTTGAAATTCTGGCATAATCATACTCAAAATTTCCTTGAGCCTGAATTTAGATCACATTAAAATTCCTCCTATCCCCACCCACAAATGGCTCTAATTAAATCTGCTGAGTCAAGCCTATGTGAAGTCCTCCTAACACTAATACTACTTTATTCCAGACTACTTAATTCAAATCTTAAAAAGAGGAGGTAAATTGAGATAAAAAAGGGAACAAAACCAAACCATTTGACGTTAAATGTGCTGAATTTCTCAAAAACTGGGATTAATTTAAATCGCTTTACACCGTACAAAAGGGAGAACCATTGTACAGTAGGGAATTCTCATCAGACACGCCTTAACTCACGCTGGCAGTGCAAAGGCCAAACTCAGCTACTTCCAGGACACTCACTTATTTCCCTCTTTTATCAAAGTTGGCCCTAAACATCACACTTAAGGAAAAAAAGAACATCATCTCTTTGCAGTGCCACCATAGTAAAAGTTGGGTACCTGTTTTATAGGCCTGTGATTTGAAGAAATTATAGGGATACATCCTCTTGACAAAGCCCCCACTACCTGCCCATCTAACACTGCAGAGGACCACCACCCCGCCTTTCCTTTATGGATGATTTATACATTCCTTCCAAAAAGAGGCCATGGCATGATACACACCATCAAGTTGTGTGTTACATAAAACTGGCTATTTGTCAGGTCAACTTATCATTTTAAATATCAGTATGTTACTAATTTGAAAAATAAAAATAATGCTACTATCTTCTTTTCCTCTTGTCTTCTTTACAATAAACTTTAAAACAGAGGTTTACTGAGTCAAAGAGGGCAAATTTATATATTTTACCAATTTTTAATCTCATCATACAGCTTTCCAATTTACAGCGCAAAAAAAGCTTCATATTTAGTCTCAGTAAAATGCACTAGCACTGAGTTTCAGATTTTTAAAAGAAACACAGTTACTTAAAAGGCTTGATATAAATACTGCCTTCCTCTATTTCTTTAGCTTTGCCTATTCTCCTAGTCAGGTCTTACTCCACTATTAAATTATCCATCCTTTCTGCTGTAATTAAACATACTCTCAAGTTTTATATTTAAACGTGCACAAATATTTCAACTTTTACCAAACTCAACTTCATACTTTGGGCAAAACTATTATTTCACAGAAAGGGGGTTTTCTATCAAACAAGTTTAAAAGACAGACATTGGGTTAAAGGAAGTTAAAATAATTTCTTGGAATTTCTGCTGCGACTCAGCAGGTTAAGGACTTGTAGCCTCTGTGAAGGTGCAGGTTCGATCCCTGACCTCAATGAGGTAAGGATCTAGTGTTGCCCAAGCTGCAGTGTAGGCCTGCAGCTACCCCTCCAATCTGACACCTGGTCTGGCATCTTCCACTAGCCACAGGTGTGGCTATAAAAAGGGGAAAAAGTTTCTCCCCTGCAGATCTTCAGAGCCTTCATTATGCTAAGTAAACGGTGGCATTGCATGAGGGAAAGGATGGCACACAGTGAAACTGTTTCCCAAGCTTTATATTCTCACATGTGCACACTAAAATGCTAATAAGGATTATTTCAGATAGGATGTTCCCCCTTCTTATTCATACTTTCTAATCCATATCACATCAAAAATATTTTGTTAAGGAGTTCTGTTGTGGCTCAGCAGAATCGAATCTGACTAGTATCCGTGAGGACGCAGGTTCGATCCGTGTCCTTGATCAATGGGTTAAGGATTTGGCACTGCCATAAGCCATGGTGTAGGCTGCAAACAGGCTCAGATTCAACATTGCTGTGGCTGTGGAACAGGCCTTACAACCATGAGGTTGCGGGTTCAATCCCTAGCCTTGCTCTTATCTGACCCCTAGCCTGGGAACCTCCATTTGCTGTAGGTGCGGCCCTAAAAAGAATATATATAGTTAAAAAAGAGCTTTCCAAAAAATGTGGAATACATGTGTGAATGCCTAGAAAAAGAAGCTGGAAAGATTTTACATGCAGAGGGAAGTAGTATTATTGGTGCCAATTTTTAAGGCTTTGCTTTTTAATCAAAGTTATACATATAATTCTTAAGAGCTGTGTCTAGTTCTATTAAGCTAAAAACATTAACACTCAGCACCCATTTCCCCACTCCCTCACTGAACTGCAATTATTTCACTGGGAAAATATAGATATTATAAGCCTTCACTGAAAGGTTGCTGTGAAAACTGAATAAGCTATTGTCATTTCTAGCACAGTGCTTGCTTGATATGCAAACAATAAGACCTTAAATAATGGTATGTCCTGGCAGATTTTTTCAATTTTCTGTAGCCCTAACTGTCCTTCATTTGACCCCTTCCCAACTGTCCAGAATAATTTCTCTTATTGCCAAGATGATTCTATCAAGCTATTATAAAAGTGAAATGGTAATCAGTCCCTAAATTTTTAACATTTTAATTCCATCCTAAAATAGCATAATTTATGTACCTTTAAAAAGTAATTCCTTCAAAAATACTTATTGACTACCTACTATGTGTCACAGGCTGGCCTAGATTATTCTAAATATCAGTGATAATATACCTCTCGGGGATGGGGGGGGCAACATTCACAGAGACTAAAATATACTTAAGTTATGCAGCAACCAAATGAATATACTGACTTATTTCAATTCCAATTCAAAAAATTAAAAAAAGGAGTTCACATCGTGGCTCAGTGGTTAACGAATCCGACTAGGAACCATGAGGTTGCAGGTTCAATCCCTAGCCTTGCTCAGCGGGTTACAGATCCAGCATTGCCATGAGTTGTGGTGTAGGTCGCAGATGTGGCTCGGATCCCATGTTGCTGTGGCTCTGGTATAGGCCAGTGGCTACAGCTCTGATTGGACCCCTAGTCTGGGAACCTACATATGCCGTGGGTATGGCCCTAGAAAAGACAAAAAAAAAAAAAAAAAAAAAAGATTAAAAAAAAATATTGTGAGAACTGGGTAAATAACTGAAAGCTGGCTGCATATTTGTAAATATTAAGATCTTCAGTTGTTTTAGGCAGGATAATATGGATGTGCTTTTTAATAAAGAATTCTTACATTTTAGAGATAGATGCATGCTAAAATATTTACAGATGAAATTATATAATTATTTGATTTCTGGGCTATGCTTCAAAATAACCTTGGAGAGGAGATACGGAGTGGGGTATAAATGGAAAAAGACCAACTATTAACTGTTTAAGTAAGAGGGAGATGGGGATTCAGTTCGATATTTTCCACAAAATAAAAAACATTTTAAAAACTATTCCCATGAAGCTCCATTTTGACAACAGTGAGACAAGTAAGATGTATAGCATATTAGGTGATAAGTCACCTGAATAAAATTAAAGAGTAACAGGGAGTATGAAGAAGGGAACAAACAGTGGCTTGTAATTTTAAACAAATGGCCAGGGAAAGCCAGGGACACAGGCACTGGCAGTTTACCGCCCAGGAGCCAGAAGCCCTCTGTGCAGCTAGGAGACTGGGGATGGCATCTAAGGTGACTTCTCAGCTAAGGCCTGAACAAGGCAAGAGAGCAGCTTTCTAGTAAGAAGGCATATCAAGTAACCTGGACTCTGAGGCAGGTGCATGCCAAGGGTGCTGGAAGAATAGAACAAGGCAAGTGTTCGTGGCCAGTTTAAGGAAAAAGGAGAGAACATATAAAACAGAGAGATATGGGGCAAGCTAAGGTCAGTCTTGTGGGCCATGAGAAATGTAAAGTTACCAGAGCACTGTGGACAAGGGTGACCTGATCTAATTAACTTTTTAAAAGAATACTCTGGGCTCTCTTTTGAAAATAGACTGGAGACTTGCTTTCCCAAAGGCAAACACATGGTAAGCCACTTACAGGCTAATGCAATAATCCAGACAGAAAACCATAAGGGCAGTGAAGAAAATGATACTAGATATATTATGAAAATAAAGCCAACAGGATTGCTAAGCAACTGAATACAGAACATGAATGAAGAGGGTATGTAAAGAATAACCTCAAAGTTTTATGCTAAGCAACGCAAAAGAAGTTGCATTTATAGAGATGAGGGAGACTGTGGGCATAAGTGGTACAAATGGAGTTGGGAGGCGGAGAAGCAGGTACCAAGAGTTCAGTTTTAAACATTAAGTTCAGAATGCCTAAGAGACATCCAAAGATAATCAATCACAGGAGTCTGGAGAGTGTGAGAGAGAGAGAGAGTGTGTGTGTGTGTGTATACATATATGTTTGGCAGTTGAATTATAAAGAGTTTAAGTCATCAAATTGGAAAACATCACCATAAAAGTGAGTAGAAATAGAGAATATGCCTAAAATCTGAACCCTAAGATATTCCAATGCTTAGAGGTCAGGAAAACGAAGAAGATTATCAGAAGAAACTGTGAGGAAGACAGGAAGGTGAGAACAACCAGGAGTGGCGATGCAGTGTCACTGCCTGCTCCCCAGTACAGCTAGTGAAAACAAAATGAGGATTTGGAAGAGAGATACTATACTGTGGACATAAAACATCAGAATTCTTTTCAGGAATTTGCTGTAAACAGAACAAAAAGAACAGGAAACACAAATATACTGATGAACAAATATGAAAGATGATGTATGGTTAATATTGAAATTCAATTTTAAGAATTTTAACAAAAACTCTTTCGGACCTCTCAATTCTATCAAGCAGAGAAAATTTCAAGTGGCAATCCCATCATGTTAACTACAAACCACATCCATGGAAAACAGAATAGTAACCTAATCAGAAAACATGAAAATCTAATTTCATAAATATCTAACTATGTACCCAAATATAGGCTATAAGGGCCAAAATGTACCAAAGTTGTTTTTTTTAAACTACCAGGATATATTATGAAATTAAGAAAAACATCAAAACACACATAATAAATTTCCAGTTGAATTAGCTCTGCCCATATTTCTAAAAATAAACACAGAGAAGAAGCATTTGGCCACCCACTGAATTCTAGAAAACTACAGTGACTAGGTAAACACTGTTACTATAAACTTGAGTGTTTAGGGGGTACTGGGGATTATACTGAGTTGCTTAAGAATCTGCTTCTTTGTTGTCTAAATTTTATTCTTATTTCTTAGGATTGTTTTTCTCTTCTGGTGGAATAGCCTATGAGGAAATCACTGTCTCACATTTCAATTACATATTCTACCAATTATAAACTCACTTGGATGAAAAGCTAAGTATGACTGTAATCCTATAAATACAACCCAAAGTGACTCTACAGTTGACCTTTGAAAAACATGGGTTTGAATGGTGGGGGTCCACTTATATGAGGATTTTTTCCTAAATACTACAGTAGCACATGATCTATGGTTGGCTGAATTCGTGGACGTAAAACCGCAGATATGGAGGAACTGCGGACAGGAAGGAATCTCTGATTTTTTGACTACACTGAGGGCTGGCATCTCAAATTTTTGACTACACTGAGGGCTGGCATCTCTAACTCTACATTGCTTAAGGGTCAACTGTAGAATTATTTATTAACATTGGATTACTTTAATCTAACAAAAGGATCAACTAATCACCACTTAAATTACTGTATACTTTTCATTTGCTATTTCTCTACTGGGGATGTACTTCCCTTATACAGGAACCCAAAATCTTCAAAAGGCTGGCCACTACATGCCTCTAAGGATGGCATGTCACCTGCACAGACTTGGCCTGACCAGCCCATGTCAAATACATGGCATCAGTCACCAAACAACCAACCAGACATTTTCTATCACCTTACACTCTACTAGGAAGCTCCACGAGGAAAACCTTGTCCAGCTGTATCCTCCAGCACTTTAAACAGTCTGGCACATGATGGGTATGCAATAAATGTTCATTATATGAACAAACACAACTAACCACTTTTTGCCAAAGAAAATCATTATACCTCACAACTGTGGAATCATGCTGTAAGGTACTGATGTCTAGAATGCTATTTAATGAGAATTTTAGCATAAAACAGGAATTGGTTGGGGAAAAAAAAATTACTAACCCTCTTTACAATATGGATCTTACCATTATTTACTAAGTTTCACATTACAATGAATCATATCCCAACTAGGCACTCTGTTCATTCATACTTTGTTTGCTTTCACTCAAATATGAGAAAACCAGAGACAAATGAAGCCAAGCAAAAAGTTCTTGGAGGATTACATATTTTTCAATAGGTAAGACTTTTAACATGTCTAATCTGTAATAACTGAGGAAAACTTTTTTTTTTTGCTTTTCAGGGCTGCACCTGTGGCACATGGAAATTCCCAGGCTAGGGGTCAAACTGGAGCTACAGCTGCTGGCCTACGCCACAGCCATACAGGATCTGAGGCACGTCTGCAACCTACATCACAGCTTACAGCAATACCGGATCCTTGACCCACTCAGCAAGGCCAGGGATCAAACCCACATCCTTGGGTTCATTTCCACTGCACCACAACAAGAACTCCCAAGAGAAAACGTTTAATGGTAGTATATACAACATTAAATAGAATATAAACTCCACAAAGGCAGGAATTTGTCATTGCTTTCTACCTGTAATTCCTCTAACAGCAGGTGGAACATACAGTAAGTGTTCAGTCCTAAACACAGAATGAATGAACAAATGCATGGATATTTACCAAAAGTTCAAGATTGCTAAATTTTTATCTCAAAAGATTAGAACCTCTTTGTTAAATAAATTAGATTCCAATCAGGAAGTTACCCTTAGCAAGCAAAAGAAACAGAGTAACAAACCTCTACTCTCTCACAGTAGTGTTGACTGACCCCTTGCAGAGACCTCAGAGTAAGAACACTAACAGTTTTTTAAAAGCAGATTAGAAGGAAGTATCCCAACAGGGAATAACCAAACAACAACAGAAAAGCTATGGTTCAGAAAGAAACAATTAGTAACATATCAGAACTAAAAATCCATTTTAAAACACAAACTGATAAAAGAATCTATCTAAAAGGAACTTGGATCAAGTACATTAGAGATTAAAGACATAATTTTAGCTGCGTCAAAAAGAATAAAACACTTAGGATTAAATTTAACAAAAGAGGTGAACGTTTTGTACAAGGAAAACATTAAGACATCAATGAAAGAAACTGAAGACACAAATAAATAGAAAGATATTCCATGCTTATGGATTGGAAGAATCTTTTTTTTTTTTTTTTTCTTTTTCTTTTTTTTTAGGGCTGCACCAGCAGCATATGGAGGTTCCCAGGCTAGGGGCTGAATGGGAGCTGCAGCTGCCAGCCTATGCCACAGCCAAGCCATATCTGAGTATATTAGATATTTTAACAACGAGGGAGTTCCTGTTGTGGCTCAGAGGTTACAAACCTGACTAGTATCCATGAGGTCATGGATTCAATTCCTGGCTTCCTCAGTGGGTTAAAGATCCAGCTTTGCCATGAGCTGTGGTGTAGGTCACAGACATGTCTCAGATCTGGCATTGTTGTGGCAGTGACGCAGGGCAGCAGCTGCAGCTCCCATTCAACCACTATCCTTCCACACTATCAGGAGGATTATAACTGACACAGCTGCTATGGATAACAGTTTGAAAGTTCCTCAAAATACTAAAAATAGAACTACCAAACAATGCAGCTATTTCACTCCTGGGTATACATCCAAAGAAGATAAAAAACAAGCTACTGAAGAGGTATCTACACTCCCACGTTCACTACAGCATCAGTTACAAAAGCCAAGTTATGGAAACAACCTAATCCATCAAAGGTTAAGTGGATGTGGTATATATACACAAATGAATGCAGCCCTAAGAAGAAATCCTGCCATTTGGGATTACACGGATGGACCCTGAGGGCATTATGGTTTAAGCAAAATAAGCCAGAGAGAAAGACAAAAACTGCCTGGTATCACTTATATGTGGAATCTAAAAAAAGTCAACAGAGTAAAAAGGTGGTTGGCAGGGACTTCTGGAAACAAAAGAGAGGTTGAAGTTGGTAAGAGGGTACAAACTGTCAGTGACAACATGAATAAGGTCTAAGGATCTAATGGTGACTATAGTTGATATAATTGAAATGAGCAAAAAAGAATAGTATCAACTCTGCAATAAATTTAAAACATAAGAAAAAGAGCTTAGAAGACAACAATTCTAATAAACATACTGGGTAAACTTTAATATACCTATATGAGTCTTTATGAGTAAAAAATGAATTAATATTTTATGTATTTAGCCTTAAGCAACTACATATAGTAAAATTATCTCATTCCATTCCATAACATAGGTTTAGAAGCCAGTGAATATTTTGTTATTTTCAGTAGTATCTCTGGGTTCCCATGAGCAGTAATGGACTGGGTAATCATTCATCAAGTTCATTTTAGTTAAGATTCTAAGTCTAGGGAGTTCCCGTTGTGGCGCAGTGGTTAGCGAATCCGACTAGGAACCATGGGGTTTAGTGAACCATGGGCTGTGGTGTAGGTTGCAGCTCGGATCCCACGTTGCTGTGGCTCTGGCGTAGGCCAGTGGCTACAGCTCCAATTCGACCCCTAGCCTTGTAATTTAGGAGTTCCCGTCGTGGCGCAGTGGTTAACGAATCCGACTAGGAACCATGAGGTTGCGGGTTCGGTCCCTGCCCTTGCTCAGTGGGTTGAGGATCCGGCGTTGCCGTGAGCTGTGGTGTAGGTCGCAGACGTGGCTCAGATCCTGCGTTACTATGGCTCCGGTGTAGGCTGGTGGCTACAGCTCCAATTGGACCCCTAGCCTAGGAACCTCCATATGCCACGGGAGCGGCCCAAGAAACGGCGAAAAGACAAAAAAAAAAAAAAAAAGGATTCTAAGTCTAGAGCCCTTCCTAAGGAAAATCAAGTAAATAACAGCCTTCAGAGAAAAACTAATAAAGTTTATTTCTGCAATGTGTTACACATACATATACCTTTATTCATAAAGCATGTACTCACTTATTTTTATTTCACATATTTTAGTAATCTCAGTTTCCTGGCCTTTCAAGTAGATGGACAGAACAGACCAGAAGATACACTAAGAGCTCCAAAAACATCACTGTTTTTAATAAAGAAGATATAAATAATTTAAAAATGTTTTTCAAGTGTTGTCTTGGGTCCAATTAATGCAGGGACCCAAAGCCCTACCTACTAAAATAGTACCTAAGGATACCACCACTAATGAATGATATAATTATAATTTCCTAAGATAATTCAATCAACAATTAAATCATGTTCACTATATTGTTTTTAAAAAGGAAGAGCCTCTAATATATTTTAGGATGGTTAAAATAAAAAAATGGTTTTAAAACTGTTTCTTGCAAAACTTGTTTACATGAAATATTTACCTAAAACATCACATGAGTATTTCTATATTAAAGACAACTTTGTTTTCCATTGCTCAAAGTCATTTGTTTGGCAATTTTCTTGTGACCAGCATGTTATCAAACATGATTTAAAAAGCATTTCTATCAATGTTAAACCTTAAACCTAAGAAAAATTTTTCAACCAAACTTCATCATCAGACCAGGTACCAAACTGACATCAGATTTACTTTTTGCAAAATTGCAAATTTGATGATGGACAGGTATTAGATTTTAGGAAACTATATTTTAGGTGTGCTTATGACATTGTTATGTCGAAGTTCTTTTTTTGGAGATTTATGATGAAAGTGGTAGAAGGGCTGGATGAACTGACAAACTGATAAATGGGTGCAGCAAATACAGCAAAACATTTAATAGCTGCATTTT
Organism: Sus scrofa; assembly: GCF_054392235.1. Lineage (NCBI taxonomy): Eukaryota > Metazoa > Chordata > Mammalia > Artiodactyla > Suidae > Sus > Sus scrofa. Next base: position 45,251,315 of record NC_139383.1, on the reverse strand, counting down.
GGTGATGGGTAAATGTGTATATACGCTATCATTCTTTGCTTCAGTATTTTTTTTTGATTAGTCATTTTTATTGTTAATGTGATGATATTTAACATAAAACTGTATTCACATCATAAAAAGTTGCACCTAGTATTTGGACAGATATGTAATGTTATCTATAACACTATTATATGTATAATGTTGTCCAGTATGTGTATAAACTATATAATTGGTACCCCTTACATATAAAATATGAAACTTGTATCTTTATATACTGAATGTATTTTAAATATTTATTCCCCTCTTGTTTCAATATGTTTTAATTTTTCAAAATACAGTTAATCTTTTAGGGAAAAAAGCTCAAGATAAAAGTACACCCTTAATTGGGTATCTAAACAACATACATTTGACTTTACAGTCCATTTTGTTCCCAAACAGATTTAAAGTGGGCTTAAAAAAGATATACAATATAAGGTAATATTTTAAAAGAAAAAAATAGGGAAAAGTAAGCAAAAGAAGAATATGGTTAAGAAACTAAGACGAAGTAAAAGATAATGTTGGTATCTAGAATGAAATATTTACATTTTACCAGGAGTTCCCCGATTTTAATGAAGCTTAAAGTCAAAGTTTATCAAGCATTTAGCTAAACACTTCGGGGGGGGGGGGGAAATATGAAAAAATAGTCATTATATATTTAAGTACGGCCTCTAAATAAAATACTCACTTATTATTTTTTTACCACTGTCAAACACCCTTATAGCAGCTTTTATTAGACATTAAGTATATACTAAGTCAGTGGTCTCCTAAGGATGTGAATACCTACAGGGGTGCATACACAATCTGTGACCAGGAAGAAAATAATACCATGTATGTTAACCGTTACCTAAAAACTAAGAAGAAATTAAGCTTTATCAATATAATCAAACCAACACTAGGATCCTTGCCAATTCATGTTCACAATTATCTAAAGAGAAAGATCCTGAGAGAAGAATGAGATTTCATTAAATGAAGGAGTTGACACCTTTAGTGGTAGATGTCTGCATTCAACATTTTGCAGTGTCTCAGGATGTCATCAATATAGTTCTTTTTATATTAGAAAAAAAAACTATAAACAGGACACTGCTTACAGTAATTTTAATGAAGTGGAAAATGACTATTAAATCTTTACACCATGTAGAGATCCTCCATTAACTTACAACAAAGAATTGTTTTACCTAAGGATGGGTTACACATCTTTCTTTCACACAAGATGAAACAAATGTTTTATGAGACAAGTGCTGGCCTTTCATATTATAAAGCAGACATAAATGATAATCCATATGAAAAAAAAAATCCTTAATCTCCCCTGTCTACACCAAGGTGACATTTAGTAATGAGTAAGAAAATAATTGATTTTCTAAAGAAACCTGGACTAAGCAAATTGCTATTTAAAAATGTTTTCCATTATTATATATTTTGTGACTAAAAATGAAATGTGGCACCTATGAAAACCCCTAATTGGACACGTTAATAAACTCAACATCTCCCAAGGCAACAGAAACGAAAGCAAATATAAATCATTGGGACCTCATCAAACTGACAAGCTTTTGCATAGCAAAGGAAACCATAAAAAAAAAAAAAAGACAACTTACAAAATGAGAGAAAATAGTTTCAAACAAGGCAACAGGCAAGGGCTTAATCGCTAAAATATACAAACAACTTATACAACTCAACAGCAAAAAAGCCAATGACCCAATTGAAAAATGAGCAAAAGACCTGAAGAGATATTTCTCCAGAGAAGATATACAGACGGCCAACAAGCACATGAAAAAATGCTCAACATCATTGATTATTAGAGAAATGCAAATCAAAACTACTTTGAGGGACCTACTACCCCACACCAGTCAGAATGGCCATAATTAAGAAGTTCACAAATAACAAATGCTGGAGGGGGTGTGGAGAAAAGAGAACCCTCCCAAACTGTTAATGGGAATGTAAACTTGTACAACCATTACGGAAAACAGTACGGAGGTATCTTAGAAAACTATACATAGAACTACCATACGACCCAGCAATCCCACTCTTGGATATATATCCAGACAAAACTTTCCTTGAAAAAGACATAAGCACCCGCATTGCAGGGAGCCAAGAAAATGCAGGGACTCAAAACAAGGACCTTGCCTGATGGCCAAAAAAAAAACCTAAAGGCAGGTTCCTAACCAAGGAAGGGAGGGCAGGCCTCAGGTTACACAGCTCTCACTTTGATGTTGATGGGGAAGAACTGGGGCTTTCCTGGGAAAACAATTTCCATGTTTGCACTGGAGAACGTGGATTGTTTCTCGGATGACCTTTCCTGTTGTTTTATTTGTTATTGTTTTCCTCAGTCTTTCCTGATTATTTACTTATTATTCTTATTTCCCATTCTTATTTTCCTGTGGTGATTTGTGATTTAACAAAATTACAACAATAATATAATAAGAATTTCATCCTGAAGGACTCTCCCCTATTTAAATCCAACTTAGTTAAAACATAGTGTTTATCTATTAACTAGTTATATAGTAAACTTTAGAGTTAGGATTTTAATGAGGTTCATAGAAGTTAGCCATATCTTATCCAAAAAACATAGCTGTGAGTTTTGTCTTTGATTTTAAAAGCTTTTTAGTGATAGCTAGTTTAATTAAGTTGGTTTATATTTACTTACACTATCTCCCTGCCATAACGCTTTGAGGATAAACACCAGTCTACAAAGTTTGTGAATGCCAAATTTTTGTGTTTTATGGCCTCTTCAAAGTACTAAGTTAAGATAGAGATCTTAAAACAGGATGCATAGCTGCTATACCATGTAATAGTTAACCAATATACTTTTAACACTGTAACATAATCTATAGTGAAAAACTGTCTATATAATCAACCACTGTTGCCAATGAAGTTTGAGCAGTCCAGTGCCCTGAAAGAAGGGACAAAGAGGCTATCTCCGATGCAAAAGCCAACGTCCGTCCCTCTTCTTCGGGAAAGTGTACACTCCCTGGCCGCCGGAGCTGGCCTCCGACAACACCACATGTTCATTGCAGCACTATTCACTAAGACATGGAAACAACCCAAAGGTCCATCAACAGATGAATGGATTAAGAAGATGTGGTATATATTCACAATGGAATACTACTCAGCCATAAAAAAGAACAAAACAATGCCATTTGCAGCAACATGGATGGAACTAGAGACTCTCACACTAAGTGAAGCAAGTCAGAAAGAGAAAGACAAATACATGATATCACTTATATGTGGAATCTAATATATGGCACAAATGAACCCTTCCACAGAAAAGAAAATCATGGACATGGAGGACAGACTTGTGGTTGCCAGGGGGAAGGGGGAGGGAGTGGGATGGATTGGGAATTTGGGGTTAACAGATGCAAACTATTGCCTTTGGAATGGATAAGCAATGAGGTCCTGCTGTATTTCACTAGGAACTATGTCTAGTCACTTATGATGGAACAGATGGATGATAATGTGAGAAAAAGAATATATATGTGTGACTGAGTCACTTTGCTGTACAGTAGAAAATTGACAGAACACTGTAAACCAGCTATAATGGAGAAAATAAAAATCATTGTAAAAAAACAAAAATAAAAAAACTCAACAAAGAATCAGATGTAAAAAAGATTGTATCAGAATGACAAGATGAAATTTTCAAAAATAAAATAATTAAATATATTCAATCACACTCCAAAAAATTTCTTGTACAACTGATCATTTCAATTAATAATTTTAAGTGTATATCATTTGTTGTCCATAGCACTTTTAAAATATCTATTGTATGTTAGACAATGAACATTAATATAATAGCAAAGTAGGATAAGTATATAAATACAAGTATGAATTAAGTACTCAAAAATGTCTTATAAACATTTACGTTCAAAAAATTTGGACACCATTCCCATAATGAAATGAAGTCTCAGATACACAAGTAGCAATTAAGACACCCACCCCCTCTTCAGGATGAAACAATATAAGAATTGAGTCTCCCTCTAAAATTTTTGATATGAACATATGACCACAGTCTATGAACAAAAACCTGAATTTTACAAACTGAGACCCAAGTTCCATTAGTTAGGAGGGAAAAACAGACGGCCTAGAAAAGTCTGACAAATGAAGCAAACTTAGCTCGGAAAAGAAGCTGAGTATTCAAACCCAGGCTGACAGGTTAACCAAGAAAAAGGTCCTGATCTCGGCCTCCCCACAGAATGAACTGAAAAAGTTGTGCTTGAGCCATGTGGCTTGCAGTTGCCCAATATCCACTCAGTCATCCTTGCTCATTCACTAGAATTCCTGTTATTTCTCATGGTCATCCAAATTGAGGTACACTTTTACTCTACCTTACTGCTAGATATGACTACTATCTCAGTAATGACCACTAGAATTAAAGGAGAAATGACACAGGCAACTCTCAAGATATGATCACAAAGGAAAACGGCACACTTTCTCCTTCCCTTTTCTCTTTTCCTGGCTAGAATCCAACTTGATAGCTGGAAGAGCCATCTCAACGTTGCTATAAGGTAAATGTGGAGACAGGGATCATACTTGGAAGAGCAAGGTATGGGGAACTTAAGTCCCTGACACTATGTAGTCCTATACCAGTTACTTTCTTCTGAACTATTACATGACAAAATTAATTTCTTTTTCCAGGCTTCAGAAGATGTATTTATTTTTACCAAACATGTTGGGGTGCCAAACTCTATGCCAGTATGCCAGGAGGAGAGATCAGCACGCAGTGCAGAAGCCTTATTAGGGAGTGTTCTTGGGATGGACATCTGTGGAAGGAAAGGAAAGAGGAAGCAAGATTGGCGTGAAGGAAATTTTTGGGTGGGGTGCAGTGGCAACAAAGGCCTTGGCTAAGACCATGGGAAGCTCAAAGTTGGGGTGGTCCTTCAGAGTTTTTCTGAGTTGTGGTGATGGTACTGGGCTTTTTTACCCCCATGTCAACCTGTCATTGACGCAGGCTGCCCCAGGAAGAGGGTATGATTCTGGGTGAGGCAACTCTACCACCAAGGCAATTCTGAAGGGAGTTCTCAGCTGGTAGCCTTTCTTCCTTTATATGTGGAGTTTTCTGTCACTCCCAGCTGAACCTAATCCTAGGCTGAACCTAATTCTAGGCCAAAAACTTTTCATCGAGATGACCTAGTAAGTCACAACCCATGAGAACCAAATTCATGACAGCAACAGACTAGGAAAAGAACACAGAGCCTTGACTAGATAAAGCATTTCAAGGATCAGCTAGGAGGCTAAGGATGCTGAGGTCTATGATTTGGGAAAATCTAGGGAACCAGACTTTTCCTGATTCTCTAACAACAGAATTACGCCAGTGCCAAGGAATTATGAAATTCAACTCCTCTGGCTGGTACATCTAGGATAGGGAGAACAGCCAGGGGTGAGGCCCTAAAACGAACTAATTTCTTTCTTCCGCCACTACAAGTCCCAAACAGTCTCATGCAAATCTCATAAGAATTCCTTTTTGGTCAGTATCCTCAAAAGACAGCAAAGTAAGAGCTTAGAGACCTTATTATTCACTTTTTCTCCCAATTTGGGGGGTGGGGGGGACAGTAAGAATAAAAACTTTGGGGTTAACTAGAAAAAGGAATAGGAGATCAAAAACAAGATAAAAAGAGCAAGGATACTTAGGAGTTCCTGCCTTGGGATAGTAGGTTAAGAATCCATCTGCAGTGGCTCAGGTCGCTGTAGAGGTGGAGGTTCGATCCCCAGCTCTGCACAGTGGGTTTTAAAGGATCTTGAGTTGCGACAACTGTGGCTCAGATTCAGTCCCTGGCCTGGGAACTTCCACAGGCAAAGGTGTGGCAATAAAATTATTTTTAAAAATTAAAAAACAAAAAATGAAGGAAGGAAGGAACCTTGGTTTTCTTTATACCGAAATTATTTTAAATTACAAAGTAGAATAATTCCCTACTTCAGAGATTTAAACGCTGTCCATAAACCATTCATGTTGATTAGTTAACTAAATACCAACTCTTGCACATCTAGTGTATAACAATATTCTATAAGAAATAAGTATATTCAATCAGTTGTTACATTAAACTGTCAGATAAAGAACCCTAGTCTTTCAAATTGCAAAATCATAGACTATTAGCCTTTCTGCCCAAAGAATACTAGCCATTACCCACACACAAGGTTTTTACTCCACTTTGTTAAAATGTACAAAACTTGAATAATGGCAAAATTGCCTACATTACAAAACACTTTTTTTTTTTTCTTTTCATGGTTGCACCTGTGGCATAAGGAAGTTCCCAGGCCAGGGGTCGAACAGGAGCTGTGGCCTACACCGCAGCCACAGCAACACCAGATCCCTAACCCACTGTGCGAGGCCAGGGATCAAACTTGCATCCTCACAGAGACAACTTCAGGTCCTTAACCTGGTAAGCAACAACAGGAACTCCCATAGAGTTCTTAAGGTTTTTGTGAGGAGTTAATGAAATAATACTGGCAAAGCACTTTTATACAATAGCTGGTACATTAACATCCACACATAATAGCCATTTTGTCAACTTCCTTTATATATAATCCTTCATGAGAGAAAATACCTGTGGGCCCATATAAACTGCCTCTGCCTACAAACTCCCTATGAAACCATCTTCCCAAAAATCCTGAAATTAAAACTAGTTTCATGACAATATATATATAAACTAATTTTAATAGTTCAAAGAATATTCGTGTTCTGAGGGTCAACCTGGTTACATCACAGTACTTATTTAGTGAAGTACCAGCCTACATATCACTGTGAAGGTATTTTTACATGAGATTAACATTTAAACCAGTAGGCTTTGAGTAAAGCAGATTATTCTCCACAATGTGGATGGGCTGCCTCAAATTAGCTGAGGCCTTAAGAGAAAAGATGGCACTTGCCGCAAGCAAGAGGGAATTCTGTGTCCAAATTGTCTTCGGACTCAAGCTGCAACATCAATTAATCCCTGGGTCTCCAGTCTATCCTGCAGATTTCCTGCAGTTTATCCAGCTGGACTCTACAATCGCATAAATCAATTTCTTTTCTTTTCTTTTTGTCTCTTTTTTTTTTTTTTTTTTGGTCTTTTTAGGGTTGCACCTGCAGCATATGAAGGTTCCCACATTAGGGGTTGAATAGGAGCTGTAGCCGCCGGCCCACACCACAGCCACAGCAATGAGGGATCCAAGCTGCATCTTCGACCTACACCACAGCTCACAGCAGCACTGGATCCTTAACCCACTGAGCAGGGCCAGGGATCGAACCTGTGTCCTCATGGATACTGCTCAGATTCGTTTCCACTGAGCCACAACAGGAACTCCCAACCAATTTATTAAAATAAACCAATCTTAATCAATTATCTATCACACACCGTGTGTGTGTGTGTGTGTGTGTGTGTGTGTACACATATCCTATTTTCTCTGAAAAATCTGCTCAATATGTTTGCAAACGCTGAGAAGTTTGTTAATAGCTTTATTACTAACAAAACTAGCAATTAGATTAGTATTATTAATAGGTTAAGACATCCTGTACAGAAGGAAACAAATGCAAACCGACCATGGAAGAAATAAACAGGGTAAAATTCAATAGTGACAAAGGCAAGATAGCAATGCACAGGATTCCAAAATCCACAAGAAAGAATTCCTAGGTATCAGAAATTTTATATTCATTTTAACTTAATTAAACAGTATGACAGAAGACACTGATAGTGAGCTGGGCTAGAAATAAGGAATTAACTTAGGGACTAAATACTGAGAGGTCAACTTCATCCCTCCCCCAACTTCAATACCCAATAAGGCCTACAGCCAAGCACTGAACTCCAAGCAAGACAATCTTTTATTAGCCCTAAACTGAAAGTGAACGAACAAGCAGGAGGAAGCAAGATTAATATCTCCTAATGATAAGCTGCTTCTCACCCTAGCACTTTAAGGTTCCCCAAAACAACTGCAGGGTTGTTAAAGCCCACTTATTCGATAGCAAAACTTGACATACATTTCCTATTTCCTCCCATTTTAAACAAAAAACAACCCAAAATAATCAGACATTTGGGGAAAGCTTGCAACACTATAGGCGACATAAAAATAAACAAACAGAAAATTAAACTCAGGAGTTCCAGTTGCGGCTCAGTGGTTAACAAACCCGACTAGTAACCATGAGGCTGCAGGTTTGATCCCCGGCCTCGCTCAGTGGGTTAAGGATCCAGCTTTGCCGTGAGCTGTGGTGTAGGTTGCAGACATGGCTCAGATCTGGTGTGGCTATGGCTGTGGTGTAAGCTGGCAGCTGTAGCTCCAATTCAACCCCTGGCCTGGGAACTTCCATACGCAGCGGGTGCAGCCCTGAAAAGACAAAAAGAAAATTGAATTCAGACTATAAAGAGAATCTTACTATATACTTATGACAACAAAATACTATTTTTAAATGATATGAATAAACAGAACAGAAGAGTTCTTAGAAACAGTGATTGGCAAATTAAATATTCAAAGAGATGGAAAAATAGCAAAGAATCTTCAAAAAGACATAAAGCAATATAATGGTAAAAATGCAAAAAATAGATAAGAAATATGGGCAATTAATCTAGAAGGGTCAACACCTACTAGGAGTTTGCAGAGAGAAAACAAGAAAATTTCCCAGAACTAAAGGGATCACTCTCCAAATTGAAAACGGCCACCAAGTGCCAGCAAAAATAAATCAAAAACTAACCACCAAAAGATAAGAAGATCCTAAAGCAGGGGTGCAGGAAAGTCTACTTAACAAAGCAACAAGCTTCAAACAAAAACCAGGCAACCAACCCATCAGCAATACTGCAAACTAGAAAGCTAAGAAACAATGTCTCAAATTTTTAAGAAAAGGTGATATTCAATTTTGTTTTCTATATAAAGGCAAAAAAGAGGACAAAGATAAAGAAGGTGAAAGAGAGAAAAACAGCTCCACTCACAGTCTAGGGCAGTGAAGCTCAGGGATGAAAGATGTGCAACAGGCCTGGAAAATGCTAATCCAGAGAGGAGGAAGACAACAGAGGGCTGGGGGGGTAGGTGGGTAGGATCTCCAGGGAAAAAAGCAGTCAGTAAAACCAAAAGTATGCCCAAGACCATGGAAAAAGAATCCTGTTATGACAGCACAGAAATGCAAGTTAAAAAATAATAATACAGAGTGAATTTTAAATAATAGGAAGGAACTGAAAGGAAGAAACTCAAAGACATTAGGAATATAGTGATGAAGACACGATTAATTTCATTTCACATTTTAAATTTAAAAGAAAACTAGCTGTGAAGACTGTGGAGACAGCCTGGAAGACTGCATGCAGAGGACTGCTTTTCTTGGTGGCTTCATATAATGTGGATGGACAGTGCAATACTACCAAATAGCAAGTATTACCAAATTAGTATTACCAAATATTCTAAGACATTCATTTCTTTTGAATAACAACTGCTATTATCAGCATCAGGATCACAGTAGATTGAGTGGCTTGCCAAAATATAAATAACTCTCTATGAAACTTAAAAAAAAAAAGAAAGAAAACTAAATAATCAATGAAAAGTAAAATTAAACTATATCCTGCTTTATACTAGGTCAAGATAAGGAGAGCAAAAGTTAACTGAATTAAGTTTAGGTAAAACACAGAGAGGACACAAAATACACAAGCTGAAATGATAAACTGGAAAACTCTGGCCTTGGGCAAAAATTCCCTATCTCTGCATTTTCTGAATTTAGAAAATGATACTTTACTGCTTGTGTTAAATGGCTTGTTTTATCTCAGTTTAGTTGTTATTTCGGTAGTAAGGATGACTTGTGATAATGAAATGAAAAATACCTGTTTGAGAAGAACTACTTAAAATCTATATAAAATTTCTAAATTGAACAGAGAGAGCATCAGAAACATGAAGGAAAGAAACAGAGTGAATTAAAAGCAATGATAGTTGCTTACATAAACATAAGCACTAACTATGCTTTTTAAGCTGTATTTCAAATAATTTAAAGCAAAGAAACACAAATAAGACTTAGGATTAAAGTAAACATAATCTAATTCCTAGTAACAAAGAAATAACAGGCACTTTATGTTGGAACAATGACAAAGGAAGGAATCTGGGAGGATACTGACCCTAAGAGGTCACCTACAGGAACAAATATATGACACCTAAATCCCCAATGAAATACCCTGGTCAAGGAAGTCAAATTCAAAGAAAGTGTAAAAAATATCCAGTAAAAGTGTTCCCCAGGGAACCCATTATTCTATGATTTGCAAAGAAAGATAAAATTAACTTTTTTTTTTTTTTTTTTTAAAGTTCTATAGGGCTGCACCTAAGGCTTATAGAAGTTGCCAGGCTAGGGGTCGAATCAGAGCTGCAACTGCTGGCCTACACCAAAGCCACAGCAATGCAGGACCCAAGCCATGTCTGCTACCTACACCACAGCTCACTAGATCCTGGGGCCAGGGATCAAACACGTATCCCAGTCATGGATACTAATCAGGTTCACAACCCACTGAGCCACAGTAAGGACTCTCCCAAAATAACATTTCTTGATGACACTGATAATGCCAATTTTTCAAATGCCATTTCAATGACTTTTAATACATTCCTCACATGGTACATATATACCCGACATAGTGTCTTGAACCTATTACTTGGGAATAGAGAACCCCAAACTCTTCCTTTTAGCCAATCTAACCCTGCTTCCCTTTAGACTGCCACCTATTGGATCTAGCTCTTTCCTATTATCCATAAAAACATCAAATCTCTTGCTAACATGACAAACTTCCAAGGATCCAAAGCGGCTAGTATGTCCTATTCTTTCTACTCTGCAGCATTTTGTCTTTTCCACTAGTTTTTCAAGGGGTCTGCCCTCTTTTCTGTTTGCTCTTTTCTATATATATATGCTACTTTCACCAAAACCACTCTAACTCAAAATATACAACAATATTGATCACCAATCCTGCAAAAATGAAGTTTTTTTTTTTCTTAGAAGCTATGCATGTTCCTACAAGGTCAATCAGTAAACTCTTCTCTAACCCTCACTTAAGAGTATACACTTTGAGGAGTTCCCGTCATGGCTCAGCAGTAACAAACCTGACTAGTCTTCATGAGGATGCAGGTTCAATCCCTGGCTCAGTGGGTTAAGGATCTGGCATTGCTGGGAGCTGTGTTGTAGGTCACAGACAGGGCCTGGATCTGGCATTGCTGTGGCCGTGATGAAGGCAGGCAGCTGCAGCTCTGATTTGACCCCTAGCCTGGGAACTTCCATAAGCCACAGGTGCGGTCCTAAAAAGCAAAAAAAAAAAAAAAATTTGTCTTAACCCATATATTTTCATCGCATTTGCACGACTACTTTACATGTACTATTTTGTATTTTCTTGTCCCAATGCAACTCTCAAAAGTAAGATCAATGGAACCAGAGGTTTACTAAAGCATAGAAGTTCCCCTCCAAAAAAAAACAAAAAACAAAAAACACTACTACATAGAATAATAAAAATAGTGCAAAGATCCCAGTGCAAATATGTAATGAATGTATATATATAGTTGGATCTACAGGTATAATAAATGTGCACAGAGTTTGCAATTCCCACAAATAAAGTACAAATAAGGAAAACAATAATTAATATCTGACAACAGAATTTTAATGGACCAAGGGTCCACTGTGTTTAGTTCAATGTACCAACTGGAAATGTGGCCAAGAGAAGTACGAAGCCATAAAAACTTGTAAGTATCTTGTAAACAAACCTCAGTCCTGCAAAAGAACACCAATCATATTCTCAGTACAAGGACCATACTACACAGACGAATTCTGCCTCTACAGAGCTCTGGGTTAAAAATCTGCATGCTAAAAAAAAAGACCAAATCACACTACTGCTGAGAAGCTTTTAAAACAAACCAGTCTTAACATGTATTAATAATACTTTTCTCAGAAGAAAAGCAGCACAAGCTAAAATTTTTACCAAACAATGCTACTTAGTATCATATATCCACAGCATTCTGAAACAACTATCACATATGCATGCTAGCAGGAATTTTTTTTTTTATAGTTGAAAAAACACTTAAGTACATAATATGAATCAACTCGGTGAAAATGTAAGATACTGAATTCAATGACCTTTTGATGTGTTTAATCTCCGAAAACCACACTACAGGAGGAATTTTTTAAAATTTTAATTTAGTGAATGATGATTTTTATAAGTCATGATACAGTCTGGAAAGGACGTCTTGGTTTCACTAAACGACACAGTAGCTACAAGTGCTACTTGAATGAAAGGTTGCTCTGAATATCCATATTATCTACAGTGTGCCAATCTTCCTGGTCTTAAGGAAATAAATCAAATTATAGTCACTCAACATTTCTCTTCAATATACCATGTGAAGAAATGGCTCGCAAATACAAGGTCTGTTTCACTCTTATGAATCATAGCTGTTTATGATTTGCAAAGTAAGAGAAAATTAATATTTCTTTATGACACTGATAATGTCAGTTTTTCAAATACCATTTCAATGATTTTTAATACATTTCTCACGTGGTATATGTAACAAAAATAGTGTCTTGAACCTATTACTTAGGAAAATAGTTTTTATTTTAAGGATAACAGAATTTTTTTCTTTAAGAATAAAAATTTCTGTTCTGATCATTAAGATCAAATATTTCCCAAATACTTGATGAGTTCCCTCAACTTATTACAATAGAAAAAGTATCACTGGGAAAATCTCAAAACCATATGCAAACACTGCAGTTACAGAAGGAAATACTTTACAGAGTCAAAAACACTCAAATAAAGGATCAGAAATCCACTAGTTATCTCTCAAAATGAAACAGTTAGCATCCATGTTAATTCCCTATTTTTAAAATTGTTACAGCTATACTATGATTTTTGGAGATAGAAGAAATAAAATGCAAGACATTCAACTATGTTAACAAAAAACTGATCTTTAACAACTACAGCACACCAACCAAGGTCAGTATAGCAGAGAAAAAGACAGTAGTTTCTTCTTTGCTACTTTTCACACTGTTAAAAATCAAGGTTACAAAATACCATTAATCTATAGCTTTCAATGGCCTGAGGAATACTGATAGGGTAATTTCCTTGCTGAGCTTCAGTCAATACAATTAGTAAAAATCTATAGAGCCAGGTATCAACATCTGGGTAAGAACTATGTCATTTTTATTTTCTAGCAAAAAGTTGAAGCAGTTTGTGAAGAGTGGAAAGTCATAGAAGTTGTCCATATAGGGTTTTCACTAATTTAGAGTAACATTTCTTCTGTGCAGCTCTCTTAAATCTAAAATTACTTCAAAACAAGATTTTTTAAAAAATTTTAATGTTTTCCACTTTGCTATCATTTTAGAAAATACACAGGCCTTTTACTGAACTAAATATCCCAATGGGCAAAAGGAACTTTGAAACAATCAGCATAAATCCCCTACCTGATGGCACAAGGAAATCTAAAACAATCCTACAAAGAGGTTTATAATTTTAAGTTTCCCACACATATTTTATTCCCTTACATATCTTAAGAATATATATATCACATATATTAATATAAACAGCTCTCATTCAGAATCAAGATAAATAATTGTAGCAAATTTAAAATAGGAAAATTCAGAAAATATTTCTACTTGTAGATTCTCAAAAAAATTAGTTTACAAGACAATGAAATCATAAACAAGTATTAATCATACTATAAAAATTTTTAATTACTTCAATACCGATGTTCCAAGTCTATTAGCAAAAGAAATGTTCAACCAAAAAGAGTTTTGGTATGTAAAAAATCATTTTCATATCAACAGAAATTAAAAAAAAATAAAAAAGACAGCAAGTAACATTACCAGTATTACTAAGAGGCTGGTATTTTATAAGAAATTCTAGAAGGATGATACATTTGCCAGTTCCAGACCCAATACAACATCCTTGAGAGTAACTGTATTTCCAGTAACAAAGCACATCAGTATTCAACAAATGTTCTTCCTGAATTTAGACTAAACAGTAAAATTCTGTGCCTATAACCAAACAGTGTCAAAAGTGCTTGACATTAATTAAGATACACTGTACTGACAAAGGAATAAATCATACAAAATAAAATTTTTAAAGCTTTAAAACATTTAAGAATACAACAACAAAAACATGTAAACCTATGCAATAACACAACACAATGTATAAAATTCAGAAATATACCATTATTAGCAAGCAATTCAAAAGACTTCAGTATTAAGGAATTGTTAAAATGAAAAGATTCCTAGAAGCCAAAGTGTTGAGGTCTTCAGGCAGAGTAAGATGACAAATTTGTGGATGAATAGCAGGCCACCTAATCCAAACTTTAAGTATCATTATATCAAAATGTTAGGTAGAAAATATTAAAAGGAAACAAAAAATCCTGAAAAAAACGTAGTACAGAAGACATCTAGAGTCACTGAAAAACAGAACAATATCATATAAACCTAAACTACTCCAGGGAACAGAGAGGGAAAGCCTAACTTCTTGTGAAGCTGATTTTCCTTTGTCTAATTTTAGCCTACAGAATAGATAATTGCCCCAGTCTGTTGTAATAATTTCTTTGCTTAATAAAAGAAAACCTACATATTTTTCCATATATTAAAATATCTCTGAAATAATCTTATTAAGAATCTAATCAGACAGAAAGTTATTATCCTCTGAAAGTTAATCGCAGTTACTCCAACTATAGATCCTACAGTAGTGCTATCCAATGGAAATATGCAAGCCACATACGTAATTTTAAATTTCCAACTGGTCACTTTAAAAAAGGTAAAAACAAGTGAAATTAATTTTAATGAAATATTTTAACCAAAATTATACAAAACATCACACCTCAACATGTAGTCTACATTTCAAAAATTTGATAAAATATTTTACATTCTTTTTTCAAAGTAAGCATATTTAAAATCAAATGTGCCTTTTACAGAACATCCTGATTAAGACCAGACTCATTTCATGTGATTAACAGTTATATGTGGCTAGGAGTTTGCTACTATGGACAGCACAGGTCTGGAGTTCTTTCTCTGGTTTTGAGATACAAGCACAAAATACTAAAAGATCTGAAATGGGAGCACACAATATATTAAATTTGAAGGGCCGTGAGGGGTGCTGCGAAAGGTCAATTCAGCCATTCCCCCTGACTCCAACAGCCCTAGGATGTTATCATGTCCCAACTGGTAAGGCTAGGGAGAGTCCCAATTTATAGCTGTTGTCATAATGTAATTAATAACAGCACCCCTTGTAATTCTCAAAAAAGCATCTCACCTTGGATGATAAATCATACGATTGCCCTATCTATAGCCATAATATCCTCGAAGATAATTCCTATATTTCTTGGAAGAAAATTTAGATTCTAAATTCTAATTCTGATACCTAGAAAGGAGCTCTAAATTCAGAGTCCTAAATTCACTACCCTCATCCAAAAAAAAAAAAAAAAAAAAAAAAAAAAAAAACTGCTGAAAATTCTTTTTATTTTAAATTGCAGACTAAAAAAAAAAAAAGAAAAAAAAAAAAAAGTAAGAATTACCTGTTGAACAAGGCATCTGGAAATTGGGATCATTGCTATCCAAAACAGGCAAACAGAACTGGTTACTTGCAGATCCTAGCATAGGATCCTTATCGCTGAGCATGTTCTTCAGCGAGTCCTCTAAGACATTTTGACTTGTACTAAAATCCTCACAGACTTCATTCTCCAGGTTGGATCCTAGAAATAGGGCATCATCTAAGTGTTCAGTAGGAATTAAATGATTAAATGTATCAACTATATCCATGAAGACTTCTGTGTGTCTTTCAGCCCTATAGAAAGACAAAAAAAATACCATAAGAAATAAAGCTATCAATTGAAAATCACCTAAAACCAAATTATTTTAATAGTTTTGAGTCTACGAACACACTTAGGTATTTCTGCATTGTTTAAAAAAAAAAAAATCCTCATTTTTTGAATATACATTTGGACATGTAGAACAAATTTTTGCTAAATAATGTTTCTTCATCATGCATGTAGAATTTTATTTTACCAGAGATCCTGATAAATGTTTAATTCATTGTTTTTAGGGGGAAAAAAACTATGTATATGTAGTCTATTAACTTGATACATTTGAAAGAATTACATGACTTAAACCATAAAAACCTTATGTTTTTAACCATAATCTTTTCATAAATTAAGACTCAGACACTGTTTTTACAGTAAGTCTATATAAAAGAGCTAAAATCAAATCATTTATTGTCCCATATCCACTAAAATTATAAAACAGCCTTGTTTCATTTACAATGCATTTAAATTAAAGAAAGATAATATAGAGACAAAAAGGGTTTTTGTAGGGTAAGGGGAAAAAATGAAAAGAAACTATTAACTAAACCCAACAAATCAAAACTCAAAAAACTACACACATTCAGGCACAGACTTGTATATACAGACATTTTGCAGAAAACCCCTTTTAGGATAAAATGAGATAAATAACAAGCAAACAACAAAACTTCCTCACTCTCACAAAAGATAATTATCTTCTAAATACAGGATTTCAGTATCTCTTCTCAAATTCTGGAACTTATTCATATTTAAATATTAACAAGCACTGAAAAAAAAAAGTTAACTATTTGACTGACTGGCTGATTATCTTACACGCATTCTCCAATAATAACACTACCAGAAAACTGCAGCTATACAATGCTGATGAAAAGTCAGAAAATGTTTTAATTCCCTGACGCTACTTGATCTCACTCAGTACCTAAGAAAGGCTCGATTATCATATGTCATCACTACTCGCACAGATGTTTTTACGTTCCAAATAAATTTTAATATAATAAATAAATTTCTGGTAAATAAAAATAATTTACAGAAATGTTACTAAATGTTTACAAAATTAAGTACCTGGAACTACCAACAAAGTTTTTTATCTGAATATGCTAGAATCCAAAGTATACCACAAACCAAAACAACCTCCACTTCAGAACTGCACCTCAAATGAAACAAAAAAAAGTCAATTCCAGCTATAGAAACAAATGGTTAACGTTTCTTACAAAAATGATATGCTGAATCTGTGACAATGCACCCAACTCAGTCTCATAGCCAATACACATCTGGTAAATTCCACAACTTCACCTAAGGTCAGTCTTTCTGTTGCACCAACTTCTGCCTGTGTACTTTCAAGTGCTGGGGACACTCAAAGCATTCAGAAGGTATAGTTACACAGCTCGAAATCACAAAGCTATACGGAAGACCAGACCATTCTAAATAGTCAACTAAATGAGCAATATTTTTTTTCAATGATACTATTAGTAAAACAACTCAAACTCTTTTACTAAAAAGTGCCTTCAGAGCCTACGGAAAATTTTTAAAATCTCAATAGTAGACAACATTTAGTTTTTAAAGATCAATTTAAAAAAAAAAAAAAGTGGGAGTTCCCGTCGTGGCGCAGTGGTTAACGAATCCGACTAGGAACCATGAGCTTGCGGGTTCGAGCCCTGCCCTTGCTCAGTGGGTTAACAATTCGGTGTTGCCGTGAGCTGTGGTGTAGGTTGCAGACGCGGCTCGGATCCCGTGTTGCTATGGCTCTGGCATAGGCCAGTGGCTACAGCTCCAATTCGACCCCTAGCCTGGGAACCTCCATATGCCGCAGGTGCGGCCCAAAGAAATAGCAAAAAGACAAAAAAAAAAAAAAAAAGGTAAAGCATACTGTAAATAAGATGGGTGAACCTAACTTTCCAGTATGTTTTTTTTTTGGGGGGGGGAGTAGTATGACTTATATGAGGTGTGTTTCCCTGGATTTAAATAAGCAGATTAGGACAAAAGCATTGGTGGTCAAATGTCAAGAAAGACTGTGTAACAAAGTTACATTTCTTTAATAATACCTTTAATTTATTCAACAAAAGTTCACTGAGCAGCTATCATGGTGCAAGACACCTTTAATGTTCCAATGAAAATGGGAATTTTCCTAGACAAAATAGTGTATAAAGCATCCCAAACTTATGGGTCCAAAGAAGGCAATTTCTACACAAGACTAGTGTTATAAATTGGTAAGACATAATTTTCACAAGTGATTCCAACAAGCTCTGGGGCCAATTCCAGGGGAAGAATGCCAAAAATCATAGCATCCAGCCGTCTCACAAGATTATCTTAAAAGTAACACTGAATGGAGGTATAGAGCAGTAATTTATTTTTAAAAATCAGTTTTAGACATCAAATGCTCAGTATCAAAAATAAAATAAAAAAATCTCCATGCCAAATTGTAAAACAAATGTTAGTCAACTGTACAACATTAACTTAACATGAACACACTAATCTACTAAATGCAATGTGATGTCCTGATTTGGGTCATGGAAAAAAAGGATAGTGGAAAAACTGGTGAAATCATAATTAAGTCTGGGGTTTAGCTAATATTTCTGATGAAGGTACTATCATTAGGTCAGAATAGTACAGTATAGGAACCCTATACTATTTTTGCAACTTTTCTATAAATCTAAAACTACTCCAAAAAAAGTCTTTTTTAAAAATGAACACTAACTGGAGTTCCCATCTTGGCTCATCGGAAACTAATCCAACTAGGAACCATGAGGTTGCAGGTTCAATTCCTGGCCTCTCTCAGTGGGTTAACAATCCAGCATTGCCGTGAGCTCTGGCGTAGGTTGAAGATGTGGCTCGGATCCTGCGTTGCTGTGGCTGTGGTGTAGGCAAGCAGCTAAAGCTCCGTTTTGACCCCTAGCCTGGGAACCTCCATATGCCGCAGGTGTGGCCCTGAAAAGCCAAAAAAAAAAAAAAAAAAAAAACCACTAACCTAAAATGCAATGCCTTGGAACACCTAGCCATGTAGATAGGCAAAGATAACCAGATCCAATTAAGGAAAAATTTAAGAGTTGATTCAGTATCTGTTAAACAAACTGGTTGATTTAAACAAATTCTGGTTTCTTACACTGAAATTTTACTTAAATGCTTCCCTATATTTGGCATTATAAATTTAATAATTAAAACATGACAAATCTACCTAGGATGTGGCTAATGATATATATTTATGATTAAATTGATACTATTAACTTGGGAATACATATATGCTAAAATCACAGAAATTATTTATAGGTTCACAGTCACACCTCAAGTTTGCTGACAATAAGAGGTATCCAGCTAAGTCAGAGAACTGGATAATTTGCTTAATTCAAAAGTACTCATTTATTCACATATTTATCAAGTACCTACTATGAAGTACTATTATAAGGATACCAATGAAACAATCCCTGGTCTCAAATTCAAGGAACTCATAATCCAAAACAAAGTATAGACAAATACGACAACACATAAACATCACAGCAAAAAACGGAAGGGTCATACTTAAGGGCTCAGCAGGTGATAGGTGAGCTGCATCCTAAAGGTCCATAGGCTATTCCAGGCAAAGGAACAGCAGGTGCCAATTATGAACAGCAGCACTTGGTCCTAATGGACCATTTAGAAAGACTCAGAATTCAATAGAAGGATTGGTACTAACATCCCAAATAAAATATAATGAGTTCAAAAACATTTCCCATTTGTTTCATCTGTAACTCAAGAGAATTATACTGCAGCCAAATTTAGTCTACACTGATGAAAACAGCATATACTGTTTTCTAAGCGTTCTTCTCAGAAACACCTTCAAAGTAAAACTATGTATTTTTTATACCGTCTCCTTAAAAAAAGCACACAATAAGTCACTAAAGTTATCAAAGCTATGTGGGGGGCGGGGGGAGAGGATATTGGAGGTGGGGGCAGAAATATTATCAGGAGATTAAAAAATCTGTGAATAATGTTAAACACAGTAATAGTGATGGGAGGAGGGCATTCTAAGTATGATAGTAAATGAAGGCCTTGCTAATAAAAGTGAAGTGTGAGACAAAACCTGAAATTAAAGAGTGATCCACACATAAATGACAAACAGCCTACAGGCAAAGACCTAAATGCAAAGGCCCTGGGAATGGAACTGTTTGATGCCTTCCAACCCCTATACCATAGTTTAAATTAAGCTGTCAATTTGTCAGACATGCTTACTATTAACAAGTTTCTAACAAGCATTGGCAGTGGTAGGAAAAAAAGAACTAAAATCATGATAAAATATAAAACTTCATGCCAGGCAGTAGTCAACAGGCTTTATGTCAGTAGTTCTCAATCAGAGGGGATTAAGCCCTTCCAGATGACATTTGACCGTGTATGGAGACAATTTTGGTCAATACACTACAATGATGGCGTTCCCATTGCAGCTCAGCGAGTTAAGGACCCAATGCTCTTGGTCTCTCCCAGGATTCGGGTTCTACCCCTGGCCTCACTCAGTGGGTTAAGGATCTGGTGTTGCCACAAGCTACTGTGCAGTTCGCAGAGGTGGCTCGGATCCAGTGTTGCTGTGGCACAAACCAATAGCTGCAGCTCCGATTTCAACCCCTTGCCTTGGAACTTCCACATGCCTCAGGTGCAGCCATAAACAGGGAAAATAATCAATTAATATATATATTACAATGCACCAGGGAAAGCCCCACCACAAAGAATTATCCAGACAAAAAAAAAAAAAAAAAACAGTGCTGAGGTTAAGAAATCCTGCTCTATATTTATTAATTTAACCCTCACAATGCTGTGTTTTAATCCTGATTATACAAAAAAATAAAAAATAAAATGAAATTGGGGTAAGAGTGATTAAATTACTTGCTATATATTAAGAGGTAGAGCTGAAATCTGAACCGAGAAAAATTCATTCAAGAGTCGACGCCTTACCACTACCCTGTGTTATCTCTTCATACAGTAAGTTCATTGACGGTTTATTATGAGACAGGCACCCTACTAAAACGTACAATGCCATTAAACTTCACAGTCACACAATTAGGCAGCTATTATTATTATTATTATTATTCTCAATTTACAAGAGAAGTTAAAGCTTAGCTAAGTTACATCCAATATTACTGAGTCAATAAGTGACAAAGCTGGGACTCAATCCACTCTGACACAAAGGTCAGTTCTTCCCCACCATGATACAGCAACATTAAAGATGAATGATAGGTTATCCTCCCAGGACAAGGTCAAGGAAAGTCACTAAATGGTTAGGACATGTGATGTGATACAATTCCACAAAGTACAATTCTACAAGGCGATGCAACCTCATCACCCATTTCAAATTCTGGTCCAGTTTCATTGGGCAGAGTCTACTGGCAAGACTTCACAAGAAAAATCAAGGATCATAACTTTGTTACTGAATTTAACAGGGGAAAAAATATATGTAAAAATCCAAGATGACTGCCATACTAAGACCAAAGCAGACCTAAAAGCCTCAAAAAAGAACTATTAAGTGTAAAGTTGAAACTGGCAAAGCAGAATTACACTTAGCCATTAGTAAGAAAGAGCTGCCTTCAAAGTTTACAACTATATCCTACTATCATTATGAGAAGCATTAGCAGTTTGGATTAACCACAAACAGTACAAGTAGCTCATTAAAACTATGGCCTAGGTAATAACAGTCCAAGCTAACATGCACTTAGCATATACTATGTACGTGCCAGGCTCTATGCCATCTGTACTGCATGCATATCTCATTAGTTCCTCACAACCATCCCATGAGGTAGGTACAATTATTACCTCTATTTTGGAGATGAGCAAACTGAGGCCCAGACCATTACATAATTGATCCAAAATCACCTCAAAGATATTACAGGGTTGGTTCTAAAGCACCACAATACAGTAAATATCACATACAGTAGAAAGCAAGTCACATCAATTTTTGGTTTCCCAGTGCATATAAGAGCTATGCTCCCACTATACTAGTCTACTAAGTGTGCAATAGCATTACATCTTAGGAAACAATGTATAAACCTTAATTAGAAATACTTTATGGGATGGAAATGTTCAAAATTGGGTTGTGATGATGATTGTACAACTATAAATATAATTCACTGAATTTTTTAAAAAGAAAAAAAGGAGTTTTCGTCGTGGCTCAGTGGTCAAGAAATCTGACTAGGAACCATGAGGTTTCGGGTTCAATCCCTGGCCTCGCTCAGTGGGTTAAGGATCTGGTGTTGCCGTGAGCTGTGGTGTAGGTCACAGACAGGGCTTGGATCCCGAGGTGCTGTGGCTCTGGTGTAGGCCGGCGGCTACAGCTCCGATTGGACCCCTAGCCTGGGAACCTCCATATGCCATGGGTGCAGCCCCAGAAAAGTCAAAAAGACGTAAGAAGAAGAAGAAAAAAAAACAAAAAAACTTTATTACTTTAAAAAAAAAAAAGCCAAGCAAACAAAAAACACTAACCACCATCTGAGTCTTCAGCAAGCTGTAAGCTTTTTGCTGAAGGTCTTGCCCTGATGTTGATGGCTGCTGACTGATCAGGGTGATGGCTACAGAAGGTTATAAGGTGGCTGTAGCAATTTCTTAAAATAAGATAGCAATGAAGTTTGGTGCACCAAGTGACTCTACCTTTTGTGAACGGTTTCTCTGTAGCATACAGTGCTGTTTGATAGCATTTTACCCACAGTAGAACTTCTTCCAAAATTGGAGTCAGTCTTCTCAAATCCTGCAGTCTCTTTATCAATTAAGTTTATGTACTATTCTACTCTAGAACCTCTGTTTCAACAATCTCCATAGCATCTTCACCAGGAGTAGATTCTATCTCAAGAATCCACTTTCTTCGATCATGAGACAGCAGCCATTCAGTCACATCTTAAGGCTCTACTTCTAATTCTAGTTCTCTCGCTATTTCTACCACATTTGCAGTTACTTTCTCCACTGAAGTTTTGGACCCTTTAAAGTTACCCTTGAGGACTGGAATCAGCTTCTTCCAAACTTCTGTTAATTTTGATATTTTGACCTCTTCCCATGAATCACAAACATTCAGAGAAAAGACAGCAGAGTAGAAGAACTTGAGCATTCCTTCCCTCAAGAAAACACCAAAATCACAACTAACTGATGAACAATCATTGACTAAAAAGACTGGAAACTACCAAAAAAGATATCCTACACCCAAAGACAAAGAAGCCACGAGACAAGAGGAAGGGCACTTTCGAAATACAAGCAAATTCCACACCCACCAGGTGGGCAACCCACAAACCAATGTTCTTCATGGCTAGGATGGTGAATCCTTTCCACAAGTTTTTCAATTGACTATGCCCATATCCATCACAGGAATCACTATGACAGCTATAGCTTTACAAAATGTATTTCTTAAATAGTAAGACTTTAAAGTCTAAGTGACTCCTCCGTCTGTGGGCTGCAGAATGGGTTTTGTGCTAGCAGGCATGAGAACAACATTATTCTCACTGTACACCTCCAACAGAGTTCTTGGGTTACCAGGTGCATTCTCAATGAGTAGTAATATTTTGAAAAAAAATTCTTTTTTCTGAGCAGTAGGTCTCAAGAATGGGCTTAAAATATTCTGTAAATCATGTTGTAAACAGATGCGTTGTCATACAAGCATTGTTGTTCCATTTACAGAGCACAGGAAGAGCAGATTTAGCATAGGGCCCTAGAATTTTTAGAATGGTGAATGAGCTGTGGCTTCCAACTTAAAAGTCATCAGCTGCACTGGCCCCTAACAAGAGTATCAACCTTTTTTTTTGTTTGTTTTTTGTTTTTTTTTTGGCCACCCCACGGCATATGCAGTTCCTGGGCCAGATACCAGAAAGACCCAAGCTGCAGTTGCAACCAATGTCACAAATGCAGCAATGCCAGATCCTTAACCCACTGTGCCAGGCCAGGGATGGAACCTGCACCCCAGCGTTCCAAGATACTGCCAATCCAGTTGCGCCACAGTAGGAACTCCTCAGCCTGTGCTCTGAAGCTTTGAATCCAGGTATTGCCTTCCTCTCTAGCTGTGAGTCCTAGATGGTATCTTCTTCCAAAAGAAAGCTGCTTCTATAGCCTTTCAACTATGCTGAAAATCTGTTCTTTAGTGCAGCCACCTTCATGAATTATCTTAGCTAGGTCCTCTGAATAACTTGCTATAGTTTGTACATCAGCATTTGCTGCTTCACCTTGCACTTTTATCTTATAAAGATGACCTCTTCCCTTCAACCACATGAACCAAATTCTGTTAGCTTCAAACTTTCCTTCTGTATCTTCTGACCTTTCTCAGCCTTCATAAAATTGAAGAGAGTTAAGGCCTTAGCCTGGATTAGGCTTTAGATTAAAAGAATGCTGTGGCTGGTTTAATCTTACACCCAGACTACTAAAACTTTCTCCATATCAGCAATAAGGCTTTTTCACTTTCTTCATTCATGTGTTCACTGGAGTAGCACCTTTAATTTCCCTCAAGAACTTTTCTTTTGCATCCCAACTTGGCTAACTATCTGGCACAAAAGACCTAGCTTTTGGCCTTTCTCAGCTTTTGACACACCTTCCTCACTAAGCTTAATCATTTCTAGCTTCTGATTTAAAGTGAGAGACATATGACTCTTTCTTTCACTTGGACACTTAATTGGAAGGTTATTAGTTAGTGTAATTTCAATACTGTTGCATCTCAGGGAATAGAGAGGCCCAAGGAGAAGGAGAGAGATGGGAAATGGCTGGTCAGTGGAGCAGTCAGGACACACACAACATTTAGAATTTAAGTTCACCTTCTTATAGGGGTGTGATTTGTGGTGCCCCAAAATAACAGCAGTAGTTAACATCAAGATCGCTGATCACAGATCACCATAACAAATACAATAATAATGGATAAGTTTGAAATAGTGTGAGAATTACCAAAATGTGACAGAGAATACTTGCAAGTAAGCAAATACTATTAAAAAATTGGCACCAATAAATAGACTTGCTCCATGCACAGTTGCCACAAACCTTCAATTTGTAAAAAACGCAATACTATCATGAAAGCACAATAAAACGAGGTATGCCTATATAGCCAAAATGAACTCCAGGTAGTGAGATTTCTGAGCCTGCACTTTTAAACTTACTATACCTTATGCAGTCTACAGGCACAACAATCTCTATGTTAATATACCATTAATGAACTCTTTAAAATAATGGAAACCAAATGACATACCCACTTCCAAAATAAATAGGAAATATGCATTTAGCCACTCCCTACACATAAAAAATAAAATGGCTAACCTCAGTGTATATACAAAAACATCATTTTGGAAGTGATCAACTACAAATTTCACTATTTATTTTCAGTCTACAATTTTAGAATGTTTTCATGTGGCCCACTCACACAAGTTATGAATGTACAACCTACTTATTATGCCATTCAAAATTTTACCTAATAAAGTTAGATTGTGTCAAAAGATAAAACTTCTAGATATGATTTTGGAGTTTTTGCTTAGCTATTTCTCTTCAACCTTTCTCCATTATAAAAACGATCATAAAGGAGTTCCCGTTGTGGCTCCGTGGTTAACGGATCCGACTAGGAACCATGAGGTTGTGGGTTCGATCTCTGGCCTTGCTCAGTGGGTTAAGGATCCAGCATTGCCATGAGCTGTAGTGTAGGTTACAGATGCAGCTCGGATCCCAAGTTGCAGTGGCTCTGGCGTAGGCTGGCGGCTTCAGCTCCAATTTGATCCCTATCGTGGGAACCTCCATATGCCTCAGGATCAGCCAAAGAAATGGCAAAAAGACAAAAAAAAAAAAAAAAAAGATCATAAAAATTTAAGTTCTTGACCATTAAAAAATGATCTACATTAAATACACAATGTATGGCAATAACTGTCCAGCCTATACACTTAGAAATTCCTCATACAATGTGTTTTCTAAGTCTTGACATATCTTTCTCTTTTAACTCTAATACAATGATTTAACATCTCATTTCTGAATCTGGTTTCTCAGCCTAGACTATGTTCCGTGAGAGTACAAACAAGCTGAGTCTCAAACATGAATTAAATCAATACTCTCAATTACCTTGCCTGTGTAATCAATGGGCAACAAAGAATTTTTTTACTGCTCTCAAAAACGCAACAGTAGGAGTTCCCATTGTGGCTCAGCAGGGAACAAAACCGACTAGTATCCATGAGGATGCAGGTTCGGGTTCCATCCCTGGCCCTACTCAGTGGACTAAGGATCTGGTGTTTCCTTGAGCTGTGATGTAGGTCGCAGATGTGGCTCATATCTGGCCTTGCTACAGCTGTGGTGAAGGCCGGCAGCTACAGCTCTGACTCAACTGCAGGTCCTATTCCACCATTGGCCTGGGAACTCCCACATGCTGCAGGTGCAGCCCTTTAAAAAAAAAAAAAAAAAAAAAAAGGCAAAAAAAAAAAAAAAAGCAACAGTATCATAAATGTGTAACAATTTGCCAGTCATTTTCCTAGTTAAAAAATGTCTATGCTTCTGAAAAGACACTTCAGGATTCTCAGAGGGTGCTGAGAATGAAGAAATGAAAGAACTTGAGCCCAAGAAGTACTATTCCAGAAAAGGAATCCAGACACCATGTGTCCAAAAGAACTAATGAAATGTGGATGAATGAAAATATTTAGAGATCAGCACTCCAAGAACCTTGCACTCTCTGCCACTGTGTGGTGAAGTAACTATCAGCAACCCACCAACCTGAGAGGCTAATCAATAAACCTCACTCCCTCATTACAAAAAAAGAAAAGATCTTACCTGAGGACAAAAATTATTAAGTGTAAAAAGGATCTCATAAGAAATCTGTGTCAAGAAAACCAAACATTTAAGAAAGCCAAATGTATCAAAAAGGAAATCACCACATTATCATGTCAAGGAAGATAACCAATAACTATATTTTAGTACCCCAAAACCAAAACTGTGTACACAATTTATATTTACCAAGTTTTCTAAGTATGATCCATACTATGTAAAAATCTACTCAAGACAACTTTGCAGTAATCCAATTGTCACTTGCTGCGTTCAAATGTTATCAATAAAAGTTTTATTAGTACGCTATTTATTATTATACGTATTTATTAATACGTATAAGTCAAAAATTACCCACCTTTCCTGATTCCAATACTCAATACAATTCAATTTTTAATATTATGGTTTTCAGTGATTAATAAAGACAACTTCATTTCAATTTTTCTATCCTGAAAGTTGCTTTGAACCAAAGCTATTTTTCACTTACATTTACACAAACCATTTCTTGTACATTTGACTTATCTGAATATCCAACAGATGAGTACATCATAGGATCAGCTAGACAGTCTGACGTCTATCCCAACCAACAGTATGGAATGCATAACTAATTCTGGGTGATTGTTAAGGAAATTCACTATTCTCCCACAGGATGTAAAAGCAGTATAATAATTTACATTTTCATGCTCTTGAATAAATGGGCCTAGGAAGAATGCATGCATGGAAAAGGGAAAAAACTGGTCCCATTACTAACTCATGTGTTATCCTTCTCACAAATCTCTGGTACAGCTATCAAATAAAACTTAAAATCTAAGGCTGTAATTCTGTATACTTAAAAAGTGGCTCACTTCAGTTGAGTAGATGTCTTTCTGCTGCTAAGGAAGGACTGTGTGCAGCTTAGAGCAATCATAAAGTATATACTTTAGTGATGATGAAGATGCTGATGGAAGGAAAACTCATCATTGTAAAATATGGCCAGTAAAGAGAGGAATTGGGGAGAAAAAATAATAAATTAAGCAAAGGTCTAAGTGGTAATGATGGTTAAAAAATCACTATTTGAAACAATCTTCACAACAAAACACCTTTTATGTGCTCTGGAGTAAAGATACAAATTCAAAAACAGAAGAATGCTGTACAGATTTCCTGGTTATTTAACTCATGTCTCTTTCCTACCAGAAAAACGAACATATCTACAAACATTTTCACAATCCCAAACACTTTATTCAAGAATCAAAAAAAAAAAAAAAAAAGGCAAGTAATGAATGAGAAATGGAGGCATAGTTTGGGGAGATCTCAACCAGTTTAGGAAAGAGAAGACAAGTTCGAACCCGAAATAGTAACTAAATGGAACAAAGTACTCCCTAAGTAGTTTACTGTATCTTTTCTCCCCTCAACTTAAAATGGTAAAGTTCTTACTTGCAATGGTTCACTTACCGATGTTTTATTTTAAATTACGTTATCTCTACCCGTAATGAAGATCAGGACTAGGAAGATACTAAAGCACTGCTGCCACTGCATGAATGACTATCCATGATCATATTATGCAAATGACCCCTAAATAACACCAGTAATCACACAAATTACTTCGAATCATAGTCTTTGGGAAATAGCACTTCAAAACCCAAAGATGGAAAACAGTCATCGGACTCGGCAACACATTGCTAGGGGCGAGAAGGGGCACTGGACAGTGCCGAGTACTAATATTCTCTCCCTTTCTCCTCCTCCCCGCCCCCCCCGTCAGGTGATCAGTTGTTTAGCACCATAAACACCCACGTATCGACAAGTGGTTCATTAAATCACACGTATTATTGGAAGGCCAGATTCCAGGCATCTCATTTCAAACTATGCAAAGGGAGTCGACAGTTTGGGTCCCGAGCACAAAAGCGCGCGGTCGCAGAAGGTGGATGGAGCGCCAACTCCTGGTCCTCACCAGCCGGAACCCAGTCCGGCTTTGCTGCCAAGGCCAGCGCCGGCTGCCCGGACCCAGGCCCTGAGCTGGATGCCGAAGGGCCAGGTCGGGGCCTGCGGCCTGGGCCTCCACAGACGCGCCCGCCGTACCTCCAGGCCTGCGCGCCCGCGCGGCGGCAGGACTCACCCCGAGGCCCCAGGCGCTGGAGCCGGAGGGGAGGCCGCGACCCGGACCCTCTGCCGGGCGGCCCCGCCGCCGCAAGCCCAAACGGCCCTCTACGGCAGAGACGGCGCGGGCGGGCCGAGGGCGTCACGCAAGAGGCCGGAGAAGCGCCTTCCCGCTGCGCGGCAGAAAGGCGCGGAGTGCGGCCGCGGGAGGCCTGCTGGCCACGGGGTGCGGGGTGCGGGGCGTGGGGCAGGGGCTGGGGGAAGGGAGGGCCGCCCGGCCGCCGCCGCACCGCAACTCACCAGCTCCGCCGACGAGCGCTACCACTGGCAGCGAGAGGAAGATGGTGGCCGCGCCGCCGAGGAGGAGGGGGCCGGCCGCGCCGAGAGGGGGTACGCGCAGGACGCAGGCGTCGCTGCCACAGCCTCTTCTTCCTCACGGTCCGGACGGCCGTGCGGGCCACACCGTCCTAGCTTCCGCGCCGCCTACTTATCCTCGTTGCAGCCGCCGCCGCCCTGAGCCCGAAGGCCGCTCGCCTCGTGGGGACCGTGCGGCGGCGCGAGACCCCGCAGCCATCAGCGTGCGGCTGCGGCGGCGCGGGGGGCTGGAGCGGGGTCGCGTCACGTGACCACACTGTTTACCGTTCCGGGGCCGCGCCGCGCCGCGCCGCGCCTGCGCGCTGTGGGCCCCCGGGCTTCTGAGGGCGCGGCACCGCCTGCGGGCCGGGCTGAGGCTGAAACCAGTCGCTTTTTCAGGACTGTAGTAACCACTAAGGCTGTCTACTTCATGTGATATAGATGGGCGAATCTGCCTCGGGTACCTTTTATGAATTGGGTGTGTGTTCCAGAATGGCGGGCTAGGGTGGAGCAGATCGAGCCCCTTGCCCAGGAATCCCTGCTTACTTTGCACAACAGCCCCTTCGTGTACCACCTCGCCCTCATCTTGACCCTGTTAGCTAGTTGGTCTGCTTTCAGGATTCAAATTGCCTCCTCCCAGAAATATTCCTGATCTAAGCAGTTCGCAAAGTGTGGCCACAGGATCCCCAGAGGGGTCCCCTCGACCTTTCAGAGGATCTCCCAATTCTTTTGCAATCACATATGTGTAAGGCCAAATTTTCTTCATCTCCTTCAAACAAAATAACGTGGAGCAATGGATTAAATACAGAAGCAGATGTGAGAATCCAGCATCTTCTATTAAGCCAGATATTGAAAATATTTGCAAAAATTTAAAACGATGCCACTCTTTCATTAAATTTTGTTGGAAAACGTATTTTTCACAATAAGTATCTTTGATAACAATGAATTTCTTTTTTTTTAAATGTTTTCTGTTGTTCTTATATTTAATTTCTGAGACAGTAAATATCAATAGATATAACTAACCCATATAAACAAAATGTAAGTCCCTCAGTAATTTTTAAGAGTGTATAGGGGTTCTAAAACCAAAAAGTTCGAAAACCGATGGTTTAGTTTATGTGTTTCCGCAGCAGCTTGGACTGACCCCTATCTCAGCCCTTAATAAACACCCTGAGGTAATTGCTAGTCATCTCTCTGACCTAGATGACCCCTTAAGGACAGTCTCTTAGCTACAGCTACCATAATAGTACCCACTAAAGAAAGATAGCCAGCCAGCACCTACAGTGCTCTTCTAAAACCTTTACTTGTTTATTTAAGCCACAAGCCAACCTCAAACTACACTGTAAGATTTAGTGTGGAGAAGAATAGGTCACAGGCAAGTGATGAAGATCTGTCCATTCTTTACTCCCTCCAGTCTTCTGGTATTTCAAGCCCTCCCAAACAAAACCTTCCATAAAGGAGGTTTAGATTGTCCTAATTGTAGAATCCTAGAAATCAATCCCGTGTTGGATGTTGGAATCAATCCCTCAACAAATTTTTTACAATCTCTCTCTTTTTTTTTTTTTTTTTTTTTTTGGTCTTTTGTCTTCCTAGGCCCGCACACACAGCATATGGAGGTTCCCAGGCTAGGGGTTGAATTGGAGTGGCAGCTGCTGGCCTACACCACAGCCACAGCAACGCCAGACCCAATCTGAGTGTTCAACCTACACCATAGCTCACCGCAACGCCAGTTCTTCAACCCACTGAACGAGGCCAGGGATCGAACCTGTGTCCTCATGGATGCTACTTTTTTCTTTTGAAGAGAGATTTTTTTCCAATTCTTTTTTTTTTCCCCACTCTTTTTTTTTTTTTTGCCTTTTCTAGAGCCGCTCCCATGGCATATGGAGGTTCCCAGGCTAGGGGTCTAATCAGAGCTGTAGCCACCGGCCTACACCAGAGCCACAGCAACTTGGGATCTGGGCTGCATCTGTGAAGTACACCACAGCTCACGGCAACGCCGGATCCTTAACCCACTGAGCAAGGGCAGGGATCGAACCTGCAACCTCATGGTTCCTAGTCGGATTCGTTAACCACTGAGCCACAACAGGAACTCCTTCCAACTCTTTTTTTTAATGCCCGCACCTAAGGCATATGGAAGTTCCCAAGCCAGGAATCAAATCTGAGTCACCAAAGGGACAACTCTGGATCTTTAACCTATTGTACCACAGTGGAAATACCAAGAGATCTTTCTTTTCTTTTCTTTTTTCTGAGGAAAGGAAAATAGAAGTGAATAGTCAAGGTTTTTTTTTCACTTGCAATGTCTGGGATGAAGTGTAAAAATAACTCTAACTTTATCTCTTTTTCTGGATCTCAGAACACTCATATAGTGCTGGTGAGAATGTAAAATGGTGTAGCTGCTTTGGAAAACAGCCTGTAGTTTTCCAAATTATTAAATATAGAACTACTGTATGACCCAGTAATTCCAATTCCTAGGTATATACCCAAGACACATGAAAATAGGAGTTCCTTCTCTGGCATAATGTGTTAAGAATCCAACTGCAGCAGCTCAGATTGCTGCGGAGGCGCAGGTTCAATCCCCTGCCTGGTGCAGTAGGTTAAAATATCCACTGTTGCCACAGCTGTGGCTCAGATTCAATCCCAGGAACTTCTATATACCACTGGTGTGGCCATTAAAAAAGAGAGAGAGAGAGAGAGAGATGGAAACAAGTGTCCATGCAAAACTTTGTACATGAATGTTAATAACGGCATTATTCATAATATCAAAAGGCGGAAAAAAGGTAAATGTATATCAGTGGATGAATAGATAAACAAAATGTGACATATCCATACAATGGAATATGATATGGCAATAAAAAGTAGAAATGTACCCATATGTACTACAACATGGATGAATCTTGAAAACATTACCCTATGTGAAATAAGCCAGTCACAAAACACAAAATATGTTCTATGAAAAAGTCAGAATTGGCAAATCTATAGAAACAGAAAATAGATTAGTGGTTGCATAGGACCAGGGGAGGGGGTCAGTCGGAAGGGATGATAGAAGGGTCATGGTTAAAGGTACAGAGTTTTACTCCAAAGTGAAGAAAATGTTCTAAAATTGTCATAATGGTTACAGCTATCTGTGCATCTCCTAAAAATAATAGAATTATACACTTTAAATGAGTGAATTGTATGGATGTAAATTTTATCTCAGTAAAACTGTTACTTTTTTTAAAAGGAAACTTGAATAAATGGAAACATATACTATGTTACAGGTAGGATAAAAACAATATAATGAAGATGTCAATTCTCCCCAAAACAATCCATAACAGTATTACCATTCCTTTTTAAATTTGGAAAGAAAATTTTGAAGTTAATCTACAAAAATGGAAAAGCTAATATAACTATCAAAGTTTTTCTTTAAAATAATAATGTGTAAAAATGGAAAGTGAGCCATTCAATCTGTGCATAAGAATATTAAAATGTAAGAACATGTGGTATATATGTACAATGGAATACCACTCAGCCATAAAAAATAACTAAATAATGCCATTTGCAGTAATATGAAGGCAACTAGAGAGTCTCATACTAAGTGAAGTAAGTCAGAAAGAGAAAGAAAAATACCATATGATATGATATCACATAGATGTGGAATCTAAAATATGCCACAAATGACCCTATCTACAAAACCGAAACAGACTCAGACATAGAGAGCAGACTTGTGGTTGCCAAGAGGGAGGAGGAGGGAGTGGGAAAGACTGGGAGTTTGTGGTTAGTAGATGCAAAGTATTACATTTAGAATGGATGAACGATGATGTCCTACTGTATAGCACAGGGAACTATATCCAATCTTCTGGGGCAGACTATGATGGAGAAGACTATGAAAAAAGAATGTAGACGTTCCCATCGTGGCTCAGCGGAAACAAATCCAACTAGGAACCAGGAAGTTGTGGGTTCGATCTCTGGCCTTGCTCAGTGGGTTGAAGATCCAGTGTTGCTGTGAGCTGTGGTGTAGGTTGCAGATGCAGCTCGGATCTGGCATTGCTGTGGCTCTGGCATAGGCCGGCGGCTACAGCTCTGATTGGACCCCTGGCCTGAAAATCTCCATATGCCTCGGGTGTAGCCTTCAAAAGACAAAAAAAAAAAAAAGAATGTATATATATACATATATATATGTATATGGCTGAGTCACTCTGCTGTACAGCACAAATTAGCACAACATGTAAATCAACTATACTTTAAGTTTAATAAACCCTAGGTGTTCCCATTGTGGTTCAGCAGTAATGAGCCTGAGTAGTATCCATGAGGACGTGGGTTTGATTCTTGGCCTTGTTCAATGGGTTAAGCCTCTGGCGTTGCCGAGAGCTATGGTGCAATTCGAACATGCAACTCAGATCTGACGTTGCTGTGGCTCTGGTGTAGGCCAGCAGCTGCAGCTCCAATTCAACCCCCAGCCTGGGAACCTCCATATGCCATGGGTGAGGCCTTAAAAAATAAATACATACACCTTCTGCAGCTCCATACCAAAAAAACAAACAACCCCATCCAAAAACGGGCAGAAGATCTCAATAGACAGTTCTCCAAAGACATACAGATGGCCAAAAACACATGAAAAGATGTTCAACATCACTCATTATTAGAGAAATGCACATAAAAACCACTATGAGGTAACACCTGACACCAGCCAGAATGGCCATCATCCAAAAATCTACAAACAGTAAGTGCTGGAAAAGGTGTGCAGGAAAAGGAACCCTAGTACACTGTTGGTGGGATTGTAGATTGGTGCAACCACTGTGGAAAACAGCATGGAGATTCCTCAGAAAACTAAACATAGAACTACCATTTGGTCCAGCAACCCCACTCCTGGCCATCTATCCAGAGAAAACCACGACTCGCAAAGACACATGTACTCTGATGTTCATTGCAGCACTATTTGCAATAGCCAAGACATGGAAACAACCTAAATGTCCATTGAAAGAGGAGTGGATCAAGAAGAGGTGGTACATATACACAATGGAATATTATTCAGCCATTAAAAGGAACGAAATACCAGCATTTTTAGCAACATGGATGGACCTAGAAACTATCATGCTAAGTGAAGTCAGCCATACAACATTGTACATACATACTACAATGTTGAAGTCAGAGACACCAACATCAAATGCTTTCACTGACCTGTGGAATCTGAAAAAAGGACAGACTGAACAGATGCTGACTCACAGACACTGAAAAACTTTTGGTCTCCAGAGGAGACAGTTTTGGGGGGTGAGGGGATGTGCTTGGGTTATGGGATGGAAATCCTGTGAAATTGGATTGTGATGATCATTATACAACTACAGATGTGATTAAAAAATAAATAAATAAAATCAAAAAAATAAAAATAAAAAATAAATACATACATAAATAAATACCTAAAAAAGAATATATAAATTTATCATAATAAAAATAGCATGAGACTATCTTGGGGAATAGAGAAATGGTCAATTAACAGAATAAGAAAGATAGGAATGGGAACTGGAGATTTGCAATTTAATGTTTACAGTTTCTGTTTTTATGATTTAAAAGTTTGGGAAATAATGCAATGTTGTGGATGTGATTAATGCCTCTGAATTGTACACCCCCAAAATGGTTAAAATGGTCATTTTTGTATTATCTATTTATTGCAAGTTTTAAAAAATTAATAATATACCAAAACTCATTAAATAGGATATTTTAAATGAGTTAATTTTGTAGTGTGTGAATTTATATCTCAATAAAACTGTTAAAAAGGAAGTGTTTGAACAGAAAAATAAATGTAAAAACTTTGTCTAGCATTGCTGTAACTATAGCATATATCGAAACTATGGCTCAGATCTGATTCCCGCCCTGGGAACTCCATGTGCCTCCGCACATCCAAACAAACAAATAAATAAATATTTATAATTTTGTCAGAAAATGATCAACTACATATTAGGTATCATCTAGTGGAAAGGTAAAATCTAAAAAAAAATCACCACTGGAGTCCCCTTTTGGCACAGCAGGTTAAGAATCCAGCATCATCACTGCTGTGTCTTGGGTTGCTGCTGTGGCAAGGATTCAATTCCTGGCCCTGACATGAACTTCCACATGCTATGGGCATGGCCAGAAAAAAAAAGTCACCACTCATGATGATGCAGAAATGGATAAACTGTCACCTACTGAGGGCAGAATGCAAACGTATAGTTTTGTAGAGAGAAATTTGGCAATGTATATCAAAAGCCTATAATAAGAACACTTTTTGTTGAAGAATTTCCATGTTTAGGACTGTGACTAAGGATTTATGTATAAGAATGCTTATAGGGAGTTTCTGTTGTGGTGCAGTGGAAATGAATCCGACTAGAATCCATGAGGATGCGGGTTTGATCCCTGGCCTTGCTCAGTGGGTAAAGGATCCCACATTGCTGTGGCTGTGGTATAGGCCGACACCTATAGCTCCAATTTGACCCCTAGCCTGGGAACTTCCATATGCTGAAGTTCCATAGGATCAGCCCTAAAAAAAGAATGCTTATAACATAAAGTTGGAAATGATCTACAAGTCCAATAACCATGTTAGCATATACCCTACACAGACCATTGTTCTGTATAACACATGTATCTGGACACACATGCACACACACACCCTCTCTGTGTTTTTTTTTGTTTTGTTTTGTTTTGTTTTTTTTTTTTTGTCTTTTGTCTTTTTGTTGTTGTTGCTATTTCTTGGGCCGCTCCCGCGGCATATGGAGGTTCCCAGGCTAGGGGTCCAATCGGAGCTGTAGCCACCGGCCTACGCCAGAGCCACAGCAACGCGGGATGCGGGATACGAGCCGCGTCTGCAACCTACACCACAGCTCACGGCAACGCCGGATCGTTAACCAACTGAGCAAGGGCAGGGACCGAACCCGCAGCCTCATGGTTCCTAGTCGGATTCGTTAACCACTGCGCCACGACGGGAACTCCCCTCTCTGTATTTTTAAACTTTTAATCCTCTGACTCTGGAATACAACTTTTGGAAATTTATCCTAAGATAATAAAAGGTTGAGTATGCAAAAGTTTATATAAAAAGAGGGATTTACCGGAGTTCCTGCCATGGTGCTGCAGAAACAAATCTGACTAGGAACCATGAGGTTGTAGGTTCGATCTCTGGCCTCACTCAGTGGGTTAAGGATTCAGCATTTTCAGCATTGCTGTGAGCTGCAGCATAGGTCACAGACGTGGCTTGGATCTGGCATTGCTGTAGCTGTGGCATAGGTCAGCGGCAACAGCTCCGATTAGACCCCTTGCCTGGGAACATCCATGTTCCACGGGTGTGGCCCTCAAAAGACAAAAAAAAATTAAAATTAAATAAAGAGGGATTTACCATACATATTGTCTTGAGTTTGCTTTTTAAAAATCAACGATGTACAGTAAAAATTCCATATTAATCATGTGACTCTACAACGTTTTAAAAGTTGTGCAACATTCTATCCCATGGATGTGTATAAGATTGTATTTAACCAACCTCCCAATTTTCTGGATATTTAGAACATTTCCTCTTAAGTAATGACTGAGTTATTGGAATGACCAAATGAACAAGTTGGTGCCAAATTCAGTCTGTTCATCCTTTTGGATATTTTTAGAATTTGCTCCTCCTCTGGACTTAATTATTGAAGTAACTTCCCATCTAGTTTCCTTCCCTTCAATGTATTTACCACATGCCAAGATATAATCTTTGTCAAAGGCCAAGGCTAATTTAATAATGGCACTCCTCTGCTTAGAACCTATCCAACTTCCACACTGACTCAAGTATAATCCTATGTCCAATTTCTGAGCATGATTATTCATAGTCTGATCTCAACTCACCAGTGGCTTTCTTGCTTTCTATGGTCCAGCCACAAAAGTCCTCATATCTGTGCTGTGATCTCAGGCTTCTTTTCCTTTACACGTGCTCCTTCTGCTGGAAAATCCTGTCTGGCAAACTCTTACTCAGATATCTCCTTTGAAAATTTCTCCTCATAAAGCAGAATACTTCACTCCCTGCTTTTCATGTTGCATGTACTTCTATTATAGAACCTATTAGGCTACTGTATTTCCCATTAGAACTTGAGCTCTTAGAAGACAAGGGTGTCCTGTTTTTTTTTGTTTGTTTGTTTGTTTGTTTTTGTCTTTTTAGGGCCACACCCATGGCATATGGAAGTTCCCAGGCTAGGGGTCAAATGGAAGCTGCAGCCGCTGGCCTACACCACAGCCATAGTAGCACGGGATTCAGGCCACGTCTATGACCTAACATGAGAGCTCACAGCAAAGCCAGATCCTTAACCCACTGAGCAGGACCAGGGATCGAACCCCCATCCTCATGGATACTCGTTGGATTCATTTCATTTTCACAACCGGAACTCCTCCTTACTCCTAACAGTAAGCACATTGCCTGGCTTATTTGGTTAATATGGCTTCATACAACACTGTTTCTTCCATGTTCTTTTTTTTTTAATTGAGGCATAGTTGAAATTCATTACTGTATGTTTCAGGTATACAATATAGTGATTCACAATTTTTAAAGGTAATGTTCCATTTATAGTTATTATAAAATATGCATTATATTCTCTGTGTTGTACTATACATCCTTGTAGCTTATTTATTTTATGCAGGGTGGTTTATGCCTCTTAATTCCTTACCCCTGTCTTGCCCTTCCCTCCTTCCCTCAGCACTCATTTTTTATAATGTTACTTGGTTCTGAAATATTTCTCTTCTACATATATTTTTTCTGTATCTGTATTTTTGTATTTATTTTCATATATATATTTATATATGTTCTATATCTCCATTTTTGTATTCATGCATGTCCTGAGTGCTATTGGACACTCTAAGTTACCAAAAAGTAACTCTGGGCAGACTGAAGTGTAAACCTTGAACCAATGAGCCTTTGCACAAGTCACACCCAACATCCTCTTAGGCACTCTGAGTTCTGTTGCTCTTCTCATAATTATGTTCTACAAAGGGTATGTTTGGCTTTGTTGGAAGTCTCTTTCTGTATTTTAGGTTATTAAGAACAATTTTTGACTCATAGTGTCTGACAAAAGATATGCAATTCATAGTGATGGTTTTGTCATATAAGAAACAGAGGAAAAGTATGAAGCCTGGTATTAAAAGACAAGCTGATTTGTAGCTAGAGCTCCCTCCATGCAAATAGAAGAAGCTTCAGTGATAATGATCCCTAAGTAGATTTGGAAGCAGAGACAGCATGTATAGCAGCTTGTTTGGAGAAGTTTGGTTGTTAAGGGAAGAATAGAAATGGAGTAATGGCTGGAGGGAATAGAGGTCTGCTCAAAGGACAGTGGTGTGTGTGTGTGTGTGTGTGTGTGTGTGTGTTTAGTTAATTTGTTTGTTCGAGCACTAACAATAAACCTTTGGCCTTACATAGTTATAAGGATGCTCTCGCCATTTAATCAGGAGGGAAGAATGGGTAAAGCTGCAGTTAAAGCTGTTGTTTTGTTGTTGAGGGGGTTCTTTCTTGGTGACTGAGAGTAAGCAAAGGAGGTATCTTGGCATATTGGAGGAGAAAGAAGCAGTGATATTAATGTATCTAAGAGTAGAAAAGCAAGCTTACCAAGAGAAAGGGAGGAGATATTCTGGGGAGTGTTGGGTGCCTATTTAAGGTTGGTGCTGATAAAATGAAGCCGGTCAGCCTGGCTGCAAGATTTTATCCAGCAACAGCCTCCTGCTCAGGCACAGGCATTGAGAATCTGGGTAATTGAACTTAAGAGTTGAAATTTTGCCAGACAATGTATAGAAGAAGAGAGGAGAAATGAATGATTTTTTTTAGGAAGAAATAACAGTGGTGGATCTTGGACTATAAACTGACATGGGAAATAAAGACAAGACAGGAAGGAAATGAGAAAATGGTGGGGTCCAATAGGTTGACATCTGAAGGAGGTAGGAAAATTACTAGCGAGAGCAAAACAAGAGTGGTGACGGCTAGGCTCTTGACTAGACTATAGGATTTTTGAAATCAAGACAATTAGAAGGGTGAGGTAGGGAAGGATTGGGAGTTTCAGGTTAGCAGATGCAAACTATTACATATAGGATCGATAAACAAAAAGTCCTACTGTATAGCACAGGGAACTACATTCAATATCCTGTGATAAATCATAACATAAAGAATATGGAAAAGATTGTATATACATGTATAACAGAATCACTGCTGTACAGCAGAAATTAACACAACATTGTAATTCACTCTACTTCAATAAGATTTTTATAAAAAAGACATCTTAAAAAAGACTATTGGAAGTATGTAAGCTCAGGTAATCATAAGTTCTCATATATATAACTTTGAAGTGTATAGTTAAGGTAAACTGGAGGTTTGTGTCAAGGATCTGAGGGTTCATTGTATTAAATATGAAATTTACATGAAAACTGGCATCTCTGAGCATGAGGTTGGGAACAGGAGCACAGAAGAACGCTGACCGGGAGCTAAAGTCATCAGAGGTGGGTGGGGAGCACAAGGGAGAGGTGGATGGTGACGATGAGAAAACCAATAGAGTGGTACACTTGAGAAGCTTAAGAATCTCAAAGGAGCGGTTTTTAAAATTTTTCTCCCAAAGGGAGAGAGCTACATTGTCTAGAATTAGCTGCCATGGAGAAACAGAAAACCTAGCCCAGTGTAAGAGGGGTGTGAATAATATGTAGCTTCCACTTGAGAGAGTTGCAGAGTAAATAAGATCCTCAGGGAACAACCAGAGTTCAGTGAAGTCAAGGAGGTGAAGGCCATCTGCTGAAAGACGGTTAAGTGTAGCTTTTGCCTCTTTATGCCACAGGTGCAGCCCTAAAAAGAAAAAACAAACAAACAAACAAAAAAAACCTCCATGAATCTGTTGTGGAATGTGGGGAAAAAATTTAGGATCTGGTAAAATGCTTTAAGTATTTAATAAAAAAAAAAAAAAAGGAAAGAAGGAAAAGAAAGAAAGAAAGGAAATCTCTAGAGTTCCCTGGTGTCAGGTAAGGATCCGGTGTTGTCACTGCTGTGGTGTGGGTGTGATTCTTGGCCCTGGAAATTCTGCGTGCTGAGGGTGTGGCCAAGAATAAACAAATAAATCTCTTATCTTTTGGTCATCGCCACTCCACTGCCACTTGTAAGCAACCAGTAATCACTTTCACTAATCTGCTACTTGTCTCTACAGATTTGCCTATTCTAGATGTTTCGTATAAATGAAATCACAAAACAATCTAATTTTTTGGTTTCAATTCAAGCTTCACTTCCTATGGAATACTGTCCCTAACCCTCTACACCACAGGTCCCCCCACTGTATCCTCTTGGGCATCCCTCAACTTCTTCTTAACTGTGGAAGCATGTGTAAATTAATCATTTAATGTTTAATGGCTTCAAAATAGCAAAAAGTAGATGCTGCTCAAACCTTTATTTCTAGCATCTGGTACAGTGTTTGGCTCATAGTAAAAATTCAATAAATATTCCTTGGCCTGATGATTAAATCTGCCAAGAATATTGCATGAGGATTTCATTCTCAATGAAAGGATTTTTTTTAACTGAAGTACAGTTAATTTACCATGTTTTATTAGTTTCAGGTGTACAGCATAGTGATTTCATTTTTTATATATTATACCACATTTAATGTCATTATAAAATAAGGCCTAAATTCCCTACGTATCTTATTTATTTTAGACATAGTAGTTTGTACCTCTTAATCCTCATCCCCTATCTTGCCCCTTCCCACTTACCTCTAGCCATTGGTAGCCACTGGTTTGTTTTCTATATCTGTGTGTTCCTATTTTGTTATAGTAATCTGTTTGTTTTATTTTTTAGATTCCTCATGTAAGTGATAACATACAGTGTTTTTCTGATTCACTTCACTAAGCATAATTAATTCCAGATCCATCCATGTTTTGAGAATGGCAAAATTTCATTTTTCAGTATGGCTGATTAGTATTCCATTGTTTATATATAATACCTCTTCTTTATCCTGTGTTGATGGACACAGATTGCTTCCATATCTTGGTTATTATAAATAATGCTGCCATGAACATTGGGATGCAAATATCTTTTCAAAATAGTGCTTTTGTTTTCTTTGGATATATACCCAAGGGTGGAATTGCTGGATCATATGGTAGTTCTATTTTTAATTTTTTGAGGAAGCTTCATACTGTTTTCCATAGTAGCTGCACCAATTTATGTTCCCTCCAACAGTACACAAGGGCTCCCTTTTCTCTACATCCTCACCAACACTTGTTATTTGTTGTCTTTTTGATAACAGCCATTGTGACAGATGTGAGGTGATATCATATTGTGGCTTTGTTTTGCATTTCCCTGATGATTAGTGATTGGACATCTTTTTATGTGTTTATTGGCCACCCGCATCTCCTCTTTGAAAAAAATGTCTATTCCATTCTTCTGCCTATTTTTAAATTGAGTTGTTTGTTTTTCAATGTTGAGTTGTGTGAGTGCTTTGTATGTTTTGGATATAGTAGCCCCTTATTGAAAATGTCATTTGCAAATATCTCCTCCCATTCTGCAGTTGAACTTTTGCTGGTATTTCCTTCACTGCGCAAAAGCTTTTTAGGTTGATGCGGTTTCATTTATTTTTGCCTTTGTTTCCATTGCCTGAGGAAACAGATCTAAAAAAATATTGCCAAAACTTATATCAAAGAGTTTACTGCCTTTGTTATCTTCTAGGAGTTTTATGGCTTCCAGTCTTACATTTAGGTCTTTGATACATTTTGAAAAAAAAAACAAACAGGAATTCCCTTGTGGCACAGTGGGTTAAGGATCCAGAATCACTGCAGTGGATTGGGTTGCTGCTGTAGCGTGAATTTGATCCCTGGCCAGGAACACTTCTACATGCCAAAAAACAAACAAACAAAATCTATTTCCCTTCTTCTTTCCTTCACAGACAAGCTTTGGACTGGGAATTTGGGTTAGTAGTTGCAAACTATTACATTTAGAATGGATAAGCAATGAGATCCTGCTCTATAAGGCAGGGAACTATATCAAACCTTTTGTGATAGAACATGATAGAAGATAGTATGAGAAAAAGAATGTATATATATATATATATATATGTATAAATGGGTCACTTTGCTGTAGAGCAGAAATTGACAGAACATTGTAAATCAACTATAACAAATTTTTTTAAAAAACAATAATTTTCTTATAAAAGTAACACATGTCCTTTAATTTTTTAAAAAACCCAATAGAAATTGTAAAGCAACAATTCTTTTTTTTCCTTTTTTTTTTTTTAGGGCCGCATCTTCAGCACATGGAAGTTCCTGGGCTAGGGGTTGAATTGGAGCTGCAGCTGCCAGCCTATGCCACGGTCATGGCAACACCAGATCTGAGCCATATTTGTGACCTAAGCTACAGCTTGCAGGGACACCAGGTCCTTAGGCAAGGTTAGGGATTGAACCCACATCCTCAGGGACACATTTTTTTGATGTGTAGAAGTTCCTGGACTAGGGATGGAACCTGTACCACAGCAGAAACAATGCTGGATTTTTAACCCACTGGGCCACTAGAACTCTGTGGAACATTATTTTTTGATATTGGACTATAATGAAGTACACTCATATTATCCCATTCACTGTAGCAAATAATATTTATACAGTCATAATAATGTAAATGATATCTTTTGGGGGGATTCAATTTTCAAGATGACTCTATACAAAACGCAGAAACTTAAATTTTGGTTATACAACTGAATTAATCATTAAATTAAATTAATACATTAAATTAAACTATTTAATTTTCATAAATTGGAAGGACAAATGAAGGAAAATGCAAGAGTAGCTTTCAGAGTAGGGAGCCATTATATACGTTCTAAGTTGATGGAAGGAGGAATTAATATTTAATAATATAGTATCAATATATAAATGTAAATTTGAAGAAAACAACAATAGTAAGGGTTATTATTTATTTAGCATTTACTATATGCTGGGCACAGTTCTTTAAATATGCTTACTCATTTAATCTTCACAACAATCCTATGAAATACTCAGCTTTCCTCCATTCAAGGATAGAAAAACTGAGTCACAGAGGGTTAAATAACTTGCCAAAGTTTGTATACCTAGTAATGGCTGATTAAGACTGAAAATGAAACAACTATTTAATCTGGAAGAAGGTGTAGTTCCCATCGTGGCTCAGCGGAAACGAATCTGACTAGCATCCATGAGGACACAGGATGAGGATCCCTGACTTCACTCAGTGGGTTGAGGATTTGGTGTTGCCATGAGCTGTGGTGTAGTTTGCAGATGTGGCTCGGATCTGACGTTGCTGTGGCTGTGGCACAGGCCCACAGATACAGCTCAGATTTGACCCCTAACCTGGGGACCTCCATATGCTGCAAGTGCAGCCCTAAAAATCCAAAAAAAAAAAAAAAAGAAAGAAAGAAAGGAAAAGAAAAGAAACACAATGTGTATTAAAGGGTCAATGTGCAGCACGTATTCAAGCTACTTAGAGTTATGGAGCTCTGAAGGCAACTACTAGAAGAATTGAAGGTAGTGTTCTTCTTATTTTACTTTCCATTTTATTTTATTATTGGCCTCACCCAAAAGAATCCACAGCAGTGATAGCACTGGATCCTTAATCCGCTAAGTCACCAAGGAATTCCAAATTTCCATTTTAGATCTTTCTTTATAGTAATTTATTTAATACATACATAATATTTTAAATTTTAAACATCACTTTCTTCCTAACTTTCCACAGTCACATTTAAAAAGTTCTCTTAGGAGTTCCCTTTTGGCTCAGTGGGTTAAGGATTCAGCATTGTCACTGTAGCTGCTCAGGTCACTGCTGTGATGCAGGTGTGACATCTGGCCCAGGAGCTTCCATGTGCCCCAGGCAAGGCCAAAAAGAAAAGTTCTCTTTTTTTTTTTTTTTTTTTTTGTCTTTTTGCTATTTCTTTGGGCTGCTCCCGCGGCATATGGAGGTTCCCAGGCTAGGGGTCTAATCGGAACTGTAGCCCCCGGCCTACGCCAGAGCCACAGCAACTCGGGATCCAAGCCGCGTCTGCAACCTACACCACAGGTCACGGCAACACCGGATCCTTAACCCACTGAGCAAGGGCAGGAACCAAACCCGCAACCTCATGGTTCCT
Organism: Sus scrofa; assembly: GCF_054392235.1. Lineage (NCBI taxonomy): Eukaryota > Metazoa > Chordata > Mammalia > Artiodactyla > Suidae > Sus > Sus scrofa. The sequence goes on along the minus strand of NC_139383.1, from coordinate 45,207,375 downwards.
AGTCGGATTCGTTAACTACTGCACCATGACGGGAACTCCAAGAAAAGTTCTCTTAAACAGAAAAGATTGCTTCCTTTCAGTTTTATATGTTCATATGCTAATACTTGGGAAGATGGCAAATAACATTCCCGAGATGGAGAAAGCAAGCTTGTTCTGGTTGAAAGTGCCTCATCTGCCATGTAGCTGCAGATAATTCATTTCATGTGCCTAAAAGATGATATTAAAAAACAGTTACAAATTTATTAAAATGCGCCACCATATCACAACACTTATAAAAATAGTGTGAAGATGTCAATGCTTGGAGTTTCACAGAGCAAGCCACATAATCATCAAAGAAGATTCTGCCATTCTTGCTATAATGTTTAACAATAACAGCTAATGTTTGAGGACACAACCTTTAACCTAAAAACAGGGATTGCTAGATTAAAACTTCTAAAACTAAACATTGTAAGAACAGCACAACAAACAATGCATTCTGTTAGTAAAGTAGGAAGACATATTAACTTTTAAAATCCATAATATAAAAATATGCATTAGAAACAAAACACATTCCTGTTGAAGTTGATCAAGGGTTTCATTACTTCTAGTTTCATGTACTACTGGTACATAAATGTCACAATTCTGGCTGTGTAACAAAGTCAAAGCTAAGAAAAAAATTATATTTTGGTTTTTAAAATATACTTTGAGTTTGAAAAAAAATAGTGTAAAGAGGCAATAGCTAATGGCCTGAGAAAGTCAAGATGATGAAAACATTTTAGTGAGAGCTATATTGTAAAAATACAAAAGAGAGAGTTCCCATTGTGGCCCAGCAGTAGTGAACCCAACTAGAATCCATGAGTATATGGGTATGATTCCTGGCCTTGCTCAGTGGGTTAAGGATCCGGCATTGCCATGAGCTGTGGTGTAGGTGCATATATAATGTGCGTGCATATATAATGCTTTTTTCTGGATTGGAATTAAATACCATCACATGATAAATTTTGGTACAGAAACAAAAATAAAGGGAGAGATCCCCCAGGGATCTGGTGTTGCTGTTGCTGTGGCATAGGCCAGCAGCTGCACCTCCAATTAGACCCCTAGCCTGGGAACTTCATTATGCTGCAGGTATAGCCCTACAAAGCAAAAAAATAAAATAAAAATAAAAATAAAAAAAGAGTTAAAGAATACGGAAACAGAGCCACCACAGCGTTGTAGAGAAGAAGAGACTAGTTATATGTTCACACTCGTATCCTCTTAGTCAACCAATATGTACTGAGCTTATAAAAAAAGTTGGGAGAGTTCCCATTGTGCCTCAGTGGAAATGAATCTGACTAGTATCCATGAGGATTCGGGTTCGATCCCTGGCTTCGCTCAGTGGGTCGGGGATCCTGCGTTGCAGTGAGCTGTGGTATAGGTCACAGATGCGGCTTGGATCCTGTGTTGCTGTGGCTGTGACTGGCAGCTGCAGCTCAGATTGAACCCTTGGCCTGAGGACTTCCATGTGCTGTGGGGTGTGGCCCTAAAAAGCAAAAAAAAAAAAAAAAATTGGAAGTACAACTTGTTCTTAGTTTATGGTATAAGCAGAGAATATAAGGGATGCGTGCATATATAATGCTTTTTTCAGGATTGGAATTAAATACCATCACATGATAAATTTTGGTACAGAAACAAAAATAAAGGGAGAGATCCCCCAGGGAGATAATAAAAATAGAGCAATTTAGCAATTGTTAGTATTGTGTGCTCTGTGACAAGCCAGTGAAGACGTAGGCCCATCGCTAGGGCTGACAAATAGGGGTCAGGAGAGAAGGCAGTATTAAGTGATGTTGCTAGTGAACCAACAATATATAAAAGTGAGTATTCTGGGTAAGAGACTCCACTTCCTCCCTGTCCTTTTCTGGGACTGGGCAGTTACCCACAACTCTGCTGGGAATGTAGCTCACCTCAAGCCAGGATAATACAAGGAGATGAAGAAAAGTTATGATACTCTTTAGCAAAATTACACCCTAGAGTCAATGCTAAAATAAAAGTTTGTTGTCCTGGTGATTTTGACCTTGAGACTGAACTAGGTAATCAATTTTCTCTCATCTCCTCCATTATGTGCAGATCTAAGAGCCAGCTGGCCTCCCCCAAACCTCCCATCCTCACTTCCTCTCTCATTCTCTAGCTCAGGCAATTAGATTCAGAAGGACCTTTAGCCAGAGTGAGGAGAAGGAAGTGGGATGGGAAGGAAGGGGAGGGAAGGGATGAAAAGGAATGAAGAAGCTCACTGGGATCTTAAGGGAGGAGCAGAAGAGAGAGAGAGACCAGGAGTTCCCATTGTGGAGCAGAGGTAACAAACCTGACTAATATACTTGAAGATGTGGGTTCGATCCCTGCCCTTGCTCAGTGGGTTAAGGATGTGGCATTGCTGTGAGCTGGGGTGTAGGCCAGCAGCTGCATTCTGTTTCGACCCCTAGCCTGGGAACCTCCATATGCCATGAATGCAGCCCTAAAAAAGATAAATAAATAAAGTCCTTTGTCTCTGACCCATTGGTCCTATGTGTGTTTGGCCAATATTCATGAAGCAGTAACATACGCATTGATTAGTTTATAAGAAGGATAAAATCGAATTCCAGGTCACACAAGGATTATAACTTCTCTTTTTCCAATCACTTTGCAGGTCCTCAAGCCACAATCATAGTTGCTTGGACTACTTAATTATGGATGTGCCTTCAGGAAAGGATCATGACGTTGCAGTGACATACTCAGTGCTTTCTATATCTCAGGTACTGGAATAAGCATAAGTTGCTATTGTTCCTATTTTACAGAGGAGAAAACTAAGATTCACAGAGGTTAATAATCTTCCAGGTCAAGCTTGTTAGTGATAGAGCAAGGTTGCGAATGAAAGTCTTCATGACTCTAAAATCCAGGCACATGCTCTGTTTTTTAAGGCAAGATAAAGAAAGGGCTTTCCTGAACTCACTCCCATCAGAGAAAACATATCTACTTGGTTCCAGGAGCATGATCTTTGAGATTTTAGAATACTTTTCAGTAAGGCTCCCTGTAATTCTGAGGGACTGATAGGAAAAAATTCTCCAATTAATTCAACACACACTTGTGTGGGTCTATTCTGTGTGAGGCTCTGAATTTCACTAAAGATAAAAAGATGAATAAAACAAAGATGCTTCTTTCAAGACCTTTATCAGCTACTGAGTTTTCCACATTTCTAGTACAAAAAAATAGCCAGTAATTATTGAGTTATAATATTATTATAAGAAAAAAGAAGCCTCTGATAGTATCTGCTCAAGCCATGATTTAAATTTGGAAACAAGCTTAGTTTAATTTAGAATAAGAGAGTGTGATTTTAGATAAAGAGTTTCTAAAACACTAACCCATTTAATTTCTTCTCATATATGGTCAGAATGGAAAATAGCTTTCCTTCATAAGCAAGAAACCATGATATGGTGTCATACTGATAGGGAATAAAAGCCACAAAGCAACACTTTCCAGATGACCACTGGAACCAGAAATCTTTTAGCAGACATTATAAATTCTTTAGCATTGTTCAGGAGTCACTGTCTTTGGGAGAAGTTTTCTGAGCCCCTGCCTCATGAAGAATTCAGAACAGAGTGAGGACTGAGAAAGAGGAGTCATAGGAATTCCACAGGAGTTTGCACAAAGGATTCCTGTGACTCTGAAAGGCAGAGAACTTGTTCTGGGCAATATTGCTTGGTATTTGGTGGCAATGTATTTGTGGAAATGAGTGGCCTGATTAGAGAAACAGAAGCAATGTTGCTGGCAAGCCCTGACTTCTAAAATTCATGGAGGAAGGTATTAATTTCTGGAGTTCCTGCTGGGGTGCAGTGGGTTAAGAATCTGACTGCAGCAACTGGGTCGCTGCAGAGATGCTGGTTTGTTCCCCAGCCTGGGGCAGTGGGTTAAGGATTGAGCATTGCCACAGCTATGGCATAGGTTGCAACTGCAGCTCAGATTCAACCCCTAGCCTGAGAACTTCCATATGCTGCAGATGGAACCATTAAAAAAAAAAAAGTAGAAGATAATTTCTTTTTTTTTTTTTTTTCTTTTTGTCTTTTTGCCTTTTCTTGGGCCGCTCCCGCGGCGTATGGAGGTTCCCAGGCTAGGGGTTGAATCGGAGCTGTAGCCGCTGGCCTACGCCAGAGCCACAGCAATGCTGGATCCGAGCCCCGTCTGCAACCTACACCACAGCTCACGGCAACGCCGGATCGTTAACCCACTGAGCAAGGGCAGGGATCGAACCCGCAACCTCATGGTTCCTAGTCGGATTCGTTAACCACTGCGCCACGACAGGAACTCCAAGAAGATAATTTCTGAGGAGTGTCATGCTGCTTGCGATTATAGGTATATTTTTCTTGATAGGAAAGAAGCCAATCGACCAGCAACACCACCAGCTCATGGTGATGGTTTTATGTAGAGTTATGGGGCCGGCAACTTTTTGGAATTCACTATTTTTTCAGAACTTCGATTTTTCAGTGACTTGGTAGAACAGATCAGGGAAGGTTGGGTCCCAAGTCCAGGGAGATTCAGAGGTTAGGAAAATCCTAGAAACTAAACATGGAAAGGAACATCAGGCCTTGCTTTTCATTGCACTATGGCACCATACCATCATTGTCTGTTTACTTCTTTCTTTCCACAACTAGACTATAAATTATTTGAGGGCAGAAAATTTATGTCTTTGTATTTGTAGTGTCTAACACAACATCTGGACCAGAATAAATCTTTTCCAAAGAATGAATGAATTCAGCAGTTAAGGACTAAATCAGAGGATAAATCTGAACCTGGGATGTGTGGTTGCCAAGGCGGGGAGGAAGGAGGGAGTGGGAGGGACTTGGAGTTTGGGGTTAGCGGATGCAAACTACTACAATTAGAATGAATAAGCAATGAGATGCTACTGTATACCACAGGGCGATATATCCAGTCTCTTAGGATAGATCATGATGGAAGATAATATAAGAAAAGGAATGTATATATATGTATGACTATGTCACTTTGCTGTATAGCAGAAATTGGCACAACATTGTAAATCAACTATAATTTTTTTAAAGGGTGGGGAAAGCTGGGATGTTAGTTAGTCTTTCTTCTAATAAGAGAGGAATGATTAGGCCCAAAGTTACAACTGTGGCTACCACTATTAAGCTCTTCCCATTTGCCAGCCACTGTGTTAAGCACTTTACACACATCATATAATCCTTACAATAACCCTTTCAGTAAAGCACCATCATATGTACGATTATAACTCCTATGATACAGATAAGGAAACCAAGAAAAAAACAAAAACAACCAAAAAAGGAACTCTCTTGTGGTGCCATGGGTTAAGGATCCATCGTTGTCACAGCAGCAACTTGGGTTGATGGGGTGGTATGGGTTTGATCCCTGCCCATGGGTGCCACAACCCAGCACTCCCTCCTCAGGAAAAGAAAAAAAAAAAAAAAAAAAAACCACAAAACAAAAACACATGCACAAAAAAAACCCTACACAAAACACTGTCCAAAGTCTCACAACTATGAAGACCAACGTCCCACAACTACGAAGATTTGGACATCATAGCTTAAGGATTTTTTTCCCTAAATAATATATTTTATTTTTCTGAGAGGTTTTAGGTTTAAAGAAAATCAAGCAGATATTACAGAGAGCTCCCCCCCCCCCCTTTTTTTTTGTCTTTTTACCTTTTCTAGGGCCGCTCCCAGGGCATATGGAAGTTCCCAGGCTAGGGGTCGAATCGGAGTTGTAGCCACCGGCCTACACCAGAGCCATAGCAACGCAGGATCCCAGCTGCGTCTGCAACCTACACCTACACCACGTGCAACGCTGGATCGTTAACCCACTGATCAAGGTCAGGGACCTAACCCGCAACCTCATGGTTCCTAGTCGGATTCATTAATCCCCTCACCATGACGGGAACTCCCAGAGAGCTCCCATTTACCTCCTTGCAGTTTCTCTTTCTTTCTTTCTTCCTTTCTTTCCTTCCTTCATTCTTGCTCGCTCTTTCTTTCTTTCTTTCATTCTTTCTTTCATTTTTGTCTTTTTAGAGCTGCACTCACAGCATACGGAGGTTCCCAGGCTAGGGGTCAAATCGGAGCTACAGCTACTGGCCTATACCACAGCCACAGCAACTCCAGATCCAGGCTGCATCTTCAACCTACACCACTGCTAATGGCAACGCCAGATCCTTAACCCACTGAGTGAGGCCAGGGATCGAAACTGTATCCTCATGGATGCTAGTCAGATTCATTTTCACTGAACCAGAAGGGGAACTCTTCTTCTTTTTTTTTTTTTTTTTTGTCTTTTTATGGCAGCACCCATGGCATATGGGAGTTCCCAGTATAGGAGTTGAATTGGAGCTGCAGCTGCCAGCCTGCACCACAGCCACAGCAACGAGGGATGCAAGCTGTGACTGTGGGCTACACCACAGCTCATGGCAACACTGGATCCCTAACCCACTGATCAAGGCCAGGGATCGAACCTGTGTCCTCATGGATACTAGTAGGGTTTATTACCACTGAGGAATGAGGGGAACTCCAACTTTCCCCTATTATTAATTCCTTGCTTTAATGTGGTATATTGTTATAATTGATTAACTGATATTTATACACTATTAACTGAAGTCCATAGTTTATATGAGGGTTCATATTTTGTATTGTATGGTTCTATGGACATTAGCAAATGCATAACTTGTTTTTAAACTTATATCACAGTAAAGATAACCTAAAATCATCAGGAAAATTTCAAACAAAGATCCTTTAAAAAAAAATCTATATATGTATTTTATCTTTTTTGGCCACACCCTTGGCATATGGAAGTTCCCGGGCCAGGAATCAAATCTGAGTCAGAGCTGCTATCCACTTCATAGCTGAAGCAATGCTGGATCCTTAACCCACTGTGCCGGGCCAGGGATTGTTGCCTCCACCAAGACAAGCCTGATCATTAACCCACTGTACTGCAGCAGGAACCCCTAAACAAAGATCTTTTTATCACAGAGATGACAATTCTTCCAACTCAGTCTATGAAGTTATTGCAGTTCTGATTGCACTCCCAACAGAATTCTAATGGAACTTGAAAAACCCATTCTAAAACCCGAATGGAAAGGGCCAAGAAGAACCAGGACAATTTTGAAGAAGAGAGATTATTCTCACCAGTCATCAAGTCTTACAATAAATCTATACTAATTAAAACATGTCCTTGTTACAAATAATAAAATAGACCGGTTAAAAGAAACTTGCCTCTAGAAGCAGACCCATGTGTATATGGATTTTGATTTGTGACAGAAGTGGTATTACAAATCAGTGGGTAAAGGTAGACTATTCAAATGATGCCAGAACAAAAAGCACTTTCATCAGGTATGTGATATAACTAGATACTATACAACACTTTACTAAACTCAAAATCCAGGATTTAAAGATGTTCAAACTGATTTGGTTGACCCAGGAAACCTGGAACCTAGCAGGTATATTGCATTGTTAAAGTTAAACAGTTTGTTTCTTCCCAAATTCCTTATTTAACTTTGCTGCCACTAGAGTTTATTCAGCCTTTAAATATTCCTTAATAGTCTTTGGCTTTTCCAACTCAAAAAGAAAATTGTGCTGGTTCATAGATATATTTATTTATTTACTGTCTTTTCAGGGCCTCACCCGCAGCATATGGAGGTTTCCAGGCTAGGGGTCTAATCGGAGCTACAGCTGCCGGCCTATGCCACAGCCACAGCAATGCCAGACCCGAGCCGAGTCTGTGACCCACACCACAGCTCATGGCAACACTGGATCCTTAACCCACTGAGCAAGGACAGGGATCAAACCTACATTCTCATGGATACTAGCCAGGTTCATTAACTACTGAATCACAACAGGAACTCCCATAGATATTTTTAAAAGACTAACTTATTGCTTTGCCTTGTCCCTTGGTATGGGAACAGACTATTAAGTTTTCTCATAGGCTCATATGAGCCTTATATTTGATGAAAGGAAAAATGCTTCTGTAAAGTTTTCAAGACAGGGGGATATTTTACTTATTTACTTACTTATTTACTTATTCATTCATTCTTTCATTTATTTTTGCTTGTTAGGGCTGCACCTGAAGCACATGGAAATTCTCAGTCCAGGGGTCCAATCGGAACTGCAGCTGCCGGCCTACGCCACAGCCGCAACTCAGGATCCAAGCCGTGTCTGCAGCCTACACCACAGCTTACAGCAATGCCAGATCCTTAACCCATTGAGTGAGGTCAGGGATCAAAACCATACCCTCATGGATATTAGTCAAGTCCATTAACCCCTGAGCCACAATAGGAACTCTAAGACAGGGGGTTATTTTATTGTGCACATCTAATACGTCAAATACATATGAACCTAAGATTAGAATATTATAATTACTGTATTTGTACTATTTGTACATTCTGGGCCTGAAATGGATAATTATGTTCTATGTTGCATGACCCTCTGGGGCACTATTTATGTAAACTACAATGTTTATACAATCTGTGCAGTATTGTCTAGTTGTTCTGGGAAGGGAGGACAAAAATATGGAGATGATTTTTTAACAGTACCTGTAATTTATTTTGAGAGAAAGAAAAGAGAGACAGAAAGTCAGTGAGAGAGAGAGAAAGAGAGGAGGGGCACTGATGGTCAGATGTTAACTTTGTAGATGCCTCTCTCTCTCATACACCTAAGGCATGCAGAAGTTCTTGGGCCAGGGATCGAACCTGAGCCACAGCAGTGACAACACTGGATCCTTAACTTGCTGAGCCATCAGGAAATTCCAACTTTTATACTTTGTGATATATATGAGGTGTTTTATAATTTAAAACAAAAAGGTAACTAAAAAAGGCCCCAGGGGTTTTCTCATTACTTCATTATGAAGTATTTCTGAAAATGTAAGAATATTCAGAAGCAAATGAAAAAATGAAATTCTCGTACAAATCTAGTATATTCAGTGATGATTTTATACTTGCTTGTCACCTGTGAAGTTCTATGCGTATATCATGACTTGTCTATTGTATGTGTGCCATAAATTAGGAATATCATACACATAGGCTGCAAATTAACTACTAAGGTTTGTAGGAAGCTCTGTCAAAATGAAGCTCATTACTTGCTGTTTTCAAATAGGACTAGAGAGGGGGTGGAGGTAGGGCTTACAAACACTATAAACATGGCTGACTGGTGCGGTGCAGTGCCTGAGACAAAATACATCATGCCTCTCATTTACCTAATTCTTTGCCCATTAATAGTTGTAAAAGTAAAGATGAAATCTGGTTTAAACAGCAATCCAGAAGCACAAAAACCAAAGTACACATTAAAGGGTAGGCTCAGGGGGAGTTCCCACTGTGGCTCAGCAGAAATGAATCTGCCTATTATCCATGAGGATGCAGGTTCAATCCTTGGCCTCACTCAGTGGGTCGGCGATCCAGCATTCCTGTGGCTGCGGTGTAGGCTGGCAACTGTAGCTTGGATTGGACCCCTAGCCTGGGAACCTCCATATGCTGCAAGTGCTGCCTTAAAAAGAAAAAAAAAAAAAATCCCAGTCCTGTTATATCTTGGCCAAAAATGCTTTTGCTAAGAGCTGCAGGGGAAAAAATATACAACTTTGAATGTAAGAAAATGTGTGTTCCAATATGCAGGTCACTTGAAGAAAAGGAAACACATCAGGTTCTTAGTTTTGCAATCTAATCAGTACTCAGAATAGTAGTCACAGTGAGGCACACTGCATGGATCTACCACATCTAAAGTATTGGTTTATATACCTGAGAACTCATTTGCATCATAGTTTTCAATAGACAAATCCTTCAAGGATCGGCAAGAAAAGTTCCCTTTATTTATTTATTTTTTTATAGGGCTGAACCTGAAGCATATAGAAGTTTCCAGGTCAAGGATGGAATCTGAACCAAAGTGCTGAACCCTTAACCCACTGTATAGGGCTGGGGGTTGAACCCGTGCCCCAGCACTGACCCAAGCCAATGTTGACACAATGCCAAATCCTTAACCTGCAGTGATATTTAAAAATTTAGGGATTTCCTGTTGCGGATCAGTGGGTTAAGAACCCAACTAGTATCCATAAGGATTTGGGTTCCATCCCTAGCCTCACTCAGTGGGTTAAAAATCCAGCAATGGGGAGTTCCCACGGTGGGGCAGCAGATAAGAATCCGACTAGGAACCATACGGTTGCGGGTTCCATCCCTGGCCTTGTTCAGTGGGTTAAGGATCCAGCGCTGTGGTGAGTTGTGGTGTAGGTCACAGATGCGGCTTGGATCTGGTGTTGCTAGGACTATGGCATAGGCAGCTCCAATTCGATCCATAGCCTGGAAACCTCCATGTACCGCAGGTGCCACCCTAAAAAAAAGAAAAGAAAAAAAGACAAAAAAAAAAAAAAAATCCAGAAATGCAGCAGGCTCTGCATGCCTCGGGCATGCCCCCCCCCAAAAAAATAAGAGAAAATTTAAAAATTGAAATATAGATAATTATTTACAGTATAATATTAGTTTCATGTATACAACATAGTGATTCAAAATTCTTACAGATTATATTCCATTTAATATTATAATAAAATATTGACTATGTTTCCTATGTTATACAACATATCCTTGTAGCTTATTTACTTGATACATAATAGTTTGTACCTCTTGGTTTATATCCCTATCTTGCCCCTCCCTTCTTCCCCCTCCCCATTGGTAACTATGATTTTGTTCTATCTGTGAATCTGTTTCTGTTTTGATAGATTCATTCATTTGTTTTATTTCTTAGATTCCACATATAAGTGATAACATATAGTTTTGTTTTTCTCTGTCTGACTTATTTCACTAAGCAAAACCCCTCCATGTCCATTCATGTTGTTGCAAATGGTAAAATTTCATTTTAATTGAGAAGAAAACCTATAAATTAAAAAAAAAAAACATGCCAACCAATTGCAAGGTATGGAATTCATGTGAAGCCTAAGTTGTATAATATTAAAGTAAATTCATGTGATGATCAAGGAAGGTAATTTTATTTTTTATTGGTTTATAACATATAAATTTCATGTGTACAGTAGTATATTTCAGCTTCTGTATACACTGCAGTTGTACTCACCTCCTAAAGTTTAGTTTTCATCTGTCACAGTACAGTTGATCTCTTTACCCATTTCACCCTTCCCCAATCCCTTTTCTTCTCTGATAACCACTTCTCTGTTATTTGTATCTAAGTGGTTTTGCTTCATTTGGTTTTGAATATTCCACATATGAATGAAATCATGTGGTATTTCTCTGACTTATTTCACTTAGCATAATATCCTCAAGGTCCATCCACATTGTTGAAAATGGCAAGCTTTCTTTTTATGTCTAAGTAGTATTCGATGCACACATATACCATATCTTCCTTATCCATTCATCGCTGATGGGCACTTGAGTTGTTTGAGCTATTGTAAATATGCTGCTATGAATATTGGGATGCATGTGCTTTTTTGAATTAGTGTTTTTGTATCCTTTGGATAAATACCCAAAAGTGGTATAGCTGGATCATATGGCAATTAGGACCCATAATTTTTTGAGGAATCTCCATACTGTTTTTTCATAGCGACTATGCCAGTTTACATACCTACCAACAGTGTGTGAAGGTTCTGCTTTCTTCACATACCGTCGCTTGTTATTTCTTGCCTTTTTGATAATGAGACAATCAGGCTAATTTGTACAGTGATTGGATTCTGGATCTCACTGAATGCTTGATGATCTTAAGAAATTACTGTTAATTTTTAGGCGTGATAGTGATATTGTGGAATGTTTAGAAAGGATAAATTATCTTTTAGAGCTGTACACCAAATATATTTTGGATGAAATGATATTATAACTGGCAATTAGTTCAAATGAACTCAGTATGATAGGGTATTAAGTACCTATTGCTACCTAACAAATTACCCCTAAATTTAGCAACTTAAAGCAACAGCATTTATCTTGCAGTTTCTATGGGGCAGGAATCCAGAAGTAGCTTAACTGCGTGACTCTGGGTCAAAGTATCTGTAGTCATTTGAATGCTGGAGGATCTGCTTCAGTGTTTACCCAGTAGTTTCTGGCTGACCTCAGTTCCTCACTGGCTGTAGAGGCCGTAGTTAGAGGTCTCACTTTCTTTCCTTTCCATAGGCTGCTTGGGTGTCCTCAAGATGTGGCAGCTGGCTTCCTCCAGAGCACAGCCCAAGATGAAAGCTGCAGTAATCTCAGGTGTGACGAATCACTTCTGCCATATTTTATGGGCTAGAACATAGTAGGGACCCCTGGTGGGTATAATCCTGAGAGGTAAGGGGTCATTAGGGGCCACCACCCTGACATAATATTTTATAGACTTAGGTCAAGCCTCTCTGTCCTTGTACCTCCATAAACACAACACTTAACTGATGGTCCATGGAGGTATTTCTGGTCTCTGGTTTAGGTGTAGGTTCAGAGTGATTGTCTAATAGAATTCCCAGAAGTTCTGGGTATTTTCCTTTCCTCAGTTCAGAACCAGTCACGTAAGAGATTCAAGGGAAGGTTTGAGGGAAGTTCCACCATACACACTGGTGGAAAGGGGCAGAGTCCTTTCTTAAAGGAGATCAGGCCCTCTTGGACTCTGAGCTGGCTTAGATTAGGGAACTGTGTAAAAGATCATAAAAGTCCCAATATGGTGACTTGCTTTATGTTTTCTGACAAGATATCTCTAATTTTCCACCTATGTGTGTCAAGTAGCACCTGAGTAAGCTGCCCCTCTATTTCATTTTTAGGGACTCCCATGATGTATTAGCCATCACCACAGATTCGGGGGACAAAACCCTCTAATTACCATTTCATCCCCGTGGCTTATTGACTTAATTTCCCCTTCCTTATCTCTGACAGTTCAGCACTGTCTCCTGACCTCTAATACTTCATTATTCCCCTGGAGTTGGGCCATCTTATTCCTTTCTGGTATTTTGCAATATTATTTCTAAGTGTTATTACTGTAAAGGGCAAGTCCTCTGAGTCTTTGCAGAGACTATGGCTCAAGTTTCACATAACAGACCCGTGGCAACATTCCCAGTTGCTCTGGCATTCACATTTCTCGAAAGCATTGGTTCTGAAAGGGTTTCCCAGGTCTAGCAGCAGCAGCTGAGAACTTGTTAGAAATTCAAGTTCTCAGGCCCTCTCCAGACCTACTAAATCAGACATGCTGGGAGGAGGCAGCAATCTTTGGACAATCCCTCCAGTGATTCTGACACAGAATCATTATCTTTGAGAATAGGGGTAAGGTAGAAGAACTTTTTTTTTTTTTTTTTTTTTTTTTTTTTTGGTGTTTTTAGGGCCACACCAGTAGCATATGGAAGTTTCTGGGCCAGGAGTCAAATTGGAGCTGCAGCTGCCAGCCTATGCTACAGCCACAGCAATGCCAGATCCAAGCCAGTATATGTGACCTACACCACAGCTTGCAGCAATGCTGGTTCCTGAGCGAAGCCAGGGATTGAACATGAATCAGTGTAGATACAAATCAGGTTCTTAATCCACTGAGCCACTATGGGAACTCCTAGAAGAACCATTTGACTAGTCTCAACATGACTTAAAAATTTCCGTATTTGGAGTTCCCCTCATGGCACAGTGGTTAACGAATCCGACTAGGAACCATGAGGTTGCGGGTTCGATCCCTGCCCTTGATCAGTGAGTTGAGGATCCGGCGTTCCCGTGAGCTGCAGACATGGCTCGGATCTGGCATTGCTGTGGCTCTGGCATAGGCTGGTGGCTACGGCTCCGATTAGACCCCCTATCCTGGGAATCTCCATATGCCACGTGAGCTGCCCTAGAAAAGGCAAAAAGACCAAAAAAAAAAAAAAAAAATTTCCATATTTGAGTTCCTGTCATGGCTCAGCAGAAATGAACCTGACCAGGATCCATGAGGTTGTGGATTCAATATTTCGCCTCGCTTAGTGGGTTAAGGATCTGGCATTGTCATGAGCTGTGGTATAGGTTGAAAAAGTGGCTCAGATCTTGCATTGCTGTGGCTGTGGTATAGGCTGCCAACTGTAGTTCAGATTCAACCCCTAGCCCCAGGTGCAGCCCTAAAAACAAAAAACAAAAAACAAACAAACAAAAATTCCTTATTATTGTTTACTTTCAAAAATTAAAATGTTAAAATTCAGAAAAAGGAATCACACTTATTTGGCAAAACCTAAAAACACAAGAAAATAGTGGACAGAAATGGAAGAAATAAGATGTTGGGAGAGCTAAAAATTAATTTTACATTTTATTGAGTTTGGGAATTCATTTTAGTATGTTTCAAATAGGATAATAACACCATCTTGTGAAGGCCTGTGTTCAAAGACACAGGGTACTATTTAGGTTTGTAAATTAGATCTCTGTGACTGTTCCCAGGCCTTCTGCGCCATGGGGCAGATGATTAGTTCTCTCAGGCAAGTACAAAGCAGTTAGTGAAGCAAGTTCTCTCTCTTTAACTTTCCAAAAGCTATAAAAGCACTAAGAAGCAAGCTGGGTCAAAAGTGAGAACAGTCAGGAGTTTCCACTGTGGCACAGTCGGTTAAGAATCCGATTGCAGGAGTTCCCAGCATGGGGCAGTGGAAACAAATCTGACTAGGAACCATGAGGTTGCGGGTTCGATCCCTGGCCTCACTCAGTGAGTTAAGGATCCAGCTTTGCCGTGGGCTGTGGTGTAGGTCAAAGATGCGGCTTGGATCCTGGGTTGCTGCTGTGGCTGTGGTGTAGGCCAGCAGCTGTAGCCCCTAGCCTGGGAACCTCCATATGCCATGGGTACGGCCATAAAAAGCAAAAAAAAAGAAAGAAAAAAAGAATCCTACTGCAGCAGCTTGGGTTGCTACAGAGGTACAGGTTCAATCCCTGGCCTGTGCAGTGTGTTAAGGGCTCTGGTGTGGGTTGCAGCTGTGGCTCAGATTCAATACCTGGCCTGGGAACTTCCATATATTGTGGGTGTGGCTATTAGAAAAAAAAATAATTTTTTAAAAAAGTGAGTATCTGATGACTTGTGATAGAGCATGATGGAGGATAATGTGAAAAAAAGAACATAGCTGGGTCATTTTGTGTGAAGCAGAAATTGACAGAACATTGTGTGTATATATATATATATATATATTTTTTTTAGGGCCCTACCCGCTGCATAGGGAGGTTCCAGGCTAGGGTTCAAGTTGAAGCTGCAACTGCTGGCCTACCCCAGAGCCACAGCAATTCGAGATCCAAGCCGCATCTGCAACCTACACCACAGCTCACAGCACTGCCAGATCCTTAACCCCCTGAGCAAAGCCAGGGATTGGACCTACGTCCTCATGGATGCTAGTCAGATTCCTTTCCACTCCCAACAGAACATTGTACATCAACTATAATTTAAAAAATTTAAAAAACAAAGAGTACAGTGAGAAGGACTTCAACAAAGTTACCAAGTTAAGAATTCTTTTTCCCTTGTGATGACTTTGTAAACAATATTTGTAGCCAAATGTCACCTGAAAATGCTTGCAATTAAGGGCATCGTAAGTTGTCTTCTACTGAAAAGTTACTAGTAACTTGTTTTGCCTATATTGTATGGTCATACACACAAAAAAATTTTCAAAGAAAGAAAAAACAGTGAGAGAAGCAGACTTCATTGTTTGTACTGTTAGGGTTGTTAGACATAATAGCAGTTTTTCGTCCATCAGGAGGTAGAATTAGTGGGCAGAATCATTTTCCAAGTAGAAATTGTTGGTAATTTTAGATTATCCACAAGAACAACCTGATTTGTATGTGTGACCAGTCAAACAACTCTGTGCCAAGGCTTGGAAATTCATCTTGTCATGTTTTGTTCGCTTGAGCTGCATGTCTGTGATGGGTTTAGTTTAATGCATCAATGAGCCCTATCAAAATTGGCAGCGTTAACTTTCATGCACAGCATATGTTATCAGATAATTAATGTCGAAATATTTGCTTTCTTTGAATTAGTGTTGTTGTTGTTTTTGGCCACACCTAAGGCATGTGGAAGTTCCTAGGCCAGGGGTGGAACCTGAGCTGCAGCTGCAGCAATGCCAGATCCTTAACCTGATGCGCCACAAGGGAACTTCCTGAATCTGTGTTTTACTGACATTTACCTGATAGCTGCCCATGAAAATTATTTGAATACAGTTTTGCAGCAGGGGTATTTTTAACATACTTCTTTTGCAAGCTGGAAACCTCAGGGAGAGTTTTTGTTTAGATATACTGGTTTCTGTTATGCTATACCTAGCAATTTGACAATTTGACCTGCTAAGTCTAAATCCAATGGCAGCAGGGACGAAGTTTGTCCTAATCACTTTGTCTTCAGGGCCAAATACAGGGCATAAAATGCCCACTCAATGAACACCTGTGGAACAGTTGCACAATTTCCATATTCTAGTCAATTGAAAAATTCAATAGCTCTTTCAGGGTTAGAATTTTGCTTCTCCTCTTGCCCCTAGCCTTGCCAAAAAACCAGAGATTCTCTATTATTTTCAGAAAGAAAAAGTTATTCTTTCCAGCATCTGAAAATTAAATTTGGCATTTAATACTTGAATGAATACTGGAGAATTAGAAATAGGTACCCATTACTCTTCTAGTTGCATCAAGTTCAAGGCCAAGGTGACAGTTTGGTGAGCAGAGTTTAGGCTGTAGCTTCAGTCCCTTCCTCTCCTTTACCAAGCATCCTAGTGCCATGAATAACCAGCACAATCGTTTGCAGCAACTTGGTCAGAAGCCTGCTTCTACTAGGAAACAGTACACTAGAGAAATTCATCTCTGAGTCACCCAATCTCTCAGTAAATTTTAGGAAACCACTGGGGTGGAGTTGGGCTCTTTACTTGCCCCTGGAGATCAGAAGCGCCAGTAGCCAGTCTCCAAACATGTTAAGAGGAGTCTGGGGAACCTGAACTTGAAAGATCTAACACAGAAGCTCTTAACTTTGCCACATAGTGCAACCACCTTGGGAGTTTTGGAAGATTTTGATCCCTGGGTCTTACCTCTAGAACTTAATTGAGGAAGTTTCAGCCTGGGCATCAGACTTTTTCGGAGTTCCCTAGGTGATACTAATGTCCAGAATCTCAGACCTAATAGAGTCCCCACCCTGAGGTTGAAGCTTTGGCTGCTATGTGTCTTCCTAGGAGTTGGAGGACCAGGGATACACTCACCTTTCTGACCAGAGAATGCAGCTGGTTCTCTTGTTCGTGTGATCCAGCTTTGTGCAAGTTCTTCAGCCTTTCCCTCAATGAGTAACTCTGCTTGTGCTTCTTGGCACTTCTGCCAACCACCTTTACCCCTGAAAATTTTTGAACACTCTCTGAGAACTAGATGTCCTCTCACTTCCCCTCCCCTAAATAAAATCTATCAATTTTTAATGTGTTATACTCCCCATCAGTTTGAAAACTAGCCTTGGGAATTCCCTGATGGCCCATTGGGTTAAGGATCTGCCAGTGGCTTGGGTTGCTGCTGTGGCACGGCTCTGATCCTTGGCCCAGAAACTTCAACTTGCTGTGGGCGCAGCAAAAAGAAGAAGAAGAGGAAGAAGGAGGAGGAGAAAAAGAAAATAGTCTTCTACAAATTCTGCAAAGCATAAATGGTAGGCAAAAACACTTTCTTCCTGAAATACAAGCCAAAACAATTTGATAATATGCCACAAAGAAATTAATGTTAGAATAGAAAAGTATTATTTTTAAAGGGTGGGAGCCAAACTTGAGTGTTGCTTTTGGGGGAAGAAGGAATCTCAAACTTAGGGGAGCAGGAGACAGCAGCTGAGAGCCTTTTGGAAGCCCCCCACTGTGTTTAACACTTGACTTCCACTGGCAATGCTGATGATGTTATTCTTGCAAAGGGATTAGGAGAAGGAATAAAGAATTCAGTTCCCCCATTAGAACATGAGCTCTTAGAGAGTCCATATTCTATCTCTTTTTGGGTCACGCATCATTATAACTACATAATTTGTATATATATATATATATATATATGCATATATATATATTTTTTTTTGTTTTTGTTTGTGTTCTTTGTTTTTTGTTTTGTTTTGTTTTTTGCCACACCTGGGGCATATGGATATTCCTGGGCCAGGAACTGAACTCCCGCCACAGCAGCAACCCAAGCTGTAGCAGTGACAACTCTGGGTCCTTAACCCACTGTGCCACAAGAGAACTCCAATTTATGTAATTTTGTCATCCAAAAAATGATTTTAAGTTTTTGTTTTTTGTTTTTTTGCTTTTTAGGGCCACACTTGTGGCATATGGAAGTTCCCAGGCTAGGTGCTGAATGGGAACTACAGCTGCTGGCCTATGCCACAGCCACAGCAATGATTGATCCTTAATGCACCGAGCAGGGCCAGGGATTGAACCTGTGTCCTCATGGATACAAACCGGATTTGTTTCTGCTGTGACATGAAGGGAACTCCGAGTTGTCAAATTTTTTAAGTTAAAACAACACCAGGAGTTTCCGTCATGGCGCAGCAGAAACGAATCTGACTAGGAACCATGACGTTTCGGGTTTGATCCCTGGTCTCGCTCAGTGGATTGAGGATCCGGCGTTGCTGTGGGCTGTGGTGTAGGTTGCAGATGCGGCTTGGATCTGGAGTGGCTGTGGCTCTGGCGTGGGCCGGCAGCTGTAGCTCCGATTAGACCCCTAGCCTGGGAACCTCCATATGCTGCAGGTATGGCCCAAAAAGAAAACAAAACCCCCCCACCCCATGAAACCAGAATTAAGTTGTTTCTGAAAGTCTACCTCAATTTATAAAGACTTTTGCATTTAGGGAAAAAAAAAAACAAAACTTCTTTACAATGGAGGAAGATACATTTGCAGTAACTAGAATGTTTGCGTTCCCCATACAGCTAAGACTTTCCTGGTACAAAAGTACTTAGAAAGCCACATCCCAGTGTATACCACCATAGGCTGAGCATCTAATTTGGGTCATGTATTGTGCTAGACATTTTCCACAAAAAAAAATCTAATTTGATCTACATCCCCAACTTGATGAGGTAAGGATTATTCAGACCATTTTACAGGTAAGAAAACCGAGCAGCAGGAGGTTATGTAGTGAATGTGTGGCAAGGCTGGTGTCTGACTCCAGGTCTGTTTGATAGGAGAGCAAGTACTTACATGGCAGCTTTCCTAGTAAGCATCAGGATGTCCTCGGTGATGTTTTTACAGGCTGTGCCTCTTCATTTAGATTTCTGCTGCAACATTTATTGCAGTGGACACATTCTTATTATTGAAAGCTCTCTTTTCCAGACGCCCTCCACCTTTTGGTATTCATGGATCATGTCTCAGTCACTTTACAAAATTGAGGCCAACACAGGCCCTGGTATTTGTTACATGCTTAAACAAATGATTATATGAGTAAATAAAAGGGCTCCTTTACCTACAGTTACTGGAACGGTCTTCCAGGGTTGAGTTTTTGCTTTAACTTAACCTCAGGCCATCCTAATGCCTTCTCAATGTTTTTCCTTTTGTTTGATCTTCAGAAACTATGGAAAAAAGCCATGTCCCAGTTTGACTTTACTATGAAAATGAGCTCTCAAGATTCCAGGGAAATGGAATGATGCCAAGTGTGGGCTGAGGTCATGATTTTGTTGGAGACTTTGCTAGTCACCACAATACTGATGCAAATTCCTTACAATGATGCTCAATTCAGGCCTGGGCAAAACTGGCCTCATTCCCTGGTCTTAACTCTATGAAGGAAGGAGCTAGAAACAAGAAGGGGCCCTGTAAAAGGCTTGGTTCCAGGAGTTCTCATTTTGACTCAGCAGGTTATGAATCCGACTAGTATTCATGAGGATTCACGTTTGATCCCCCACTCAGTGGGTTAAGGATCCGGTGTTGCTGTACCTGTGGTATAGGCTGGCAGCTGCAGCTCTGAATGGACCCCTAGCCTGAGAACTTCCATGTACCATGGGTGAGGCCCTAAAAAGCAAAAAAAAAAGAAAGAAAAAAAGCAAAAAAAAAAAAAAAAGCTTCATTCCCTTCATCAGTGACACAGATGATGAGTTGTGCGGGTAAGACTAATCAAATCAAATGATAAGTTTCTTTATAGATTTCATGCAAATGTGGCATTTGAGCCTCTCAGTGGGGACCTGGCAGAAAGTTCTGTATGCTTGAGGTTATCTAATCCAGAACAGGAGCAGCTCAGGGCTGGATGGTGTATAATACCCTCTCTAGATCCAAAATTCCTTTATGCAGAGTCAGAAAGAATAGCAGAGTAAGCATAGGTATAAATAAATATTTGGATATAAATATATGGATCTAAAGGACTATAAATTCAATTTTTTTTTCAAAACTCCAGCAAAATAAACACCTCTGCAGATCCAATTCACCCAGTTGCCATGTCTCAGACTATAGGGGACTAGGAATCTGTATTTTCAGAAGACTCCCCAGGGGACATAATCAAGTAATTGGAAACTTATGATCAGGCAATTGGAAACCCTGAGATAAAGTATGCATGAATTCTACATAAAGTAAAATCTGTTACAAATGTGAGCTCTTATCATGGGTAGGGATAATAATCCCTGTTGTCTTTGCCACACAAAACAGTTTAAATGAGATGATGCATGCTGTTTTGTGAATTTGGGAACTAAAGTTATCTGATCAGGAGGCGTGGGGGGGCTCGCAATCTTTCTCCTCTTGATCTGCCTCACAGTGGTGGACCAGGTGTGTGGAAGTCCTATAAACACTGTAGCCTCGGAGGGAGGCACAGCTAACTTGGAAAAGATCCTTTCAAGTTGTTGCCTCTTCTTCCCAGTAACTCACACTCAAGGCTGTGAGCTGTTTTGGGGCACAACACCAATGATCCCTCTGTTCCTTCACTTACTATTTCTAGGACTCCTTTCAAAAGAGAGGTCTGGAAAAGAAAGGAATGTAGATTCCAGTCAAATCTTAAAAAGATGGGCTGTCCTTGCTGTACCCCTGCGTCTCTCCTGGCCTAGCCCAGCTGCTCAGAGCCCCATGCATAGCATCTTTTGTTTTTTTACCCGCAGCATATGTAAGTTCCCAGGCTAGGGGTTGATTCGGAGCTGTAGCTGCCGGCCTATGCCACAGCCACAGCCATGAGGGATCTGACAGCTCATGACAACGCCGGATACTTAACCCACTGAGCAAGGCCAGGGATCGAACCTGCATCCCCATGGATGCCAGTCAGATTTGCTTCCTCTGAGCCACGACAGGAACTCCATGCATGGTGTTTTTTTCACAAGGACCCTGCTTTCCAAGAAACCCCATTTCTTGAGCCTTTTCTGACTTACATCCCTATATCAAAAGGTACTGGTCCAGGGTTCCACTCTTTTGAAGCCCTAGTGTAACAAATTAACACAACAGATGATGTGTAAGGTGCTAAATCAAGAACTTCATGAAAGCAGATTGAGGTTTGATACATTTTTGTGCCCTTGTCCTTAGTTTCCGGGTCACATTTAAAGGGTTGAGTTGGAACTCAATAATTAACAACTAATTCATATATATAAAATACAAACTAGTAAACCAAAGTACCAAAGCTAAAATTTATCTAAGATATGATTAAATAGGCTTAGACAGAATGTAAATTATAGTAAAGTTTTTTTTAAATGTAAAAAAAAAAAAAAAAAAAAAGCACCTATGGTTCCTAACAGGCATACACTTTCATAAGCACTAAACTTCATGACCTCTGGTTGGTTGTTTGGAAATCTTATCCCCTTTTCCTAATTTTGTTATGTGAGAGGTTGCTATAGATATGCTCTTTAAATACAAATCCACTTTATAAACTGATGCAGTGATTAACACTGTGTATTCCTGGCATTTCCTGTGCTGGATGGCCCATTAGGTCCAACAAGTTGAAAAAAAGTGTTTTGTATGATTTCTTAGTCAAAAAGTTTGTGTCACTTCAAAGCCATTTTTTGGCTTCTGTCACAACTATAGCACTGTCCCCCCAAAAATGCCTCACCAGTCAGTCTGAGTCCCTGTGATGTCAGATAGGAAGCTTAAGTGAGAAATAAATCCAAGATACTCTCAAGGTTGGCTGTTAGTGCAGCATATCTTAGCCTAGCCTGACTTAATTCAAAAAGGGTTTTCTGCAGAAATGAAAAAGGGTTTTGGTAGTTTCCGCTGTGGCTCAGTGGTAACAAACCCGACTAGTAACCATGAAGATGTGTGTTCCATCCCTGGCTTTGCTCAGTGCGTTAAGTATCCGACATTGCTGTGAGCTGTGGTGTAGGTCACAGACACAGCTCAGATTGTGCATTGCTGTGGCGTAGGCTGCTGCTCTGATTTGACCCCTAGCAAGGGAATTTTCATATGCTATGGGCCATAAAAACCAAAAACTAAAAAAAAAAAAAAAAAAAAGGTGGTGGGAAGAGTTCAATCTAAATGAATACATTTCCAAAATCAGTGTTTATGAAGAATATTTTGTTCTTAAGGAAAATGAGTTCCATAGGCAGGAACTCAAGGACTCTAAGTCCTTAACAAATGGTTACCTCAACAAAGCAACAACAAAAAAACCGGACAGGCCTATAAATGGACAGACCATAAATGGTCATAGTTATGAGGACAGTCACATAGGTTTGAGTCCCTGAGTTTTGCCACTTACCAGCTATTCACCTAACTAGAGGCTCATACATACACATCATATCCCTGATGTATGAATTTAGGATAACTAATAAAGGATTATTGTAAGGTAATCGAGTTAAGAAAATTACATGAAAAGATCCTTAATATGTGGTAGCTATCATAACAACTACATTAATCATGATTAGTCTGGCTATATATATACATTTATAAAATTATAGAATTACTAATTTTTCCATTCACAACTTAATGCACACCACTGGCCTAACTTATTGAAGGCAAATACGTATCTTTTCCTTTAAAGCTTTCCTTCTAAGATTCTGCTTAGGCCAGTTACCCCAAACAATGCAGAAACATTTTGTCACTTGTAAACCAGTCTTTAATCTTCAATTCAGGCATAAGGAGATACACACACACACACACACTTTATTCAAGGAATCAGAGAATATAAACATGTACCACTTTTTTCAAAACTGTACTTTAAGAGAATGTCATTGTCTATGTGTGAAAAAAGTAATAGTTACTTATGCTTCACTTCCCTTTGAAATTTTATGGTTTTAAACTCCAATAGAAAGCATCCCATGCACTGGGGTACTCAAGATTTGGTGACCAAGACCTGATGACACCATATTTAATGTTTTTGCCTTACTCTTAAATGCCTAGAAAAGAGTAGATACCTGTCAGATGAACAGGACAGCTCTTTGAGATTCTAAAGATTGAAATTGTGAAGCTAAATTAGGGGACCACAATACCATCTTTTTATTCTTTTCAGGGCTGAATCCATGGCATATGAAAGTTCCCAGGCTAGGAATCGAAGTAAAGCTGCAGCTGCCACAGCCATGCCAGATCTGAGCAGCTGAAACCTACACTGCAACTAATGGCAATGCCAGATCCTTAATCCACTGAGCAAGGCCAGGGATCGAACCCATGTCCTCATCGCTAATAGGTTTGTTACTGCTGAGCCACCACAGGAACTCTCCGCAGTATCATTTTTAAGTGCTCTGGTGCAATAGTGATGTGACCAGATGTGACTGCATGCCTGGGCTGGGTATTCCAGGCATGGAGCTGTGGGAATAAAAGTGCACTGTCCAGGGAAAAGGGACACTAGGAGGAATAATAAATGAAAGTTTGATGTGTTACAAAATGATCACTAGCATTTATTTCTAGGGTTTTCCTTCAACTAAAGGATAGCATTTTCTTATTTTGATTCAGTAAATACACTTACATAACAACATAATGGTTCCCGCAGACAAGCCTAGTCAACTAGTCACTATTTACATCATCCTATTGAGGGAAATTTTTATCCAAAACCAACTAAATGAATTTGGAACACCATTTGATAACTTTGTATACTCAAAGCAACTCCTATTTCTACTTTTACTACTAGGTATTGGGAATCTCCCAGGATGTATTACAGGGATTTCTGTAATTAATCATATTTACAAGATACAAGTGTTTGGATAAAAAGCAAATCTTATGTTGAATACTGTACAAATGAGATTTATAAAGTAAATTGATTTTTAGCACCATATATACAATTCAACACTGCAAACTAAATGTTTCAAACTCAGAAAACAATTTTCATTTATCATGATGGGACCACCTCTCAAACACAAATACTGTTTTATGGGTTATGTGGTAATAGTAATTATTGCTTAGTAATCAGACACAAAATTATCTTCCCTAGAGTAAGCTGCAGAACAAAACCCAGGTTAGTTTACCTGCTACATAATCACAGGAGATCTAGGATTTAAAAATGCAATGATCCCCAGGGGGGTCTCCTTTTTCCGTGGCTCTAAATTTCAAGAATGCAGTATACTAAATGTTAAACTGCTATGAAGAGATAAAAGCAAATTCTTTAAAACATAAGGTGGAGTAGCATTTTTTATTCAAATGTTGAAGCTTTTACTCAGTTGTATCTGTTTAAAAAAAGAAACAAAAAACCCAGACAAGGACATCTGTTCCTTTTAGATTAACATGAGCTATGCAAAAATTTCAGACACTTCATATGCCAAAAACTTGTGTTCAAATTAACCTCAAAACCTATAAAGGTATGTCATTTATATGCAAATGAGAAAAACTGATACTTAAAAGTTAAGTTGCCCAAAACCAGTTATTGGTTGGTGGAACTGAGCTTCAAATCATGGCTCTACTACACATGGTTTCTCCTCAGTACAGAACAGCACACTGGTTCAAAATTATCTAAACCTTCAAAGAAACAGCTTATAATGGAAAGCACTTTTAATATGAAACAGTTCCCATGATCCTAATTACGTCTATAAGTAGCTTTTCATAATGCCAACTTCATTTAATCCTTCATTTGTTAAAAAAAAAAAAAAAGCACACTTCGAATGGCACTAAGTGAAATGCAATTCTTTCATATTTTTACAAAATAAGTTAACTTTAAGCAAAACAATTTCAATGATGATAGATGCATTTCATTATTTATTTAATGTTTAAGCTCTCGCACTAAATTTTTACAAGCTGGTGAACACTGACAAATTATTTCTCCCACAGAACTATAACCACATGTTCCCGGACAGTATAAATATATGGTTGAGCTAACGTTAATACACATCACCATTTTATCAATTACATAATAAAACAAATTGTCAAGTATCCAAATATTAAGTTACACAGCTCAAAAGGCATATAAAATATTAAATGTCTGCTCAATTCATTAGCAGAAACCCACTTCTTTTTTTTTTTGCAAGAGAGGTTGGGAACCACACTTCAAACAAAAATAAGTTGGTAAACAACTTCAGATAAGTATGAAAAAAAATTACAATTTCAGAAATTTTATGATTAAGAATTGTTTTAGCTACAATAACAAAGTATTTCTACCTTTTAAAAAAATATTTACTAAATTAAAGCGCATATTCTACATGTTCTGCACAAGACAAAGGCAACATTTTACTAAAAATACTTAATAGCCCCCTCCCACTCTTTTTGCAGGCCCTCCCTGTAAGTTGCACCCCAAAGTGCAAACATTAAAATTAACTGTAAGGCTTTTTTTGTCTGGAGACATTAAAGACGTGTGCTTCTGTACAATGTAGATTTTCAAAATGGAGGTCTTTTATGACAGCACAAAATGAGGTTTACAGAAAAACATTAAATAATCACTTTAAGACTTGGTTAATAAAAAGGAAAAAAAGCAAATCTTGATGTATACTGGTATGAATGTGGGAGATGTAAACATCCTGTGAACAAATAACCACATAGGCCCAACTTTTTATGTCTGAAATGATGGAAGAAATAAACCACATAAGGTCCAGAGTGTTCATAGTTCCTGGGATTTTAGTTCTATATGACACTAAAAATATACAAGTATTGTGCTGGGTATTTTGGCACCTAGTCTTTCTAAATTTCTTATTGATAAGATTGTGGCATGGAAACAGATTTGAAGATGTTAACTCAATACTGCATGATTTCAGGAAAGGTCAATTGGTACAAATGCTAAGCACATTTTAAATGCTGAACAGCAAGAACCCTCTGCTAAATGTCCAAATAGGTTGATCATAACTCAAACATAGAGGTTGCAAATTCTACCAGGCTTGTGGCCTGGTGAAACTGCTTTCCAACACTCCTATGGAAGCTTCATTAAACATATTCACCAAGCCAATGTGTTGGCTAATATGTACGACAAATTCAGCCACGTCTCAAGTTCCACTTCCAAACAATGACATCAGGCATCTCAATGTTATTGAATGCAACAGTTGTTTCTATGACCATTAGAGTCTTTGAAGCGCAGCCGCATTTTAGGACGATACTTCTCTAAATACAAAAGTTGTTTGCTGTTAAAAGCTCCACGCCGCTTTCTAGAAAGAAGAAAACAAAAGGTGAATTAAAGCGAAGTCCCTCTATACTAATATTTACTGTGCTACAGGAGGCAATCATCACCTTTCCTGCGGCAATTTAGCTTTTGATTATTACACTGTGACTTAATGCAGAAACATGGACCAGCAACCATGTGTGAATAGAAAATGGGCTGGTAGAAAGTTTATTTCCTAAATCATCTTCAACACTGGATCCTTAA
This sequence comes from Sus scrofa, assembly GCF_054392235.1. Lineage (NCBI taxonomy): Eukaryota > Metazoa > Chordata > Mammalia > Artiodactyla > Suidae > Sus > Sus scrofa. Next base: position 45,180,877 of record NC_139383.1, on the reverse strand, counting down.
CCCACTGAGCAAGGCCAGGGATCAAACCTGTGTCCTCGTGGATGCTAGTTCAGTTCATTACCACTAAGCCACAACAGGGACTCCCTAAATCTTCTGAGTGGTGATTATAGTCAAAACTTATGAATCTATTTATATTAAGTCCAAGAAAAGGCAACACTACTTCAACAGGAGTCAGAAAGAGGCTGCCTCTGTGGCTGGGAAGAAGACTACCAAGAGCCTGAGGGCACTTTCTTGAATTATCAAAATATTCTACATATTGTATGGTTAATTTTATTTGGCTGTTATTGTCAATTCATCTACCTTGAGACCTGCATGGTTCACCATAAATCAACTATACCTCACTAAAAAGGCAAACAAGAAACATTCAATCAATAATTAAAAGCCAAACAATAATTCATAGAATTATTATTAGAATAGAATCTTTATAATATGAACATCTAAATGGAATGCAATAAAAGAAGGTAAGCTAATTCCTGGTGCGAATATTATCTTAAAAGTGAACAAAACAGTCAGATAATTGTTTTTGTGTGCAAGTTCTGGGACAAGGGATTGAAGCTGTGCCACAACAGTGACAATGCTGGATCCTTAACCTGCTGAACCAACAGAGAACTCCTATGGTAATATATTTAAAGTCACTGACATTCGATGAGGAACCAAGTGCAAACAAAAAATTCACATTTTAAAATACGTACTGTCTTATGAACTGTACTGCATCTTCATATTTCATTCCACCTTCAATTAATGCTAGGGCAACAAGCACTGGAGCTCTGGGAAAGTAAGAGTTTTGATAAAATCACTTTCAAAGTCAAATTCTAGAAAGTTCAATCCTCCAAACATTCCCCAGCCCATAAGCAACTATTATTTATCACACTTCCTATGCTAAATACCTGTCATAAATGTTGGACTTTATATATATATTTTTTTCTTCTCATGCACCTGAGGCATATGGAAGTTACCAGGCCAGGAATGAATCCAAGCTGCAGCTGTGACCTACACTACAGCTGTGGCAGTGCTGGATCTTTACCCACTGTACCAAGTTGGGGACTAAACCCAGGCCTCAGCAGTGACCTGAGCCGTTTCAGAGACAACACCAGATCCTTAACCTGCTGCTCTACAGTGGGAATTCCTGTACTTTATATTAAAAATTAATTACTGGAGTTCCCGTTGTGGCACAGTGGTTAACAAATCTGACTAGCAACCATGAGGTTGTGGGTTTGATCCCTGGCCTTGTTCAGTGGGTTAAGGATCTGGTGTTGCCATGAGCTGTGGTGTAGGTCGCAGACACGGCTTGGACCTTGTGTTGCTGTGACTGTGGCATAGGCTGGTGGCTACAGCTCCCTAGCCTGGGAACCTCCATATGTCATGGGAAGCAGCCCTAGAAAAGCCAAAAAGACCCAAAAATAAATAAATAAAATAAAATAAAAATTAATCACTACACTGTGGAGCAGGGTGACTGAGGGCCTCTTGGGATCGTGGGGAACGAAGGTTTGCCCCCTGACCCGGCACAGTGGAGTAAGGATCCAGCATTGCTGCAGCTATAGCTTGGATCTGATCCCTGGCTAGGAATGCCATATGTCATGGGTTTTTTTAAAATCTAGAATCAAAAAAAGAACTACATCCTTAATTAATATAAATAAATCTAGAAAACAAGCCATATTACTAGACAGCAATCTCAAAAAAAAAAAAAAAAATCCAGAGAAGAGGGTAAATCTTGATAAGAGCAGACAGTATTTTCTAAATTCTAAGCAGTGAAAAATACTTTCCACTTAGAACAGGACTTTTTTGGGGGCAGTGGTAGTGATTTACAAATCTGGGTATGTGTATTTTGGCACTACTGGGTAATGAGTTACTACTGATTCAGAATCTCCAGGATCAAAAACCCTATCAAAAATCTACCACATGCAATGTAAAACCACCTTAGAGACAACTCATAATCCTTTTTTCCAATGAGCTTGGACAATGATTCTAATACTACTGACACAACCTAAAACACATAATTAAATAATTCTGCTCACAGAGACAAGTATAAATTCCATTGACAGCATGTTACTTCCAACTATACTGGAATAATTACTCTATTGTATTCACCTAATTGTTTCTTTTGGCTGCGCCTGTGGCACGTGGGAGTTTCAGAGCCAGGAATCAAACCTGTACCACAGCAGTGACTAAGTCGCCACAGTTACAATGCTGGATCCCCAACCTGCTGCACCACAAGGAAACTCCTATATTCACCTACTTTAGAATTAAAACCGAAATCATTAAAAGGATTCAATAAATTCTCTTACCTCCCAAGTCCTGCAACACAATGAACAGCAATACAACAACCAGGATCTTCACGAAACTTAATTTTCACAAGACTTAACCAGTCATCAACAATCTGGTTAGATGGTGGTGCACCATCATCAAAAGGCCAATCCTAAGTCAAAAGAATATTCAAACATTTTAGATTTTCAATATAAATACCATACTAGTAACCATTTCCAAAAGGCTTAACATGTTTAAAACATTTGTTTTATAAAACCTGTCAATAAAATGTAAATAAATGGTGATTTTTTTTAATGCCTGCACCCGAGGCATATGCAAGTTCCTAGGCCAGGCACTGAATCCGAGCCGCAGCTTCAGCAACACCAAATCCTTTAAGCCACTGTGCCAAGTGGGAACTCCTAAATGTTCAATCTTTATAAAGATCTTTTTTTACTTCAAACTTCTGATCAGCTTTCATCCTTATTTGGAAATTAAGTATATCATTTGTAACTTAAACCATCAATTTCAAAAAGCTCAATTTCTATGTGAATAAACTTTTGCAGTACAATACTATAAAAACACAGGAGCCATGAAATACTCACGAGAACATGGATGCCTTCCTTCTCCACAAGAGTAGTATCATAGGTTGCTTCACATACTCTTACTATTGTGGTAACTCCATACTTCTTAAGTTCCTGAATAAAACATATATTAAAAAAAAATGAAGTCACTATTGCTCACCATCTGTAATTTGATCATCTCTTCAATTGGTACTGCAGGTTAACAGAAAGTCACATCTGTTTATCAGGGAAGGAAAGTATTGTTTTAAGTGACAATACTAGACTAGCATCAAAGGGAAGGGAATGTCACACATCATACATTTTTAATAAATTTTCAGGTAGCCCTTTATGTAATGAAGGATGAAGCACTAACAAAGGGGAATGGAAGCAATTCAGGAACAAAAATAAATACACAGAACCAAAGGAATCACTCATAACTATACTAATTATAACTCTTCTAGCATTTAAAAAATATATAGATGGGGAGTTCCTGTTGTGGCGCAGCAGAAATGAATCTGACTAGTATCCATGAGGATGCGGATCAAGAATTTGGCATTGCTGTGGCTGTGGTGCAGGCTGGCAGCCTTAGCTCCAATTCAACCCCTAGCCTGGGAACTTCCATATGCCGTGGGTACAGCCCTAAAATGAAAAAAATACATAGATAGATACAGATGATAATCAAAAATAAATGCATTTCTACGATTTGGGAGGCCTGTTTGTTGTTTCTGACTATCTGTAGTTATTTACAAAATAAAACAGGTATGCACCCAAATATTCAGCATTACAGTCAGAAGAGAGATGGTTTTGGCTATCCAGCAACCTCAAGAGATAGAATTAGTATATCAGTAGCCAAAATTGTATTTTAACTATCAAAATGGATCTAAGACATAAGTGAACTTTGGTTTATGGTACTGGTCATTATGCTAAGCAGACATATGAAAAACCAGTTAAGTGGAGCCTTCCTTCTATAAATTTCTTACAATAAGACAAGTCATACTTCTCACATACAAATCTAAATTGAACTGTGAGGCATAAAGAACTAAATATTAACTCACAAATCCAAACTAACTCAAGTATATGTCCTCCTCAAAATGTATAAAATAATTTTTTCCTCGAACTTAAACAAGACACTGATATTTTGGAGAGTTGGGATGGTAATTACACCACCTAAAAATTTCCAAAGCAAAAGTTTGTTACATAAAAGTCCCACTATTTAACTGTAATCAGTTAAAGACATTAAAAAACACTCACCTCTATAAATTTGTTTAAGGTTGCATTAGTTGGATTGTGTGTAATAAGAAATCTCATGTTCTTGTATGTGACTTCCACAGGAGCTGGGCGGTTCATTCGAGCCATGTTAATTTAGTTAAAAAAACTCAATAGGGTTATGAAAAAATTTTAAAAACTCAATACAGAAATGATGCAAAGAAACTGAGTCTACTTCAATATACTCCACTTGAAATTCTCAGTGCTTCTGAGTATGAAGTTGGGAGTAATGGGAAATGAAATGAACCTCCTAAAAAGAAGCAGCAACTTTTCAATCCAGTAATACTGAGGCAATAGAAAGGAAGTGCACTGAGGTTTACCCCATCCAGGTCAGAACTCTTGTAAAAAATGCTCTGTGGATTTTAATTCAACACTTCTGTGTCCAGGTTAACCACTCTTATGGGGGCTTCTTGGTGGAGTAGCAATGAGTTTTTACAGTTCACTCATCTGCATAAAGGTCGTGCTGTGCCTGGCAGTAATCTCCACTGCCCTTCAGAAACTCCATAAATGTGTGACCAAGAACACCACAGAACTGCTGTTTAAAAGAGAGAGAGAGAAAGAGAGAAAAAAGTTGTTTTCTAATTCAAAAGGAACATGCTATGCTTTTACAGTATTTAAGTGCACAGCTATCTTTTCAAATTTGGGCCTCAGTCACTTTTTCAACTTTTACTTGAATCACAAAATACAAGGGTGATTACAGGTTAAATCAATAAGCATCACACAAGCATTTAAAGATTACTTTAATACAAAAACCGCTTGCAAGAAGAATACCCGTTTTATTTGGTGAATATTCCTTATACACATTCTTTTATTAATTATTCCTTTTAATAGCTGTTTCCTTTACATTGTTATAAACTACCATGCACAGGAGTTCCTGTCCTTGTGGCTCAGCAGTTAAGGAACCCAACTAGTATCCCTAAGAACGCAGGTTCGATCCTTGGTCTCACTCAGTGGATTAAGCATCCAACACTACTGTAAGCTGTGGTGTAGGCTGGCAGCTACAGCTCCAATTCAACCCCTAGCTTGGCACTTCCATATGCCACAAGTGCAGCCATAAAAAGACAAAAACAAACAAAAAACCAGGTGCAACTTTCTATACCGATTTTTCCAAAATATTAACACATTACAAACTTCATGAATACTCGAAAGCTGTTAGTCTTTGTGTAATTCACTTATTCCTTTAAAGACTTAACCAATATTCTCAAGAGAAAAACAAAACAAAACAAAACTGGTTTTCAAAACACTTACATACACGCCATCTCATTTGATTCTTAATTTATCATTCCCCTTTAACAGATTATCTCTCATTTGAGACTTTGGAAGTTAACCAACTTGTTATGTGAAGTATTACAAAGAAATGTATATACATAAATAATTCCCACTTATAACTATAAAAAAGCTGTTCATAATTTCAGTAAAAATTTTTTGATTGTAAAGCCCAAATTCCACTTATTCCATCTTTAACTAAAATCTAATCCAAAGAAAAGAGAGAAGGAGGTGGGGGGGAGGGGCTGAGGGCAGTGGTGTAAATTCCATTTTTTTCTCCCATGTCTCAAGAGCAAGATTACTACTACTACCAATCATGTTTTTCCTAAGGTCTTCTTAAGAAACCAAAACAGTTTTATGCCAATGTCAAATATTAAATGAATATTCACAGGGTATTTTCAGAATGAATACACAAAAAGCATTGATATTGCTGTTGCTCTTCTTCCAAGTACTTTATAAGGAGCTTGTGTGTAGTGTGGTTGGGAGTAAACAAAGGACAAACATTAAGAACAGGTTAATAACAGCACCAAGAACCAGCCACTGCCCCAAACACTTTACCTGAGACTGCAGTAACTGAAGTAATTCCAATTATATTTTCTACCTCAAATCCTAAATACTACTTCCTTGGAATAAAAAGTGTCTTCTGGCACCTTCCCAATGACGATAAATTAATTTGCAAAGCTGTTAAGGTCAAAGACTCTAATCTCAGTATTCTGACTTCCAGGTACTACTTTTTTCAAGTTAAAGGCGATCTGTAGAGAAACACACAATACTACTTCCATACTTAACTAAAATTCCTGTTACAGCTGTCTGGCCATATCCCTTCAACTAGCAATTTCTCACAAGGAAGCACAGAAAGCAATACAGAAATAATTCTTTCAGTGGACTGGATAGAGCCACCCAGTAGGGGACAGACGGGTGATGAATTTCCACAAAAGCGGAAGTGACTGTGCACACCTAACACCTTTCTGTTCTGCCCAGGACTTCCCCATTCCCAATGTCTTCGCCCCAGGAAAACCTATCCATGATAGGCAATCTAGAAATACCAAGGAATTTTTTCTTCTTCCACTTATCAGTTGTACATAATCACAATAATCTGTGTTAACTATTTTATCAGATGGTAGGTAGTTGCAATTTGTGCCTCATCTACCTATACCTTAGGCAATGCACCTGGAATATAACAAGTATAAAATGCTGATTAGTTTTCAGAATGATCTAGCTTTCTGATTTTCAACTTTTTCACTGCCACCAAACAAAATTCACATATAGAGTAACGGGAAGCACTGGCTCATAATCTAGATCTCAAGCAAATCGATAGTTCTAACTGCAGTGTAAATAACGATGAAATACATTTGGAACCGCAGAGGGTTCCACGGACAGAGATAAACCTCAGAATTCTGGCTCTGGCTGGGCCCTGCGATGCAAGCCAACAGGAGGCAACAAACACAGCACATCTGGGGTTTCAGGAAGTTCTAAGGGTGCCGGATTAAAAGGCGGCACCGGGCCCCCTTGGCTTCGCGCAGTGCGGCCCGGAAGCTTCCCCAGGCTCAGACCCAGGCCGCTTCCCTCCTGCCCCGCCCCGGAGCAGGGACGAGCCCGGACTTGCTCCCATTGTCCGGAGCCGGTGGGGCGGGGCGGGCCGCTCACCTGGTGGGGCCGCGCGGGCCCGGGTCACGGGTTCGCGCCGCGTCTTCAGTCCGGCGCCGAGGCCATTTTGTCCGAGCGCCGGCCGCAGCCGCGGGGCCCTGGGTGGCCGCACAGGCCCAATCCCGCCGGCTCCGCGAAGGAGTCCGGCCCAGCCCGCGAGCAGCCGCCTCGCCCACCCGCCCGCAGGGTCTGGGGGCGCGCCCGCTGCAGTGACGCGCAACCCGCGCCCCACCCGGGCCACGTCCCCGCTCCCGGGCCCTGCGGCAGACAAAGGGGCCTTGGGGCGCCGCCGGGTGCCGGAGCGAGGTGGTGGTCACAAAGCGGCTCCCGTGCCACCGCGCAGCCCGGCGCCCCGGGCTTGGCCCTCAGCGCTCGCCCGCCAGTACCAGCGGGACCCGGGCGGAGCCAGGCTCCGAACAAAGGCGGCGGCACGGGGTACGGGTACTCACAGGAATATGTCTACTCATTGAAGATTGTGGCTTAATCATACAGCCGGTCCCGAGGCGGCGGCGACACAGGCGGCAGCGGTAGGGCAGGGGTGGCGGTGGTCCTCGCGGGCTAGCGGCGGCTTCGCTGGAGGCAGCGAGGGCAGTGGACTCGATCCTGCAGCGAGCGGCTCCGGGGAGAGCGCGCAGCCTCGCCGGCCCGCAGCCCAATGAGCCAATACGTGCGCCGAGGCGCCCTTGCGTCACAAGCCCTCTTATTTATAGCAAGAGTGACGTGAACGCCCAGGCGGCCAATCGCAGTCGGGCCTCAATCCTAGCGCCGACGAGCGGGGGCGGAGGCCCGCCTCGCCGACGTCACAGCGCGGCGGCGGCCGCCGGTGTGAACCGGTTGATGAATGGCGACCGGCTGCAATCAGAGCGCCTACCAGGCGGGGGTGGGAAGGGTCATTGGAGGGTCTGCAGGGGAAGCCCCGTACGGGGATGAGAGGCTGCTCTACGTAACTAAACCCCTGACGAGTGCACTCTCATCTCAGGAGGAGGCCCGAAGTTGGCCTCAACTAGAATGCAGTGCACTTCGGACTGGAGCGTAGTCTCAATCCCAGGCCTACTTCTTTTGCCGTAAGTCAGATCCCAGTCATTTTGACCAGCGGTTTGCCTGGGCACCTGCGCCCTGCGATCCCCAACGTGAAATCTTCCTGTGGCTCCACCTGCCCGCGACAACACCTGTGATGTTTCGGTCCTGCCCCCGGTAGCGCGAGCGGAGAGGACTTATTTCAGCAAACATTCGTGTATAGAAAACGGAGAGTGTCTTGTGATGCAGATAAAGCCCTCTGTTCCCCAGTCTTTTTTGGTCACGCCTTCATGCTACGCACGCGGGCAACTGTAGTTGGCTCAAGCGTGGCATTTCTAAATCACAGGCATCCTTTGTACTGCTGCTCACTTGATGTGTTGTCACAGATAATAAAAGGTTAGGCAGCGTTTTAAAAATTAAGAATCTTCGATTTTGCCAGACTGATGTGATTCTTTGCCTCAAAGCTATTGCTTTCCTTTTTGTTCATTTTCAGAACTGTTCCACTGTTCGTAATTTAGACTTTTAGGAAGTAAAGCCTTATCACAGTTGTTCTGTCTTGCACCCGGGCAATTCTGTCTTTTATGATCTGAAAACTCTTTCTCTTCTGGAAGGAGTAAACAGGAGTTTTACCTGCTTTGAAGAACTAGGTTTTCTACTCAGGCCTTTTGTTTGCTGTTTTCACTGAGCATAGATTGGAGAGGGCTTTAGGGATCAAATTGTTTTCTTGGTCAGTGTACTGCAGCATCTTAGGATTTATTAAAACGTCTACTTAAGAGACTGTGCTTGTGTAGACAACTTTTTAAAAATTTTTATTGGAGCATAGTTGATTTACAATGTGTTTCAGGTGTATAGCAAAGTGATTCAGTTATACCTATATCCCTTCTTTTCCCCACATAAATTATTACAGAATATTGAGTACAGTTCCCTGTGCTATACAGCAGGTCCTTGTCAGTTATCTGTTTTATAAAGAATATTGTGTATATGTTAATCCCAAACTCCTAATTTATCCCTCCTCCAACCTTTCTTCTCTGGTAACCATAAGTTTGTTTTAAAAGTCTGTGAATCTGTTTCGGTTTTGTAAATAAGTTCATTTATATCATTTTTTTTTTAGATTCCACATATAAATGATATTATGACATTTGTGATATTCAACTTTGTTTATAAGCATATACTCTGCAAACAAAGTGCTTTCAAAAAAATAAAGAACTGGATCAGGCAGGCTTTCACAGGAACAGAAGTCATCTTCATTTTAAAGAAATTGCTTGCCTAGGACACTTCTGAATCCATCTACATCAAGGAAGATTAAAGAGCTTGAGAAATATATGATGTCCCTTCACAAACTATAAACGAGTAAAAATGTAAATATTTAAAATCCTAAAAAAAATAGGAGTATTGAAAAAATTGTCCTAGGATGAGAGAAACCTTGTTAAGAAGATAAGGGAACTCAAGTCACAAAGGAAAAGTCAGATTTCATTATGTAAAAATTTAAAACTTTGATATGGAAAAGCTTGAGCAACATATACAATAGTGTAGGTAAAAAAATAAAAAAATAAAAATAAAAAAGGAGTTCCCGTTGTGGCTCAGTGGTTAACGAATCCAACTAGGAACCATGAAGTTGAGCGTTTGATCCCTGGCCTCGCTCAGTGGGTTAAGGATCCGGCACTGCCATTGCCATGAGCTGTGGTGTAGGTTGCAGACTCAGCTTGGATCCTGTGTTCCTGTGGCTGTGGCGTAGGCCAGCGGCTACAGCTCCGATTATACCCCTAGCCTGGGAACCTCCATATGCCTCAGGAGCGGCCCTAGAAAAGACCAAAAAAAAAAAAAAGTGTAGGTAAAATCACATATTCAGTGGGCTACTCTCACTTCAAAAGTTTGTCAGCACAGTGATGCTAGTTGAAAGAGTGAAAGCTTTTCAAAAAATGAATTGATGGGACAAAATAAACATTCAACAAATGGTAAGCAGAGCCAAATCAGTATTAGCCAGTTTTCTTGTAGAACTTGTGATACAAGTTGTGAGCCTTGTGTGTTCCAGATCCTGTAATTAGCACGAGCAGTGCTGACATGAAGTATCTAGTCAGCTATTTCTCATCAAGCTCTTAAAGCTGGGCTCAAACTCATGAGTGGACTAATCAGCTTTGGTTAATGGGGAGGTCTTAGCCTCTCAGATAAAGTACCGCCTTGTTCTACTTTGAAAGGACGGTTCAAGGATGAAAGACTGGAAGAAGCTTTTGCTATTGAGAAAAAGACACACTTTATACAAGATATTAATGTGGTCTTGCTGATCAACTCGATAAATTCTGTCATGGGCCTGCTACCCTGGCAGCTGCCATGTTTATATGTGTCCTGTGGTCTTGTAGTTCACTGCTGTGCTGAGTGTGTCTGCTCTATTGAGCACCATAGTTTTAAGCTACTGATTTTTAGGGAACAGGAGTACATCGGTCCCATCATTGGTTAGGGGGCTCCTGTGTTCAGAGGACTCACTAACTTCTATAGATTTGCACTTGGCGCCTCATCACTTGAACCTGTTAAGGCAGAGCATTTCCACACTGAGCCAACAGGCTTGCAAATGGTGGTTCAGACATCCAGGAATAAGAAAACATCTCTGAAAGGCAATGTTCCAGAAAGAAGCCCAAAGATGGCAGACTTTTCCAGCTAACCATAATGCCCAGGTAGCAGTTACTTTTCCCAGCATATCATGTGTCCTTGAGCTCTTCATGGTAGGCAGGACTTTTCATCAGCATATTCAAAATGCCAAAGCCAAGAGTTGGGAGATAAAGGAGTCTCTCATTATGAGGAAAATCCTTATGGAAGATAAAACACTGTAGAAGACCACAAATCAGCAAAAACTAATGAAGAAATCTTTACAGGATGGCAGATCTCTCAGTAAACACTGAATGATTACACTTACACCAAACATAAAAGGAATGGAAAATTTTACCCCTTTCTTTCTCAGATTTATTAGGGCTATAAATGGTAGATTGAGGCTATGAGGAAATCTGATTAAGATTTCTTTCTTTTTTTTTTTTTTTTACTAAATCAAGAATATTACTATTGCAATGATAGGTCAAATGTGACAATAAATAATAAGCCAGAAAAGAATACTAGATTGCAAAGTATAATGATGTACAAAACACACCTAATGGAGGAAAATACCCTGGTAGGTGTCTGAATACTAGAGGAGAGGGTGATCTAAAGTATATCCCCACAATTAAATATCCTAAAAATTCAGGGTTACAACGATGGCTCCTATCAAACTTGTAATAGTTTATTTTCCTTTTGCTATTACAGAACAGTCTATTTTATATCTAAAAGGAATGTTCTTGTATAATTTGTTTTAAAAAAAGTGAAAAAATACTTAATTTCTGTGAACATAATCTTCAGTGCATCAACATTGTTTAAAACAAGCATATTGGAGTTCCCATGGTGGCGCAGCAGAAACAAGCCCAGCTAGAAACCATGAGGTTGAGGGTTTCCATCCCTGACCTTGCTCAGTGGGTTAAGGATCTGGTGTTGCTGTGGCTCTGGTGTAGGCCGGCAGCAACAGCTCTGATTAGACCCCTAGCCTGGGAACCTCTGTATGCTGGAGTGTGGCCCTCAAAAGACAAAAGACAAAAAAAATGGAATTTCCTGGACCAGGAATTGAATCCCAGCTACAGCTGCAACCTGAGCCACAGGAGTGCTGAATCTTTTAGAGTGTTGGGCTGGGGATAGGACCTACACCTTTGCAGCAACCCAAGCGTCTGTGGTAGGATTCTTAACCCACTGTGACAAGGTGGGAACTCCACGTCCCTTTACTTCTCACGTCTAATATTAATCAACTTGAGTATAAATTCCAGAATTGCTCAGGTAAGTCTTCAAATCAGATGAAACTGTGTTTTCACATTTGAAACCTTGCCACTTAAAATAGTGAGTATTTACTTCTGTGGAGGTTCAGCATATATATTAAGATATGACAGACAGCTTAGTCAAAAGAACATTTCTAGGAGTTCCCGTCATGGCGCAGTGGTTAATGAATCCGACTAGGAACCATGAGGTTGCGAGTTCAATCCCTGGCCTTGCTCAGTGGGTTGAGGATCTGGTGCTGTCAGGAGCTGTGGTGTAGGTCGCAGATGTGGCTCGGATCCTGCATTGTTGTTGGCCAGCGGCCACAGCTGCTATTAGACCCCTAGTCTGGGAACCTCCATATGCCGCGGGAGCAGCCCTAGAAAAGGCAAAAAGACAAAAAAAAAGAAAAAAAAAGAAGAACATTTCTATTTGCATACTGGAAGAAACTGTTTCCTTGGGACACTGAATAAAGTGTTATAATATGAACCTATAATAATTCAAAGCATTCTTATAGCATGCCATTATTATGACTGGTGCAGGGGAATCTAGTTTGAGAAAATTCTTATTTTTAGTGAACCTGGAAACATTTATTTTGCTATTCCAAAGTCCAAATAAAAATCATTTGGGAATTGGAAATCAAGAGGCCTATAGTCTCCATGTAATTGTTTAGAATGTGCTGAATTATGCCACAGTCTGAAATGAGGCAAAAACAGCTGAGGAAGGGAGAATTTAATCTGGCCAGAGAAAGGGAATGGAATATAAATAAATTTTAAAGGTTTGTTATGCATGCTATGGCAAAGCTGTCACTTGACAGGTTTAATTTACAGAGTTGGCATTTAGACTGCAGATAATCCAGGCAGACACTGACCCAAGCAGCATTGCTAGGGTAAGCCTTACATAAGGAGGAATGTTCTTGAGCAGTTTCTAGCAAACTTAATAACATTTATTTAATAGAAAAGCTATAGTAGTCATGCCTTTACTCTATCACGATATGTTTTTCAACTGGACATGTTCAACAAACATACAAGGGCTATCTATCTCAGTGCATTTTTCCTCTCTCTCTGTCTCTCTTTTTTTTTTTTTTTTTTTTTCTTTTTGGCTGTGCCTGTGGGCATGTGGAGGTTCCTGGGCCAGGGATCAAACCCATGCCCCAGAGGTGACCTGAGCCACAGCAGTGACAACACTGGATCCTTAACCTGCTGAGCCACCAAGGAACTCCTATCTTAGTGTATTTTTATAGCTCATTTCATCACCAAAAGATGCTGAATAAGAGAAAAGGAGTATAGAAGCATTTCAAAATTTCTTCTACTTAAGATAATTGTCATATGTGTTTCTGTCATCCTCTGACACATTAATGCACACAGTAGATGCTCAACCAATATTTGTTTGGATATGATCAAGTTAGTTTCCCTCCTGACATCCTTTTGGGCATTCCATTCCCAGTCTTCCTAAATTTGCTTTGCAGGCTCCTCTTAATTTCTCAATCCCTTTGAGGATATTGTTCTCAGGGATTTTATCTTAGGGCTTCCTGGCCCTGATCTGGTTACTCCCTGGGTTTTCACCCCCCACCCCCAACAGCTCTGAATATCCTGGCTCCCTCCTGAACACTTGTTAAATGCCTAGCCAAACCAGGCATTCAGCTGTTTTATGATGAACAACATAAACATTGTTTCTACCTCCAATGGAATTTATATACAAAGGAGGAAAGAATATAACAAGTAACTAAGCAAACAATATAATTTTAAGTTGTAATATATGCTGTGAAGGGGAGTTCCCATGGCAGCTAAGTGGAAATGAATCTGACTAGCATTCATGAGAGCACAGGTGTAATCCCTGGTCTTGCTTAGTGGGTTAAGGATCTGGCATTGCTGTGAGCTGTGCTGTAGGTCACAGACTCGACTCTGATCCTGTGTTGCTGTGGCTGTAGTGTAGGAATATGGCTACAGCTCCAATTTGACCCCTAGCCTGGGAACTTCCACATGCAGTGAGTGGGCAGTCTCCCAGGAGACCCAGGAGGAGGAGGAAGAGGAGGAGGAGGAGGAGGAGGAGGGAGGAGAGGCTCTTGATGGAGGAAATGACAGCACAAACACCCAGGGTGGGAAGGGTTTGACTGGGCTCAGGAAGCTAAAGACTTGAGGATCTGCAGCAAAATAAGAAAAGGGAAGAAAAGTGGGGGTCTGCATCCTTCAGGGACTTTGTAAGCCGTGGTATTTGCATTTTATCTTAAGGACAAATGAGCAACAGCTGCTGAACGGGAAATAAAATAGTTTAAGAAAATCATTTTTCTCATCGTGGAAAATAACATACTGTCTTTTCTATCAAAGGAAATCTTGGTTACTCCATTTTGCTCTGGTTTCCACTGAAGCACCTTCCTGCAACCCTGTCCTCTTTCCCTCCTCTCCCAGTAACAATGTTTCAAATTAGCCAACCAAGAAGAATGTGTACCCTGACCTGACAAATGGGAAGGGGACAGGTGGTACATCACCTGTGTTCGGGATAAATAGGGAGGGTCTTCTCTTCTTTGCGTGCGCTTTTTGAGTACCCGCACCCTTCAGCAGAAGTAAAGAGCCTTGTTGAGATCGCCCCGTGTTCATGTGTCTCATTTTCCGACACAGACGATTTGAGCCATCTCCCCAACACTATTCTGTGGGGAATGGATTGGAGGGAAACCTACAATAGAATTGGGAGGAGGTTAAGACTTGAGGTGTCCTGTCCTACTAAATGGTGGATAGTGACAATGTAGACAATGATGAGAACAGTAGAAATGAGTAGATCAGAGATGCAGAAATAGAATTGAGAAGACTTGAATCACAACATGCCATTCAGCTTTCATAAATTGTTGACAGTGTCCAAGCAAAGATATAAGGCCATTATTAAAGCCTAATATATGCTATGGTGCTGAATTTTATAGGCACACAGGCATAAAGTTCCATAACTCACATAATCATTTTCATTAGCAATATATTTGTAGGAAATAAACCAGAAGCATAAAATAAACAAACGTCCTCAAATTATACTTGGTGAAAGGCACTATTTTTTTTAAACAGCTATTTATTTATTTATTTATTTATTTATTTATTTATGTCTTTGCCATTTCTTGAGCCGCTCTCGCGGCATATGGAAGTTCCCAGGCTAGGGGTCCAATCGGAAATAAAGCATAAAATAAACAAAGGTCCTCAAATTATACTTGGTGAAAGGCACTATTTTTTTTTAACAGTTATTTATGTATTTATTTATTTATTTATTTATGTCTTTTTGCCATTTCTTGGGCCGCTCTCATGGCATATGGAAGTTCCCAGGCTAGGGGTCCAATTGGAGCTGTGGCCACCGGCCTACTACAGAGCCACAGCAATGTGGGATCCGAGCCACGTCTGCAGCCTACACCACTGCTCACGGCAATGCCAGATCGTTAACCCACTGAGTGAGGCCAGGGATCGAACCCGCAACCTCATGGTTCCTAGTCAGATTCATTAACCACTGTGCCACAACAGGAACTCTAAAAGGCACTATTTTTGAGAATTTAGGAATATAGAGGAGTGGGAATGGAACTGAGCAGGATCCTATGAGGCTCCTGGACACAGATACACATAATATCTCTGAGCTTTTCTGCAGAACTAAAACCCCCAACAAATGGAAGATGTTAACTACTTGATAAAGCATTCTTCATTTCAGAGAGAAGGTCACAGTTTGATAACCTTGAACCATAGAAGCTCATTAGGAGACCCTCCTCAGCCAGATTAAAGGAATACGGGCCCTGCATACACCCTGATCCTTATCAGCAATCCTGCCCTTGGATGAGTGCTGTAAAATTCCTCATCAAATCCTCTGGGTTGGGACACTCGGTTTATGAGCCCGGGTTTGGGCAATGAGAATGCCTAAAAATTGTATGTTAAAGTTTTCATAGAACAATCAAACTCCTGATAACTATAATAGTAAGAAAAGCTAATACTTCCATTCTTATTGTTTCCCAGTCTATGCCAAACACATTTGCATTTTTTCTTGAACTTGTTAGAAAAATCAGACTCTGAGACAGAAATTGATTAAAAAAACAATGCATAGGGAATTCCCATCGTGGCTCAGAAGAAGTGAATCTGAATAGCATCCATGAGGATTGGGGTTCAATCCCTGGCTTTGCTCGGTGGGTTAAGGATCTGGTGTTGCCAAGAGAGCTGTGGTGTAGGTCGCAGATGTGGCTAGGATCTTGCATTGCTGTGGCTTCGACATAGACTGGCAGCTACAGCTCTGATTCAACCCCTAGCCTGGGAACTTCCATATGCTTTGGGTGCAGCCCTAAGAAGACAGAAAAAAAAAAAAAAAAAAAAACCCCAAAACAAAAACCAAAAAACTGCACAGTAGGTGGGATCACTTGAGATATCTACATATGAATCATCTACATAATGGCATCTTTAATAATGACTATAACACAGAGAAATACTTTGTAATATTAAATGAAAAAAATAGGATCCAAGTTATATAATTTGTAGAATTACGGAATGATGCAAAAATACAAGTTAAAATTAGAAAAATAAACCAAAACGTCAACAGACATTTAAGGAGTTCCCTTTAGTATTCATGAGGATGCAGGATCCTGCTCAGTGGGTTAAGGATCCATTGTTGCTGCAGAAAGCTGTGGTGTAGGTTGAAGATATGGCTCAGATCTGGCATTGCTGTGTCTGTGGCATAGGCTGGTCGATGCAGCTCTGATCTGACTCCTAGCCTGGAACTTCAATAAACTGTGGGTGCAGGGGGCCCCCAAAAAAACCCTAGCATTTAAGTACTTTGTGGGTATCATTAGATGATGTGATGAATATTTTTTTTCTTTACAAATTTCTCTATTTTCTATTTTCTTTCCCAAAATGCTACTCTTATATAATGTTGGGGGTGGGGACTATCAAATAAATGCTTAAAGGGAATTAAGCCATATCCAGTATCCTTTTATTTTATTTTATTTTTTTTGGCTGTACCTGCAGCATATGAAAGTGCCCAGGCCAGGGATGGAATCCCAGCCACAGCTGCGACCTATGCTGGATCCTTAACCCGCTCCACAGCAGGAACTCCCTAGCAGTATTTTTTAATAAAAGTGAATTTCTTGAAAATGAAAATTTTAGAATACTTTAAAATACAAGCCTAATTTGGAGTTTGCTTGTGGCTCAGTAGATTAAGAATTGGGTGTTGTCACTGTAGTGGCTCAGGTCACTGCTATTTCACTCATTTAATCCCTGGTCTGGGAACTTCCACGTGCTGCTTAAAAAAAAAAAAAAAAAAAAAAAAAAATACAAGCGGCCCAAGCTGCTGAGATGACACACCAGATCTTTAACCTGCTGTACCACAAGGGAACTCTATATCCAATATTTTTAATATTTTCAGAATTTCAGGGAATATTTTCAGAAAATGAATGTCTGGAATGTTACTTCATGGAAGATATTTGAAACATTTATTTGTATGATAACTATCTGGAAGTAGAGGAAGGGGTATTTGTGTGGCATTTATAAATTTGTAGTTAGGATTTGTCCAAGAAGAGGTTCTGATAGATCTATGACCTTGTCATCTCTGCAGTAGAGACAGAGGCACTAGTTTATCTAACTTGACTCCAGCTTTCAAAACATCACAGCTATCTTGTTTCTAGTCCATGTTCCCAGAAAATTAATCCCATCATAATTTACTTTTTTTTTTTTTTCTTTTTAGGGCCACATCAGCAGCATATGGAGGTTCCCAGGCTAAAAGGTCGAATCAGAGCTACAGCTGCCGGCCTACTCCACAGCCACAGCAACATGGGATCCAAGCTGATTCTGTGACCTACACATTTTTTTTTTTTTTTTTTTTTGTTGCCTTTCCAGGGCCGCTCCTGCGGCATATGGAGATTCCCAGGCTAGGGGTCTAAATCAGAGCTACAACTGCTGGCTTATGCCACAGCCACAGCAACGGCCAGATTCGAGCCTTGTCTGTGACCTGCACCACAGCTGACAGCAATGCCGGATCCTTAACCCACTGAGCGAGGCCAAGGATCAAATCCACAACCTTATGGTTCCTAGTCAGATTTGTTTCTGCTGAACCACAACGGGAACTCCTGGGAAACTTCTTTTTTAACTCAAATTGCTTTTTACTGCCCTTTAAGCCCTTTGCTTTATATGTAGTTTTCATTGCGTAAAGTAAATTCACTGTTTTTACAGGTAATGGTGGAATGGAACTCTGTTGAAGAGTCTTAGGCACTATCGCTTCCTGAAACAACTCCATATAAGTCCCTGATGTTCACAAATGTCATCATGATCCTTTTAATTAATTTTCAGTGGCTTTAAAAATTTGTTACAGAGAAGTATTTATCTACAGAGGAGTTACAGAATATTTTTCTTCATCAGCATGTTATTTGTAAGGATGAACTGATTTCAATGAAATTAAACTAGCTACTTTCCCACTAAAGGACTTGGTGAATATCAATTATCTATGGCCCATCTCTCTAGTGGTCTTTCCAAAAGGGAGAGAGGGAACACAGGTGAGCAAAATCATCTGTCCTCCACACTGCCATAGACTCTTACTGCCTTGGATATGTCCTGTACAAAGCTCATCATCCTACTTTATATGCAGGCTTCGTGATAAACATTTTATGAGCATTCTCTGACAACCTGCTTGGCAGATGAAGAAACTCATTCTTTTTTTTTTTTTTTTTGGCTGCACCCACAGCATATGGAAATTCCTGGGCCAGGGATTGAATCTAAAATCCAGCTGCAACCTGTGCTATAGATGTGGCAATGCCAGGTCCTTTAACCCACTGCACCAGGCCAGGGATTGAATCCTCGTCTCTGCAGTAACCCAAGCCACTGCAGTCAGGTGTTTAACCCACTGCACCACAGTGGGAACTCCAGGAAACTCATTTTTTAAAAGTTTTTTTACTTTTTAAATTTTTTGTCTTATTAGGGCCACACCTGCAGCATATGGAGATTCCCAGGCTAGGGGTCAGATAGGATCTGTAGCGGCCAGCCTACTCCACATCCACAGCAACTTGGGATCCGAGCCATGTTTGCAAAGGTAAGCTCACAGCAAGGCCAGATCCTTAATCTACTGAGCAAGGCCAGGGATCAAACTTGAGTCTTCATGGATACTAGTCAGATTTGTTACCACTGAGCCACGACGGGAACTCTGGGGAAACTCATTCTTGATTTCTTTCTTGAAACTCTCTTGTTTCATCCACTCTTCTTGTGCCTCCTTCTCTCTTCCTACTCTAGAGATGTTGGTATTTTTAAGGATATTTCTTACTCCTTCTCTGCTATATTCTTTTTTTTTTTTGCTCTTTGGGGCTGCATTCATAGCATATGGAAGTTCCCAGGCTAGGGGTTGTACCGGCTTACACCACAGCCACAGCAACACAGGAACCGAGCCTGTCTGTGACCTACACCACAGCTCATGGTAACACCAGGATCCCAGACCCACTGAGCGGAGGCCGGGAATCTAACCTGCATCTTCATGGATGCTAGTCGGATTTGTTGCTGCTGAGCCACAAGGGGAACTCCTTTCTCCACTTTTTACTGTCAGTTTTCCTTCCTTCATTTATTTTTTCTCCCATCATTCCTTCATTCATGCCTTTAACAATATTTACTAAGTTGTACCAAAACAGCTTGATTCAATGACTTCTAGTATTGTCGCCATTTAATTTATTATTATTATTTTTTCTTTGTAAGGCTGCACCTGAAGCATATGGAAGTTCCCAGGCTAGGGGCTGGTCACATTGGAGCTGCAGCTGCCAGCCTATGCCACAGCCACAGCAACACCAGATTCCTTAACCCACTGAGTGAGGCCAAGGATCGAATCCTCATCCTCATGGAGATTAGTCGGGTTCTTAACCTGCTGAGCCACATCAGGAACTCCCCCATCCTGTATTTTTTTTTAATATTCATTTTCTTAAAAAAAATGCACATCTGGGAGTTCCCGTTGTGGCGCAGTGGTTAACGAATCCAACTAGGAACCATGAGGTTGCGGGTTTGATCCCTGCCCTTGCTCAGTGGGTTAACGATCCAGCGTTGCCGTGAACTGTGGTGTAGGTTGCAGATGCGGCTCGGATCCCGAGTTGCTTTGGCTCTGGCATAGGCCTGTGGCTATAGCTCCCATTCGACCCCTAGCCTGGAAACCTCCATATGCTGCGGGAGCGGCCCAAGAAATAGCAAAAAGACAAAAAAAAATGCACATCTGATCTTGTTATTCTCCTACTTGAAATCTTCCAATGGCCCTCTTTTAACTTTTAGAGAAAGTCTACACAAATTAGCAAGACATTTAAGACCCTCCACATCACGCCTTTGCCTCCTCAGCCTGACCTCCTTCTCTAATGTTGTCTTCTAGTCTTTGAAACCAATTGTGATCTCCAAAATGTATGCCATGCTTTCTCAGGCCACCACGGTCTGCAGTTCTATAACCTGGAAAGTTCTCTTTCTACTTCCCCTTAAATTCTACAATTGATTCTTTTATGACCCATGTCACGGCATCGGCAACACCAGATCATTAACCTGCTGCCCCGTAGTAGTCACTCCAGGCCATGTTCTATTAATTTCCCTGTGCCTAACGCAGTGCTTGGCACATAGTAGGTAGTTTAGGAGCAACTAGTATATTTTGTGGTATTATTGTTTCATGCTTGATTTAAGGATGTTTGGAGGACTGTACTGGTGTTTGGTAGGACACAGAACCCAAGCAACAGGATCTAGCAGCAGACAATGAGATTAGAAGGTGAAATCACAAGAGTCATGACGATAACAGGCTGGTTTATCTTGGATAGTATCAAAGACAAATTGTTTACTAGCTCTTTTTGGCAGTTGTTGCTGAGCACTTCTCAAAGACTATTAATAACTCAGTTCTACATTACTGTTTAGAATAATCTTACTTTTTATTCCTTGAAGTGAATAAACAAGACCAAAGAACTGACAAGTAGTATCAGTGACTTAGAAATAAATTATTGATCTAGTACAGACTCTCCTAAAGTGATAGTGACATGCTGATCCCTTTGGCAGAGCCTTCACACAGAGAATTCTAGACTTAACTTCCCCTCTGGTATCATCTCCCCTTTGTGCACTATAAGGCAGGCAGAAGCCATGCCCTGAGAAAATACTTAACATGCAAACCTAAAGCAAGTTTGTGATTTTATATATATATACATATATACATATTTGTCTTTTTTTTAGGGCCACACCCTTGACTAGGGGTCAAATCAGATCTATAGCCACTGGCCTATACCACAGCCACAGCAATGCCAGATCTGAGCTGCATCTTAGACCTACACTGCAGCTTGCTACAAATCTGGATCCTTAACCCATTGAGTGAGGCCAGGGATCCAACCCAAATCCTGAATGGATACTAATCAGGTTCTTAACCTGCTGAGCCACAATGGAAACTCTTGAAAATCCTTTGGTGATCAAAATATGTTTCATGACTGTAGTTGCTCCAGTTATCTGGGATAGGTCTGATGCCAAATATTTGATCTACTGGTATTTGGATTGTAAAATATGATCATATGTAATCTGGAGATGAAGGAGCCAGAAGGCTTCTTAACAAATTGAAATTTTTTTTTAATAGAAAAAGAAATCATGCACACAGTTCTAAAAATCAAACACTATAGATATGTTCAAAAGCAAATTCCCCATCCCCATCTGCACCCCCAATTTCACTCTTTGGACTTTGTAGCCTTTCACACATGGGTGAGTGTGGTCCACTCACCCTCTCTGGCCTGTTCTCCTGGGGCAGGGTCGGTTATCCCAAGAAAGGTTCACTCTTGTATCTTCATTCTCAAGTGGTCGAATTCATTGCTGGAGCCTCTCTCAACTCCTTTTATACATCTGAAGCAGTGGGCAAACCTTTCTTCCCTGATTAGGTTATCTCATCAGGAACTTTTTGTCACACCTCTTCTTTCTTTTTTTTTTTTTCTCCACACCTCTTCTAACAGCATTCTAGAGAGGGGCCCACAAAGACCTCTATTTTGGATCCACTCAATAGAGTCAAAAAGCAATCACTGTAGGTTATCTATGTGTAACCCCCCCTTTTTTTTTTTTGCTTTTTAGGGCCACACCCGTGGCATACAGAGGTTCCCAGCCTAGGGGGTCTAATCAGAGCTACAGCTGTTGGCCTATGCCACAGTCACAGCAGTGCATAATCCAGGCATGTCTGTGACCTACACCACAGCTCATGGCAATACCGGATCCTTAAACCACTGAGTGAGGCCAGGGATTGAACCTACAACCTCATGGTTTCTAGTTGGATTGTTTTTGCTGCACCACGACAGGAACTCCTGCCCCTGCTTTTTAAATAATTGAATGAAAAAAAATTTTCAGCTTTATTGAGGTATAAATAAAATTGTATATATTTAAGATGTACGATGTGATGTTTTTAATTTTTTAATTTTTAAATTAAAAAATGGAAGTATAGTCAATTTATAATATCACATTTGTTTCAGGTGTACAACACAGTGATTCAAATCTTCTTTTTTTTTTTGGTCTTTTTAGAGCCAAACTCAGGGCATATGAAAGTTCCCAAGCTAGTGGTTGAATAGGAGCTATAGCCAGCGGCCTACAGCATAGCCGAAGCAACATCAGATCAAAGCCTCATCTGCAACCTACACCATAGCTCATGGCAATGCTGGATCCTTAACTCACTGAGTGATGCCAGGGATTGAACCCTCATCCTCATGGATACTAGTTGGGTTTGTTATTGCTGAGCCACAATTTTTATAGATTATATACAGCTGCCAGCCTATACCACAGCCACAATAACACTAGGTCCTTAACCCACTGAGCAAGGCCAGGAATTGAACCCACATCATCATGGACACTATGTTGTATTTTTAATCTGCTGAGCCACAACAGGAACTCCTGTGGAATGTAGTGTTAAACAAATTCTATGTGCTGGAACCTACTCAGTATTCCAAGTCAGTGCTTCGCAAAGTGTGGTCCCCAGAGCAACAGCATCAACATCACCAGAGAACTTGTTAGAAGTACAAAATCAGCCTGCACTCCAGATCTCTGGACTCAGAAACTCTGAGGGTGAGGACCAATAATCTAGGTTTTAACAAGCCTCTCAGATGATTTTGGGGCAGATGAAAATTTTGTACTATTGTTGTAGGGAAAAACTAAAGCACATTTTTTTTGGGTCTTTTTTAAGGGCCACACCTGCAGCATATGGAGGTTTCCAGGCTAGGGGTCGAATCAGAGTAGCCGCTGGCCTACGCCACAGCCACAGCAATGTGGGATCTGAGCTGCATCTTCAACCTACACCACAGCTCATGGCAATGCCAGATCCTTACCCCACTGATCGAGGCCAGGGATTGAACCTGTGTCCTCACAGATACTAGTCCGAATTGTTTCCACTGAACCACGACAGGAACTCCCCTAAAGCACGTTTTGATGCTATCTTGAAAATAAGAAATTTTTCTTATTTGAGACTCCCAGCTGGAAATAAAAGAATATTTCTTATTCTGTTGAGACCACCAGCTATTCTTTTCAATTTTTATTTTTTCAGATTAATTCCTTGTATCTGTAGTATTTTATGTCTGAACCAAATTTCAGAATCTTTTTTTTTTTTCCTTCCTGCCCTGCATCATATGGAGTTCCCAGGCCAGGGAGCTGCAGTTGTGACCTATGCTATAGCTGTGGCAACACTGGTTCCCTAACCCACTGTGCTGGGCACTGAGGATTGAACCTGCATCCTAGGACTCCAGAGATGTCACTGATACTGTTCTGTTACAGCGAGAAAATCTTATTAATTATTTGGTACAACTCTACAACATAAATACTGGACATATAATTACATTGCTAAGTGTCTTTAACTGAAAGTTAAATAAGTTCTGATTTCTTTTAAATCAGAATAGGCATCATTCATCTTTTATAATTCCATCACTAAATTCTTCTCAATTTTTGCATGCTTATCTTTCTTAGGAAGAATGGAAATCCCTTTAACAATGTTTGCTAAACTTCCAGTACAGTTTCTGGACATCTTGATGAAGATAAATCCACAGAAGAACGGTCCTGGGTTTCTGTCTCTTTACCTTGATGTTAGCTCCTCAGGGACACCTGGGAAACAGTGTCTCTTGAAGAACCTGTGGGTAAACACCCTGTCTCACATTCCAAAGAACCTTTAATGATGATGATTGTGTACCATCTGCCAAGATAAGCAAGTTCCTGGAAATATGTATGTACACTTAATGTCAGCAAATGTTTTAAAGTTTCCCCACTATTTCACAGAACAGTTTCAGAGATAACTTATCTATATGTCTGACTAATCTCCATTTGGCTGTACAAAGGTGGCCTCAGGTAAATTCAGATTGCTGAAGGTGAGATTTGTCTGTGACACCATACCCACTTTCTGTTGTTGTAAACCCTTGCCTGGGCCTGCCTGTAGTCTGATGGCAAGACTCTCCTCCCCTCCCTTCACTGGAGCCTGGCCTTTTCTCCCTATTCTCAGAGGTTGAGGTATCCTCAGTGTACCCCATGGATCAGGATGGTCAGTCCACACACCCCCACACCCAGTGCACAAAAATTAAGCCTAGGGTCCCTTTTCCTTCAGAGTTTGGATCTACTCACAAAGGTGTTAATAGATTTAAATAGAATTTATCAGTCCCAACTGCATTCAACCTGCGGTTTCATACTTCTCTGAAGGAAATCTTGGCGTTCCAATTGTGGCTCAGTGGGTTAAGACCCTGATGCTGGAATTCCTGCTCTGGTGGATTGGCTGAGGCTTGGGAGTGTAGAGATGCAGGTTCAATCCCCAGCCTGGCACAGTGGGTTAAGGATCCATCATTGCTGCAGTTGTGGCCTAGGTCCCAACTATGGCTTGGCTCTATTCCTGGCCCAGGAATTCCATATGCTGAGAGTCAGCCAAAAAAAAAAAAAAAAAAAAAAAAGAAAGAAAGAAAGAAAGAAAAAGAACCTGATGCTGTCTCTCTGAGGATGTAGGTTCAATTCCTAGCCTCCCTCAGTGGATTAAGGATCCAGTGTTGCCACAAGCTTTGTTCTGGTGTTGCTGTGGCTATGGTATAGGCTTGTAGCTGCAGCTCCTATTTGACCCCTAGCCCAGGAACTTCCATATGCTACAGATGTGGGCATAAAAAGAAGAAAAGAAAAAGAAAGAAAGAAAAGAAAGAAAGAAAGAAAGAAAGAAAGAAAGAAAGACAGAAAGAAAGAAAGAAAGAAAGAAAATCTCTTATTGAGAGTAAAGTAAAACAAACCAGTTCAAGGTTTAATTAGTCCTGTTGAAGGAAGGTTAAATTTGGAGCTCAGCCAGTTGTCTTCTCTCTTTCAGGTGAAAAGAGGCTCTTTAAGGAAATGATTGTCTGTCCAACATGGGAAGCATCTGAGGAGTGTTGAAAAACATACTGAGCTGAGGCCCCATCCTCAGCTCAGATTCTGATTTAATTGATCTGGGACTGGCTGGCCTGGGCATTGGTAGTTCTTGAAGCTTCCAAGTTTTACTAATCTGATTCTCCATCTCTATCAGGTATTGGCATCAATTGTAGGGCTTTGTTAATATTTGATTACTGGGCCCCACCCAGAGTTTCTGGTTCAGTAGGTCTGGGATCCGTCCTGATAATTTGCATGTCTAACAAGTTCCCAGGAGATGCTGAGGCTGCTGGTCCAGGGACCACACTTTGAGAACCACTGCTCTAGTGAAAACTTGAAAACCACTGAGTTAGGTGAATTTTGTTCTTTCCAGAAAATGCTGCCACCCTCCTTTTAAAACTCTTTTTAAACTTTAGAATGATTAAGAACATTATTCTCCTTAACTCATGCCATTTTATTATCATCGTTAGTCCATAAAAAATCCTCTCATTTTAGTTTATTTTTAAACTTTTTACCTTACTTACATTTTGACCCCTACTCCCATTCCCTCCTCCCCCACTAAAGGTACTGTCTCTAACTCATTTGATTGTGGCCTTTTGTAATTATGTGGAAATCGAGTAAAAAAAAAAAAAAATTCCACCTTAAGTAGTGACACTAACCCTGACAATTGCGGTCACAGAGAGTTAGCTCAGAGGAGAATTTAAAATCTGGAGGACTTGGAGTTCTGATTGTGGCACAGAGGAAACAAACCTGACTAATATCCATGACAACTGGATTCAATCTCTGGCCTTGCTCAGTGGGTCAAGGACCTGGGATTGCCATGAGCTGTGGTGTAGGTGGCAGATGTGGCTCGGATCCCAAGTTGCTGTGGCATGGCGTAGGCCATCAGCTACAGCTGATTCGACCCCTAGCCTGGGAACTTCCATAGGCTGCAGGTGTGACCCTAAAAAGACAAAAAAAAAAAAAAAAAAAAAAAAGTCTGGAATGCCACAAAAAGGCCTTGAGGCCTTGTAGGAGTTCTCTCGTTAAATATTCCAGCATTGTCACTGTAGCAGCTTGGGTGGTTATTATGACTTGGGTTCAATCTCTGGCTCAGGAACTTCCATATGCGGCAGGGCATTGCCAAAAAAAGGCCTGTACTGCTAAGGTTTTATACCCCTAAACCTTAAATTTATTAGTATTAAAGAAATAATGTTAAAACCTTACCTCATAAATAATAATTATGTTTTACTTCCTTTAAGTGATACTTATATAGAGCAGGAAATTTCTTTAGAATATTTGTCTTGGAGTTCCTATCATTGATCAGTGGTTAACAAATCTGAGTAACATTCATGAGGATGCAGGTTCGATCCCTGGCCTTACTCAATGGGTTAAGGATCCGGCATTGCTGTGAGCTGTGGTGTAGGTTGCAGACGCAGCTTGGATCCTGCGTTGCTGCAGCAAAGACCAGCGGCTACAGCTCTGATTGGACCCCTAGCCTGGGAACCTCCACATGCCGAGGTTGTACCCCCCTCCTCCCCCGCAAAAAAAAAAGAATATTTGTCCTTGATGATAAAACATAGCTAATATATATGTAGAAACATTGCAGATCATTCCTAAATTATCTTTAAAATTGCATAAAATCATGTGGATAAAATGTAAATGGTGATTTGTTTCCCATGGGGTTCCTGGATTCTTTTTTTTTTTTTCTTTCCTTTTGTTTTTTTGTTTTTTGTTTTTTGTTTTCTGTTTTGCTTATGGCCACAGTCATGGCATATGGAAGTTCCCAGGCCAGGGATTAAATCTGAGCTGCAGTTGCAGCAATGCTAGATCCTTTAACCCACTGCACTGGGCTGGGGATCGAACCTGAGCTTCCATAGCAACCTGAGCCGCTGCGGTCAAATTCTTAACCTACTGTGCCACAGCCACAGTGGGAACTCCCAGATGTTTTCTGATTCTATTGTTTTAATGTAATTCTTTGAAATATTTCCCTCTTTCGGACAGTTAATGAGATATCCTTAAATTTTTATGATTGGCTTTCAAATGTCAACAAAGCAGAGTAATAAAATGGCCTGTGCCAAAAATAAACATATGTATTGATTTTTAACTAGTCATAACCTTCTGGAAGGCTGTCAGGTTTCTGATCCTTTGATATCTGTGGGGTACAGACCTGCTGACTAACTCATCAAAGCTACTCTAAGGCATCTGTGACATTGTACTGGGCATAACATTTATTTTCATATTTCTTTATTTGTATCAACATTCAATTTGTCTCATGATACTATCCTTAGAAAAATCATAAGGTTATGATATAATTGACAAATGCCACTCAGGTACGGAATAAGTGAAATTTGTTTACTGTTCAATTAAGGAAGAAATTGCATTATTGTTGTGGGTTTTTTTAAATCTTTTTTTATTTTTTGGGCTACACCTGCGGCATATGGAAGTTTTCAGGCTGGGGTCAAATTGGAGCTGCTGCTGGAACCTACACCACTGCCACAGCAACAAAAGATCCAAGTTGCATCTGTGACTTACACTGCAGCTTGTGGCAACGCTGGATTCTTAAGCCACTGAGAGAGGCCAGGGATCGAACCTGCATCCTTATGGACACTAGTCAGGTACTTAATGTGCTGAGCCACAACAGGAACTCCTGTTGTGTTTTTAATCCTTCTAAATCCTCTTTTACCCACAGATACCACATACTATTTGTGTATCTTATTGCCTGTAACACTCGGTGCAATGGTATATATAAATGTTTTATAAGCACTGGTTGAACCGACCTCAACAAACCCCAATTTTGGGGCCTCCATGTCACTGCTCTGGCCATCCTTCCACTCAGGAAAAAAAAAAGTGATAGATAGAAATCTATTAGATGCAAAAGCACTGGAATTAGATCCAGGAGAGATTTCATGGTCCCAGATGTAATGGGAAAATATTATTTTCTGTTTCTTTTCAATCACACTGTTGTTAAACCACCTCCAAAACCAAGCATGTTTTAAAAAGTTATTACGTATTCTGTAATTATGAAGTGTATTCCATTTGTAATGGATGGTGATTTCTGTATTAAAAAAAAATCTTTGTTACAGAATTTTCTACATTTGGTTGGTGAAGTAAAAAATTTCTTCTAGACAAAACTACAATTCAAAAAGATACAGGCACCCATATGTTTATAGCAGCACTATTCACAAAAGCCGAGACACTGAAACACCTAAATGTCCATCAGCAGATGAATGTTTAAGAAGCTATGGTACGAATGTACAATGGAATACTACTCACACATAAAAAGAACAAAATAATACCATTTGCAGCAACATGGATGCAATTAGAGATTCTCATACTAAGTGAAGTAAGTCAGAAAGAGAAAGATAAATAACATATGATATCACTTTTATGTGGAACTTAAATGTGGCATAAATGAACCTATCTACAGAACAGAAACAGACTCACAGACATGGAGAGCAGACTTGTGGTTGCCAAGGGAGAGGGGGAGTGCGTGTAGATGCAAACTATTACATTTAGAATGGATAAGCAATGAGGTCCTACTATATAGCACAGGGAACTCTATCCAGGCTCTTGCGGTAGAATACGATGGAAGATAATAGGAAGAAAAGAATGTGTATATATATATATAAAAGCATGTTTGACTATTTTTTTTTTAATGGCCTCACCTACAGCATATGGAAGTTTCTGCATCCAAGCCACAACTGTGACCTATGCCATAGTTGCGGCAACACAGGATCCCTTAACCCACTGTGTTGGGACAGGGATGGAATCCACACCTCTGCAGTGACCCAAACTCTGCAGTCGATTCCCACTGCACCATAGCTGGACCTCCCAGCCTATAGATTTTGATGGTCAGCAGTTCTTCAAAGGCAGAATCTGATGATACATATCTGTATCTATCCCTCCTCCCTCAGGCCGTGGGATATAGCCTCACTTCAGGAATGTAATACATTAACAAATCATTGGCTAATTAATAAGTAGGTATAATTCTAACATCATAACAGAAAAACTACTGTGCACTATTTAATTTTTTTCCAAGGCAATATTTTTATGATAGCCTGCTCACAAATAGAATGCAGACTCATGAGATCCGAATACTGATTTAATATGGTCATATGTTTTGTAAAATTTATAACAGTGGGATTTTTTAACTCTGATCAGCTGGGACAGATTTTTGTTTCTTTGTCCAACTTCCCCTCCATTTACACTTGCCTTTCAGTTGGGTGATGTGCCCAGATGCAATTTTGAGATCCAATGAAGGGAATGGGGTATAGGGAATATTTTTGTTTGGGTTTAATGGCATATATTTACCTGGTTTGCAATTACTCTTATGTACAATTAGATGCTCTGGTATAGAAATGGTTTCCAGAAATAGTCCTAACATCCAGCACAGTGGATGTATGAAGCTATGAATATTCTGGAGCCCCTGGTGCTGGCAGTTATGTGGGTAGCAGGGGGAGGTTTGATATTTGTGATATACGAATCCAGAAGCTAGACTGTGGGAAATTTTTCTAATTTTATGGTCATATGTGAATAAAACAACGTGATAGCCTTCTACCTAAATTTGATAACACTCCTGAAAATTTGTAGGATACCACTGATAACAAAATATGATGCTAAAAGAAAGTTTTTAAGGAGTTCCCATCATGGTGCAGTAGAAACAAATCTGACTAGGAATCATGAGGTTACAGGTTCGATCCCTGGCCTTGCTCAGTGGGTTAAGGATCCGGCGTTGCTGTGAGCTGTGCTGTAGGTTGCAGACTTGGCTCAGATCCCGCGTGGTTGTGGCTGTGGCTGTGGCTGTGGCTGTGGCTGTGGCTGTGGTGTAGGCCGTCAGCAACAGCTCTGATTACACCCCTAGCCTGGGAGCTTCCATATGCCGCGGGTGCGGCCCTAAAAAGACAGAAAAAAAAAAGTTTTTGAAATGTTCTATAATGAAGAGAATTTCAAATTATATATGCTAAAGGAAAGACAATTCTTTTTTTTTGTTTTCTTTAACTATTAACCAATTGTCACATGAAGAGGCAAAGAAAATGTGGCCAAAAAAATTGTAGAAAAAAAGTATAAAGGGATGTGTCAGGATGTCAATTAATAAAAACGTTATATTTTCTTTTCTGAATGTTGTGATGTCTATGGCATTTTGGATCTTTAAAATTTATAATTTTTTAGTTGTAAATACATGTTCATTTTCTTAATAAATTTGTATTTCTAAAATAGTTTCATATTTCCCTGGATCTGGCATTAGTAGTTAAGGATCTGGCATTGTCACTTCAGCAGCTCAGGTTGCTTTGATGTAGTGTTGGTTTGAACCCTGGCCCTGGAACTTCCACATACCACAGAGGTGGCCAAAAAAAAAAAAAAAAAAGTTTTATCTAAAGAGAACCCCCAGATTGTGTGAATTCTGAGCTTCCCAAATCCTGTAGTGGCCCTTGATACCCCTCATTTCCCAGTGTGTAGCAATGATGTAATGACTCCTGGTCCAGGATCCACCCTGAAATCATCTCCTTCTGTGTGTGATTGGTTTAGGGGTGGATGGTCCCTATCTCCATTGGCTGTGGACCAGGAATCACATGGTCCAGTTCCTGCTGTCAGGTATGAGGTCTATTTTTTTCTTTTCTTTTTTTTTTTCTTTTCTAGGTATGAGGTCTAGACATGCCAGCCCAAGAAATTGGCAGCACAGAGAGAACCTCACAGGGGCGGTTTTGCCTCAGGATGGGCAGTGTACAAGCTCACTGCATTTATAATAAAATCAGGGGTTTCAAAAGCAAAGCCAATCCTTGTATTTTATTGAGTAGTTTAAAATGCAAAATAGTTTAAAATGTGAACACATGTAGAAAAATAATGCTCAATTTTCTAAAGGATTTTCTATCTGTACAGAAACCATTCTAATCATTACATCTTTGACATTTTATAACACTGAAACTGTATATAGCATCAATTTGGATGTTTTCAGCCACTAATTTATTAAATGCTATTAATTTATTAAAAAGCTGCTAATTTATTCAATGTGAAAATATAGAAAACTAGGCATAAGGAAAAAGAATTCATGCATATTTCCAGAAATTTTATTATTTTAATGTAGTTCCTTCTGGTCATTTTTCTAACTCTATGTTTTACTTGAAAAAAAAGTCACACTTTATATTCAAATTTATATCCTGCTTTCTTGTCTTATTCTATATGATCCCAGTGGTTTACCCTAAAGAGTCTCCACATCTCACAAAGTCAGGGGCCCTTTTCACATAATAGTCTATGTGAATGGCACCCCCAGAGTTGTGTGGTAAATAGCCCGTGTGGCTGTGTGAGGTGCCATTTGTGTCTAGGTGCCTGAGTCTTCGAGGCTGGAGCATCCTCTTGGACCATTTATTTATTATGATTATGTTTTAGAGTCCACACCTATGGAATATGAAAGTTCCCAGGCGAGGGGTAGAGTTGGAGCTAAAGCCACCGGCCTATGCCACAGCCACAGCAACACCAGATATCAGCTGTGTCTGAGGCCTATGCTGGACCCTTTAACCCACTGAGCAAGGCCAGGATCAAACCTGCATCCTCGTGGATACTAGTGGGGTTCCTAACCCACTGAGCCACAGCCACAGTGGAAACTCCTTCTCCTTCCTTCCTTTCTTCCTTCCTCTCTCTCTCTCTCTTTCTTTCTTTTACCATCCATTTAAACTGTAGACCTGGGAATACAAGGCAGGGCAAACCATCTTTGGCTGCCAACACCATATACATCTGATTGGCCTTTGTACTCTTAGATGAGATTTCTCTGTAGCTACGTTTCGCAGCCCTCCTCTTTACAACGTTGCACCTGTATCTTTTTCTTACCTTGAGATACTCTCTCAGACTCCAGTGAATAAGAAAGAGTGTTAAGTAAATCAACTTCATGGCTTAAGAATTGCATTTCATCATTACAGCATTTTGCCTTGTTCCAATTTCACTTCCCTCTGCCAGTTTGCTTGGATTGCTTTTCTTTCTGCTCATTTTTAGGAATCTATACTGTTATTATTCTTGCCTATCTCCAGCAACTGTGAATTTTCAGGATTCTAATTTTCTTTTTATCAGGAAATGAAATATTGCTCATAATACTATAAAAGCATCTACATAATGGTAAAAAGCATAATGGTAAAATTACATAATTATAATGGCAAAGTATCATATTCTCTAATAGTGAAAATACTAATTTACCAGTAACTGTAGACATATTTTTACACTTAATTTATAATTTTTAGCCCTCTGAGAGTTCCTGCCAACTCCTCTTAAATGCATATTTTACCAATACAGGGTGTTGGTGGATGATGGATCACTTGGAAAAACTGTACCTAGTTCTCTGCTGACTGCATGAACTCAGGGACCACGGGCCATGCAATAAAATTCATAATTCTTCCCACCAGCTTTAGTTGAGGAAACTTAGTTTTCTTTTCTTTTCTTTTTTTTTTTTTCGGTGGAGCCTGAGGCATGTTGAAGTCCTTGGGCCAGGGATCAAAACCCATGCCACAGCAGTAACCAGAGCCACAGCAGTGAAAATGTGGCCTCCTGAAGCCACTGAGCTATGAGGGAACTCCTCTAATTTTTATTTTATGTGAACAGCATTGGCTCCTCAGACCAGTCTTCAGGGAAAGTGAATCAAGCAAAGCAATAGCTTCAAAAGTTAAGCCCCTATGGCACAAAAGGAAAGGAAGGGGGAAGAATTAGAAGGGAGAGAGGTAAAAAGAGAAGATCAGATGGTTAGGGAAAGGCAGGAGAGGCAGGTGGTTGGAGGAGAGGCAGGGTGAGAATGGGACACACTGTGGGCAACTTTTCTGCTTAGAAGTTTGAGAGACATTAGCTACTTGAACTGATGTATAAATTCAGTTTTACCAGGTTTGATCATTGTTGTAGTATAATGTTTGTCTTATAATATGGCCATCTTATGTATCAAATATTATACAGAGGGGAAAGTAGATATTATATAATATTTTTTGAGACCAGAGACTGGGTACCTGTTGAAATTATCTGAATACTCTCAAGAGTTATTAACAAATATTTCTATAAACACATGTTCTTTACTACAAGTCTCTGTGGAGTGTGCCACCAAAGGGGTATGTGAATCTTACTTTTCCAAGAGCTCAACAGGATCAGAAAATAGAGGCAGTGGCTCAGGCCATCTGCATTATGCCCCTCTCTGTGGCTAATGCTTTGGAATGTTGTGGGCCAGTAAGAAAGTCGGTGGCTCACTAGACCTTATGAACCAATATACAGGTCTAGGTCCCTCAGAGACTACTCAGCTTTGAGATGGGAAGGAGCTGGACCTAGGGAAGCCACACTTACCTCTCTGCTGCCTGCCTTCCTTCTCCCAGGGCCATGTTCCTGGCTGGGTTGAGGGGGTGGCTGGGGATTCTTCAATTGCCCATCGGGTTCCTTTCATAAACACGAGGATGCTTGTCTAATTCCAGCAGAAATCCGTGGCCTGACCGTGACACTTGTGCTTAGAGTCTTAGCACATGGTCTGGCGCTGCTGCTGGGAATCCTGAGTCACTCTTCTCCTGTGATTCCTAATGTTGAAGGGAGTCTCTGCAGAGGAGGAAGGACAGTCTGTCAGGTGAGCTCATCACCGTATCATCACCGTCTGCTTCCTGACTTCCCCGGAGACTGTGTAATGTGTGTGAAAGGGGCACTTGTCAACTTCCAGGAATAGCACTGTCTCATTCTGTGACCTTGGACAAGGTCACTCAAATTCTCAGAGCCTTGGTTTCTGTAGTTAAAATGGAAAATGGTTCCACAGAGTCAGCACCAATATTTAGACAATTAATGTATGGAAAGTCTTACCCAGATCCAGACAAATGAAAAAAATATTTTTATAACACTGTAGACATAAGGCATATGGATATTATTTGTATCCTCTACATTTGCAAAATAACTTGAGATATTTACAATATAATAGAGGAATGACAAAAAAAAAAGTAGATGACCATTCATAGGTCATTTATTCACTCAACAAACAGGCATTGGTTACTATTTCAGGCAAGGTCTGTGAGGCACTGGGGGACTTGATTTTTAAAGCATTTATAATCTAGGAGGAAGTTTGGATACATACAAACAATTCACAAGGTAATATTTACTGTGTATAAACTATGTACATGAAGTAACTGCTATGGCAGTTTAAACCAGAATAATCCCGAGGAAGGCTTAACATAAAATGAAGTTAATGGCAGCCAGTTCCAACATGTGTTGTGTTCCCATTATGTGCACTGCTCTAGGTATGTGTATATTCAGTGAAGACTCTCAACAGAGAAAATTGCGTGGGCTGGACCAGGGAGGCAAGAATCTACACATAATGTGTGTCAGGGAAGCACCAGCTCAGGATGGAGCAGTCCCTTAAGAAAGATGTTGAGGAAGTTCCCTGGTGGTGCAATGGGTTAGGGATCTGAAGTCACTACAGAGGCTAAGGTCGCTCCTGTGATGAGGGTTTGATTCCAGGCCTGGGAACTTCCAAATGCTACAGGCACGGCCAGACATACACAGAAAAGATGGTTGAAATGAATTTGAAGAATTGTGTAGGTGTAACATGATGAATGGCTTCAAATAAAAGGTCAAGGTTTGGTCTTTGTCGTTGCCTTTTTTCTCTTTTTTTTAAGGTGGCACCTGTTGGCATATGGAAGTTTCCAGGCTAGGGGTTAAATTAGAGCTGTAGCTGCCAGTCTACCCAACAGCCACAGCAACACCAGATCCGAGCCGCATCTGCAACCTACACCACAGCTCATGGCAAAGTCGGATCTTTAACACACTGAGCAGTGACTAATAGCTTGAACCTCATGGAACTGGAATGGTAGTTAATATTATTTTCTTTTTTTCATTCTCTCTCTCTCTTTTTTTTTGCGGGGGGCACACCTTCGGCATATGGAAGTTCCCAACTTTGAATCAGAGCTACAGATGCCTGCCTATCCACAGCTACAGCATCAAGGGATAGAGCTGGGTCTGTAACCTACACCACAGCTCACTGCAACACCAGATCCTTAATCCACTGAGCAAGGCCAGGGATCAAACTCGCTTCCTCATGAATACTAGTTGGGTTTGTTACTGCTGAACTGCAGTGGGAACTCCCTGAGAGATTATTAATAACCAGAACCTCATGTATATAAGTCACCAGGCTAACTTATTTACACTTGTAGTTACTGAGATCTATACCTGAAACTCTGAATCAGTAGTTTTAGAGGGTGGTCCAGAAATCCTTATCTTGGAAAAGGTACTTTGAACAATCTGATTCTGGGGATCTTCAAGTCAAATTTACAGAAATGCTGTCCTAGGAAGTTTCCACGTGGTGCAGCAGGTTAAGGATCTGACTTTGCCGTGACGCAGGTTGCAACTTTGATGCAGGCTCAATCCCTGGCCCAGGAACTTCCACATGCGGCAGTTGCTATAAAAAAAAAAAAAAAAAAGAAAAAAAGAAAAGAAAAGAAAGAAAGAAAGAAAAAAGAAAAGAAATAAAAAGAAGAAAAAAGAACTGCTCTAGTTTTTCTAAGCCAAATCTCTGAATCAAGTTAGAACAAGGGATTGGAAAATGCTCTACTCCACTGTTTTAGTTTTCTGAGACAATTACACTCATTTTGCTTCCTCAATTTTTGCTCCTTAATTTTTTTCCATTTTGACAAATGTTAATATGAAGAACGCCTCTGCAGTATCTGCAAAAACTACAATGGAACGTTCTGTCCATTATGATATTCAACATCTGTTTTTGGTATTCATATATAATTTCTTCTATAACTTAGTACTAGGAAAAGAAAAATCTATCTTTTCACATGAACTTGTATACTTTTTTTTTTTTTTTTTTTTTTTTTTTTTTGCTGCCTCTGCAGCATGTAGAAGTTCTTGGGCCAGGGATCAAACACTTGCCATAGCAATGATCAGAGCTGCTGCAGAGACAATGCTGGGTCCTTAACCCTCTGAGCCACCAGGGAACTCCTGTTCTATGACTATATCTTGGACACTTGTGAATGACAACAAAGCATTATTATGCTAGGAGTAAGTAATCAGCTAAAAATTCAGATACAGAATGCTCTAGGCAGGTAAAATGCCTTGGCCCTGGTTTGAGAGGCTTATTGCAGATTGATATGGGATTTCATTCATAAGCATTATATTTTGTATAATGCCTGGGAAAGCTCATATGAAAAGTGCAATATAATAAACACCCTGGACCCTTACTTTATGCTTGTTTTCTTTTTTCTTCTTTTTTGTCTTTTTAGGGCCGTACTCTTGGCATATGGAGGTTCCCAGGCCAGAGGTCAAATTGGAGCTGCAGCAGCCAGCCTATGCCACAGCCACAGCAACACCAGATCTGAGCTGCATCTTTGACCTACACCACAGCTCATGGCAACGCCAGATACTTAACCCACTGAGCAAGGCCAGGGATCAAGTCAGATTTGTTTCCACTGAGCCATGACGGGAACTCCTATGGCTGTTTTCTGATGATTTGTAATCTTGTAAAGGAGATCATGTCTGTCCTCTTTGTCTGAGCATAGTAATTGATCATATCCATTGACTTTTCCACTGTAGCAAATAGCATTATGGTATTGCCCCTACTGTTCAGGGAATAACAATTCTAAGTAAATATGCGAGCAATATTTGTTTTCTGGCCATTACACTATTTTGCACCATATTATTATTGTGTTCTTTTTTTTTTTTTTTTTTGTCTTTTTGCTATTTCTTGGGCCGCTCCCGCGGCATATGGAGGTTCCCAGGCTAGGGGTCCAATCGGAGCTGTAGCCACCAGCCTACGCCAGAGCCACAGCAACGCGGGATCCGAGCCGCGTCTGCAACCTACACCACAGCTCACGGCAACGCCGGATGGTTAACCCACTGAGCAAGGGCAGGGACCGAACCCGCAACCTCATGGTTTCTAGTCGGATTCGTTAACCACTGCGCCACGACGGGAACTCCTATTATTGTGTTCTTTAGACTACTACAAATAATACAATTTGGGGGAATACTCAATTTGTAGAGCCCCTTTCTACTTCAAAGAGAAAGTGTTTCCCACTGCTCTCTTTGCTTATCTAAAACTTATCATAGAAAGAGTCTTGGTGAGAGTAGTAAAGAACTCTGGCCTTTGACAACATCTCAGCCAGAGTCTTCCCGTGAAAATTATCTGCTCTAAGGACTATTTTTTGGGAATTCCCACTGGGATGCATTGGGTTAAGAATCCAACTGCAGTGGCTCAGTTTACTGCTGAGGAGCAGTTTCAGTTCCCAGCCTGGAAACTTATATATGCCGTGGGTGTAGGTATTAAAAAAAAAAAAGAGAAAGAGAGAGAAGAAATAAAATCCCCAAGGACTATTTTGTTGTTTATCATCTTTTTCTCTCACTTGAATTTTTTTTAAGCAGATAGATGGTGATTTCACGTCATGGATATGGTTTCTTATGAAAACTACTCATCCATATTCAAATAAAAGCCGAAACAATAGTTTGCGGTATTGCTCTTGAAATGCTTTGGAGAAAATGTGATATAAAATCCTGTAAGATCAGAGAGGACTAAATGTGGAGTTGGGATAAGGAAATTCAAGACAAAGGACTTAGGCACCTACTTAACAAAACGTTCTCACCATGTGATGTGATCTGATACAGGGATACCTGAAACATCATTTGAGGGAGCCAGTGTGAAAGAGCATGAGAGAGGGAGTCAGACAGCATGATTTGAGTCTGGGCTTTGCTGCTTAAGGAGTATGTACCCTTTAACAAATCGGTACTCTTCGGCCATCAGTTATTTCACTTAAATAATCAGAAAATTGGATTAATAATTTTATCATAAGATTCCCATTGGTCTAAAAGTCTGTCCCTAAGCGATCCATAAAATTTCCATGTAGGTAAATTTTAGAGTTACCTATTTGTTGAAAACTAGCCTGAAATTTATTTGTAAATTTTTGGTGTGCTTGTGGCATGTGGAATTTCCTGGGCCAGGGGTTGAACCTGTGCCATAGCAGTGACCCCAGCCACTGAAGTGACAAAGCCAGATCCTTAACCAACTGTGGGAACTCCACTTGAAGTTTATTTAGAATTCATGCTGCATACAGACACTGGAAAAGACAACAAAGGGCCAGTGAGTGGGTGAGCATAATTTAAACTGTT
Source organism: Sus scrofa (assembly GCF_054392235.1). Classification (NCBI taxonomy): domain Eukaryota; kingdom Metazoa; phylum Chordata; class Mammalia; order Artiodactyla; family Suidae; genus Sus; species Sus scrofa. Next base: position 45,142,674 of record NC_139383.1, on the reverse strand, counting down.
AATAAGTTACTGCAGGGCAGGCAGCCAGGGGGTAGGTACATCTGTTTATTTTGCAATTTATACAGGTCAAGGGGCAGTTTCTGAAATATATGCTATTTGTTTTCAAACTCTTCTTCTTTAGGAAAGAAATAACTTAATACTTGTAAAACTTAGTTATGGCAACTAGCCATCTATCACTAACCCTTTTTACAGGTGTTGTTTATATATTTTTGATTTTTTTAGGGATTAGCTACTTTTTTGCATTTGTACACTGGGTGGCTGCCTCTTCCTAATGTGATTTCTTCTGAAAGAATTAGATTGAGGAAAAAACAAAACAACTGAATTGAGAGCTGATTTTAAAAATTACTGTCGGGAGTTCCCATCGTGGCTCAGTGGTTAGGGAATCTGACTAGGAACCACGAGGTTTCAGGTTCTGTCCCTGGCCTTGCTCATTGGGTTAAGGATGTGGCCTTACTGTAAGCTGTGGTGTAGGTTTCAGACGAGGCTCGGATCCCGCCTTGCCTTGCTGTGGCTCTGGCATAGGCCAGCAGCTACAGCTCCGATTAGACCCCTAGCCTGGGAACCCCCATATGCCGCAGGGAGCGGCCCTAGAAAAGGCAAAAAGACAAAAATAAATAAATAAATAAATAAATAAAAATTATCATCAATTTATTTTATGTTAGGATATGACAATTCAGACATTATTTTCTGTGCAATAACTGAAAAATTATTTGCTATGTTTTTTCTTTTCTTAATCATTTTTTTGAATGTTTATCATTAACACATGCCTGATGGCACATGGTATAATTATATGGTGTCTTTACCACCCGTTTACAAGAGAAAACCTAGAAGATAACAGTAAACATTGTCACCTTGACCTTGATACCATAAACATAGTATGGGAATGATTGTTGTGCCAAAATCTTTTTCAGATGTCTACTTCTATTTTCTGTGTTTCACTATTTGTCCTAGTTCTTAGCAATATGAGTTGATAAACCTGAAGACCAAAACCAACTATTTCAACATTTAAAAATAAGGACTGCATAAACATCTAATGGGAAAACATTCCCAGTGTTAGAATCAAGGAAAGCTGAAGATATAGTGAGATGCACATCAAAGAGGAGAGAGAAGTATCGGTGGATTTTAGAGTATAATGAAGTAAGAGGTCCAGTGTTTAATTTTTATTTGATAGGTATATGCTTACTTGCAAATTTGTCTGTAATGTTAAAATATGGTGGATCCAAGTATAGAATTTCCTGAACAGATGACAGATGATGACACATTTAATCACCCAACAGGTTGATATAGTTACAGGGAAAGGATGATTGCTTGCTGAATTTTAATGTGTTGAATGTTTATTTTGAGTTCATTTGTTAAAGTAAAGTATAGTAGCAAAAAAAAAGTATGGTAGCAAATGTCCTTTTTTTTTGGGGGGGGAGCTTTTTAGGGCCGCACTAGCAACATATGGAGGTTCCTAGGCTAGGGGTGAAATCAGAGCTGTTGCTGCTGTCCTATGCCACAGCCACAGCAACGCCAGATCCAAACCTTGTCTGCAACCTACACCACCAGATTCTTAACCCACTGAGCAAGGCCAGAGATTGAACCTGTGTCCTCATTGATGCTAGTCATATTCGTTTCCACTGAGCCATTAGGGGAACTCCCAAAACGTCTTTAATCTGAATAGGATGAACCTTAATGGTACACTGATGATTGAGTTTCTGAGGCTACTAATCTACTTATAGTAGCTTCCGATTTTCTCAATTGGTTATTTGCAAGTTAAGTGTAAAAGTTGAAAGTTAACTATAGCTTTAACATTGAATTAAAACTGTGGCACATGAATTACTTAACGACTTCCTTGGGGTTTAGTAGGCTGACTTGTATTTCATTTTCATGGCCTACTTATTAATTCAACTGAATCACATAATGAACTGTAATTGAGTCACAAACAAAGCAGGAAACAAGCTTGTGCCAAGTATGTGGAACACACTTGGCACAGGGTCTTCACTGTTAGTGGAAAGTCAGTTCTGGTAAATCAGTTTATCATTAGTATTTCCCTCACCTGGTAAGACAGGACACAGTACAAGTCTATAGCTCTTATCTGCAATTACGAAATCCAAAAAGCTATGAAAAGAGGAAGAATTTTTTTTTGGTACATAAATTAACCCATTTATTATAAGCTAGCAACATGTCAAATAGTGGCTCTTCTACTGGTCCTTCCATTCTTCATTCTTCGGATGACAGGCTTCCTATGATGGCAGAAGTGGTGGTGTAGGTCCAGGCACCACCAGCTTCCGTTTCATGCAGGAACCACGGTGCCAGATGCCCACAACTTGTCTCATCATCTTGGTTTTGCCACTGAAGGGTCGGGTGTACTCAGCGTGCTGACTTCCATTTTCCTGAGGGAGGCACCGTAATGTGTCCTATATTTACCCATGATTCTGACCTTCTTGGTGCATTTAGCCATGTCTCCATAAACTTGATCCAAGCGCAGAAAGCGAGAGGAAGTATTTTTAGAAATTCAAAATCTGACCTGACCTGAACTCACTTAGCAATGAAAACTACTGAACAGGGAGTCCCCGTTGTGGCTCAGCAGATAAACCTGGCTAGCATCCACGAGCTCGCAGGTTCAATCCCTGGCCCCTCTCAGGGGGTTAAGGATCCGCCGTTGCCCTGAGCTGTGGTGTAGGTTGGCAGCTGCCTTCTTACTGGACCCCTAGCCTGGGAACTTTCATATGCCGAGGCCGCGACCTTAAAAAAAAGAAAACAACTGAACAGATGTATGACAGGACAGAACCTATGTCCCAGGACTGCAGAGACACCACTGATCCTGTGACACCACAGTAGAAACTCCAAACATAACTTTTATATGCATTGGGAAACAAACAAACAAAAATTTTGTGACTCACTTTATTGTGATATTTGCTTTATTGCAGTGTTATGGAACAGAACCTCAGGTTTCTCTGAGATACGTCTGTAGAAGTTGTCAGTCCAGGTTGATATGACAGTGGTGCCAATGGCTCAATCTCTTCCCTGTCTTATACTTCTGACACAGGTAGCTTCCTTTCCCAAGGTTACCTCATGGACAAAGGAGGCTGTTAGAGCTCTTGCCATTATGTCCATATTCCAGCTGTAGGAGGAAGGAAGGATGAAGAGGTCACGCCCCTTTTCTTTAAAGACACTTCCCAGAAGTTGCACATACCATTTCCTCATATATCCCCGAAATTAGATGACCACACCTAATTGTAAAAGGTTATTTTTCAGTCATTTGTATGCCTAGCTGAAAATTAAGATTCTATTGCCAAGGAAAAAGGGGAGAATGGATATTGAGAGATGGTCAGCAGATTCTGTTTGAGCTATTATTATCCTCAATCTTACAAATGGAGAAATTGAGTCATAGAGAAGTTATATTGACTTACTAAGATCTCATAACTGGTAGAGCCAAGATTCAAATCCAGGTCTATCAAACTTCAGAGCTCTTAAGTACTACTTTGAAGTGTTTCTACCTTAAAACAGTTATTTGACTATTCTGTTTCTTCCACTAAATTAGTATAAAGAAAACCTTTCTGACTAAGTTGCTAGGTCAAACTGTTGAAACAATGGAATCCTTTATTTTACCAAGCATTCTTGGCAAAGAGCATAGCACTGGTATCAACTTGTGCAATGAAGCCTTCACTTCTGCTGACCTTTTGGAAAGGAGGATTCGCAGAATTTAGTGACAGGTTAGAAAATTGCCTGGCTGATAGATTAAAGTCTTATTTCCAGTCTTCTACTTGTTTGGGGTTGCAACAAGTTTAAACTTCATTAAAATATGCTTTTTGGAGTTCCCGTCATGGCTCAGTGGAAACAAATCTGACTGGCATCCATGAGGGTGAGGGTTTGATCCCTGGCCTTGCTCAGAGGGCTAAGGATCTGACGTTGCCGTGAGCTGTGATACAGGTCATAGACGCGGCTTGGATCTGGTGTGGCTGTGGCTGTGGCATAGGCCAGAGGCTACAGCTCCAATTAGATCCCTAGCCTGGAAATCTCCATATGCAGCAGGTGCAGCCCTAAAAGACAAAAAAAAAAAAAAAAAAAAAAAAAAATCTTTGCTATTCTATTGATAGTTTATATTTCAAACAAGGGAATAATTAAAGTTTTCAATTGGGGCAATAAAGAATAATTTACTATAGAAAAAAACAACTGTATTAGGATGGATTTTTCCATCAAAAATATATTTTTAAATCAGACAGCACATATTAGAATAAATCAGATCATACTACTTCTAAGTTATTTGAACATTATTACATTTGGATTATTAACCTGAACCTGATTCTCTAATATCTTACTTGAGTAAAAATCTAAATCAGGAGTTCCCGTCGTGGCGCAGTGGTTAACGAATCCGACTAGGAACCATGAGGTTGCGGGTTCGGTCCCTGCCCTTGCTCAGTGGGTTAACGATCCGGCGTTGCCGTGAGCTGTGGTGAAGGTTGCAGACGCGGCTCGGATCCTGCGTTTGCTGTGGCTCTGGCATAGGCCGGTGGCTACAGCTCCGATTCAACCCCTAGCCTGGGAACCTCCATATGCCGCGGGAGCGGCCCAAGAAGTAGCAGCAACAACAACAACAACAACAACAACAACAACAACAAAAGACAAAAGACAAAAAAAAAAAAAAAAAAAAATCTAAATCATACAACATATTATAAACTAGGTCTTCCTTCCTTCTTTCCTTCCTTCCTCCCTCCCTTCCATTCCACGAAGCATTATTTGTTCTTTTTTATTTTTTTAAGCTTCAGTTTTTATTCAGGTTCTTGGTCTCTGCTTAGCTTAGCTTATGAGGGTTTTAAATCTTCCTTATGCCTGCCTAGCTCTTTGCTTTCCTAGCACTAAGGGAGAACATGTGAATGTGAATGAATAAATTAACAAAGAAGTAATTGCCAATTTTTAACCAATGTCACAACTTCATGTTGCTCTGTGGCTTAAAACTTTCAACATCTTAAGGAACCTCTGTAAATGTATCAGTACTTTTTAGAAGTGCTATTACAATAGATCATATATATTCCACAGAAGTCCTTTACTTAAAACTAGCCATGGCAACACCAGGGACACTGAGTGTGGCCAATGACAAACTTTAAGGATTTGGCAGTTTGCCAAGGTGTAAAGAGACGTAGAAAAAGTACTTCAAAATGAAGAAACACATTCTAAGAAGTCAGAGGGAGCAGTATTCACAGAACACAATCAAGTCAGAGCTCAGCAGAGTTTTCCTCTTACTGACTGTTAACTTTGGTCTGGTTCTTTGCAAGTTTTAAGCAAGAATAAGGCCGGGGGAGTTTCATTGTGGCTCAGTGGTTAATGAATCTGACTAGCATCCATGAGGGCTCAGGTTTAATCCCTAGGTCAAGGATCACTCAGTGGGTCAAGGATCTGGTGTTGCTGTGAACTGTGGTGTAGGCTGCAGACGTGGCTCGGATCCTGTGTTGCTATGGCTGTGGCATAAGCTGGCAGCTACAGCTCTGATTCAACCTTTAGTCTGGAAACCTCCTTATGCCACTGGTGTGGCCCAAAAAAGACGAAAGACCAAAAAAAAGAAAGAAAAAAGAATAGGGCCAGGGGCCAGATGATGTAGTTAGAACACACACACAAAAATCTATTTAATAGATTTTCCACTAATCCTTTTATTTGCTATTAACTTGTTTTTTAAACAAGTAATCATTGATGCATATTTCTTATTGAAAATTGTAAAGCCCATTAGCGTAAGGACAAAATCCTCTGTTCCAATGATTCTTTACCCCCAGAATCTTTACTAATGGCGAAGACTATGGAGATAGTTTGGTTCCTGGATTGGCTCAATCATGCCAGTAAGGACCCATGTTCTGTCATTTCTCCAGGCTCCCTCCCATTCTTGGTGCGGTGGCTTAGTCCTCCAGCTTCACTCTTCTTTTTGCAAGGTGGTTGCTGCAGATCCTGTCATCACATGAAAACCTGAGGAGAGGATCATTTCCTTCCATGCACCACATTATTGGTGCCAAATACCTATCTACCAAATCTGCAGAAAAACTAGCTCCATTGGCCACAACTGTCTCATGTGCCCCATTGTACAAAGGGTGTGACACTACCATGACTGGCTTCGACCAAAAGGATAGATTTTCCTGGGACTGGAAAAGGAACCATTCTCTCTCAGAAACGTGTACCAGGATAAACAAATCTGGGATTTTGTTGGCAAGGAATAAATAGTGTAAGGCAAACAAAATTTGCTTCGAATATTTTGTTTTTGGAGAAATTAACCCCAAATAAAAACTCAATATAAAATAAATAAAATATATTTACCATCCACAAGTTTAGGTCTGATACTTAGTATCTGATCTAAAATCAATTTATTTTTTATTCTTTCAACAAATATTTTTTGACTACTTACTACATGTCAGCATCTGTTCTCAGTACTAAGGCTTAGAGAGGTGAGCAAGACAGACGTTTATCTGCAGTAGAAAAGCTTTCAGCAGCAAGTAACAATAGGCATTTAAAAGTGGCTTAGGGAATTCCCGTTGCGGCTCAGTGGGTTAAGAACCTGACTAGTATCCATGAAGATATGAGTTCAATCCTTGGCTTTGCTCAGTGGGTTAAGGATCTGTCGTTGCCGTGAGCTGCAGAGTAGGTCGAAGATGCAGCTCAGATCCTGCCTTGCTGTGGCTGTGGTGTAGGCTGGCAGCTGCAGCTCGGATTTGACCTCTAGCCTGGGAACTTATATATGCCACAGGTGTGGCCATTTAAAAAAGTGGCTTAAAACATTGGGTCATTTAATGTTTCCCTCACAGAAATTTAGGTCAGAATTTTTTTTTTTTTTGTCTTTTTGCCTTTTCTAGGGCCGCTCCTGCGGCATATAGAGGTTCCCAGGCTAGGAGGTCTAATCAGAGCTGAAGCCACTGGCCTATGCCAGAGCCACAGCAACGTGGGATCCGAGCTGCATCTTCAAACTTCACCACAGCTCATGACAATGCCAGATCCTTAACCCACTGAGCAAGGGCAGGGATTGAACCTGCAACCTCATGGTTCCTAGTCTGATTTGTTAACCACTGTGCCATGATGGGAACTCCTAGGACAAATTTTTAAAAAATTTTTAATGATTTCTACTTTTTCCATTATGGGTAGTTTACAGCATTCTGTCAATTTTCTACTGTAGGGCAAGGTGACCCATTCACGCTTCCATATATATATTCTTTTTTTTTTTTTTTTTGGCTTTTTAGGGCCATCTTCATGGATATGGAGGTTCCCAGGCTAAGGGTTGAATCTGAGCTACAGCTGCCGGCCTGTGCCACAGCCACAGCAACATAAGATCCATGCCGAGTCTGCAACCTACACCACAGCTCATGGCAATGACAGATCCTTAACCCGCTGAGCAAGGCTGGGATCGAACCCGCAACCTCATGGTTCCTAGACAGAATCATTTCTGCTGTGCCACGATGGAAACTCCCATGTATACATTCTTTTTTTTTCACATTATCATGCTCCATCATAAGTGACTAGATATAATTTCCAGTGTTGTACAGCCGGATCTCATTGCTTATTCACTCCAAAGGCAATACCTTGCATTTATTAACCCCAAATTCCTAGTCTATCCCACTCCCTCTGCTTGGCAACCACAAGACAGTTCTCCATGTAAGACAGAAATTTCCTCTAAAATATTCCCAAGGAAACAAATTCTTCTCTGTGTTCTTTGCATGCTGGCTTCTGTCTTTCTTTTTGTCACCTCACTGTTCATGCTGCCACAGCACCAAATATCTCATCTGCTTTCAGTTCAGAAAGAAGTGGTAGGAGTTCCCTTCATGGCTCAGCTGTTAACAAACCCGACTAGGATCTATGAGGATGTGGGCTTGATGCCTGGCCTCGCTCAGTGGGTTAAGGATCCAGTGTTGCCATGAGCTGTGCTGTAGGTTGCAGGCGCGGCTTGGATCCCGCATTGCTGTGGCTGTGGTGTAGGCCAGCAGCTACAGCTCTGATTCAACCCCTAGCCTGGGAACTTCCATATGCTGAGAGTGTGGCCCTAAAAATAAAAAAAAATTAAAAAAAAAAAAGAAAGAAAGGAGTTCCCTTTATGGCCATGGCGCAGGGGTAATGAATCCAACTAGGAACCACAAGGTTGCTGGTTTGATCCCTGGCCTCACTCAGTGGGTTAAGGATCCAGTGTTGCCATGAGCTGTGGTTTAGTTTGAAGATGCAGCTCAGATATGGCGTTGCTGTGGCTGTGGCCTAGGCCAGCAGCTACAGCTCTGATTGGACCCCTAGCCTGGGAACTTCCATATGCTGCAGGTGCGGCCCTCAAAAGACAATAGACAAAATAAATAAATAAATAAAATAAATAAATAAATATAAATTTTAAAAAAGAAAGAAATGTTAAAAGAAGTCATGTCCTTTTCACAAACATTAAAGAACTCTCAGAATCCTCCTAGCAGATATCTATGAAGCTTCACTGGCCGAACAGTGCATGTGCTATTATTCTGACTCGGAAAGGAGTCTGGGAAAGTAATTATCTCACAAAGTATTGTGGGCAGTACACACTGCTGCCCCAAATAAAATTGAGATGCTGTTTACAAGGGAATGTTGAGCCAATTTCAAAGACTTCCATAGTTGTCTCTGAGGAACTAATGGCCACTTCATGGAAAGGTAGAGATAAAACAGGAGTATATATTTTTTTATGCTAATCTTTGAAATTACATCTGAAGAATTTGTATGGTAAGTGGTCCCTAGTGTTTGTTTTTGTACATTCTGATAGAAAAGCTATCTGCTTATATAAGCTTGACATGAATTGGGGATTAGGATCTGGTGGGCTTCAACTGGATTCAACTTGTGGATCTAAGATGTTGTGGAAAGGGATGGAAATGTAGAATGAACTGCAGGCTAAGTATTAGCTGATAGTTACTCTTGGGTAAAAAGTGCCATGAACAGAGTTATTGTACCAACCACAATTATGTTTCTATCAGCAGCTTAATTGTCTAGCTTCTCCACCAAATAATTAACTTCTTGAGGGAAGAGACTATGTTTAACTTATTTCTGTATTCCCAATCTGAGGACGGTGTCTGGCACATAGTAGGTACTCCATAAAGGTTGGAGGTAGGAGATTATCTTTCAAGGAGTAAGATGTGGGGAAGAAAATTCCAATTTTACATATTAAGGAGTTAAAACTTGAAGAGTTTAAAAAACTAATTTTTTTTTAAGTAGTCAAATAATAGAAACAGGCGAGGTGACATTTAGACCTTAGGGGGGAGTAATTTGTTTATTAATTTTTATTTTTGTCCTTAACTCTGGGAGGTGCAACTGAGGTCGTGTGGGGTTGTCCAAACTGCTTAAGTCTACATGGCACAGAAGTGAGGCTAAAGTGCAAATGAGGTGGAACTCAGAAACAGCCTGTCAAAACAAGCGTGATTTAAAGCAGTACACACACACACTGTGTCACTATTATAATGTTGAAAGCAGCAATAATGGACTGAGCTACCTTTTCTGTATTAGATGGGTGAATTCGAGCAGGTCTTACAGACATTCAAGTGTGTGTTGCTCGCTCTTTCTTTCTTCCTTTAAAAATTCAAAAATAAAATTTCTCCAATATTATTTTTTGACATTTGCTTTATTAGATTGTTATTGCAATAAGGATTTACATTTCATTGATGATATTGATTAATTATAACTCTCACATATTTCCCTGTTGGCTCAGTAGGTTAAGGATCCGGCATTGTCACTGCTGTGGCACAGGTCACTACTGTGGCTCGGGTTTGATCCCTGGCCTGGGAACTTCTGCATGCCAGGGGAACAGCCAAAAAAAAAAAAAAGAAAAAAAACCCAAAACTAAAACAAAACAAAAAAACACACAAGAGGATCTGGCACTGCTATGGCTGTGGCGTAGGCCTGCAGCTACAGCTGCGACTCCATTGCGACCCCTGGTCTGGGAACTTCCATATGCTGCAGGTGTGGCTGTAACAAGAAAAAAACACACACAAGAAAATAAGTCTCACATTTTCATGTTTTGAAAGGTGGGTGTACTGCATTTAGAGTAGATAAGCAATGAGATTCTGCTGTATAGCACAGGGAAGTATATCTAATCACTTGTGATGGAACATGAAGGAGGATAACGTGAGAAAAAGAATGTATAGATTTGAATAACTGTGTCACTTTGCTGTGCAGCAGAAATTGACAGAAACACTCTAAATCAACTATAATAAAAAATTTAAAAAAAAAAGAATAATGGGTGGAACTTTCCTTCAGTAGCAAGGCTTTGTGCTTTCCCTTTGTACAGAGTTGGGGGGTAGTGGAGCCTTGTGCTGTAAGAGCCCTCTTCTAGGTCTGCCACTAACTAACCAAAGTGTTTTACTTTGCTTTATTGAAGAGCTGAAGGATCCAAACTACTTTGTGTCTTCAGCACAATGGAAAACTCAGTTTTTTTATGTTTTTCCCTAGCAGATTAATAAATAATGTCATGTTATAACATATGTTATACAGAAATACATAATTCAGTTGGTAAGAATGGAGGAGTTAACTTGTCAAATCTGCCTGACCAGTACACCGTTTTTATCCATCAGGGTTCTTTGTTTGCAAGAAACAAGGGTAGACTTTGCTAAACTTAAATAAAAGGAATTTGGGAGTTCCCTGGTGGCTCAGAGTGTTAAGGATCAGGTGTCAGTGCTATGGCATGGGTTTGATCCTTGGCCTGGGAACTTTTGTATGCTGTGGGTACAGCCAAAAAATAAATAAACAGAGGGAATTTGTTGGAAGGATTCAGGTACTCACAGTTTGGTGGAAGGGTTGGAGAGCCAGGCTTTGAAACCAACAAAGCCCATGTAACTTAGGAACTACAGGGATTGAAGATGACAAGAATGCGGTCTCATATAAAATTAGGCTTTAGATATTTTATGAGATTTTAGTAGTAACTGTGCCATCTGATCACAGAACTCCAGCTGACTACACAATGAAAGCTGCCCACCGTGCTGTTATCAGATACAATGAGTGATAAGTTTAGGTGGCATATCAGACAACTTATGACAAAAATGAAAGCTTGGCCTCTGCCTGAACTTGTCCAGAAAGTGTGAATAAATTCTGTGTACGTGGATCTTAAACTCTCATGTCTCCTGTCACTGTTTCACCACTGCCTCTCCCTGAACTCACTCCTAGGGGAGAGTTGGGGGTGGGGTGGGAGAGGGGATGATCCCTATGAATAAGTGACAGAAGAAGAGGCAATGTAGGCTTGGTTTACACACGAATTGTCACAATGTATGAGTGCTAGGGAAAGTGGGTTGCCATACATTACAGCCTTACCCAGAGATGAAAGGACCACAGAAGGAAGTCTAGGATCAGATTAGACACAAACATTGTTGTGGTGTTTTTTAACACTGTACCCTTTAACCCACTACACCAGGCCGGGGTCAAACCCACACACCCATAGCAATCTGAGCTGCTGCAATCAGATACTTAGGCCACTGATCAAGGCCAGGGATCCAACCCACATCTTCAAGGACACTATGTCAGGTTCTTAACCAACTGCACCACAGTGGGAACTCCCACATTATTTTTAATGGTTTTCAAGTACGCTTCTTCTCAGAGAGCATCTCTAACTTAACCATCTAGACAATAACTGGGCTAGCAATCAAAGATGCAAGCCTGTCTACAAAGAGACTGGAAAAGAAAACTCTCTTAGCCACAAGTCAGGAAATGATTCATTTTCTAACATGTCATCAAAATTTTTATTTCTTTTCTCTTAAATCTACCCAACAGGTTAAATTTGATTATTTCTCAAATACTACTGTCAACTCTGCCAAATAATGTAAGTACTTAAAGTGTTTCTCCCGCTCTTTGATGTGTGTGAAGCTGTTAAACAACTGGAAATGATAGGGATGGGGTAGGATTGTTACACAGGTAGTTGTAGAAGTCCCAGTAGGGAACCATAGATAGAGAAGGAAACCTAGGGAACTTTGGGAGATCACTTGTTTTTGTTTTTGTTTTTTCCTTTTTAGGGCTGTGCCTGCAGTATATGGGAGTTCCTGGGCTGGGGGTTGACTCAGAGCTGGAGCTGCTGGCCTACACTGTAGCCACAGTAACAACGGGCTCTGAGACACATCTGTAATCTATGCCACAGCTCACAGTAACACTGGATTCTTAATCCACTGAGCAAGGCCAGAGATTGAACCTGTATCCTTGTGGATACGAGTCAGGTTCTTAACCCACTGAGCCACAACAGGAACTGCTAAGGGAGACCCCTTACATTTAATAATCACTCAAGAAAGCCATCAGAATCTTGGAATGAAGCAGACTTACTTAACTATAAAACCATACACAAAAGCACAAGATATGCCTCGGGTCATTACATGAAAAATAAAATCAGGCCTGCATTCAACTTCAGCAATGAGGATTCTTAGAATCAAGGACAGAATTGATCCCGTCCTTGGATCAAAGATTTCTGAGACACCCCATGCCCATTTAAAATAATGAGAAAAAAAAAAAAGGAGGAAAAAAAATTAAAAAAAGAAAAAAAAGGAAAACAAATAAAATAATGAGAAGATTTCTGTTCTAAAGACAGAAGGAAAAGCATGGTAATATCATTCCCTGACCTCACTTTATAATGCTTGGTGGTGGTAGGGGGTCGGGGGCGGGGGGGATGTAAGATATTAATAAGGTAGAAAAAGCAAGTCATCAACAGGAACAAGGAAGCAACAGGGGAGTCAACAAGTGGGATGAAGTTACTATTCTGGATCATACAGGACAACGAGGAAGAGAAAGAAGCTGCGTCTATGGCGGGGACTGTCCAGGTGGTGATGTAGAAGAGAAATGAGGCATAGCTGATCTTATCATTTAGATGATATCATCCCTACTTTTCCCCATAATGTATGACAAGGCATTATCTCATCAAATCAGCTGATTGTGTCACCATTCAGAAATGGGCAGAGGAAGTTTATCCTGTGCCTCAGGTTGTGGCTCCCCAGTAAGAACCCGACTAGTATTCATGTGGATGCGGGTTCAATCCCTGGCCTCACTCAGCAGGTTAGGGATCTGGTGTGGCTGTGAGCTGTGGTGTAGGTCAAAGATGTGGCTTGGATCTGGCTGTGGCTGTGTCTGTGGCTGGCAGCTGCAGCTTTGATTCGACCCCTAGCCCAGGAAATTTCATATGCCTCAGGTGCAGCCCTAAAAAAAAAAAGAAAAAAAAAAAGGTTAAGGATATTGGACATCTGTAATTTGTGACTGCCCAGAATTTATTTCCCCTTTTTCACAACTCCACATTTATTTTAAAGGGATAATAATTGTATTATTATTATTATTATTATTATTATTATTATTATTATTTTGGATTCATCCTGGTGGACTTAGGCTCCAGGGCCCTTTATACTTTCTTAACCAAAATTTGAGGGTGTGATGGAAACTAGGTCAATCGGACACTTACTTATTCCTGGAATTTAAGTCTTGGGTCAAAGATTTTTAAAAAAGGGAAAATGGTAAGAATTTATCTAATCCAGGGGTGAGGTATTGGATCTTTGCCACCATGTCACTATTCTTGTCACCCCCTGATCCTGGACCACCAGGAATAACTTGGCTTTGCACAGTTCTAAGCCTAGTTTTCTAGACCTACTGCCCAATAATGAAGTCTGATATGTTTCAGTAAATTCCCTTTGTATAAAGAATGTATACATGTATGTGTAACTGGGTCACCATGCTGTACAGTAGAAAAAAAATTGTATTGGGGAAATAGCAATTAAAAAAAATTTCCTTTGTATAGATTAATCAGAGCCTCTTTCTGTTGTTTCTACCTATAGACTCATTCAGAAGGTGTACCTTACCAATTAGGCAGGTTAAAGTTGACTTTATTGCTCTAAATGGAACCATACCAAAAGTAATACCATACTTAATTATTAAAAAAGCCTGCAGAAAACATTTATTAATGATAAATGTAACAATTTTATATGGAAAAATATGTAATATTGGACAAAACTCCAGAAAATACATTGTAGTATTTATCTCATGGCAAAAATATGAAATAGATGACAGTTGATTTAAAAAAAATCTGACAGGAGTTCCTGTTGTGGTTCATCGGAAAAGAATCTGATGTTAGGATGCAGGTTCGATCCCTGGCTTTGGTCAGTGAGTTAAGGATCCCATGTTGCTGTGAGCTGTGGTGTAGGTTGCAGACACGGCTTGGATCTGGCGTGGCTGTGGCTGTGTCATAGTCCAGCAGCTACAGCTCTGATTCGACCTCTAGCCTGGGAACCTCCATATGCCATGAGCGGGGCCCTACAAGGACAAAAAACAAACAAACAAAAAAACCCCCAAAAAACCTGACATGATTAATTAGTTCATTGATTGCCCATTGGCAAATTAGAGTATAGGTCTTATTCCAGTTGGTATTTCCTCATTACTGCTTGTACTTCACTGTTTAAATCCTATGGAAGTTTTCTGGCTAGGTCTGTATTGTTAAAGAGAGAAGCATAAAATTTCAGGGCTATGGAACTTGGTTTGACTCAAATCTCTCAGAAGTGAGAATTATGCTGTGAGTTTAGTCAGATGGGATTTAACTGGACCCAAAGTTCAGGATTTATTTATTTTTCCCTTTGAAGCTTCAGCAACATTGATGACTTTTGTGTGGGAATAATGTCTTGATATATTGTATTTAAAAATGCGAAGTCCTGATTGCTTGTCACATTCTAGCTGTATCTTTACCCTAAAGGATCCTCATTCTCTTTATCAACAGAAAATATTGTCTTCTTTTTTTACAGGCATGTTTTTGAAGTGGAAATGTATTATTTGTATCCCATATCTGAATTTCAGTCTCACAGAAATTACATAAAACAGAAGAGAATGAATCATAGAATATCAAATACCATAACCTTTAGTACAGAAGGACTTTGAGAATTATTTCCCTAATAGGTAAGCAATTGGCATAAAGACAAGACTGAATGAAGTCTGCTGTGACAATTATACCTAGACCTAACTCTTCTTTTTCTCAGAAGAGCCGACACTTTCCAACACATAATCTCCATCTAAGGCAATAAGTTTCTGAAATCTTTCTTCTTGTCTTAAGGTGATGTCTCTCTTTGCATCTGATAAGACTGTGTGATTACAAATTTGTGACCTAGCCTGAACTCATCACAGAAAATTTAATCATGTTTCATTATTGACCTAATTCTCCATAGCCACTAGAATCTTCTTAAAAGATCCCCAAACAGAGGATCCCCCTTAAGAATGACCTTCTTAAAAATATGATTATGATGATACTTTTCTGTATTAGGAATTTTTTTTTTTGTCTTTCTAGGGCCACGCCCTCGGCATATGGAGATTCCTAGGCTGGGGGTCCCAGCCTATACCAGAGTCATGGGAATGCCAGATCCCAGCTTCGTCTGTGACCTACACCACGGCTCACGGCAACGCCAGATCCTTAACGCACTGAGCCACCGAGCAAGGCCAGAGATCAAACCCTAGTCCTCCAGCTGAAAATAATAGAAAAATCTAACAATTACTTAAACAGCATTTTATTTATATCACATTAGATGAAGTCTTGCAGCAGATTTCAAGGCTATCCAATGACTCACCATGCTCATCAAGGATGCATCTTTTTATATTTTTCTATTCAGCCATACATAGTATATTTGCTTCTTCATAATCTCAAAATCTGCTGATGTTCTTACCTGCCAGAATATAGTCTCACACCCAGCCCCAAACCAATCACTGGAGAAGGGGACAAGAATTACCATAATTGGTTAACATCAACTTCTACTATCTCTTGAGTAGCAGGGGAGAGGTTCCAAGAGAATCAACATGCCTTACCTAAAGGTTATCTGTGCTGATTACCAAAACACAATTAGAGGAGTTCCCGTCGTGGCGCAGTGGTTAACGAATCCGACTAGGAACCATGAGGTTGCGGGTTCGGTCCCTGCCCTTGCTCAGTGGGTTAACGATCCGGCATTGCCGTGAGCTGTGGTGTAGGTTGCAGACGCAGCTCAGATCCTGCGTTGCTGTGGCTCTGGCGTAGGCCGGTGGCTACAGCTCTGATTCAACCCCTAGCCTGGGAACCTCCATATGCCGCGGGAGCGGCCCAAGAAATAGCAACAACAACAACAACAACAAAAAAGACAAAAGACAAAACACAATTAGAGGAAAGAAAGGGAAAATGTTGTCCTGCCTGCAATGGAAGTCTTTTCACTCTTTGCTCATCTGGTTCCTTATTCTTGAGGTCTCTCTCTAAATACCATCTCTTCAAATAAGCCTTTCCTGACCACATAATCTCACATAGTTCCCATGTTCATTCTCAATCACAGAAAACTGCCCATGGCATTCTTCTCTCTCTCTCTCTTTTTTTTTTTTTTTTTTTTGGTCTTTTTGCTATTTCTTTGGGCCGCTCCCTCGGCATATGGAGGTTCCCAGGCTAGGGGTTGAATTGGAGCTGTAGCCACTGGCCTACGCCAGAGCCACAGCAACGCAGGATCTGAGCTGCGTCTGCAACCTACACCACAGCTCACGGCAATGCCGGATCGTTAACCCACTGAGCAAGGGCAGGGACCGAACCCGCAACCTCATGGTTCCTAGTCGGATTCGTTAACCACTGCGCCACTACGGGAACTCCGGCATTCTTCTCAGTTAGAAATAATGCATTCTGGAGTTTCCATCATGGCACAGCGGAAACCAATCCAACCAATCTGACTAGGAACCATGAGTAGCAGTCCGATCCCTGGCTTCTCTCAGTAGGTTAAGGATCTGGGGTTGCCACAAGCTGCTTCGTAGGTCACAGATGTGGGCTTGGATCCAGAGTAGCTGTGGCTGTGGAGCAGGCAGGCCGCTGCAGCTCCGATTTGACTCCTAGCCTGGGAACTTCCATATGCTGCAGGTATGGCTGTAAAAAAAAAAAAAAAAAAAGAAAAGAAAAAAGAAATGATGACTTCTTGGCTGCATTTATTTTGTTTATAATTTCAAATATATATTTAATATAAAATGCCACATAAAATATGGGCTAGTAATATAATAGCAATTAAATATGAATTTAATATATTAATTAAACTAACACTTACTATAAATATATTGAATATATACATATAAATATTTATACTTTCATATATTCTACATTTATTTTATTGTCTATCATCTCCTCTTTGCCCCTATCACTTCAAGAATGATACCCCATTTTGCCGCTAAGTCCAAATACAAGCCTCCATGCTACCCTGCCCACCTCTGGGACACTGTGAAGAGGGGGTCAGATAGATCATATTGCACAGAGTCTAAAGGGGTCCTGGAAGTGGAGACTTCTAACACCACCAAAGCCATGACCAGAGGTCTTGTAGGTGGTGTTCAGAGAGTCATCCATACGTGGGGTGATGGACTGGAAACTGCAGCAGCAATGATGAAGATTTTGGAGGCACCTGAAGCAGGAGGGAAATATATTTCCCTCAAAAGCCATGAAAAGAGAGGCCTGTTTCTCTGCAACCTTCCAAATCTACTGTGAGGATCAGGAGGATTTCAAAGGCCCGTAAAGTCCCACTCAGAGCAGCTGGACAGCTTTTCAGGGAACTAATGTTATGCAATATGATAACAATGTTGAGCTCTTATTATTTCCCAGGCATGTTTATTTCATGCTCACAACTCTGCAGACTAGGGGTTCTTCTTCTCCCCATTGTACAGGGTGTTGCACTGCGTTTCTTGTCTGGGGTACTTCAGTGGCTCAGTGGTAGGCCTGGGAGGGCTGGCACAGAATCCACTGACCACACTCTACTTTTTATTGTACTCTGGGTTTTTATAAAAATTCTCAAGTTTCTCTTCCAATGGGAGGCCACACGTGCCCATATATCAACATGAACATTATTATGATTCAAATGCTTAAAGGAGAATTCTGTGCATTATGGGTCATATATAAGGCATGGACAAATCACTAATTAAACTAGAACTGATTTATCTTTGCATGTGGCCGGAGGAATCCCGGAAAAAGCAAGTGCCCAAAGCAGTGCACTTAGCTTTTATGCTTCAAAAAGAAAATTCTTCTTCTTTCTTTTTTTTTTTTTTTGGCCGTGCCCACAGCATGTAGAAATTCCTGAGGCCAGGGATTGAACTCATGCCACATCAGTGACCAAAGCTGCTGCAGTGACAATGCCGGATCCTTAACCTATTGCTCCACAAGAGAACTCCCAAAAAGAAAATTCTTAAAAGAATGGAGGATATTGGAAAGACAATCTAAAGATGTTATGTTTAATGTGAATTTTTTTTTGTTAAATTATGTGTTTTCAGTAGGAGCAGACAATAAATAAAATGCATATATTAGAAGCAAGTCACAAATACAAAAAAAATTAATACATGTATTAAACTCAAGTGTACTGCTGCTATATGGTTTGCTTTCTACATCTGGCTGCCCTTACGATCTTGCCAATGTTCCTCAATCTGAAACACCCACTTTTCACTGTCTGGAAGAGTTTTCTGTAAAATTCCCCCCCCTTTTTTTTTTCTTTTTCCTTTTTAGGGCTGCACCTTAGGCATATGGAGGTTCCCAGCCTAGGGGTCTAATTGGAGCTGTAGCTGCCAGCCTACACCACAGCCACAGCAACACAGGATCTGAGCAGCATCTGCGACCTACACCACAGCTCCTGGCAATGCCAGATCCCCACCCACTGAGCAAGGCCAGGGATCGAACTCTCAACCTCATGGTTCCTAGTTGGATTCGTTTACCCTGCACCATAACAGGAACTCCCCCTGATTTTTTTTTTTAAGTATTGCATATTTTATTATTGTACATTGTATACTATACATTTGTATCACTAATATTTTGAGAATATAGTATTATGTGTTGCCTCATTGCTGATATTGACTGATCTGTTTGTTTATTTATTTACATTTTTTTTTGGCCATTCCTGTGGCATGTGGAAGTTCCTGGGCCAGTTCCTAACCTGTGCCATGGCGGCAACCATGGCAGTTGACAGTGGTGATCCTTAACATGCTGCGCCACAAGAGAGCTCTTAAAGTTCCCTGATTACTTCCTGTTTTCTTGCATTCACTGTTCATTTTAACTCCCATAAATGAGCCAGAGCAGTGGGAGGGGAGGAATCCCAGGAATACTCAGCTCCACTGTGTGCTTTTTCAACATTCCACTGTTATTGATAAGACTATAGGCATTGGGGATTGGGATTTTGTTCATTTCTGCAACACACCTTTGACTGAATGCCTACGACTTGCCAGACATTGTGTGGGTGAAGATCAGAGAACAAGGCTGACTCCAGACCCGGCTTGCATAGGGCTTTTATTCTGGTGAGACCAAATGGAAAATAAACCAGAAGTAGAGATAAGCCACAAGGGGTGGGTGCTCTGTTGCCAAACCCAATATAGGATGAGATAAAGAGGTCGGATGGGGGTGGAGGGGCCGGGGGAGCTTCAGCTCATGCTGCCAGATTGGGAAGGCTGCTCCAGCTGGATTTCCTTGAGCTGAACTCTGTCTGATGAGAAGGAGCCAGGTCAGACCTCTCAGTAGAGGAGAGACCAACACTGAGTCCCTAAAATCTGAGTCTCAGCATTTCTCTCTCCAAACCTAGGAACATAACTTTGTAGAACTGTGAAGAACAATAAGAGAATTTGTCAAATAATTTTGTCCATGGGAAAAGAATGTTCAGATTCAGTCACCGATGTAGAAAGTACATTAATTATCTCACTAAACACAAAATAGAAAAAAAGGCTATATAAAGTCTGCTGCTGTCATTGGTTTTTCTTGGTAAATTCCCTTCCCATCAACACTGTGGTCCCCAGGTCGGTCTTCTGTACCAGTCCTTTCTTAAGATGACTTCCTGGGAATGTTATGAACCCCACTTAAGCTGAATGTGGCAAAAACAGCACAACTGCAGAGTTCTTTTGTGGGGCAGCCAGTTGAGGATCCAGCATTGTCACTGCCATCTTGAGTCACTGCTGTAGGGCAGGTTCAGCCCCTGGCCCGGGAACTTCCCCATGCTGAGGGAATAATAATAATAATAATAATAATAATAATAATAATAATAATAATAGAAAAATAGCACCAGTGCTCCTTTTGCCTCTGTACTTTTCCATTTCAGCTTTCTCTCAGTGTTAGACAATGCTGTAATTTCCTAACATTCCAATCAAGAATTTTTGTTGTCACCCTTGAATCATTGTTCTTTGCTCTTAACATCCACGTGAACACTCAAAATACCCTTGGATCTTCCATGCAGGCAAGGACAGAACAAACTGTGTGAGTTCTTGATACGACCTCCTGCCTGGCTCTTGTTCAATTATCTCTATGTTTCATCTCTGAAGTGGGGATAATAATAGTACCTACCTCATAGGATTGTTGTGAAGAGTCGGGGTTACTCCTTCTAAGTACTTCAAATAGTAAGTACTCCATAAATGCTGCTACTTTTATAACCCATTTCCTGGCTCTCTCCATTCCTTCTCATCTATCTTATTTAGGCCTTTGCTATCTCACATAAGCTATTGCCACTCCCTTGCATAGGGCCAGTCCACACAGCCATATATAAAACTGTCTTAATTGGCTATAATTCCCTCATTCGTTCACTCTACAAATATCTATAAATCACTTACTATGAATGTGTCATTGTACTAGCTGCTATGGCAGAGTCCCAAAATAGAAAACATAGCCTGCCATTGGTAAAGATTGAGGAAAGGATTTATATATGTGTAAAATGCTCAAAAATAGGATGGATTGAATAGCCACATAAACTAATACAAGAGGAGTCATAAGGTATTACTGTGAGTTTCCCACTTAGCAAACCTCTGTGCAATCTTTTACTGCTTTAAAAATTTGCATGTGGAGTTCCCATTGTAGTGCAGCGGGTTAAGGGCCTGGTGTTGTCACCGCAGTGGCTTGAGTTGCTGCTATGGCTTAGCTTCTATCCCTGGGCCGGTAACTTCAACATGCTTTGGACAGGGTCAAAAATAACAACAACAACAAAACAAAAAGAAAGCGAACAAAAAAACCCAGGAAAATAAAATAAAACAAAACCCCCAAAAACAAAGAAATAAAAGAGAATGATTTAAAATATTTCAAATGCTATTTCTCTTTAGAAAATTGGATGGTGGGAGAAAAAAAAATTGGGTGGTGGGCTTTTCAATAATTGGTGGCATGCCAATTCTCAAATAACTTCAAATGTGAATCTATAATTAAAATCAGAAATCTGAACCGTAGAGGAGTGCTATGGCTCATTGGGTTAAGGATCCAGCATTGTCACGGGTGTGGCTTGGGTCGCTACTGTGGCACAGGTTCAAACCCTGGCCTGGGAACTTCCTGCATGCTGGGGGTGCAGCCAAAAAGAAAAAAGGAAAGAAAAGAGAAAAAGAAATTTGAACCATAAGAAAATATGTTCCACTATTCCACTATTTTTATCTTCATTTCTTTGAATCTTTTACTCTTCCATTGCTTCCATATGGAGTACACATATATGCATATGTATTCTGCTAACTGTACATATTTTACACTGAGACTTAGTGAATATATAAGACTTGTAATGATAAACTGTTATAGGCTGTTGCTTTGGGGTAAATAGAAGGATCCAAGGATCCAAGGATCCTTCTATTTCCCTGCTCCAAGGGAGCCTGAGCTGTGATGACTCATCTTTTCCATTGTTGGACATGAAATTGGCCTCAGAAAGCAATTTTAGTTTTACAAAGCAAAGTTTATAGAACTTCTGAAATCATTCCCAGGAGCCACTTGAAAATGAATCATCAAAGAACTGATACCTGAATCAGAAGGAATTAGCCTTCCTCGGCTCAGACACGTCAGGCCAGCAGCTCCTGATCAGAGGGCAGAAGGGAT
Organism: Sus scrofa; assembly: GCF_054392235.1. Lineage (NCBI taxonomy): Eukaryota > Metazoa > Chordata > Mammalia > Artiodactyla > Suidae > Sus > Sus scrofa. Next base: position 45,120,947 of record NC_139383.1, on the reverse strand, counting down.
GGCTCGGGGCCCTTGTCACCCTGCAGGCCAAGTCCGAGGAGTGGGCTCCTCAAGGCCAGGGTAGCCACCACATGACATCTCGAGCAGACAGTGCCTCCATGTTCAGGGGGATGGCTTGAAAACTTTCATACCTGGATTAAATGCCAGAAACTGTTACTCAAGTGAAAACCTGCAGAGTCCCATAGAGGTGCCAATGCCAAACAACCAGGGTTGAAATTTCAGGAACACTTCTCCCATCTAACCTGGGGAGCTGGGGGAAAGAGGGGAAAAAAGGGCTTTAGAGCCTATATGCTAAGCCAGACAATTGATTGCATTTTGTTCAACTTGGGTATGAAACCTGTGCTTTTTGAAATCATTGCTTTCTACATGTTTGCATTTTCCTTACTTCCCCTTAGTTTTCTAATGAAAACACTTTTTATTTTAAACCCACAGAGACTCCTTTTGACCTCACTCTCCCCAGAGTGATTTCTCTTGAAGCAACGAATCAAAGCAGATATTCAGGGGAAAATAATGAATGCATTCGGTATATTCTCTCATCAAAAGTAGAGGAGCTGACGAAGGGTTTGGGGGAGGAAAGAGGAGACCATTAATTAGACAACAGAGGGATGTTAATTGAAAACCAAAGGGTTCACTTCTGTAAACATGACCCAGAGAGGACTACTCTGTAAACACATGATGTTCAAAGACAAGTCAGCACTTCAGAAAAAAATGACTCTTCTTGTCTTTGTGAGATGGATCCTTAAGCCCACATAGCTTCAAACATCTTTAAAAGTGTAATCATTTCTCAGAAGTACTCAGCCTGAAGTGTGATTTTAAAGTTGTATGTATTTTTGCCTTTTTAGGGCTGCACCCATGGCATATGGAGGTTCCCAGGCTAGGGGTCAAATCAGAGCTGTAGCTGCCGGCCTATGCCACAGTCACAGCAATGCCAGATGCCAGCTGCCTCTCTGACCTACACCACTGAGTGAGGCCAGGAATCGAACTGTGTCCTCACCGATACTAGTCAGATTTTTTTCTACTGAGCCACGATGGGAACTCCTCAAGTTGTATTTAGATGTAAAACTCAAGCCACTACATCTCTGTGTTTACTGAACTTTTCGTAGAGGTGTATTTACTGGGCCACTCACTGATAAGGCCTTCCCTGAGGACGTTCAGTGCCCTGAAAAGATTTGCTGCTTCTGTGGGGTCCCGGTGAATCTTCAGGACTGTTACTGCAGCCCTCCTTCCTCAGCAGACCCTGGGCAAACCCATTAGCATTAAAAAAGAAGCAAAGTTCCTGGGGAACAGAGTGAGATAATACTGTGTCCTTTGATGTATGAACCCTGTCAGAACTGTCTACCTTGATGCTGAGCTCACACATGGCTTAAAACTTACGCACCACCAGTTAATCACACAATTGTTGAGAGATGCAAAGTTACCATATAATTACTGTTGTGTTCAAAGGAATTAGCATGTAGTTACTATGAACATGTTCTATTTTGTGGAAACGATGCAATTACCTTGTCCCAAGCTAATAAGTTAGAGGTGACATAAGCTCATACACCAGCTGCCTGCAAGGAGGGGATGGCTGGCAACACATTTACTAAGATCACTTTGTCTTTTGTCTTTTTAGGACTGCACCCACAGCATATGGAGGTTCCCAGGCTAGGGGTCTAATCGGAGCTGCAGTTGCCAGCCTTCGCCACAGCCATGGCAACGAGGGATCTGAGCCGCCTCTGCGACCACAGTTCACAGCAACACTGGATCCTAAACCCACTGAGCAAGGTCAGGGATCGATCGAACCCATGTCCTCATGGACCCTCGTCAGATTCGTTAACCACTAAGCCACGATGGGAACTCCATTACTACGATCACTTTGAACTTAACAGGCCCATTTTCAATGCAGAAATAGGTGTCTCCCTGCTTTAGGGAAGTTATGCACATGCCCACATTTACTAAATAGATATTGTAGGAAGTTTAAACATATTTGGTTATGGAGGAGAAGGTGAGGCCGAATGAGGGAAAAGAGTGAGAGGATGTTAAATCATTCGACACTAATTTGGAGTTGAAATGGAATGGCAATAAAACACAGTCTTTTACCGTGAGTCCACACTTGCACACAACACTTGTAGAAATGCAGATTATGGGCGATCCCTTGGGAACATATCTGCTGAGTTAGGAAGGAATCCCTGTACTGTGCCTGGGAAGTTCTTCCTTATTTATGATGCGTTAAAAGACTCTAACTCCTCTTTTATGTCTTCTGGTCATTCAGATTTTAAGAATAATAATTGGTCTAGATTTGGATGAAAAAGAGGAAAACTTTCTCAAATCCATTGTTTCTTTTTTATTTTTACTTTTTTTTGTTTTTTGTTTTTTGGCCACACCCACAGTATGTGAAAATTCCTGGGCCAGGTGTCAAATCCGAGCTGCAGTTGCAGCTGTGGCAAAACCGGATCTTTAACTCGATGGACCATAGGGAAACTCCTGGACTCTTTTAAAATTTAGGTTGGATGTGCTTTGAGGAGAAGACCTAGTGCCTCCTGCTTAAGTAATAACTAACTGCTAGTTGGTAGTGCAGTTAGGTATGAGTTGCTAGTTAATAGTGCCAGCCCTGCAGTGGACCCAGCGGGCTGGGGGTCTTGTTGGACTCTCAGTTCACAGCCAGGGGCACACCTTTAGAGCATTCCTGTCAGAGAAGTGGATGGTGTGCTCCATCATGTAACAGAGTTCCAACTCTGGTTGGGGTGTGGTTAAATGTTAGGCTCCATGACTGGAAGGAAGGATTTTCTTCCCCTGTATCTTCAGCTTGACTAGAAATCATAACAGTTGTACACCTTATCTTAACATCTGCCAGCAGCCTAAGAAGTGGTCCCTTAGCTTGCAGAGGTAGAAATCATACCATTTTTTTTTTAATTTTCTTATGCTGAAGTATAGCTGATTTACAATGTTGTGTTAGTTTCAGGTATACAGCAAAGTGATTCAGTTATAAGTGTAATTTTCAGATTCTTTTCCCATATAGGTTATTAAAGAATAGTGAATAGAGTTCCCTGTGCTATGCAGTAGGTCCTTGTTGATTATCTATTTCATATACACTAGTGGGTATCTGTTAACCCCAAATTCCTAATTTATCCCTCTCCCCAACCTTTCCCCTTTGGTAACCATAAATTTGTTTTCTTAGTTTGTGAGGGAATCATACCTTCTTATTTGGAAACAGCCCCTCTTTCTTAACTCTCCTACAACTACCCATACTCTCAACCTCACACAGATACCAGTGAAAGCGGATGGGAAGGCTGTAGGATTGTTGTCTAACTGGAAGAGAGACAGAGGCAGTTTGCTCTACAGGCATCAGTGAACCAGTGCTCCCAAGCAGCTGTGGAAAGACTTCAAACCAAATACTTTATGTTTGATCAAATCTTCTGTACATGTGTTGGAGTAATTTTCTTTTCCTATATTAACAGAATACATTCAAAAGAGTAAAGTGTCACTTCACGGTTTTTCACTGAAGTAAGACCCAGTGACCAGTCTATGAGCAAAAGGGACTGTAGGACAGATAGCATTTTCTTGATTTTTTTTTATATTTTAAAAGAATATATGGACTTAATTAGTTTTTGAGTTAAAAAGAGATCCTTGTCCTGACTATTTAGGCATACCTACAGCAGAACTTTCAATTGTATAAATATGGCAAATAAAGCTCTACCTTTAACAGAATGTAATTAGTGAATAACCTATGTGAAAAATTAATTTTGTAGGGCAAGAGTATTCATTTAGGTTTAACTGTTCTAGGAATTGATTTTATAACCTATTTTCACTCCTGAGTTTGTGATGTTTTAAAAATGATCCAAAGATGTATGCTTTTTTGTTTAGTTGTCTATCACTATTATCTCAATGATTTTTAGCAAAAAGTTAAATATAATTTTACTCATTTGGGTATGTGCTGCGTTTACATGCTGTCTTCTCCTGGTTCAAAATTGAAAGAGAAAATTTATCTTCAAGGAGTTCCTGCTGTGGCACATAAAATAAACTACCAGCCTTCCCCTGTCTCCGCTGCTGCCAGAAAGAACCATTCTTTGTTTACTGGTGTCTGTGTAACCCTTTCTCTTACTGCATGATAACCTACCAGCTTGCTATGGAGGGCTAGTAATTATAAAACTGCACTAACTCTTTGAGCACAGTGATGGTTTAGAACTGTGTTTTGAGGAATATGAGGTTTGAGATTGCCCAGAGGCCAAGTTGGGCCAGAATCTAACTTATGGTGTTTGTCTTTGTTTTTGCTTTTTTATAGGGCTGCACCCAAGGCATTTGGAAGTTCCCAGGCTAGGGGTTGAATCAGAGCTATGGCTGCCGGCCTACACCACAGCCACAGCAACACAGGGTCTGAGCCATGTCTGCAACCTACACCATAGCTCATGGCAATGCTGAATCCCTGACTCCCTGAATGAGGCCAGGGATCAAACCTGCGTCCTCATGGATGCTAGTCAGATTCGATTCCACTGCACCACAGCGGGAACTCCCTAACTCAGGGAGATGGAGGGAAAGGGGCTGAGGAGAAGTCTCTGCTCATGACAGCATCACCTCCACCTCATCTCTGAGAGAGTCATAGTGCTTCCATCTGTTTTATGTAATGAAGCTGCATACAGGATTCTCCTTGAGATATAGGATGCACTACTAAAAAAGTTTGAAGCCTGGGTTCATGATTATACAAAATAATAATTTTAAGAAAGATTTACCTTCTGGAGTCAATGCAAGAAGACAAGCTTGAGTTCTCCTAACACCCAGGCTAACTTTTGAGTCATCAAAGCAAAACATATGAAGAGGTAGTGTTGAAAGATAATCCTGGCATATCTGGATGCCTTCCGAGCAAAGAGCATTGACAGCTTTCTTCAGGGAGATTTGCACATCCAGGCAGGGAGCAGATTTGCTCATGCTCCAGGAGAATGAAGCTAGTTTCCCTCCCTCCTTGGAGATAGTCCATGGTGATAAAAATAATATCGCCCTCTGAGTCAGAAGGCAGATTTATTTCCTGATCAGGGTAATAAAGATTATATCTCTCTCTGTAGGAGTGGATGGACAGGTTTACTAGCAGCTCCTTTAATAGACTGGGGTTTTTCTAAACGTGAATTGCTTGCTATGACGCAACTATCATAACTCTGAATGCAGTGTCTATCTGGGCCTACTTTTGCATCCTGGGCATGAAACTTGAGGGGCAGGAGGAACCAAAGTGAAGATGAAGCTCATGCCCTCTGCTCTGCCAAGTGTCACAAACTGTACAAATCCTGTGGGCTCATTGTCTTCCTATTGGCTGCATCCACAGGGTCTGGCAAGCGGTCCCAGCAGGACAGGTAAGACCTTCTCAAACTAGGAGTACCTTGCTTGTGAGGTCAATTCCCACTCTAACCTATCCTTTTCACTTTAGTCATGTGATAGACTTTAGTAAGAGGAGGAGATGTTGAAGTTTTATTGCATGTAGGAGTCACCTGGTGGAGCTCCTGCTATGGTGCAGTGGGTTAAGGATCTGACGTTGCCACAGCTGCCATGAGGTCACAGCGGCAACCCAGATTTGCTCCCTGGCCTGGGAACTTCCATATGCCAAGTATGTGGCTGAAAAAGAAAGAAGAAAGAAGGAAAGAAAGAAAGAAGGAAAGAAAGATAAACAAAGAACTACTTGGAGTTCCAATTGTGGTTCAGTGGTAATGAACCTGGCTAGTGTTCATGAGGATGAAGTTTCAATCCCTGGCCTGCTCAGTGGGCCAGGGATCTGGCCTTGCTATAAGCTGTGGTTTAGGTCACAGACATGGCTCGGATCCTTTGTTCCTGTGGCTGTGGCGTAGGCTGGAGCTGTAGCTCTGATTTGACCCCTAGCCTGGGAAACTCTACATGCTGTGGGTGCAACCCTAAAAAGACAAAAAGAAAAAGAAGATGGAGGAGGAGGGGGAGGGGGAGGGGGAGGGGGAGGAGGAGGAGGAGGAGGAGGGGGAGGAGGAGGAGAAAGAGGAGGAGGAGGAGGAGGAGAAGAAGGAGAAGAAGGAGAAGAAGGAGGAGGAGGAGGAGGAGGAGGAGAAGGAGAAGGAGAAGGAGAAGGAGAAGGAGAAGGAGAAGAAGAAGAAGAAGAAGAAGAAGAAGGAAGAACCCCCTTGAGGGCCTGTTGCAAAACTAGACTACCGGTTCCATCCCCAGGGAGTCATATTCAGTGGGCTTGGGATAGCCAGGCTGCCTGCTAAAGGTCACACAGTAAGAAACAAGATTTTAAAAGACCAAAGTTCCCAAACTGGGGTCGAATCGGAGCTACTGCTGCCAGACTACACCACAGCCACAGTCACACAAGGTCCAAGCCACGTCTGCGACCTACACCACAACTCACAGCAACACCAGATCCTTAACCCATAGAGTGAGGCCAGGGATCAAACCTGCGTCCTCACGGATGCTAGTCGGGTTTGTTAACCACTGAGCCACAACGGGAACTCCCCCAAAGAACCATCCTAACCCAAGTTAGGATTCAGGCTTCTTTTATACTAAAAAGAGAGGAGGTGTGGCTTGTTGTAAACTTCTTGGTGCCTGAAGTTTACAGGCACCTGGCAGCTGTCCATATAGGTCTGGTCACAATGTTCTTATAAACTTCCAACAAGACATGTTATTCTCTATTCTGCATCTTTTTATCTCTGTATGAATGGAAAGGTGTTATACCTTTAAAGGTCAGAGCCTTGAGAAAAGGCTATCCTGTACATTTCAGGCTCTAGGCAACATTCTTTTACAAAGGTGCAGAGCTATCATGACTAAGCACAGGCAACAGAGCACAAAGGTTAGAACTAAAGGAATGGGAGTTCCCACTGTGAAACAGTGGGTTAAGGATTTGACGTAGGTCACCAGTGGGACTGGGATTCGATCCCTGACCTGGGAACTTCCAAATATCTTGGGTGGGGCAAAAGCACTAAAGGAATAGATCCAATATGGAGTTGGGTTTATGCTTCTCTATTACAGTATTACTGACAACTGGTCTAGGAGTGATTCACCTTGGGGCCTAGTCATTCTTCAATACCATGTCTTGGGAGTAAATTGTCTTTTAGTATGTGCCTAAGTATAGAATGCTGGTTTGTGTGCCAATCTGAATTTAGACTAAGCCTGTCCACTTGCCAAAATATTGAAAGCACTCCTGTAAGTCCATCTAGTCCCTCTATTTCTATGCCCTCAATTACTTCTATATCTTGGCGGTCTTCTGGAATTTTCTATGTGGGCCAATGGTCATTGGTTTCAGGGTGAACTTGTGGTATGTAAATTAATTTTAACACCTATTTAGCTAACCTTGAAACCTAGTTAGTTGCGTGTTATGGGCTGAAATGTGTCCCCCCCAATCCCAAATTCATATTATGAATTTTGAAGCCCTACTGCTAGTACTTCAGAATGTGACTCTATTTGGAGATAAAGTCTTTACAGAGGTAATTAACTTAAAATGAGATCATTAGGGTCATTGGGGCCCACCCTTATCCAACTGGTATCCTTATAAGAAGAGGAAATTTGGACACAGACATATCAGAAGAGCATGTGAAGTCAGGGAGAAGATGAATATCTCCATGGCCAGGAGAGGAGCCTCAGAAGAAACCAACCCTGCTGATGCCCTCAGCATCTGGGGGCTAAGAATGGGAGTGTTTTATAGAGAATGGTCCTCCTCTCTGAGGAGGTTACTTTCATGAAGAGTCTGCATGAAATGGAGAAGGCACTCATGTGCTACCCGGGAGTCATGTGCCTTCAAGGAGGGACTTTCAGTCTGTGCTGGAGACCTGTCACCAGAAAGTCTTCGGAACTTTCCAGATGGCCTCTCAAGGTTGCATCCTTCCTGAGGGTGGACTATAAGTAACTCATCAAAGTAGGGATATAAAAGCCCAAACAAGACCTACTTGACAGGGGATTTCTGGTTCAGAGTCTCCCCCTGGGGCTGGCTGAGGTGGCTAACCCTGCCTCATATCCTTTCCCTCCTTTCCACAACTGATTCCAAGAATACCTCTCATAAATACTAGTGATCAGAAGTCTGTTTCAGAGTGAGCTTCCTAGAGAAGCCAACTTGTGGTTGGGAAGGAGCCCTGTGGACTTGAAGGAAGAGCATTTCCTTGTAAGTGGAAGGCCATTGGACCACTACCCACATGGTAATAACGTGGCTATAGAAAGAAGGGACAGAACAGAGTTGCTTGGGTTTGTGTGGCCATCCCAAGGGGACCAGCTAAGGGTGGTACAGAGCTGGTCTAAGGAAGGTATTAGGTAGGAGCTTCCTCATAGGAGGTAGTCAGAAACTTCCCAGAGAGGAATAAGTCAAAAAAAGAGACATAGATGGAGGTTTTTCTGATTCTGAAGTAGGGTGTAAATTCAACATGCTTCTTTGATCTTCTAGGACTCTGAGGCATGGGCTTTCTCCCACTGAAAAATTGTTAGGATGCTCCCAATCTCAAGGATGTGCTCCACCAGCCTTCAAGTTCAGATTCCATATCTCAGCTCCAGCTTTCTACAAGCCTCCCCTCCCCCTTCTCTCTTCTTCCGCTTTCCTCTTCCTCCTCCCTCTTCCTCTCCTCTTCTCGCCCTTCCTCCTCTTTCTCCTCCTCCTCCCCCTCTGATTCTTTCTCCTCTTCCTTTCTTTAGCTGCAATCTTCTCACATATTTTCACTTTCATATTGAAGACTCTCAGAGAAGAAAACAGCTATGTCCAGCTTAGGACACCAATTGATCTATTGGGACTTCAAAACTGTGAGTTATAAAGAGATTATGGAACTTAATCATGGAAAATAAGCAATATCCCCTCAACCTCATCTTCCTAAATACAAAAGAAAGCACAAGGCCTTGAAACAAGCTCAAGGAGAAGATGCTTATAGAACTCAATTTTCCTCACAAAGGGAAATCATTTCAAAATTAGGTCCTCATTTTATTTATATAGGACACAGGAAAGAAGGTATTCATGACAATGAAATTGAGGTTTTACACCAAAGCATACCTGCAATTGAGGTTTCCTCTCTGGGAGGCAGCGACCTGTCAGCATGGCTCAAGCATTTGTGAGCAGCAAAATCCAGCCTGGGAAAGTGGTAGTGATCATCAAGCCACCTGCCCTACTGCAGAAGGAGTCGGGACCTTCTCTGCCACTTGCCCTTCATACAAGGGCTTTTGGAATTTGTCGACATCACAGCCACCAGTGACACCAGCAAGATTCAAGACTATTTGAAACAGCTCATGGGAACCAGAATGGTACCTTGGGTAAAGAGTGCATAGGTGGATGCACCCATTTAGTGAGCATGCACAAGAGATGCGAGCTGTTGACTCACCTGAAGCAGACTGGAGCTGTGAGATAATTACAGAGCCGACCCCAGGCAGATATCCTCCTCGAGAGCTATAATAATGACAGATAATGACAGCACGTTCTGGTGGATGGACCTGGTGCTACATTCACCCAGCTGCAGCAATTGTTTACTTAAAATTCTGAAACATGGGAGTTCCCATTGTGGCTCAGTGGAAATGAATCTGACTAGCATTCATGAGGACACAGGTTCAATCCCTGGCCTTGCTCAGTGGGTTAAGAATCGGTGTTGCTGTGAGCTGTGCTGTAGGTTGCAGAAGCGGCTTGGATCCTGCAGTGCTGTAGCCGTGGCATAGGCCAGGGGCTATAGCTCCGATTTGACCCCTAGCATGGGAAGCTCCATATGCTGCAGGTGAGGCCCTAAAAAGACAAAAAATAAATAAAACTAACTAACTAACTAACTAAATAAATAAATAAATTCGGAAACATGTTAACCCAAATATTGGAGAGGGGGATTTTGGGGTGCAAAACCAGCTTTTTCTTCTTCTGACTCAGTATTAAAAGTGAATCTACTTGCCCCAAACAGGTCTGAGAATTTTGATGGATGTCTTGGGTTTCTTGTGGATTGGTCCTTTTGGTCCAAAAGCCCATGAGAAGTTATGGCTTGGGATTCGCTATTGACCCCAAATATGTTCCTTACGCACATGCTAGGCATGTGTTCTTCCTAACTGCTCTTCATGTGCCAGGGCTCCTCCATGTCTCTGCCAGTGTTTCTCAGTTAAGTTTATCCCAGGCCCACTCATGTGAATATATAGTTGGGTTTCTGCTACTGCCTGAAAATTATTTTGTTGAGTTTGACTTTATAGAACTTGTGTTATGAAATTAATAGGTAGTTTCAATGTGCCTTTCACACTTCATGTGTCTCCCTGGCCTCCATCCCCACCCTACCTCATCCTACTTTGAGAATCAACTGCTGTGAACCAGTGTCCTTGACAACTTACAGAACTCATAGGAAATGTTCTACAATGCTGTGAAGGGTCTGAGCACCCAATTTGAGGAAGTGAAGCAAGGCTGATCTTCATTTGGTGCTACAGGGGTCAGACTTATAAGAGCAGGTGCTGTGGTCTTGTGGTCTTGATGGTCATCCAGGGCATCCTGAATAGGTGTGTGTTAATTGGTTTAGATTTAAATGTTATCATAGAAAAGGTGTAACCCCCTCCCCCAAGAATATGTCTGTGAAAGTAGTCAAATTTGGGAAAAACTGTTCTAAATGATTTTCTCTCTGTCCTCCCCCCTACCCCACTCTATGAAAACTTAAGAATTCTTTATTGTGCAGTTTGTTCTAGAATTACAGGGTCAAGTTAATTCCTTTCCACAGTCTCTAGTCTGAATGGTTAATTTCTTTTCTAATAAAGAAGTACCCATGGGGTGTGTGGAGGAGCGGGGGGGGGGGGGGGGGGGGGAAGAAAATGAAATTGAGCAGGGCCCTGTGGGGATCATGGGCACAAAAACATTTCTCTGTCCCCCATATCTTGTGTGTAGGAAATAGGCCTCATTTAGCCTCCATAAGTTCCTTTCCTGAGTTCCAAAGGGCAGGTTCAGACAGTTGCTAATTGGGAAGGGAGGGGATGCAGAGACAAGGGAGGAACATTCAAGAAACAATAGTGCAGCCTTGGGGCAGGGTCCCGGTTCCTTCTCAAGGAACATACATAACAATATCTCTGAGTTCTCTACAGAACTAAAACACCCAACAAATGGAAGATGCTAACTACCTGATGAAGCTTTCCTCAATTCAGAAAGAAGAAGAAACACCAGACCCAGTCCTGGAGGCCGCTAAACATCAACTTTGGAGAAGAATGCAAGCTTGCACCTACCCTGATCCTTAGCCCTATTTTCCCTTAGCCCTATTTTCTACTCCCAAACTATAAAACCAGCTCCTATTCTCTCCCAAAGGAGGACACAGTCTTTAGAGCTTTAGCCTGCTGTGGCCTCCTTTGCCTGACAAAGCAATAAAAGCTATTTTTTTTCTCCTTGGCCCAAAACTCTCTCTCTGTGTTTCTATTCAGCACCAGCAGACAGAAGCCACATTTTGGCAACTGGACTAAGTTTAAGTTCTTGAGTATTTAGAATAGAGTTAACTATGATCATCTGTGTGACTAGAATGAGCCATCCATGGGGGTGATGAGGCAGCACTTTCAGCTCAGGATGATTTTTGTCTCTTTGTCCCTTAGAACAATTTTTTCTTGCTTATCTCTCACAACCCCACAAGGATGGTGGAACATAACTGTAATATTTAAGGTCGATGATGGAAATTTAGGATTTCTTCAGAATAAGAAGAGGTCCTAAGGCCAATAGGAGTATTAGGAAAATGAGAGTTGAACTTTATTACCAGAACATTTTCATCACCTCCAAAAGAAACCTGTACCAATTGTCATTCCCTATAACCCTCCCCTGATCCTTCACAACCACTAATCTACTTTCTGTCACCATGGATTTGCCAATTACCTACTACATATTTTAAATCTCTTTTAGCTTAATACTTATTAACATTTAAAATCCCCCCTCTTTGCTTTAAAATAGCCTTTTAGTTTAATTTAAAGGGCTGTGTACTAAGCTGAAAACCCTCTCCCCCTTTTTTTTCCATTTAAGACTGCAGGTATAGCATATGGAATTTCCCAGGCTAGGGGTCAGATTGGAGCTGCAGCTGCTGGCCTACGTCACGCCACAGCAAGGGCAAATCTGAGCTGAATCTGCGATCTACACTGCAGTTCATGGCAATGCTGGATCCTTAACCCACTGAATGGGACCAGGGATTGAACTTACAACCTCATGGCTAGTGGTCTGGTTCAGCACTGCTGAGCCACAACAAGAACTCCTGAAACACTTCTAATTTTGGAAATTTCATTGAAGAACCATGCACTTGATTCTCTAAATTGTTTTTTTTTTTTTTTTTTTTTTTTTGTCTTTTTGCCTTTTTTGGTGCCGCTCCTGCGGCATATGGAGGTTCCCAGGCTAGGGGTTGAATCGGACATGTAGCCTCTGGCCTATGCCAGAGTCATAGCAACACAAGATCCGAGCCGTGTCTGCAACCTACACCACAGCTCATGGCAACGCTGGATCCTTAACCCACTGAGTGAGGTCAGGGATTGAACCTGCAACCTCATGGTTCCTAGTCGTATTCGTTAACTACTGAGCCATGACGGGAACTCCTGATTCTATAAATTCTTACAGTGAAAGATATACAGAGTTTCATATTTAGGTTTCCCTCTTTTACTTTGATTTTTCATCAATATAAATCCAATTCAAGCGTACAGAATACTAAAAAAGGGAAAAGGAATATAAAAAGCATATAGAGCAGAATGAGGAAGAGGAAGGGGAGGGGGAGGAAGAAGGAGGAAAGAGGAGAAAGGAGGAGGAATATGACAGTATCATAGGGAAAAGAAACTTACATTGAAGAAACTAAAGAAGAAACAGAAACTAACTGATTCTTTAAAAAAAAAAATCACCCTACACCCCCATTCTGCCAAAAAAAAGGGGGGGGATTAAAAAAATAGAACAAGATCTTTCATGATGAAAAATACTTTTTAACTTTCACAGTCTGGGTCAATGTCGCCAAGGCATATTTCAAAGAAACCCTCCATTTCCCTGTTAAGCTCTAATTCCTCTCAATACGGCATCTGGCTCTGGCTCTGGCCTGTGGTTACAACTCCGATTAGACCCCTAGCCTGGGAACCTCCATATGCCATGGGAGTGGTTCAAGAAAAGGCAAAAAGACAAAAAGACAAAAAAAAAAAAAAAAAAAAAAAAAAAAGGCATCTGATTTGGGGTGTGGATTTTAAATGTCTTATTAGCCATGAGGAAAGAATATACAGCAATTTCATCATACTGGGGAGAATAAGAACATCTTTTAGAGATCAGAAACATCTTCTTACAGGTGAAAAAAAGAAAAAGAATTTGATTAAAAGTGATGTTATGAATTTTTATTGTGCAAAGGTAATTTGTGATTAATTAGGAACAGACTATATAATACCAAGTGTACTAGAACAGCGTGTAACAAAGAGAAGTCTATTGCCTGTCTTTCCTGATTTCCAAGCTTAAAAAACTTTATTTAGAATTATTTCTTCAAGGAAGATTAACTGAAATTCTCTTTCTCTCTATTTTGTCTTTTTAGGGCCACACCCGCAGCATATGGAGGTTCCCAGGATAGGGGTCGAATTGGAGCTGTAGCTGCTGTTCTATGCCACAGCCACAGCAACGCCAGATCTGAGCTGCGTCTGCGATCTACACCACAGCTCACAACAAGGCTGGGTCCTTAACCCACTGAGTGAGGCCAGGGATTGAACCCTCATGGTTCCTAGTCGGGTTCATTTTCCCTGTGCCATGACAGGAACTCCTGAAATTTTATATATTAAATTTTAACTCAAAAATAACATTTCTGTCACAAATTATGGATGAGAAATATTGCTTCTGAAGATTTTGGTATCGCAAAACATTACATGGAATGTTAGAAACAAACAAAACATAGAGAAGCTTTTCTATACCTCTAGGCTTGACTACCAAAGAAGAGTTTCCATTAAAATCTAAAGCTTTGGTAAAGGATGTTAATTTCCAAATTTAGGTAGGAACGAGTAACACATGAAAGGTAGAAGAATTAATTATAGCAGATTTACAGAAGAATGCTGGAAAGGTATTCATGGTGGATTAAAGATGATGGCAAATTCTTTGATACTCCTTTCATAGAAAGATGGGATCCATTGATTCCGAGTTGGTCTTAGTGATTTCCTTGGCCAATAAAATTCAGTTTCAGTAACACTGAGTGACTTCAAGCGCTAGATCAGAAGTCTTGAATCTTCTTCCTCGTCTCTTGGAATATTTGCTGTCTGGCTCTTTAGATGCTTCCTCTTAAGATAATGACCCTTGGAATCCAGCAGCCATGCGGTGGAAGACCCAGCCACCCTGACAGACAGGATGCAGATGTTTGGATTAACCACCTGAATGGTCAAGCCTCTTAAGAACCTCCTTAAGCCTCTGTCTCTGGTGTTTTTATTACAAATAACAGAGAAAAGTATTTTACATAATAATGTCCTTTACCTTCACTCTGCTCTCCAGCTGAGTGATGTTTGACTGAAGGGGTCTATACTCTACCTGCTTAAACTTTGCTGTGGACCCCTGCCCTCTCCTCCTCCAGGGGAGGGCTGTTTGATGGGTGCCCCCTGACCCCTGGGGCTGCCAGTCCTTCAACAGCCTGTGCTCACAGTGCTCTGGGAAGACTGTCCTGAGTGGGACCTGCTGCCATCACAAGTCTGAGTAAATGCTGATCTGCTCAAAATATTTTCCGACATTATTATTATTTTATTTTTTTGGCTGTGCCCAGTGAATGTGGAAAATTAGCAATTCAGGGATAGAATCTGTGCTACAGTAGTGACCTGAGCCACTGCAGTGACAACTCCAGATCCTTAAACTGCTGAGCCACAAAGGAACTCCCTATTTAGCCCAGCCACCTGCACTGCCACTTCTTCCTCCTCCTCCTCCTTCTTCTTCTTCTTCTTCTTTTTTTTTTTTTTTTTTTTTTTTTTGTCTTTTTGCTATTTCTTTGGGCCGCTCCCGCAGCATATGGAGGTTCCCAGGCTAGGGGTCGAATTGGAGCTGTAGCCACTGGCCTATGCCAGAGCCACAGCAACGCGGGATCGTTAACCCACTGAGCAAGGGCAGGGACCAAACCCGCAACCTCATGGTTCCTAGTCGGATTCGTTAGCCACTGTGCCACGACGGGAACTCCCTCCTCCTTCTTGCCTAATCTGTGGTCGAGGGATTTGTTTCACTACCATTAGCCCAAATGTTAGAAATGTGTTCCTGCCATATCCATCAAGCCTATCTCCTATCTGCAATACTCTGTATCAAGTTTGAAGTATCAGCCCAAATGTTAGAAATGTGTTTTAGTTCTTTTTAGTTCTCATTTCCATGTAACTCTGTGTTGGTCTAAGGTGGGAGACAAAATTCAGCACCAACTTGTTTGGAATAAATATCTCATTTTTTGTTTCACCATTAAGCCATTGAGCTTTTATCTGGCACCTGAATGTATATACATATCAAGCCACCATGATTTGTAATTACTATTAACAAGAAAAATATCATGTTATTATAGTATTTTCAGATGACAGGTATGTTGGATCCACAGCAACTCAGGATCCTTAACCTACTGAGCAAGGCCAGGGATCAAACCCACATCCTCATGGATACCAGTCAGGTTCATTACTGCTGGGCCACGATGGGAACTCCTGTAGATTTACTCCTTTAGGACAAAAGTTGCAAATTCAAGAGCCAGTGGGTGGGATGGGGATAAAGGTAGAAAGTTCCGGTGTAGGGGGCTATGGTGAGCTATATCAATGAACACAGCCAGCTTTATAAACCCACTCACAGCAGATTTACCACGCCCCAAACAAGCCCCGACACCTCAGTGCTCTTGATTATTATTTATTTTACCACACTTGTTTTTTCCTTGTATAGGTCATAGTTCTTATACCAATTTGTTTTATAATGAGGTCTTAAGTTGAATGCCTTCAATTTAAAACACACTTTGCACATTAAACTTGTAGGGATAATTTGTTATTGTCACCCCAACATATAGTCCTATCTAATTTTTCACAAAACCTGAGAGGAAGTCTATCTTTTATTGCCCCACTTTTTTTTTGGCTGCGCCCTTGGCATGTGGAAGTTCCGGGGCCAAAGACTGAGTTTGAGCCACAGCTACGACCAACTCCATAGCTGTAGCAACACCAGATCCTTTAACCCACTGTGCCACCAGGACTGGGATCGAACCTGCACCACTGTAGTGACTTGAACCCCTACAGTCAGATTCCTAACCCACTGCACCACAACGGGGAACTCATTTTTCTCCCCTTTTTTTGTGTGTGTGTGGGGGACGTACCCTTGGCATATGGAAGTTCCCAGGCTAGGGGTCAAATCAGAGCTATAGCCACCCGTCTATGCCACAGCCACAGCAAAGCCAGATTTGAGCTGCGTCTTTGACCTACAATACAGCTCATGGTGTTGCCGGATCGTTACCCCACTGAATGGGGCCAGGAATTGAACCCGAGTCCTCATGGGTACTAGTCAGTTTTGTTACTGCTGAGCCATAATGGGAACTCCTACTTTTGATATATTCATAAATGCAAAAAAATACTTTTGAATTCTAAGGAAATCAGCAGTGCAAATATACTAATAAATGGAAGTTCACACTTGGATTGTGAGTGAGAGAGCAAAGAGAAAGTGGTGATTATTGGGTCAAAATGGGGAAAGAAGGCAGCACTGGAAGGAGATGTCCCCCCTTAGCTCCAGATATGTCAAATAGAAATGTCAGAATACTGGCCAAGCTCTATCAGTTCTTCTGATTTTCCATGAAAAATTGAACATTTGGATAAAAACCTTCTGATTTCCAAACATTGGTGACCAAGTCAAATTCTGAACAAATGTGCAGGTCTAACACAGCACACTGTAGCCAATACATGGCTTGAGGGCTGTCCTCTGGGGATCTTGGGTTCAGAGGATGTATCTGTTTCTGAACCTGGGGGATTGTGAGACAGAATTCTAGGCCCTGGCCTTGTTACATAATTACCATGAATAATGTTATTTATAACTAACACTGAGCAAGTATAAGCAAGGACAGTTTTCTAGAGATAGAATGAATCTCAAACAGGGAGGTGACATCCCAAGAAGGACTTGCATGAAACAAATTCCCTGTGGCAGATACAGGTGGGAATAGGTGAAATGAGGACGACCCGGACTCTGGAAGAGCAATGACTGGAGTTCCCATCATGGCTGAGTAGTTAACGAATCTGACTAGGAAACATGAGGTTGTGGGCTCGATCCCTGGACTCGCTCAGTGGGTTAAGGATCTGGCGTTGCTGTGAGTTGTGGTGTAGGCCACAGATGTGGCTCGAATCTGGCGTTGCTGTGGCTCTGGCGTAGGCCAGTGGCTACAACTCCGATTGGACCCCTAGCCTGGGAAGCTCCATATGCCGAGCATGTGGCCCTTAAAAGACAAAAGACAAAAAAAAAAAAAAAAAGAAAGAAAGAAAAAGAGCAATGACTTCTCAACCACATTGGCCAAGAGCTATTTTTACCTGTTTCATAGTCATGAGGATCTAAAAATAGATCTAAAATCTGTTGTGATCTGTTTTTCCTAGACAATTTTATGTCTATGAGGTATATGGTAAGGTCAGGAGAGCAGGGCTAGTGCAGCTGAGATGTTGGTCCAGCTGAACCCAAGCATGGGCCACAATGGCAGTGGGTCAGAGACTTTTTAAAGGAGACGTCCTCTTGTGGCCTCCCTGAATTGAGTTCAGGACAGTGTGCCAAACTTCCTTTCCTGGAGGCAGCTAATTGGCAGACTTACCCCTTGCTGAACTGACAGATTCCATTATTTACCACACCCTGACTGGCAGGAATGTCCAAACTGTTTAAGCATAGCCTGGAATAGAGCATAATTTTCAGGGAGGGAGCTGCCTTTTTGCCTTCAGTTGGTAGAATAAGAGGCTTCTCCCAAAACAGTGGATTGCTGATGTGTGTATAATCTGGCACTAGTATCAGAAAGCTCATGGAGTGATCCTTGAATCTCTTCAGGGAGCTCACGGAGGTTCCTCCTGCTGATACATGAGTGTGACAGCCCTGATTGCTGCCTATTTGTCATTCAATGTCAAAGTACTGCAAGCATCAATAAAATCCAGTCCATTTTGTCCTGAGGAATTTTGGAATCTTGATAACATTTCTTTATCTGCTTCCCATTCCCCATTTCTTTTTTCTTTTTTGGCTGCACCCACAGTGTGTGGAAGTTCCTGGGTCAGGGATCGAATCTGAGCCACAGCTGTGACCTACCCCACAGCTGTGGCAATGCTGGATCCCTAACCCTCTGTGCCACAGCAGGAACTCCCCTCATTTCTATTTTTGAATAATTTTGCCACCAAGATGGGGCCAAGCCAGACTAAGTTCAGTGTGGACCAAAGGGTTGGAATTTGAGGTGGGATTTCTTTAGGCAGAAACTAGGGTAAGGCTTCTCATTGGACATAAAAATTGTTAAGATGGTGTACCACCAAAAACCCTAAAGTAGGAGTTCCCATCATGGCTCAGCAGATTAAGAATCTGACTAGTATCCATGAGGATATGAGTTTGATCCCTGGCCTTGCTCAGTGGATTAAGTATCCTGCATTGCCACGAGATGCAGTGTAGATCACGGATGTGGCTCAGATCCAGTGGTGCTGTGGCTATAGTGTAGACCTCAGGTGCAGCTCTAATTTGACCCCTAGTCTGGGAACTTTCATATGCTGCAGGTATGGCCCCCAAAAGAAAACAAAAACAAAAACCGTAAAGGAATACAAAGATTAAAAAAAATGCAAGGAGGGGAATCAGAAGGATTGCTAAATTTATGGTTGCAGAGGCAAGAAATGAAATTGTTAGAATTTGAGGATTAGAAAGATGTAGAAACAAACAATCCTGGATCAAATTGGGGTGGGACTGGGGGAAGAATAAGTGATGAAGATCAAATGTTAGAACAGCATGACAAAAAAAACCTCTTAGTGGCACCACAGGAAAAATCCACAGAGAAAACCTTCCTGGAGCACTTTGCTGGAATGTCAGTTGTGTTTAGTGATAGTTTCCATTTCATCATTTACATTATAGAGTCAAATGCAAATTTTGCATGAATTTTTAAGACTAAGACTTAAGTCTTAAAACCTAAGGCTTCAAGGACAATTTACTTTTGCCAGTGGTTGCTTTGGGCTATGCTACAGCCATGCAGGGTTGTGTACACATTCTCTCTCCTTTGATCTTATAAAGATTATAAAGGATGTTTTGGTGGGAAAGTCTGAGAAGCAATAAGGAAAACATCAAAGAGTGGTCTGGGCCTGCTTTAGTGGGCAGTAAGTGTGTGGTCACAAGGGTGGATCAACTAACTGAAAGAACTGGGGTGGAACTTATTATTACATTCTGTATAGTCATTACATCTTTTCATTCATCTTCCCTACATTGAGCAGCATCATCAAAAGTGGTGTTTCCTAAACTGTGAGCTAAAATAGTTTGTCATGAAATCAATTTAGTATGATTGTTATTTATGTTTGAAAAAATAAGTAGGAAAAAGTCATATTTTTGGTATTATTTTGTGAAGATTTTGTTATACTGAGGTGAAGGTGTCATGAGTTGAAAAATGTATATATGGTTGGTTGTGCTGAAAAAATTGTCACTATTCTAAAACATTTTAGTTCATCAAGATATGAATAAGTAGGAGTTTCTGCTGTGACACCATGGGTTAAGAACCTGACTGCAGTGGCTCAGGTGGCCCAGTGGGTTAAAGGATCCAGGGTTGCCACAGCTGTGGAGTAGGTTGCAGCTGTGGCTCTAATTCAATCCCTGGACTAGGAACTTCCATATGCTGCAGATGCAGCCATTAAAAAAAAAAAAAGATACTAATAGGTGTCATAAAAAAAGTAAAAAATTATCCTTGGTCAAGTCAATTTGATGTTTTAAACAAAGTTAAAAGCCTTTTACATTTTTAACTGAAGAATATTATAAAAGAATAAATGTGCTAATAGAAATAGTGAAATTGTATGTGTGACTGGGCACCTCACACAGTAGAAAATTGACAGAACACTGTAAACCAGCTATAATGGAAAAAAATAAAAATCATTAAAAGAAAAAAAGAAACAGTGAAGTTATAGCAGATGCAGTATTAAAATAGATATGCTATAATATCTACTATATTATATATATAACAGATGTGGTATAGTATGCAGCATCTTTTCAATCTCTTTGATGTGGAAATCTTTTTTTGCACAGAGCATTCCATGAAACTAGTATTATGGGGCACATAACACAGTTAGTAAAATAAATGTAAATCCTCAGGTCATCATTTTGATTGGGATCTTCAATTAACTGTTATCTTCAAAAAGTCCCCAACCATGAGGTTGCAGGTTCGATGCCTGGCCTTGCTCAGTGGGTTAAGAATCAGGCATTGCCATGAGCTGTGGTGTAGGTCCCAGACGAGGCTCAGATCCTGTGTTGCTGTGGCTGTGGCATAGGCTGGCGGGTACAACTCCGATTTGACCCCTAGCCTGGGAACCTCCATATGCCGTAGGTGCAGTCCTAAAAAGCAAATAAATAAATAAACAAAAAGTTCCCAGGTAAATTGCCCACCATGCACAGTTGACACTTCTTCTCGTGCTCCTAGTTAAGATGACCTCAAAGTGGGCAGAGTCTACAGCGATATTTCTGTATTCCCCTCTCCTCTGAAATAAATAAGACACTTTTTATTTTGAAGGCTTCCAGCTTATCCAGTCAAGCTAGCAGACGAGGATAAAATGCTCCAGTAAACCATGAGAAGTCACAGGTCTCTAGAATCTTTATATACTTATTTTTTCAGATTAAAGTAAAAATAAATACTTACACATCTCCTTGACCATATAAAGGGGTCATGTTTTCCATAGCTAATTTTCTTGAAAGGCTTTGTGATGCCCCATTATTATCTTGAATGTTGACAGTCCTGGTCCACACACTTTTTTCAGGCCTTTGACTTTTTCTTTTTACTAGTGATGTTTACAGCATTGCCTTTCAATGACTTGGACTTTAGTAAGATTCCTTTTTTTTTTTTTTTGGCCACCCCATGGCATATGTAGTTCAGACTTGAGTCACAGTTGTGACCTACACCACAGCTGCAGCAACACTGGATCCTTAAACCCACTGCGCTGTGCGGGGATCAAACCTGTGTCATAGTGCTCCACAGATGCGACCAATCCCCTTGCACCATATTGGGAACTCTTTTTAGTAAGGATTCTATACAATATTCCTGCTTGACTACCTGTTTCTTTTCTCCAGAATCAAAGCCTAAAGATGCAATAAAAGCAGAGTAAGGGCAGGGGACATTTGCAATTCTGGAGACACCACCCTGGGGTGCACTCTGTTCCCAGCTTCTCTGCTCAACTGGAGACCTTCTCTTTGGACCTATCTTCACATGTACCTTCAATAAAGTCATTAAAAGTAATATTTTAATAAGAATTTCTGCTGTGCAACAGATCAGTTGTGTTTTGGGAGTGCTGGGTCGCAGGTTTGATCCACTGCCTGGCACAAGTAGGTGAAGGATCTGGCTTTGCTGCAGCTTAGGTCAAGACTACAGCTCAGATCTGATCCCTGGCCCTAGAACTCCATATGCCTTGGGGTAGCCAAAAATGAAAAAGAAAAAAAAGTAATATTTGAGCAAACCAAGCATCCTATAATAGTGTTGACTTAAAGAGTCTATTTTTTAAGAATTTTGTTAGTAAAAAATAGCGTCATTGATTCTTATGGACTGAATTTTTTTTTTAATTACCCAAATGAATTTATCATATCCTATGGACTGAATTGTGTTCCCCCAAAATTGAATTTCTAATCCTCCATACAAATACATTTGGAGATGGGAAGTTTAAACAGTTACTATGGCTAAATGAGGTCAAAAGGGTGGGGCCCTAATCCAATAGGATTGCCGTCCTTTTAAGAAGAGAAAGAGCAGGGATGCACACACACCTAGGAGAGGCCCTGTGAGGCCACAGTGAAAGTGTGGCTGTCTGCCAGCCAAGAGGAGAGACCTCAGGAGAAACCAAACCTGCCAACACCTTGATCTTGAACTTCCAGCCTCTGCAACTGTGAGACAATACACTTCTGTTCTTTAAGCCACTCAATTTTTGTTTTTTATGGCACCCCTAGCAAACGCATACACTGACTGTGTTTCCTTTTTGCTGCAACTTCTAAGAAACTCAGAACCAAACATGAAGTTCATAGTAATTCTGCTGTTGTTTCTCCCAGTTTGCATATTTTCAGTCTTTCCTTTGTGACACAGACTTCTTTCTATTGCAATTTTACTAGCTTATTATTTGGTTTCCTTGTTTGCTGCCTCAAAGACTTTGTAGGAAAGAACCAGAGTACAAAGAAATAAATCAGATCTGTTTTTATAGGCTCACCTTCTCAGCCTCTGTTCCTTTTAATATCCTAGTTTTTGTTTTTGTTTTTTTTCTTTTTAGGGCCACCCCTGCGGCATATGGAAGTTCCCAGGCTAGGGGTCAAATTGGAGCTACAGATGCCCGCTTATACCACAGCCACAGCTATGTGGGATCTGAACCCCATCTTTGAACTACAGCATAGCTCATGGCAACACCAGCTCCCCAACCCACTGAGGGAGGCCATCGATCGAACCACATCCTCATGGGTACTAGTCTGGCTTGTTACCCCTGAGCCACAATGGAAACGTCCTAGATTTTTTTTTTTTTTTTTTTTTTTTTTGTCTTTTTAGGGCAGCACCTGTGACACATGGAGGTTCCCAGACTAGGGGTTGAATCGGAGCTGAAGCTGCTGGCCTACAGCACAGCTAATGGAAATGCTGGATTCTTGACCCACTGAGTGAGGCCAGGGATCGAATCTGCATCATCATGGATGATAGATTTGATTCTGCTGAGCCACAATGAGAACTACCCCTAGATCTTTTAGTATTGGGGCACTAGGGAGCTCAACCCCAGACCATAACCCTTTATCTCCTTCCTTATGTAAACTCTCTCTCTGCATGACCATGATCTCAGTCTGTCTCATGCCTTTTTTAAAATGATTTTTATTTCTTCCATTACAGTTGATTTACAGTGTTCTGTCAATTTCTACTGTATAGCAAAGTGACCCAGTCATTCATATATACACACATTATTTTTCTCACATTATCCTCCATCATGTTTCATCACAAGTGATGGATATAGTTCCCTGTGTTATACAGCAGGATCCTACTGCTTATCCACTCCAAATGCAATTATTTGCATCTATCAACCCCAGACTCACAGTCTATCCCACTCCCTCCCACTTCCATTTGGCAACCACAAGTCTGTTCTCCAAGTCCATGGGTTTCTTTTTTGTGGAAAGTTCATTTGTGCTGTACATTAACCTACAGTCTTGATAAACATCATCCTGTCCCCTTCAGTCGGTGAACACCAGCTCATCCTCCGGTTGCCTCGTCCTGAACCTTAAGTTGTCCCAGACTTTCCTTTCTCTCATCTCCAATTTCCAACCTTTCAGCAAGTCCTGTTAACTCTCTCATCAAAATATATCTAAAAGCTGAACTTTCTTTTTCTTTTTTCCAGTTGTACCAGTGGCATACGGAAGTTCCCAGGCTAGGGGTTGAATCGGAGCTGCAGCTGCTGGCCTGCGCCACAGCAACAGCAAGGCCAGATCAGAGCTGCATCTGTGACCTACACTGCAGTTTGCTGCAATGCCTGATCCTTAACCCACTGATTGAGGCCAGGAATAGAACCTGCATCCTCATGGATATTAGGCCAGGGATCGTGCATCCTCAGAGACAGCTTCAGGTTCTTAACCCACTGAGCCACAAAGGGAACTCCCCAGAGCTGACCATTTTTTTTAACATCTCCCTTGCCACCAAGGTGAAAGCCAACATCACCTCTCCCTTGGACTACTGTGCATTACCTGATATTTCTGCTTCTGTTTCCCGCTGGCAGTCTGTTCTCCATCGCCACTACAGCAGCCTGATAAGATTTCAGTCAAATCAGGTTACTTCTCCACTCAGAACTCTCCAGGGGTTTCCCATCTCTCCCAGATTAAAAAGTCAGGCTTGTATTGATCTAAAATGTGCCACAAGAGCTGGCTTTGTTTACCTCTCTGATCTCAAGTATTTCTCCTTGGTTATAGCCACACCGGCTTGCACTTTCTGCTTCTCCTGACTCCAAAACTCTTCCCCAGGACATCTTCAAGGCTCTTTCTCATCTGCAATCTCTTCCTCACTTTATTAATCAAAGCCTCTTTATTAGAGAGGTTTACCCTGTGTTGTGCTGGTAAATGCTTAACAACTGGCTCTGTGAAGAAAAATGTGTGATTTATATTATAAAACAATTTTAAGTTCCATCTGCATTGTAGACATTTTATTCATCATTTTCTGAAGTTGAGGGTGACCATCAACAAACAATAAACCAAGCCCTGATTTGTTGCATTTGTCAAACTCCCACCATGGCCAATTTCAAGATTTCTGTCACTGAAGATGGGTTTGGAGATAGTTGTGCAACGGTAACCACTGGCACACAGCATTTTCCCCATGCAGATGCAGACACGGACACAGACAAACTCACGACATGAATGGCATCGAAAGGCAGGGGACCCATCAGGAAGGGATGAGTTTAAATTTTTTTTTCCTTTTTTGGCCACCCTGTGGCATATGGAGAATCAGATCTGAGCTGCAGCTGCTGCAGTGCTGGATCCTTAATCCACTGTACCAGGCTGGGGATCCAACCTGCATTCCACCTCTCCAGGGATGTTGCCAATGCCGTTGAGCTGCAGTGGGAAACGCCTTAAATACTTATTACCTTTGTTTTTATAAAAATTTATTTAACGTAAAATTGATGTGTTTTAATTTTTAGTGATGACATCCATGAAACAACAGTTTAGTCAGTTGGTAATATTTTTACACCTGAAAATAAATTCATATTTAAGAAAATAGATAAGAAATGTATTTACCTACATATCATTCCAGATGATCTCATCTGTCACAATATTGTGTACATTGGATTATGGAGTAGGCAGAGCAAAATGGAAACAAAAAGATAACCAAGAAGTCAGAGGAGCTCTCTGGTGGCCAAGTGGTTAAGGACTCAGCACTGACACTTCAGTGGCTTGGGTCACCGCTGTGGCACAGGCTGCAGATGCAGCAAAAAAAGAAAAAAAAAAAATGTCAGAATACGAACTTACGTGGCAAGTAGGTTGTGTCGATTTGGGCCTCTTGACCCTCTGGACACAGACTTCTGCTGTCAGAGTAATGTTAGGTAAGAGGTATGAAATAAATTGCTTAGGAAGTAAGGTTTAGAAAACATTAAACAAAATATTGGTTACCTACCTGTAAAGAGCAAGTATCACTTATGGGGTTTTCCAGGGGTTCCTATTGTCTTTGGACACTAGGGCTATACCCCGATTAAGATACAGTCATGTGCTCTTGTACCTCACATTCTGCTGAGCAAGACAGATGAAGCAATGTTTTCTGAAGGTTGAGAGAAGTTTGTAGAAGGGGATAAGTTCACAGGGTAAGGAGAGTTCATGCTCTGCCTGGGAAAATCAGAGAAGGCTTAATCATGTCTTTTAGAAAAGATCTAGAAGAGAGAGAGGACTTTGAGCCTTACAGAAGAGAAGAAAAGAAGAAGCCTGCTAGCGCCAGGCAATTCTCAACCCTGGAAAATGGTTCTTAGCCAGTTGCAGAGGATAGAAATATCAGGGTCATGAATTTAAGCCAATATGTGCAAAGCATGTGTCCACACCAAGTTCTTCATGTCTAGAGAGTGAAAGCTTCCTTGGCCACATCATAACACTTTTACACATAAGAACAGAAGTTGGGGACAGAATGGAGGTTGTTTTAGGGTTCTGTCATTTCTGGGCACATCTTATGAAGAAGGGGCATGAGGCCTTCAAGATTCTCTTAACCCAATGCACCAAGATTCCTGGTGGTGCAGTGGGTGAGGACTCAGCATTGTCTCTTGGTGGCACAGGATCTATCCCTGGCCCGGCACAGTGGATTAAGGATTGAGTGCTGATGAAACTATGGTGTAGGTCATAGCTTTGGCTTGGATTCAATCCCTGGCCCAGGAACTTTCGCATGTCAAGTACTTGAACAAGAAAAAAACAAAAAGGATTCCCTGACATTGAGACAGTACAACATAATGTTTAGACAGCAGCATATTTGGAACACGAATCACTACAAAGTGGGAAAAATCTGGATGTCGGACTTCAGGTTTGGGGTCTGGAGACCAGGTTTACTTCTGGGTTCTGTCTCTTGTCAGCTATGTGATATAGGGTAATTAATTTCTTGACACTTTTGCTTTTTTCATCTGTGAAGTTGATACTACCAGCTATTCTGGGGGTGATCATAAGGATGAAATTAGATTGTGTGTGCAGGACACACCATAACCACAAAGAATTCATGGGAAGTCATTTCTCATGGGGGAGGAAAAAGTTCACTGTGGCTATGCATGGGTTGCTTTTGAGAATGGGGGTTGAAGTATCTCCTAGTTTAGGCTCCTTGGATTCAGGACTCCCAGGATGAGGGCGTGTGAATGGAGAACAAGGAAAATCAAGAGAGCAGAGGAATTTAGGATTTGTGATGGTGATTTCAGTGGTGTCAGAAGCTCCAGAAGATAGAGGCTTTCCTGGGGCCCCTATCACCTGCTTTGCTTTGGGGCCATGGACCCTACTGCTTTGGCTATCAAGGGCAACAGGTTCTATCACCTCAGTGAGCTTAACAAGAAGACAGCAGCTGATAGAATATTCAGAAGAAGACATCATTGATTTTTTTGGAGGCTCAGTTTTACACACTGTCATAGTGATTATTTTCTTCCCTAGGGCTGATACGTTTTGGGAAACACATTTTTCCACTTAAGTAAAAAATAGAAGGGAAGGAACTAAAAAAATTTTTTGAATAATAGAATTGAAAAGAAAGTGATATTCAGCCTGGGCAAGTGTCATGGTCAGCATCCAGTCATGAATCACAGAAAGCTCGATTTCAAAGTAAAATATGTCACTTTGAGTGCAAGGGTAGAGACTGTCATGTAATTCCTCCATGTGTTGTTTTAATACAAGATCAATGAAATATTGGATATTAGCAGGAAATATTATAATGATGAAAGCATGGTTTTCTTTTCCTCAAAAAGCCACGATGTGTTTTTGGACAATACACTCAGGGAAGAAAATAGAGCTAAAAATAAATAAATAAAGGTCAATATTGCCCTTCTAATAAGGGAATAAGAATTAAGGAATGGAAAACTCTCATGTTAAATCAGACTTGAAAGACTAGGATTCTGATGTGGAAAAGGCCCAGAAGAAGATCAGATCAAAGTCTCTTGCACAATGAAGGGTGTGGTAGGAGGAATGTGGACTTGGTTATCAAATTCCTAAATTCCAGGATGATTAAGTAATCACTGAAGCTTCAAAAATTTTGTTTCAGGACAAATTAAGGGAAAATATTTTTTAAATTTGTTATTACACATGTGGAATTCATACTGAAAGAATGAACGGGTTGAAAATTTAGATAGAAAATTTAAAAAGCGTAATAACTTGTAATAAACTTTAGTAAACATTCAAGAATTAATTTGTTAATTTAGAAAATTAATTTAGGAAAATGTAGAAGGTTAATTTAGAAAACATTGGGAATGTTTGCCACAGCTTTCCGTATTACTGCCTGGAGAACAATTAACATGGTCTCTGTCCACAGTCAAAATTGGAGTTCTTGGTTGAATGGCATTTTTTGAATGGCATTTTTTTCCATTTTTTGAGAGAATTGAAATGGTTTGACATTTTACTGTTTCATACTCCAGTGGCTGAGTTAAAAATATAAGCCCTGATTTCTGATTTCTTTTTAGGACAACTTCAAGGAATAGTGCCTGTTTAATGAGAACATCATGGACATTTTGAATTATAGTAGTTAAGGGTAACAGCAACACATTCGGTCTTACAGTACTTTTAGCAAAGTATTCTTAGGCAAATCACAAGCCTCTTAGTCTGAGAGCAACTTGGTAAATAATTCTTACGGTGATATTTTAGTCTATGAATAAACAGAGGTTTCACCTACCATTATTGTTCTACTGGGAACTTTACATAGCGGTAACAAAAAACTCAGCCTAATCAGTCTCTTCTAGTAAAAGCATCTGAGAAATTTTCCATTGCCTAATACCTTCCCATGATGGAAAATACACTGCACAGGAGGTATGTGTAAATATTTGATTCGTGTTTTACCGATTTCAGTGTCACAACCTATCAATCATTAACACTTCAAAAAACATACACCTGGTTAGTTGTTTCCAAAGTACATTCTTTCTCTGAAGGATTTTTAGACTCTTAGAATTAAAGAGGTGCCTAGTGAGCAACCAGTCTAATTTTTAAATGTCATGGGTGATAAAACCAAGACTAAGAATGTTTGGATGACTTTCTCAAAATCCTCCATCCAACCTTAGCCAGCTAAGAACTGGCTCTTACGATCAAGATCTTCAGGATCCCAAGTCAGTGCCCTTTTTAAGATACTAAGGAGAACTACTGTTTATCCTTTGTTCTGAAGGAAGGTATATAGCGATACAGTAACATTGTCATAGTTGTAGAAATTAAAGTGAAGAAACTTAGAAAACTGTAGGCACAAACATGTCTTTCCAAAGCTATTACAGGTGATCACTTCAAAAAATTAAATGATATTCTTATAGAAAGAACTGTAAGAATACTGGCTTGATGTTTTATTACTATGCCATGAAATAAATAATTGTTCTCAACCTAGTGACTGGCATGTGTTATGTAAAAGTGTTAGTTAATCTGATTGGGATTAAAAAATCCCAAATTCGGGAATTCCTGTTGTGGCATAGTCGAGACAAATCTGACTAGTGTCCATGAGGATGGGGTTCAATCCCTGGCCTTGCTCAGTGGGTCAGGGATCTGGTGTTGACATGAGCTGTGGTATAGGTTCCAGGCACGGCTCCGATCCTGTGTTGCTGTGGTTGTGGCATAGGCCGGCAGCTACAGCTCCAATTGGACACCTAGCCTGGGAACTTCCATATGCTGTAGGTGTGCCCCCCCAAAAAAATATCCTACATAGAGAAATATCTAGATTATGTAACTGCCAGCCTTTATCTATTTAAAAAAAATAAGGACATCTATAAGATGATAAAGATGTTAATTTAGTGTGGGGAAAAAACATCATTCAAACCAGGAATTTGGTGTAGTGTGGACCAAGCCACCACCGTCCAGACATTTACAGTTGTCAATGGTCTCTGGTGGATGGAGGTGATAGTGAGGGGTGGTCAAGTTCTGAGCATGAGGCCCAGTAGAGTGAGGTATTTTGACTACTGAGTAAACATAGTGAAGGTTGTTTATCCCACATTTAATTGGAGAAAAAATTTGATTCCCTAGATAGGGTTTTAAGGGACTCTAAACTCTTCTGTTGGAAATTTGTGGTCAGAGTAAATCCTACAGAATTTCTCAACTCATTCAGAAGAGAAAAAAACCGTGTCCTGGGGGACTGACTTAGTGACAGAGTAACCATTTCTTCCCTTTGCTTTGATGAAAGGGATTCTATAGAACAATTGCTAAACCCCTGTGTTTTGGCCAGTGCCAGAGTTGATGGCTTGTTCTTATGTTTTCAGTCTCTTGGGTGACAAATTGGAGCCCAAGCTCCAAGGAGCTGTTGCAGGATGAGGGTGTTCCACTGAATTTGAGGGGCATTTCTAGGATGTACCGCTATAGCCTTACTCTCTTCTGAGACAAACTAATTACTGAGATCCAGAAGGTGCTATTGGTGGGATGCTCTTACTTATTTCCTTAAATAAAACGTAAAAACTTTTAGTATAGATTTTGACCTTAAGCCTGTTACCTGTTAATAAAATAAATCATTAGTTAAATAGAAATGAATTGACAGGCAACAGAAAGAACAGAAGGGTTCAATGTATGTATTCATAGACAGGTGGTAAAGAATCTTAAACCACTTTTATTTTTGGCCCCAGAATCAATTCAGGGAAATAAACATTTTAATTTACTTTTGTGTTTGTAGATAACATGCTTCTTATGATTTTTATTTTTAGATGTAATCTATTGCTTTTCTACTGAGGGAGGTGTTGTTTTTGTTCTCTTCCTCTCTCTCTCGCACACTCTCTCTCTCTCTCTCTCTCTCTCTCTCTCTCACACACACACACACACACACACATTCATATACATACTTCTGTTGTGGGGAGGGATGGACTGGAGGCTTGGGGTTGGCGCTGTGGTTTATGGAATCACTGGCCAAACAGGGACCTGCTATGTAGCACAGAGTACTCTACCCAATATTCTGTGATAATTTGTATGGAAGAAGAATCTGAAAAAGAATGGATGTGTGTATGTGTACAACTTAATCACTTTGTTGTACAGCAGACGTTATCACAACATTGTAAATCAACTTCAATATAGCTTTAAAAAATGAAAAAAAAAAAGGAGGTCCCGTCGTGGTTCAGTGGTTAACGAACCCAACTAGGAACCATGAGGTTGCAGGTTCCATCCCTGGCCTCGCTCAGTGGGTTAAGGATCTGGCGTTGCTGTGAGCTGTGGTGTAGGTTGCAGTTGCGGTTCAGATCCCACATTGCTGTGGCTGTGGTGTAGGCCGGTGGCTACAACTCCAATTAGACCCCTAGCCTGGGAACCTCCATATGTGCAGGGTGTGGCCCTAGAAAAGACGAAAAAAAAAAAAGGTTAAAAAAAGATATATACATCTCCATGTCTCACAGCCCTCTCAAATGTTTAGTATTACTTTTTTAGTTCAATCAGTAATTCGTGTTTATATTATTATATGATTTTCTTTACAACTAATCTATATAGTGTACTATGTTACATTGCTTGCATTTCCTGGAGTTGGTATTGTTTAGAGTTATTTTTTGTTTCACTTGTTTCCCATGATTCAATCACCTAGTAATCCTTAATTTTACCTATAGACTGAAAAAAAAAAATCTGAAGAGTTCACACATCAAGTATTCACTTTTTTTTCCTAGGTGATATCTTTTCTTTTTTTTCCTAATTGAATACATTTATAAATTTAACATGTAACACATGCAACATTGCATAATCTTTGTGGGTTGGTTTTTGTTTTTGTTTTTTCCTGCTTTTTAGTGCCACACCTGCAGTATATGGAGGTTCCCAGGCTAGGAGGTCTAATTGGAGCTAGCTTCTAGCCTCCACCATAGCCACAGCAACACCAGATCCAAGCCACATCTGCGACCTACACCAAAGCTCACAGCAATGCCGGATCCTTAACCCACTGATCAAGGCCAGGGATCGATCGAACATGCAACATCATGGTTCCTAGTCAGATTCATTTCTGCTGTGCCACGATGGGAAGTCCTTGTTTCGTTTTATTGGCTACACTTACAGTATGCAGAAATTCCTGGATCAGAGATCAAACCTGAACCACAGCAGTAACCCAAGCCACAGCAGTGACAATGTCAAGTTCTTAACTGCTAGGCCACTAGGGTGTTCTATTTTTTGTTTTCTTGATCCAACTTAGACTATTTGCTTTTTAGGAATTTGGAAAAACTGTTATTTGGGGATTTTTATTCACCGTTATCCTAGGTATTTCTTTCTCATTTCTCTCTTTTTTTGTGTTTTCTTTTGATATTTTTTTCTCTTCTTTCTTATTTTGGATCTCCAGTTCTCTGTTATCTCTGTGGGTTTATCCATTTAAAATTTATAGGTATTTGTTGGGACTGGCTTATGCACACTGAGGTATATGGAATGATTGGCCAATGGGACCTGCTATATAGCACACAGAACCTTACCCGGTATTCTGTGATAATCTATGTGGGAAAAGAATCTGAGAAAGAATGGATATGTGTATATGTATGACTGGGTCACTTTGTTGTATAGCAGAAATTATCACAGTCTTGTAAATTAACTGTACTTCAATAAAACTTAAAATCAAACAAAAAATTTATAGGTATTTAGGGTAGAAATTGAAGATAATCAAGGTTCAATACACCATGTGACTGGACCAAATTTGTTACCTTTTCATAAATTTGGTTTCAAATATCCTAGAAAGTTGTTCCTTTGACTCATGTTTAAAGATACAGATGGTCCTTGATTTACAATGGTTCATATTAAGATTTTTCAACTTTACAATGGTGTAAAAGTAATACAAATTCAATAGAAACTGTACTTCAAATGTTAAATTTTTAGCTTTTCCCAGGCTAGTGATATGTAATACAATGTTCTTTTATGATTCTGGGGAGCAAACCGCAGCTCCCAGTCAGCTATAGTATCAGAGGTTGAACAACCGATATAACCATTCTGCTTTTCACTTTCAGTATAGTAGTCAATACATTACATAAGATATTTAAGATTTTATTATGAAACAGGCTTTGTGTTAGATGATTTTTGCCCAACTGTAGAATGATGTAAGCATTCTGAGCAAATTTAAGATAGGCCAGGCTAAGCCCTGGTTTGGGTAGTGTTGAGTTAAAAAAAATGCACAACCTGAAAGTTGAGAGTTAAGTTATATTTGGGACACAACTAGGACTTAAGCCCAGGAGACAGCATCTCAGGTAGCCCTGAGAAACCCTCTGAGGCAGTGAGGGAGGAGCTAGGATATACAGGAGTTTTTGCAACAAAGGGCAGGTATCAGGAACAAAAGGGGCCTGGGCTCACTGAAATCATTCCTGTGATATGCACCTCAGCTATCAGGACCCCGTATCCTGAGTTTTCACAGTCTACACGACTCACTGGCTCTCACTCTTGGAGGTGACTGCATTCACAGATGATGTGACATTCTTTGATTTATCCTTAACTCCAGCCTGGTAGTGGTGTTTCAGATAGCTCTGAAATGCCACCCCAAAGAGGAAAAGGGAAATATCAGGATATGATAAAGGTGAGGGGGAGCTGCATGAAGCCATACACACATTTTATAAAATTTGCTGCTGATCCTGAAGGTCACAAGGAGCAGACATCACCGTGAAGGATTTTAGTGTTTTTCTAGATATGAGGGGATGCAAGAATTAGGCACATAAAATCTTCTCCTAAAAATACCTGACCATCTGAAGACCTCTTCTTCCAGTTCTCCCAGAGCACAGAGTGCCTCATTCCTGATTTTCACCCTGAGCTCTGCTCAGGGGATGCCGTGGGTCAGCAGCAGCAGTGGCTCATGATTTAATCCATGTAGAGGCTGATGGCAAGTGCCAAACTTCACAGTAGGTGAGGTGTATTAATGCATTTTTGACCGATGAAATTTTCAATGTACCATAGACTTAGTGGGATGTAACCCTATTGTAAATTGAGCAAGTTCTATACTTAATCTTCTAAAGAACATTCAGTAAACAAGGATGAAGTCAGTGGAAATTTAGGTATAAGCCAATTTTTAGTTTTTTAAACAAATATGAATTGCTGATTCTTTGGTATAGGATTTTTTTTTGTTTGTTTTCTTTTTTAGGGCTGCACCTGTGGCATATGAAAGTTCCCAGGCTAGGGGTCAGATCAGCTATAGCTGCAAGCCTATACCACAGCCACAGCAATGTGGGATCCAAACCGTGTCTGGCACCTACACCACAGCTCGAGGCAATGCCAGATCCTTAACCCACTGAGCAAGGCCAGGGATCAAACCCGCATCATCATGCATACTAGTCAGATTTGTTACCACTGAGCCACAATAGGAAATCCAGTATAGGAATTAAAGTTGTCCTGTTCTCCTTTTGTAGCCAAAACATGGCCTCTCTACACCAGTACCTATTAAGTCTCAGAGACAGAGATGTGGGTGAAGCAGAAAGAACAGCTTTATTGCTTTGCCAGGCAAAGGAGGCCACAGTTGGCTAATGCCTCAAAACAGTGTCCTGCCTTGAGAGGGGATAACAAGGGGTTTTATAGGTTTAGCTTGGAAGACAGGGATATTGATGAAGATGTCTACATTATTTTCCCTCCATAGGTCATTTCGGAGTCATCAAGTCTGGCGTCAGTCGGTCTGCTGACGGTTTCTTGTTGTCTTCGGGGTTATCATTCCTTGACATTTTCTCTGGAAAGAAGATTGCTTACAGGGAAGGGCTGTTAGGGGGTGTTCCAATTACAACAGAAAACACTAAGTGCAATAGAATTCTAACTAGAAAGTAACCATTAGTAAAAGAAAGCTATTAAGCAAGAAAGAGGTCACTTGTGAAAAGGCAGACACTATGTGCAATATAGCTCTAACTAGAAAGTAAACATTAATAATAAGTTAGTGGGCCATGACAGGACATGACATAACCTAATGGAGACTGTTTTAACTCGTTTTATTTTTTAGCTGTAGCAAAGTTTCCTAATCATTAACTCTTGTATCAGCCTTTTGACTGAGGGGAGGCCTGGGAGACTAAAGGAAAAGTTTTTTATTTCAAAACACAAGGACTCAGGAGCTTGTACATGGTTTCACTCTTGTACTTGGTGAGTATTTTCTAAGTTCTCTCTTTCTCCCTAGTACAACAAAAAAGTGTTTAGAACATTGCAAAATAACAAAATGAGATAGTAATGTTCTGTATTTGTACAGTGTCTTTTATCCTGAAGGTTTGCCAAGTACTTTGTAACTTGAAGAAGAAATCATTCTTTTTCTTAATTTTAAGATACCTCATTCTGAGATGAAATATTATCTTATGAGATACATCTATACAAAAAACATTTTAATGAAAGAAACATACTTTTGGGGAATTATGAGAACCAGATGACTATTTCTGACAAGAATTTTCAATGATCAGAGCACACTAGGCTCTTTTAGGTTTGTTTGTTTGTTTATTTTTGTCTTCTTAGGGCTGCACTGATGGCATATGGAAGTTTCCAGGCTAGGGGTCCAATTGGTGCCGCCTACACCACAGCCACAGCAATGCAGGATCCTCAACCCACTGAGTGGGGCCAGGGTTCAAACCTGCATCCTAACGGATACTAGACAGGTTCATTACTGCTGAGCCTTGACAGGAACTCCCCCTTTTAGTTTCTTGTAGAATGATATCTAAATTCTACTGGACAACTTATTTGAATTTCTCATCTTGAGTTAGAGATAAGTACCATTATTTGTCAGCAAAGTACTTTATAACACATTTTAGCAAAAATCAGCATCTACAAACTAACTCAAATAGGGAGCTCCATGAAGACTGCCCCAAAGAAGCATAAATAATATAAGATTTTATCATGAAAAATATCAATATATTTATAATATGTATAGTTCCCAAGGTTATAGAGGCCCTTAGATTGTACCAAGAATATTCATATACATTTCAAATCCTTTTAATCACAAATGAATCCTAAAATCCACAGCAGGCTAAAGCTCTGAAGACTGTGACCTCCTTTAGGAGAGAATAGGAGATAGTCTTATAGTTTGGGAGTGGAAAATAGGGTCCAAGATAAGGATCGTGGTAGGTGCAAGCTTGCATTTTTCAGAGCTGGCATTTAGTGGCCTGGTTCTGGTGGTCCTCCTTCTTTCTGGAATTCAGAGTGTTTCATCAGAAGATAACATCTTTCATTGGTTGGGGGTTTTCTTTCTGCCGAAGAGCTCAAAGTTATTGTTATATGTTCCTTGAGGAGGAACCAGGCCCTTGCCCTGAGGAAGAACCCGGCCTCTGCCCCAAGGCTGCACTATTGTTTCTTGACTGCCCTTCCCTTGTTTCTGCATCTCCTCCCTCCAAATCAGCAACTGTCTGAACCTACCCTTTGAAATTCAGGGCAGACCACGGAGGCTGAATGAGGCCCATTTCCTAAAAACCAGAAATGGGGGACACAGAAAGCTTTTGTGTCCAGGAGCCCCACAGGGCCCTGCTTGGTTACACAGTCTGCTGCACAGAGTGAAGGGGGGGCGGTGCAGGCTGTCCGAGATGAGAAGGAGAGTGTTCTAGGCTATTATCTGGCTCCTGCTGCTGCTTCTTTTTTTGCCACACCCTCAGCAGGCAGCAGTTCCTGGACCAGGGAAGGAAGCAGAGCCACAGCAGTGACAATACCAGGTTCTTAACCGCCGGAGCCCCAAGGGAACTCCTTGTTTTTTCTTTTTACCTGAAGAAAGGTGAGGAGGCATGGCAGGTTTTGAGATAATCTGACATACTCCAGAACAGTCACTATGGCTTCTGTGTGGAGAACAGCTAAAGTGGAGTTTAGGGTAGAAAGAAGGATGTAGTTGGCAGGAAATTGCAATAATTTAGGTGAAAATTTATAAAGCACCCACAAATGGTAAGTATTTTATTAAACATGTAAGTCTGTACACATTTCTTTCTTTCTTCCCTTTCTTTCATTCTTTCCTCTTCCTTCTTTTTCTGCCACACCCATGGCATGTGGAATTTCCTGGGCCAGGGATTGAACCCAAGCTGCACTGGTGATCTGAGCCACATCAGTGACAATACCAGATCCTTAACCCAGTGAGCTGCATGGGAACTCCCTAGGTCTTGCTTTAGCTCAAGTGTTTTGTTTTGTTTTTACTTTTTTGTCCCCCCCCATGGCATATGGTGTTCCTGGGACAGGGATCAGATTCAAGCCTTAGTTGCAATCTATGCCCTAAGTGCTCCAGAGATGCCTCTGATTCCCTTGTGCCACAGTGGGAACTCTTGGTTGGCTAGAGAGGGAATTAGGCTTGAAGGAAGACCTCAGCAGCATGCTGGTCCTCCAGGGCTAGGCTTGGGACAAAAGGACATCTCTACATAGTTTTGAGTTGATGCTACCAGGTTCTCAGGAATTTAGCTGAGAAGAATGAAAAGAATACTTGTTGATAACAGAAAGAGGAGACACACAGGGACAGACAGGTTAAGAGTGGAATGCTAAAGAACATTAGTGAGGTTCTTGTTCTCAGATTCATAAGAAAACTTAGAATGACTTTCTAGTTTCTGGTTCTATGAGCCTGATTCTAAATTGTTCCTGCTTTGCCAGGATTCCTGTGTTGACTGAAAAAATGGACAATCTAAAACTTGAGAGTTATGTGTTTTTTGTTTGTTTGTTTGTTTGTTTTCCAGCAAATATTCTGAAGGCTTCAAGCTCTGGAGACAGACTCTCAGATTGCTCTGAAGAACTGTCTGAAGAGATAAGGGAAGAGCCAGGATATATAGGAGGGGATGGCCACCAAAACTAGTTAGTTGGAATTTCCAAAAACTTACTGTTAATTAATGAAAACCAGCCTTCTCAAGTGAATGAATTTAGCACTTTTCTATGTATGGGAATATGCAAGAGTCTGGGCTCATTGAAATCATTCCTTTGATAGGCCCCTTAGCTCTCTGGGGCCAGTATCCTGTTCTTTCCCATCCTGCATCCTCAGGGTGGCTGCAGTGGCTGAGGGCTTGGCAGAAGATAACCCCTTTGTCTCCATCCTGAGTTCCCTCAGTGGATTGATGGCTGCAACAGCCTTTGTTTACTGA
This sequence comes from Sus scrofa, assembly GCF_054392235.1. NCBI lineage: Eukaryota > Metazoa > Chordata > Mammalia > Artiodactyla > Suidae > Sus > Sus scrofa. Next base: position 45,083,813 of record NC_139383.1, on the reverse strand, counting down.
TGTGGCAGGCAACACTTCCTTCACATATGTGTGTGAACTTATATTACCATCTTTCCTTGTCTTATACTCTCTAGGGTAAATTGAATAGGTATCTATTTCTTATAAACAAAAGCTAACAGAAATGATAACCATTCGTGTAACAGTCTTCTTGCGTTCATAATCATCTCTAAATCATTTTAGAGTATCAAATTTTGAAAAAGAATTTCACTCTCGGGAGTTCCCTGATGGCCTAATGAGTAAGGTTCCTGTGTTCTCACTGCTGTGGCTCTTGTTGCTGCTGCGTGGTACAGGTCTGATCCCTGACCCTGGGAACTTCCACATGCTGCCTGTGTGACAATCAACAACAACAAATAACAGCAACAACAATCTGAAATAAATGTTGCAATTCTCATTAAAAAAAAAAAAAAAAAAAAGAAAAGAAAGAATTTCACTCTCTAGTTCCTTAAGATGAACTAGATAACAACCCCAAACTCAGGTCCTATTGCACAGCACAGGAAACTATCCAATCTCTTGGGATAGAACATGATGGAAGATTGTATGAGAAAAAGAATAAATAAATAAATAAATATATACATATATATATAAAGTATATGTGTGTGTGTATATATATATTTATATATAAGTGGGTCACTATGCTGTACAGCAGAAATTGGCACAACACTGTAAATCAGCTATACTTTAAAAAAAAAAAAGTGTAGTGGATAAGAGCACAGGCTTAGGAGCCAGGCTGCATGAGTTCAAATGCCAGCTAAACCCTTTACTAGCTAGATAATTTTGCACAAATGATTCAACCCATTGGTCAGTTTCCACCTCTATAAAAAAGGAGATAACAATACTTGTTAAAGTTGTTGAGACAGTTAACTGGGTGAATACAGAAAGCCCTCAGATGATACCTGGTATGTAGTAAAGACATCATTTGATTGTTTGTTTTTTGTTTTGTCTTTTCTAGGGCTGCACCCTTGAGGCATAGGGAGATTCCCAGGCTAGGGGTCTAATCAGAGCTGTAGCTGCTGGCCCTAAGCCAGACCCACAGCAACTCGGGATCCAAGCCACGTCTGGACCTACACCACAGCTCATGGCAACGCCGGATCCTTAACCCACTGAGCAAGGCCAGGGATTGAACCCGCAATCTCATGGTTCCTAGTTGGATTTGTTAACTGCTGAGCCATGATGGGAACTCCGGCATCATCATTTGATAACAAAGCTATTTTTCTAGTTGATAAAAAATGCTCCAAGTGACTGCTATCATGGGTAGGTTAACTGCTATTTGTTAGGACAGCAGTATTTGCTGTTTAATAACTTAGACCCCTTAGAAATAGTTAGACAATGTCTACACTCTGTCAGCATATTTCAGTTAACAAAACTTTTTGTTAGCAGACAAACAAGCAGGCATAGCTTTTGAGTACCTATGCGGGAAAGATGTTGTGTTTGGTGCTGGGGAGGATAATAGTGACACTCAAGGAACTCAAAACTTACTCATGACTAGAATCTAAGCTCCATAAGGACTTAGATTACTTTTTTTTTTTTTTTCTTGTTAGGGCCGACCCTGTGGCATATGGATGTTCCCAGGCTAGGTGTCCAATCCTACACCACAGCCACAGCAACACAAGATCCCAGCTGCATTTGTGACCTACACTGCAGCTTGCGACAATGCCCAATCCTTAACTCACTGAGTGAGGCCAGGAATCCAGCCCACATCCTCATGGATACTACTTGGGTTCTTAACAAGCTGAGCCACAACAGGAACTCCCCAATTACTTTTTTTTTTTAACTGTTACATACCATCACCTAGAATATAGTTGGCATCCTATAGATATTTTTTGAATGAATGTATAAATGTTGAATAGATGAAAAATAATCACGGTTAATGAAAAGCAATTGGAGGCTTTCAAAGCTACAGAAGTATAACAACAGAGGGAATAGTTATAAATTCTCTTTTTTTTTTTTAGGGCTGCAGTTGCGGGCATATGAAAGTTCCCAGGCTAGGGGTCGAATCGGAGCTGCAGCCGCTGGCCTACACCAGAGATACAGCAACGCAGGATCCGAGCCACGTCTGTGACCTACACCACAGCTCATGGCAACGCCGGATCCTTAATCCACCGAGCGAGGCCAGGGATCGAACCTGCAACCTCATGGTTCCTAGTCAGATTCGTTAACCACTGTGCCACTAAGGGAACTCCTACTCTGTATTTTCTAAATATCATCAAATGTATCCATTTTTTCTTTTATGAATTCTGAGTTAGGTTTCATATTTGGACTGGCATTCAACACTTCAAACTTATTAAAAAATGCTTTTAAGTTTTGGTATTTTTATGATTTCATTAACTAATTTGGAGTTCATATTGGTTTTGCTTTTATTTTACCCAGTGGTTAACCAATTACCTCAACACTGTTAATCTGATAATCCATCCTCCCTGTTTGATCTGAAATTTCATATTTGTTTTAATTACATTACCATATAATTCTAATATTTATCTATTTAAATGTTATACTATTTGTAATATGTTTTAGTGAAAGTTTTGTTTTGAATTAATTAATAAATCCATATATTATGTTGTTCTGTTTCATTCCTTATATTTTTATCCTATCTTCATTATTAACATTTCTTTATAATTTAAAATTTTGTCTGCCTGTTATTAATAACAGTTTTTTTGGTTTTTTTTTGCATTTTCTAGGGCCACTCCAGCGGCATATGGAGGTTCTCAGGCTAGGGGTCTAATCGGAGCTGCTGCTGCCGGCCTACTCCAGAGCCACAGCAACGCCAGATCCAAGCCGCGTCTGTGACCTACACCACAGCTCACGGCGACACCAGATCCTTAACCCACTGAGCAAGGCCAGGGATCGAACCCAAAACCTCATGGTTCCTAGTCAGATTCATTAACCGCTGTGCCATGACAGAAACTCCAACAGCTGATTTTTGACCCACTTGTTATTTACTGTGGTCACAGATATTTGGTTTTATTTCTGACAGCTTCTTTCGAGCTCTTTGTTTTTCTCTGTCTAGATGAATAGAGATTTATTTTGGCATTATTTTTCTCTAATTATTTGCAGATTACAATGCTCTTTTTCATTCCATTAACTTATCTGTAAATGTTCAGAAATCAGCTACTTTTCTTTCTTTCTCAAAATTAAAAATAGCATCGTAAGAATTCCCTTATGGCAGAGTGGGTTAATGATCCCATGTTTTACTGCAGTGGCTGGGGTCACTGCTGTGATGAGGGTTGGATTCCAGGCCCAGGTAATTCTGGATGCCTGGCTGCAGCCCAAAAACCAAACAAACAAAAGAATAGCGTGCCTTATTTTCTTTTCAGGGCTGCATCCGTGGCATATGGAAGTTCCTAGGCTAGGGGTTAAATTGGAGCTACAGCTGCCAGCCTACACCACAGCCACATCAACGTGGGATCCAAGCCACATCTGTGACCTACACCGTAGCTCACAGCAATGCCAGATCCTCAACCCAGTGAGTGAGGCCAGGGGTCAAACCTGCAACCTCATGGATACTAGTTGGGTTTGTTACTGCTGAGCCACAATGGGAAAATTCATTTTCTTGGGGAGTTCCCGTCATGTTCCAGTGGAAATGAATCCGACTAGGAACCATGAGGTTTCGAGTTCAATCCCTGGCCTTGCCCAATGGGTTAAGGATCTGGTGTTGCTGTGGCTGTGGTGTAGGCTGGCGGCTACAGCTCCAATTAGACCCTTAGCCTGGGAACCTCCATATGCCATGGGTGCAGCCCTAAAAAGACAAAAAAAAAAAAAATTGTTTTCTTGGTATGCCCAGAAATTTTTTTAAAGTGCATGACTGGGGAGTTCCTATTGTGGCTCAGTGGTAATGACTTGACTATGTCCATAAGGATGAGAATTCCATCCCTGGCCTCACTTAGTGAGTAAAGGACCTGGCGTTGCCATGAGCTGTGGTGTAGGCTGGCAGCTGCAGCTCCGATTCGACCCCTAGACTGGGAACCTCCATATGCCTCGGGTATGGCCCTAAAAAGACAAAAGACAAAAATAAATACATACACAAATAAATAAAGGCTACAGTTGTTACCATTCTTTAGTTAATGTCGACCTTCTAGAACATCTGGATGACTTTGAAATTAGAGATGACCATGTGTCTTCATAGTTACATACCCCAAATCTGAGTGTCACCTGTTTCAATCTTCACTCTGGTTTGGTTACATATGTACAAATGAGCATCTATTTCTAGATATTGACAGCAACCCAACCAAAAATTAGAAAATCATTTAGGATCATGAAAAAAGTTCAACAAATCTGAAATCCCCACATAAAAGACCCAGTTGAAATGCATATATTGTCATTTCTGATAAAATGTATGAAAAAAAGCATATGATAAGTTAAGTGCAGATACATGGTAAACACTGACCTGTTGGCTTGGTTTGAGAATGGAAGAAAATATAATTAAAAACCCAGCAGGATTTTTGTTAGCAGGATCTCTCAGTCAGAACTAATATGCTTTTCAATAATTCTAATTACTTTGTATTTCCCTATAATAATAAAATAGTTTTGAACTAAAATAAATTGCCCTCAATCTTACATTCTAAAAACAGCTACTTTTTATATCATGCATTTTAGAATATAAGATTACTGGTACCATTGAAGCAATATTGTGTGGAGTGGTAAATGGGGCTCAAAGATACACTGGAGTCTAGGTTAATTCAAGAAATATCCCTGATGTTCTTGAAATGCTTCAGTCCCTCTCTTTTACCACCGACTTTGAAATTCATGATCTTATTTACTTTCCCCAAATTGACTTATCCCTGAATTTTTCTACCCTGTGAAATGTATCAAAATATTTGATATTTTTCCCCCTCCCTTAGATGTTGGTGGTATCACAGTTTGCTTGGTATCGGGTCAAGCACTGTAGTCTGTAAATGACTCTTTCCTTCCTCCTTAATCCTGCCTAAATGTTTAGAAAACCACACACCAGTCCAAGGCCCAGCCTGCAGATTCTTGCTCATCTTGGAGCAGAGATTAGCTAATCTCAAGATTCACTACACACTGTATCAATAATAGCCCAGAGATAAATCAGTTGAGTAGTGATTTTTGCAAGATTGTTAACCTCTCACATCCTTTAAAGAAATTCATGGTATATTCATGAACATAGGTGCAAAAATCCTAAACCCAATAAAAGCAAAACAAATCTATCAATGTTAAAAAAAAAAGTATGACAAAGATGATTTTATTTCAAGTCAAAGATTGATTTAAAATTTTATCAATGTAGTTCATCCACATTAATATTAGAATACAAAAGAAAGTGTGCATTATCATCTCAGTAGCTACAGAACAAGCATTCAATAAAGTCAGCAGCCATTCAGAACGGTAGCAGCAAAGAAGAAAAGAGAGCTTCTTTAACCTGGTGAACAAAATCTACCAAAAACTACAAATATCATATGCACTAGTGAAACATTTAAATTATTACTTTTAAAACCAGAAATAAGACAAGAATGCCTGCTGTCACTATTTTGATCAAGGTGGACAGGAAGACCTATGTTACACAATAAGAAAAAAAAGATGTGAATCTTTGAGCTCTTAATTTGTCTAGACTTCCAAAAGATAAAGCTTTTACAAAAGAGACTAAGGAGGGAGAAACAGAAGTAGAGAAAATTCTGGAAATGGATTTTATTTGAAGTAAGGAAAGTGGAGCTGCTGTTGTGGCACAGTGGAAAAAAAATCCTCCTAATATCCATGAGGATGCAGCTCCCATCCCTGGGCCTGCTCAGTGTGTCGGGGATCTGGCATTGCTGTGAGCTGTGGTTTATGTAGGTCACAGACTCGGCTCAGATCCTGTGTTGCTGTGGCTGTGGGTAGGCCAGCAGCTGCAGCTCTGATTCGATCCCTAGCCTGGGAACCTCCTATGTCATAGGTGAGGCCCTAAAAAAGCAAAGCAAAAAAAAAAAAAACAAAAACAAATTACAAGAAAGAGAGCAGGAGCTATAAGATTGATCTCAATCACCACAGCTTTTCAGAGTGCAAAAGTAACTAATAGCTTTTGATTTTATCTTTAATAATTTTAATAATTTCAATTTAATTATAAGTTAATAATTTTAGCTTAAGGGACAATACAAACAACCAAAAAACTTGAACAATTTTTTTGTTTTCCTCAGTATTTAAAAAAAGAAAACTTCCAAATAATTTTCAGATGGGTGGCATTACTACTGATATTTATAATTAAAAATTAATCTGGGATTGAAACAAGACTACTTATTTTTACAGGTACCATCTGGTCTCAGCAGATATTAAGCTTGATTTGTTTTGAGGGACATCATAACAGCACTGAAACAGGGGATGCACACCATAAGGTATGTCACAGAAATATTTTTAGAACTTTTGCACAAACAAAAACACTTTCATCAAATATTGCTCTCCATTTTTATTCATTAATATTCCTTTCAAAATGCAATTTTTTTTTTCTTTTGGGCTGGTGCACAGCACATGGAGTTCCTGGGCCAGGGATCAGATCTGTGTGGAGACCTATGCCACAGCTGGGGCAACCCCGGATCTCCCAACCCACTGTGCAGGATGAGGCGGGGACCCAACCCACGTCCCAGTGCCCCAGAGACGCTGCCAATACATTGCACCTGCCAATACATTGCATGACCACGAGAACACCCCAAATGTGATTATTATAATCATTCTGAGCCTGTTTTACACATTAAATATATATCCCAAAATATTAATATATAAATGAGTTGGGTTACCACACACATTGTTTGCAATGTAACTATGTAATGTACAGCAAAATTTCTTTTACATATATTATGTTTTAATAGTTTATTAAGTTTTTCTTTAATGGCTATACAACATTGAATGTTTATTGATAGGTAGGTTGCAGCAAATGCACTTATCATATTGCAATATATTTTCTTATAGATTTTGTACATTCTTGTTCTAGGGAAGTAGTTCTCTAAAAATAAAGTTTTTAGGTTAAAAGGCCCAAATATTTGTGTTGGTAGATATTATCTCCTTACCTTAAAAAATCTATCACCTTACAATTTATCAAATAGTGTAAAAGAATGCTTTTTCCCTCACACACTCATTGGAATTTTTAATCTTTGCTAAAGTGCTAGGAGAAAAAAAAAAATCTCATTCTTGAGTATGTAGTCCTTTGGGTTTCAGGAAATTTGAGCATCTTTTAATTCTATTTATTTATTTATATTAAAATTATTTTTTCTATTATAGTTGATTTACAATGTTCTGTCAATTTCTGCTTGTCCATCTTTTTATGTATATTTTGGTCCTTTAAATATCCTTTATATTCTTTGCCAGTTTTTCTTTAGGTTTTTTTTGTTTGTTTTTTTTGTCGTTTGTCCTTTTAGGGCTGCACCTGCGGCATATGCACCTTCCCAGGCTAGGGGTCTAATTGGAGCTGCTGCTGCCGGCCTACGCCAGAGCCACAGCAACGCCAGATCCAAGCCACGTCTGTGACCTACACCACAGCTCATGGCAACGCCAGATCCTTAACCCGCTGAGCAAAGCCAGGTATTGAACCCTCAACCTCATGGTTCCTAGTCGGATTCATTTCTGCCATGCCACGACAGGAGCTCCCTAGTTTGTTCTTTATTTACTGTTTTGTAGAAGAATTTATATGGGTAAATATTTTCTCATTTAGTAATTTTCCTTTAAAAATGATTGAATACTTTTGATTTTATATAACCAACCTATCAATCTTTCCTTCATAACTTCTAGCTTGCTAAGAAGATGCTTCTCCACCCCAAAGAATTTGCAAACATTTTCGAGCTTTTTTCTAATTAATTTTGTTACTTTAATAGCTAATTATAAATTATATCTGATACTGCAAGTGATTTGAAATATGACTATTGCCTGATACTTTGCCAAGAAGTTTGGCCAATTGACCCAATATGATTTGTTTAAGCCTTTATTCTTCCCCTTTTATTTTGATGTCTACATTTTGGTATAATATGTTTCTATAATTCCTCCCTCTGATACTATATTCTTTATTTCAAAAATTGGTAGATCTATTTAATATGTGGAAGTCATTATTGCTTTAAATATTATAGCCGATAAGGCAAATTCTCATGAACTTTATTTATTATGTAATATATTAACTCACCTTGATATTAAGATACTGATTGGTATTCATTAAATGCATAGATTAGCATATCATTAGCATTGCAATATTCCAACATTCCATCCTTCATCATTCTATTGCTATTTATCAGTCTACTTTCATGTTCACAAAATGTGCTCTGTTGCTCTTTGTATGCTTCTTATACATTTTTCCTGAATTTCCAGTTTCTAAAAATTTTTATAGCTACTGTGATCTGGAATTTTTTTAAGGTATTTTCTGTTTACTTATTAGAGTTTTTAAGAAATGGCATTGCTTTTGCTATAGTATTATCTTTTGTTAATCTCTCTATTAGCTTGACTGATATTCCCTATAGTCTCTGGAATATATTTCATCCTAAAAAATGATAAATTTTATTTTCCTTTACTTTCTAATATTTGTACTTCTTTTTTTGCTGCAGTGATTTGCAGAGCAAATAGAATAATAGAGATCATGACAAAAATTTTTGTCTTGTCCTTGACAATTTAGCAATTTCAGTATTTTTTTCCTTGGTTTATGTTTTGTTTTGTCTTGCTGTTGATTTTTGAGGCCTATAATGCTGAGAAATACTTTTTTCTTGTTCTTAGATTACTTAGGAGTTTTTGTTTTTGTTTTTGTTTTTTGTCTTTTTGCTATTTCTTTGGGCCGCTCCCGCGGCATATGGAGGTTCCCAGGCTAGGGGTCAAATCGGAGCTGTAGCCGCCAGCCTACGCCAGAGCCACAGCAACGCGGGATCCAAGCCGCGTCTGCAACCTACACCACAGCTCATGGCAACGCCGGATCATTAACCCACTGAGCAAGGGCAGGGACCAAACCCGCAACCTCATGGTTCCTAGTAGGATTCGTTAACCACTGCGCCACGACGGGAACTCCTACTTAGGAGTTTTACTTGTCTTTTTCTTTTTTGCTATTCAGAAAAGGTATAATTACATAAAATGCCTTCTTTGGCAATTTTGAAGGTACAATGTCCTCCCCACCACCTTTTAATCCATAGTGAAATGAAATTCACTAATAATTTAACAATGTTATATTTCTGGAATAAATCTTACTTGATTATAAAAGTTAACACCCAAAAATAGAATTGCAAAGTCACAAAGTACAAAGCTATTCAACTTTTAAAGATAATGCTCTCTTATTTTAAATAAAGCAGTTGTACCAGTTTATGCTATAACCAGTAATGTAGACATTATTATTTTACTCCTAGTAATTTTTCTGGTCAGACTCTTTTCTTTTTTTTTGGTCTTTTTAGGGCCATACCTATGGCATATGGAAGTTCCTAGGCTAGGGGTTGAATTGGAGCTGGCCTACGCCACAGCCACAGCAATGAAGGATCTGAGCTGAGTCTATAATCTACACTGCAGCTAAGGGCAATGCCAGATCCTTAACCCACTGAACGAGGCCAGGGATCCAACCTGCTTTCTCATGGATACCAGTCGGATTCGTTACCACTGAACCACAATGGGAACTCCTTTCCAGACTTTTTAATTTTTATCAATTTGGTAACTCTAAAATTGTATCTCCAGCTGATCTTAATTTGCATTTCCCTAATCAGTAATGAGACTAAACACTTTTTCAGATGTTTGTTGGCCATAACTGTTTCTTTCTTTTTCTTTTTTTTGGTTTGCTTTTTTAGTCCTGCACCTGTTGCATTCCCAGGCTAGGGGTCCAATCAGAGCTGAAGTTGCTGGCCTACACCACAGCCACAGCAACGTGGGATCTGACTCACATCTGTGACCTATACCACAGCTGCCAGCAATGCTGGATCCTTGACCCATGGAGAGAGGCCAGGAATTGAATGCATATCTTCATGGATACTAATTGGGTCTTTAACCTGCTGAGCCACAGTGGGAACTGCATTTTTTCCCGTACCTTAGATATTTCTTTTTGTTTGTTTGTTTGTTTTTTAGGGCTGCACCCATGGCATATTGAGGTTCCCAGGCTGGTGTCTAATCAGAGCTACTGCTAACCAGGCTACACAAGAGCCACAGGCACGCCAGATCTGACCCAAGATTGTAGAACTACACCGCAGCTCACCGCAATGCTGGATCCTTAACCCACTGAGCAAGGCCAGGGATTGAACCCTCAACCTCATGGTTCCTAGTCAGATTTTTTTCTGCTGTGCCACAACAGGAACTCCAGATATTTCTTTTTTTTTTTTTTAGGTTTTTATTTTTTCAATTATAATTGATTTATGTTGTTCTCTCAATTTCTGCTGTATAGCAAAGTGACCCAGTCAAACACACATATACCCATTCTTTTCCTCACATTATCCATTTTGTTCCATCACAAGTGACTGGATATAGTTCCCTGTGCTATACAGAGGGATCTCATTGCTTATCCACTCCAAATGCAGTAGTTTGCATTTACTAACCCCAAACTCCCAGTCCATTCCACTCCCTTCCCTTCCTCCTTGGCAACCATAAGTCTATTCTCCAAGTCCATGAGTTTGTTTCTTTTCTGTAGAAAAGTTCATTTGTGCCATATATTAGATTCCAGATATAAGTGATATCATATGATATTTGTCTTTCTCTTCCTGGCTTTCTTAGTATGAGTGTCTCTAGTTTCATCCATGTTGCTGCAAATGGCATTATTTTGTTCTTTTTTATGGCTGAGTAGTATTCCATTGTGTATATGTACCACTTCTTAATCCATTCCTCTATCAATGGATATTTAGGCTGTTTCCATATGTGGTTCTAAAAAGAAAAGAAAAGAAATACAGACATACCTGAATGCCTAAGTGTAGTAATCTTTGGAGACTGAAAGGATACTGTGGGAAAGGAGAGGGGTGCTCATTGTCTTGCATAAAGAATAGTTTACTATTTTGTGGACTATGGCTCAGAATTACAGATACAGATGGTGATAAGTAGTAATTAGTGGAATGACTCATATGGTGAAGAATGATCCAAGAGAGAACTTTAGAAAAACATATTTTTCCAAAGTGACTGCACCATTTTGTATTCCCACCAGATGTGCCAAGTGTTGCCAGTTTCTTCACATCTTTATCAAGACTTGTTATTTTCCATTTTTGTTTTTATTTAGTTTCTTTTTTAATAATAGTTACTCTGGAGTTCCCGTCGTGGTGCAGTGGTTAAGGAATCTGACTAGGAACCATGAGGTTTCCGTTTCGGTCCCTGCCCTTGCTCAATGGGTTAAGGATCCGGCGTTGCCCTGAGCTGTGGTGTAGGTTGCAGACGCTGCTCGGATCCTGCGTTGCTGTGGCTCTGGCGTAGGCTGGCGGCTACAGTTCCGATTGGACCCCTAGCCTGGGAACCTCCATATGCCGTGGGTGCGGCCCAAAGAAATAGCAAAAAGACCAAAAATAAATAAATAAATAATAGTCACTCTGTAGGTGAGAGTGGTGTCGTTTTTGATTTGTATGAAACTAATGATAAGTGACGTTGAGTATCTTTTCATGTTCTTATTGACTTTATATATTTTCTTTGGAGATATATGTTTCATTCTGATCCATTTTGGTTAATTTTTGTATGTTGTGTGAGTAGGAGGCCAATTTTTTTTCTTTTGCATGTAGATGTCCTGTTGTCTTAACACTGTTTATTGCAAAGGCTGCCCTTTTCACATTGTATGGTCTTGGTTCCACTGTCAAAATTCATTTGCTCATACACGGGAAGGTTTCTATCAGGGTCGTCTATTCTGCTCTATTACACAGTTTGAGTTTACACCACTATCACACTGTTTTGATAGCCGAGGCTTTGTAGTAGGTTTTGAAATCAGAAACTCTGATACCTTTATTTTTATTTTGCAAGATTGTTTTGGCTTTTTGAATTCCCTTGAATTTTAGAATGAATTTTTTTCTATGTGCAAAAATATGGGATATTGACAGGGATTGCATTGTTCTGTAGATTATTTGGGGTAGTACTGCCATTTTTATGTTATTATGTCTCCCAATTCATGAATATGAATATTCCAGTTATTTGGATTTTCTTTAATGTTTGGCAATGTTTTGTAGTTTTTAGTACATAAATCTTTCACCTTCTGGCCTATGTTTATTAATAATTATTTTATCCTTTTAAAGTCAATTGTAAATGCAATTTTTTTTTTTTTTTTGTCTTTTGTCTTTTTGTTGTTGCTATTTCTTGGGCCGCTCCCGCGGCATATGGAGGTTCCCAGGCTAGGGGTCCAATCGGAGCTGTAGCCACCGGCCTACGCCAGAGCCACAGCAACGCGGGATCCAAGCCGTGTCTGCAACCTACACCACAGCTCACGGCAACGCCGGATCCTTAACCCACTGAGCAAGGGCAGGGACCGAACCCGCAACCTCATGGTTCCTAGTCGGATTCGTTAACCACTGCGCCACGACGGGAACTCCTGTAAATGCAATTTTTAAAAATTTCCCTTGGGGAGTTCCTACTGTGGTGCAGTGGTTAATGAATCCGTCTAGGAACCATGAGGTTGTGGGTTCAATCCCTGGTCTCGCTCAGTGGGTTAAGGATCCAGTGTTGCCATGAACTGTGGTGTAGGTCGCAGACATGGCTTGGATCTGGCATTGCTGTGGCTGTGACATAGGCCAGCAGCAACAGCTCCGATTAGACCCCCAGCCTGAGAACCTCCATATGCCTCAGGTGAGGCCCTAGAAAGACAAAAAAAAAAAAAAAAAAAAAAAGAAAAAATTCCCTTTGGATTGTTCATGGATTGTTAGTATATAGAAATGCAAACGATTTTTGTGCATTGGTTTTGTATTGTGCAAAGAGGCATAATTTATTCATTAATTCTCAGGGTTTGTGTGTGTGTGTGTGTGTGTGTGTGTGTAATCTTTAGGGTTTTCTTTGTGTAAAATCATGTCAATGAATAGGGATCATTTAATTCTTCCTTTCCAATTTATATGCCTCATATTTCTTGTTCTTGCTAAATTGCCCTGGATAGGACATACAGTACAATGCTAAATAAAAATGGCAATCTTAGTCTTTTTTTTCCCCCTGTCTTTTGTCTTTTTAGGACTACACCCATGGCATATGGAGGTTACCAGGCTAGGGGTCTAATCAGAGCTATAGCTGCTGGCCTACACCACAGCCAAAGCAATGTGGGATCCAACCCATCTCTGTGACCTATACCACAGCTCATGGCAATGCCAGATCCTTAACCCACTGAGCTAGGGATCGAACCTGTGAACTCATGGATACTAGTCGGGTTCATTAACCTCTGAGCCATGACAGGAACTCTGACACTCTTAGTCTTTTTTTTTTTTTTTTTTTTTTGTCTTTTGTCTTTTTTTGTTGTTGTTGTTGTTGTTATTGTTGCTATTTCTTGGGCCACTCCCGCGGCATATGGAGGTTCCCAGGCTAGGGGTTGAATCGGAGCTGCAGCCACCGGCCTACGCCAGAGCCACAGCAACTCGGGATCCGAGCCGCATCTGCAACCTACACCACAGCTCACGGCAACGCCAGATCGTTAACCCACTGAGCAAGGGCAGGGACCAAACCAGCAACCTCATGGTTCCTAGTAGGATTCATTAACCACTGCGCCACGACGGGAACTCCTGACACTCTTAGTCTTGATTGAGTATCTAAGCTTTGTTCCTAATCATCCTAGAAAATCTTTAGTTTTTTTTTTTTTTTTTTTTTTTTACTATAGAGTATGATATTAGTAGTAGGTATTTCATTTATGATCTTTTTATGTTGAGGTCGTTTCCTTCTAATCTTCCTTTGTTTAGTGTTTATTTTTTCTGAGAAAATGTTGGATATTGTCAAATGATTTTTGTGCATCAATCGAATTGATCATGGGATCTCTTTTTCTTTATCCTGTACACAAAATATTACATGAATTAATTATCATATATTGAACTATGTTTGCAACCCAAGAGTACATCCTGGGTTGCTGAATATATCTCCTAGTTCAGCAATGTGTTGCTGAATTTATTGGCTAGTTTTTTGTCAAGGATTTTTGTATCTTTTCTTAAGTGATATTGGTCTTTTCTTATACTGTATTTTTGGCTTCAAATCAAAACAATGCTAGCCTTATAGAATGAGTTTGAGAGTACTCTTCCTCTTCAATTTTTTGTAAGAATATGAGGAGAACTCTTAATTCTTCTTTAAATGTTTGGTAGGAGTCACCAGCTAAGACATCTAAACCTGAACTCTTCTTTCTTATATTTGATTAATTGCTCTACTCTTTTCATCATTAAATTGTGGGTACTTTACAAGCACAGATAGCCTGTTATTGTTCTCTTAACCTTCTCTAGCACCTAGCACAGTTTCTGAAACACATGTTGGTTCTATGAGTGAATTAAGGAGATATACCTATAAAGCTAAACAGACAGAAGCTCTAACAAAGCTGACAACCCAAATACTCATTTTCTTTCTTTCTTTCTTTTTTTCTTGGAGAATTCAGGTTTATTACACCAGCGGGCTTAGAGGAGATCGCTCTCCAGAGTCTGAGCCCCAAATACTCATTTTCATAGGAGTAAGAAAGAAATGCATCAGTGTCATACTTGAGAATTAGAATAAGCTTAAAGTTTAGTTTTCCAAAATGTGATAAAGATGCTGGGCTGTAACTCCTGCATTCATTATAGGCTGAATAGTTTTTTTTTTTTTAATATTTATTATTCTTTTAGGATATCAGAACTTCTGTGCTTAAAATCATCAGTTTTCTTGTGAAAGAACTGAATGAAGACAACATGGACGCTGTTGTAAACCAGGCAACATTTCAGAACATGAAGCTTCATCTGCAAGCTAATTATGTTTGTGTTCTGAAACAAAATCAGGGCAATAACAAATGAGGAAAATTTCCTGAGCAAAGGTAAGGTTCAGTGGTTTATAGAAGCAAAGGTTTTGAGAGTTCTCCTATGTCCTTGGCCCTATCCTAAGCAACAAGTGCTTCTAGCCTGTCTCTCCAAGTACCACCTTTTGAGCCATAGACAGAATCAAAGATACTAACTGAAGATGGCCCTGAAAAATATACCAGGAAATAGAACAGTCCTTTAGAATAGAGCCTGACACTTAAACATGACTAATAAATGTTAGGTTCCTTCCTTCTGGCCCATGTGAAACTACTCTTTAAAATTTGTTTGCAAGTCTTATTAGAAAGCACAATTGCCTGATTATCTTTATTCTTCTAGAAAATTCTGTATGTAAGTTAACATGTATTTTATTGTAAGGGAGAGTTTTGGATTACTGTTAATTCCTAATGTGTTAGATTTCTTCATTGTAAAAAGTAGATTGAGGAGTTCCCGTCATGGCGCAGTGGAAACAATCCAACTAGGAACCATGAGGTTTCAGGTTCAATCCCTGGCCTCATTCAGTGGGTTAAGGATCCAGTTTGCCATGAGCTGTGGTGTATGTCACTGATGCAGCTTGGATCTGGCATTGCTGTGGCTGTAGCATAGGCCAGCAGTCTTAGCTCCAATTGGACCCCTAGCCTGGAACCTCCGTATGCTGTGGGTAAAGCCCTAAAAAAAGACAAAAATAAAAATAAAAATAAAAAAAAGTAGATTGATACTTCAGTAACCCAATCAGCTATGAATTCAAGTATTCAGTGATACGAAATAAGTTTTTTGGTGCTTCTGTGACATTCCAGAAATATATTAAGAATAAATACATTTTCTTACTGGAACTCCTTGAGTTCAAGATTTTAATTTAATCTTTTAATGTACATCATTCTAAAATGTAATTTGTAGGAGTTCTCTTGTGGTGCAGTGGGTAAGGATCCAGCATTGTCACTGCTGCAGCCCAGGTCATTGCTGTGGCACAGGTTTGATCCCTGGCCCAGGAATTTTCATAGGCCATGGGTGCAGCCAAAAAAAAACCCCAGGTAATTTGTACTTCTTTATGTTATTTACATTTTATCTTGTAATGTACTCATTACTTACTATTATAATGACTGATATTGATAAATTATTATTACATAAAGATCTTATTGAACTTGCTCTCTCTCTATATATAAATATATATATACACATATACATATATATATATATAAATATATATATACATATATATATTTATATATATGTATATATATATATATATATATTTGGTCTTTTTAGGGCCACACTCCTGGCATGGAAGTTCCCAGGCTAGGGGTTGACTCAGAGCTGCAGCTGCTGGCCTACGTCACAGCCATAGCAATGCCAGACCCAAGCTGTGTCTGTGACATACACCACAGCTCATGGCAGTGCCAGATCCTTAACCCACTGATTGAGGCCAGGGATCAAACCCGTGTTCTCATGGATACTAGTCAGATTCATTACTGCTAACCCATAATGGGAACTTGATACTGATGTTTTTAAAAATAGTGTTTCTTCTTATGTCTCATTTATTATCAACTTTTATTTCTCATTGCTAAAGTCAATTAGACATAATCTTTTCTTTTTTCTTTTTTCTTTTTTTTTTTGTCTTTTTGCCTTTTCTAGGGCTGCTGCCATGTCATATGGAGGTTCCCAGGCTAGGGGTCTAATCGGAGCTGTAGCCACCAGCCTACACCAGAGCCACAGCAATGTGGGATCTGAGCCGCATCTGCAACCTACACCACAGCTCACGACAACGCGGGATCCTTAACCCATTGAGCAAGGCCAGGGATCGAACCCGTAACCTCATGGTTCCTAGTCGGATTCGTTAACCACTGTTCCATGATAGGAACTCCAGACATAATCACTTCTCATGCTC
This sequence comes from Sus scrofa, assembly GCF_054392235.1. NCBI lineage: Eukaryota > Metazoa > Chordata > Mammalia > Artiodactyla > Suidae > Sus > Sus scrofa. The sequence goes on along the minus strand of NC_139383.1, from coordinate 45,067,112 downwards.
TCAACCTTGTTAAGTGTTCCAATGTCAATAATAATGTTTACACAAGAGAATCTGATGGTTGTAGATGCCAAATAATTAATCTAAGTTGGCTTAGGATGGTTTCAAATTTCCACCAAGTAAAACTGCATCGGTGGATGCCTAGAACACTCCAGTGACCTTGACTCCATTACTTGAAAATCTCTGGATCTTATTTTTTCAATTTTAAAAATGAAGAAATACTTATCTTGAAGGGTTGTGTTACAAATTATATTATATGATAGCTGTAGTTTGCCAGGCATGGTGTCTGGTTGTTAGTAAAATATATTTAAGTCTTAATATATTTTAGTTTGTTTCTCCTTCTAAGGGAAAGTTGTAATTTAATGGTAGTGGTTGGTAGAAGTCTAATAGATAAGGACGTGGACCATAACTCTATTTTCTGTGTTACTAAATCCTCAATTTGTTTCCTAGCCCATCCTCATGTAAGGAAAAGTGAAGTATTAAACTCCGTGGAGAACTAACACATACTTAGCTGACTGAAAAGAGAATAAAGTGCTTTGGAGGAAGCTTTTGCCCCAATAGTGTTATCTTCTCACTCAGGTGCCATCCATGTGCTTGTCCCTCCAGGTACCATCAGAGACTGGAAGCATCACTTGACTGTGGACCAAATGAAGTATTTGAGAGAATATTCCAAAGGGAGATGAAAGATTTTCCTTTGAAGTTCATCTGGGATACAAATGAGGAGTAGAATCAGTACAAAAAAATCATATAAAAATCTGCTAACTAGAGAGCATATTTTAATATACAACACTAATTTGTGATTCTTATTGGAATGTTAATTATAAAATTTTGTTGATAAACAAAATGAGTAAACCATGCTTAGGTTAGCTGCCATGAATTTGAAGAAATTTTGAAATTTCAGAAATTAAAATGATTTGGGAGACAGTCTGCATTGACAGTCTATATGATAAAAAGAAAGACTGAAAGCATGCCACATAAATTATAAATGTCTTGAGAGAATTTTCTCTGTGTGTATTTATTCTTTATCTACAATTAAATTTATGATTAAATAAAGATTAAAATTCCTTTCACTCCTCTAACTAAACTTTAATTCTTTGTTTTAAAATCGATGTGAATGTTGAAATAGAGAAATCAGATGTAAACACAGGCATCAATTAATAATTTACCAGGCCACAAAACTTACAAAAAAGATCAAAGTTCAAAGATGACTTGATCATCTAATGGCTTAAACGTTTAACTATCTGGATAAAAAAAATAGTTGTACCTGTGACATATCACTCACTAAAATACTTCCACATGTATTTAACAGTTAAACATTTAAGATGAAATAATTTTGAATATCTAGAAAAATAGAGGTGAATCTGTTTATAATTCCCAAATGAAGAAAAATTTGTAAAGCATAAAAGCAGTAGAAGAAATTTAAAAGCGTAAAATTAGTAGTATATTTACAATAATAAACATTTCAAGGCAACGTCATCCATATCAGCCAACACATGGAAACAACTCACTGTCCAGTTAGAATAAAATAAGTAAATTGTGGTATTTCATATAAGAAAACAATATATAGCAGTAAGAATGTATGATTACAACTACATGGAAAACATACTGAATCCCAGAAACATACTATTGAGTGGACAACCAGCCAGGCTCTTATTGCATGATTTTTTACATAAGATTGAAAAATAGGTAAAGTTAATTTATTGCTTTAGGAGGAGAGCATACCGTTGAGGGATGGTGTAGTAACTGGTCAAGTAAATAGAAAATTCCTGAGGTTTAGGTAAGATTCAGTTTCTTGATCTTAGTGCTGTTTCCATAAGTATGGTCACTTTGTGAATAACCAATGCTTTGTGCATTTATGATCTGTGATTTTTTTGGCATTTTGTCATTTATTAAGAAATTTTTGAAATAATTCATAACTATGAAAACTTTCTATATGGCCAGGTAAGCAAAAGGCAAATTTTTGGCAAAAGTAGAAGGCAAAAGGAGAAGATAGCACATGAATTCATAATTACAAATTTTACAAACTGGGGAATGTTCAATGTTCAAGAAAGTTGGGCGAAATTAATGTTCTCATATAAATTGTGGAAAGGAAACTCAGTTCAAATTTTCCTCATAGCAATTTCATCCGGGATTTATATATATTTTTAGCATTTGCTCCCTCCCACCAAGACTGTTTTTAGTTCAGCATGATTGCAGTTATACACAATGTTCAAATGACCTCAGTTCAAACAACAGAGATAAGCTGCTATTTTTCTTTTTTTTAAAGGGCCACACCTGTGGCATATGGAGGTTCCCAAGCTAGGGGCTGAATTGGAACTGCACCTGCCGGTCTTCAGCACAGCCACAGCAATGCCAGATCCGAGCCACGTCTGTGACCTACACCACAGCTCATGGAAAAGACGGATCCTTAACCCACTGAGCGAGGCCAGAGATCAAAGCCCGAATCTTTATGGAAACTGGTTGGATTCATTTCTGCTGCACCACAAACGGGAACTCTGAAAATCATAATTTTTATGTCTTAATTGTTTTTACTGGTTTTTCCCATTAAAGCGTGGAATGCTCCCAACATACTATATTCTTCCTACTCAGGTGATGATGTCATAACCTAACTTTTAATGATGATTTATATTCAAGTTTCTCGTCATAACTACCCATCTAACTGCTGTAATTGACCAGATACAGAGGCCATCCTCTAATTCTGAAAATTTTGGCTTGTCTATCTTTCAATTATAGCCATAAAACCCAACTAACACTTTTTAAGCTTCGAATGCATTTGCAGGGCAATATGGTTCTTAAGTGAGAGTCACAGCTTATTAATAAACTAGCTAGTCCAAGTACATTATTAATGGCACAAGTATTATATCCCATGATTCCCAAAATATGACAAACCTTGTCATACAAAATCACTCCTCTGAGTGTTTTCCCTGAGTGTGCTCCAGTTGTTTTATTACCACTGAAAGCACATTTAAATGTTATTTTATTAAGCTACCATGAGTTCCAAGAAGAGAGGTAAACTGATAAGCCTAAAGTGATCTGTGAGAAAAACAAAATTTTTGATTCATAATCTGGAAAGATCTTTGTTATACCACAACTATAAGTAAATAGATACAATTACTTCGCAGTGTATATAGATGCTCCTGTCTACATGAAAAACTATTCTTACAGTGTTTTAAACAAATCCATACCCAAATTTTCTTCTCCACATGACCTTCTATCCGTTAAGACAAAGGTTTTTGTTTTTTTTTTTTCTGTTGTTTTCCAAAGGAGACACATATTTTCTGGGACAGAGTTATTTGAGCTTCAAAGTGTATAGAAATTTCCTGTTTGTGTGTTAAAATACAGATTTCAAGGCCTAGACATCCACTGTGTAGGTTCATTATGATCTACATTTATGGTGCATGAATTTGATAATTTTTACTTGATATTTAAAACACGAGAGAGAGAGAGAGAATGTGAGACAAGAGAGAAAGACAGGTTTTTTTTTTTTTTACAAATTTGAGCTCCAGCAGTAAAACCCAGATGATTCCTCCTGAATCTGTGTTGCCAGGGATCTGTGACATGTATCTGCCAGGGCTTCCTGCCTGTTTTTAAGGAGCAAGAGCAAGTTCATGCCCCACTGTCCCCTGTAATGGGTTCCTCAGTGGGACAAGCATTACTTGGATCCTGGAGAGAATTTGACATGGAACCAAGAATCACATCTGCTTAAATAAATATCCAGAGAATTTATAGTGCCCAGGTAGTGCCCACCCATTAGATTTAATAATTAAACAAAAGATTTAATTTCCTGTCCTAACAACATCAGAACATCTGACAGTATGGTGGTAAATGGCAAAGTAGTTATTATTGTCACTTTTTTTTTTTTTTTTTTTTGGTCTTTTTGCCATTTCTTGGGCTGCTCCCACAGCATATGGAGGTTCCCAGGCTAGGGGTCTAATCAGAGTGGTAGCCACACCGACCTACACCAGAGCCACAGCAACGCGGGATCCGAGCCGTGTCTGCAACCTACACCACAGCTCATGGCAACGCCGAATCGTTAACCCACTGAGCAGGGGCAGGGATCGAACCCGCAACCTCATGGTTCCTAGTCGGATTCGTTAACCGCTGCACCACGACGGGAACTAAAGCTTTTTTGAGACTATTATTTATTCTTTATCATTGTACCCAATTATTTATTGTTTTTTTCCTCTGTCTGAAGCATATGAGTAGAAAAAAATGATAAAAGGTGCATATATTAATAATATAAAAAATTGTGATTGAACTGACGCAATCATGATAAAATTTCAGAGTAAGTGAGAATCTTGAACTGAACCATAAAAATTCACTTTAACCTTCTATTAAAACTTCACTGGGGGTGGAAGATAAGGAGGGAAGTAATTTATCTTCAAATTTACAGTTTATACAGGGACTATATTAACACTGAAAAATGGTTGTTATATTCTGAATTTTATGAGATAAAATTTCTCTGGGTTCTTTTTGATAGCTTTATTAAAGTATTATTTACATACCATAACATTAATACTGTGAAATTCATTCATCATGTGTGTATGATTCAATGATGTTTAGTAATTTGCAGAGTTGCACAATCATTACTACAATTCAGTTTAGAACAATTCCTTCTCCTCTCCTAAATCCCTCATCAACTGTGACAGTTCATTTTCATTCCCATGTTCCATACTCAGACACATACTAATAAGGTAAAACATGTAATTTCTGCTTCTATTGATTTGTCTTTCTGGACATTGAAATTTATTCCTACTGGAGAATGTATTAATATTTTGCTTATTTTTATTCCTTAATAGAATACCAATTTATAGATGTGCTGTATTTGGTCTATTTACCAGTTGATAGCCACTTACATTGTTTTCACTTAGTGAATAAAGAAGCTATGAACTTAGTGAATAAAAAAACTACAAATAAGCCTTTGAGACAGCCCATGTTTTCCTTAATTTTATGTAAACACCTAGAAGCAAAAATGTTGAACTGCTTTCCAAAGAGACTGTACTTTTTTATCCCTACCATATATGAGGATTCCTATTTTTTTTACGTCTTTGCTAATGCTTATTATTGTCAGTCATTGTGCTAAAGAATGTTTAAGAATATTGTAAAAGATTAACAAATCAAAATTTTCAGTAATAGTATCTGGCAGAGCCATATTGGCACCTGATGCAAAAAAAAAAAAATCATGAATTACTTAAAATTTTTGGACTTTAATCATTTTATATTAACTTTTTATTTTTAAAACATTGAATAAAAATTCTATTTGTCTTGGGAAATGGGATTAAGATGGCAGAGTAGAAGGACTGGAGTTCACCTTCTTTCATAAAAACAACAAAATTACAACCAGCTGCTGAATGATCTTCAACCGCATAGCCTGAAAACTATCAAAACAGATATTCTACTCCAAAAGACAAAGAGGAGGCCACATCAAGACAGTAGGAGAGGAGATTACATGATATAAGTAACCCCATACCAGTTGGGTGGGCAGCCCAGAGACTGGAAAGTAACTGTATCACAGAGACTCACCTATAGGAGTGAGAGTTCTGAGCCCCAAACTAGGTCTCCATGCCTGGGGATCAGGCATTGGAAGAAGGAACCCCCAGAGCATTTGGCACTGAAGTCGGTGGGGCTTGCGTGCAGGAGCTCCATGGGACTAGGGGAAATGGAGACCCCATTCTTGAAAGGCACACACAGGCTTTCATGTGCACTGGGTCTCAGGGCAAAGCAGAGACTCCATAGGAATCTGGGTCAGACCTGACTGCAGTTCTTGGAGGATTTCCTAGGAAAATAGGGGGTGACTGTGGCTCTTTATGGGGGAAGGACATGGGAGGCAAAATTTCAGTAATATTTGTCAGTGTGTTTTCCTCTAGATGTGCCCATTTTGGAAAAATCTGGCCCCACCCATTAGGGCTGAGAAGCCCCAGGCCGAACAATAATCCAGGTGGGATCACAGCCCCACCTGTCAGCAAATAGGCTGCCTAAAGACCCCCCAGGCAGACAGCCACCTCTAATCTCACCCAGAGACAAAGCCCCACCCACTAGAGGGATAAGAATCAGCTCCACGGCAGAGCACTAGTCCTTCCTTCCAATCACGAAGCCAACAGCAAACCCCTTTATCAACTTCAGCCACAACGGGGGCAGACATCTGAAGCAAGAGAGGCTACAACTCTATTGTCTGCAAAAAGAAGACCACACTAAAAATCTATACACAATGAAAAGGCAGAGAATTATGACTCAGATAAGGGAGCAATAAAAAAATCCCAGAAAAGCAGCTAAGTGATCTGAAGATTATCAACCTCTATGAAAAAGACTTTAGACTAATGATAGTAAAGATGATTCAAGATATTGGAAATAAACTGGCGGCAAAAAATGATAAATTACAAGAAACATTGAGCAAAGAAATACAAGATTTAAGGATTAAGCAAGCAGAGATGCAAAATAAAAGATTCATTAGAAGCAACCAAAAACAGAATATAGAAGGTAGACGAATAAGTGAGGTGGAGGACAGACTAGTGTAAATTACTGATGTGGAAAATACTATTCATCTTGATTACTCACTTTGTAACCCACTTTAAATTTTGTCCCAAGGTAAGTGCCTCATTCGTTTCCTCATCATCCTTGGCAGTTCCAGAGCCTTCAGGGGAGCTCCCTTCATGGCTCAGTGGTTAACGAAACCTACTAGGATCCATGAGGATAGGGGTTCGATCCCTGGCCTTGCTCAGTGGGTTAAGGATCCGGCACTGCCATGATCTGTGGTGTAGGTTGAAGATGTGGCTTGGATCCCTCGTTGCTATAGCTGTGGTGTAAGCTGGAAGCTGCAGCTCCAATTTGAACCTTATCCTGGGAACTTCCATATGCCATGGGTGTGGCCCTAAAAAGCAAAAAAAAAAAAAAAAAAAAAAAAAAAGGCTTCAGGGCTCAGGGCTTCCAGGCTTCCATCCCCAAGAACATTACGTAAGAAGGCCTGAATGTGGAACTTTCAGGTAAGGAGGACATCACTGCAGAAATGAATGTGTTCAGTGCATGAACAAAATGAAGCTGAAACTTATAGTATTAATGGCCTGAACCTAGCCAGAACCCAGATTGGGACTTGAACCCACGGTTTTTAATTAGAATCACTTGCCCTGTGTCTGGACTCAGTGAGGTTCAGGTTCTTCATGTCTCCATGCAGAAGGAATTCAGCCAGAGACAAAGTGATAGGCAAGAAATAGATTTATTAGGATAGGACGCTTGTGAGAGATGCAAGTGGGCAGGCAAGGAGGCTCCGCCCCGAGGGTCCAGTGGGCTACAGTTTTATCATCCAAGGGGAGTGGGGGTTGGAAAAGCCTGCCTCTTCCTTCCTGGGCATAGTAGCTCCTCCTTGGTATCTGGTAAGATGTGTATTCAAATCAGCAGAAGTCGGTCCTCAAACTCCTGCCCTTGGTCTGAATCTGAATGCAGGCCTCTTCCCACCCCTCACCCAACAACCTGAGGCAATTCTTGCACTTCCACTAGTCAAGCAAGTCTGCCTTGTTCTGATGGCTTTTTTGAACAATTTATTAATTTACAGCGACCTCCCAATATCCCCTAAGTTTCCCTCATTTTCTGTCATCCTTTACTGGGACTTCTAAAACTACCTGTGCCTACTCCATCCCTATCAAAGTCACAGTATTCCCAGCCCCAAGCAGAGTCAAGGTAAACAATTAAAGACCTGGAAATTACTGGAAGGTGGGCTGCTGCCACACACCCAAGCCTTTACATATCTAAATGTAATATAATCATTAACTTAAAATGAATTATACTCCAAATTTAGTTGTCTCCTTAATAGATTGATTCCCTTGGAACTGACTGTTTTGAAAAAATGGATTTGGAACATTTTCTGCCTATAATTTGGTATTGAGTTTTTAAACTCTTTAATATTAATTTAGATGTATCTTCTGATATCTCTATTTAGTCTTTAAAGTATCAGATGCATTAATCTTTATTTATCTAAAGGCCCCTAAAACATTAGTATCTGTTACTAAAGGTGTTTATTTAATTAACTAATTTATTTTCTTTTTATGGCCATACCTGAGGCATGTGGAAGTTCCCAGGCTAGGGGTCAGATTGGAGCTGCAGCTGCTGGCCTATACCACAGCCACAGCAATGCCAGATCTGAGCCACATCTGAGACCTATGCCACAGCTTGCTACAATGCTGGATCCTTAACCCACTGAGCAAGGCCAGGGATTGAACTTGTATCCTTACAGAAACAAAGTTGTCTTCTTAACCTGCTGAGTCACAGTGAGAACTCCAAAGTATTTTAAAAGGTAAATATTGGTGCTAAGGTTCTTGAAAAATATAGATGCCAACATTAAAGCAGGATGTTAGGCACATTCTCAGAGGTATGCAAATAATGTCTTTTCCTTTACACTGCTATTATCAACTAATTTTATGAGATTTTATTTGAGAAAGGGAGTGTGTCTTTTCATGTCTATTTGTTTTGTAGGGAAGTTGGGATTTTCCTTTTTCTGAGATTTCTGTTCAAATCATAATGGATTAGCATACTTTAAGCCAAGCCCAGGAATTTGAGCACAGGTGGGAAAAGTGAAAATTTAATATTTAATACTTAATATTTTACTTCACCACTGAAATGTAACACATTATTTAGTATAAAAATACATGAAATGTATGCTATGGTTCCAGTAAAAAAGAGTGAGAATTGAAATAATAGGTTTTTCTATTAACTGTGGGAGCTTGAAATACTTCACATAAAGTCTGATCCTTAATTTCTTCATCTGTCAGATGGGAATTATAAAATTTCTTTAACATGAAAAATAGATTCTAAAATTAAAATTGATACGGAGTTCCCGTCATGGCTCAGTGGTTAATGAATCCGACTAGGAACCATGAGGTTGCGGGTTCAATCCCTGGCCTCGTTCAGTGGGTTAAGGATCCGGCGTTGCTGTGGCTGTGGTATAGGCCAGTGACTACAACTCCAATTAGACCCCTAGCCCTGGAACTTCCATATACTGTGGGTACAGCCCTAGAAAACACAAAAAGACAAAAAAAAAAAAAAATTGATAAATGTGCTCAAAGCTGATCAGCTAACAGTGAACTTCTACATAGGACTTTGTCTACAAATCTCTCACACCTTTCCCAATCCACCTAATTCACCTGCCCTACACAATCAAATGATAATGAAGAAGTCTACTGCTATGGACTGAATGTTTCTGTCCCTCTAAAATTCATATGTTGAAATTATAACCCCCAAGGTGATGATGTTTGAGGTGGGGCCTCTGGGAGATAATGAATGGGGTTAATGCCCTCATAAAAGAGGCCTTGAATGTGCCTTTGCCCCTTCTGCCATGTGAGGTTACAGTGAGAAGACTAGCAAGGAAGTAGAGTCTCACAGACAAGTCACAACCTTGGAATTCTCAGCCTCCAGAACTGCAAGTAAAAAATTTCTATCGTGTGTAAACCACTCAAAATATGGTATTTTTTTTTACAGCAGCCTGAATAGACTAAGACAAGTATTCTGACATATTCTTTTGACCAGTGTTTCAAAAAATCTATTTCAGGAAAAGAACAAAAGATTACTTGCTGTGTAGGTGGCTCCTCCTGTGCTATAGTCACACAAGTGTTGCCCTGCATTTACATCAGTAGCAGCAACACTGCCTCAGGTGAGATTAGCTCTGAAGGGCATCCCAGCTCCTTAGCTCCCTGTCTGTGATCAGCTATGTATTTTGTTGCACCACACTGCAGTTCAGCTTCTCCCTGTGCCCAGCCTTACTTGCTCCTATCCTGCTCATGTATTGCTCCTGAAAGCATTTCCCAGCCTGCATGCACATCTCAATCTGTTTCTTCAGAGAACCCAACCTAAAATGTCTTAGTAATCAATTTGGATTAAAGCAGCATGGTGACTCCAGTACAGAAGAGTGATAGAGCAGAATCAGCTGAGGGCAGACACTGCTGGGATGTTTCTATGACTAGTGCCATTGGCTACCCACAGACCCTAAGTGGTGCTAGGGAAGTGGTTCTGGGTGGGGGTTGGAAATGTGTGGGATAATTTTTGTCTCTTACAACATATCAGGGTGTGTAGAAACCTGGGATACTAGACATTTTTTGTAAGAGGACAGTCACATAACATGAAAAATGTTCTGAATACTGCACAAATTTCTGATGTTCCTCTGGACCTTTCTGTCTCTGAAAAGCCCAACTATCATGGTGTTGAATTAATTCCATTTTGCACAGTTTTGATATCCACTGAATGTTGTGATAGTGCAATTACCATAAAAATTGAGGAAAAATTGTCCTTTTTTTTTTTTTTTTCATCTTTTGCTTTTTAGGGCCACACCTGTGGCATGTGGAAGTTCCTAGGCTAGGGGTCAAATCAGAGCCACAGCTGCTCGCCTATACCACAGCCACAGCCATGTGGGATCCGAGCCGCATCTACAACCTACACCACAGCTCGTGGCAACACTGGATCCTTAACCCACTGAATGAGGCCAGGGTTCAAACCCGCATCCTCATGGATCCTAGTTGGGTTCGTTAACCACTGAGCCACAAAGGGAACTCCGATTGACCTTCATTTTTTTTTCTAAATCTAGAAGTTTTTCCACAGCTCTTTGACTCGTAAAAAAATAACACTTCTCATAACAATGACTTATGCTTTACACACATTACAAGGGCAATGGATCTACTGTATGCATTTGCAGTTGTTGCATTTATGGTGACTCAATAATTTGCCTACTTTTATTGTCTAATAGGGTAGTAATTCAAGAGTATTGCATATGTAGATACATATTATTTTATTTTGTAATTTTCTTTGTATTTTTCATTTATAATTAGGGTATAAGTGATGTGATTTTTTTCAAATTTCATATGGAGTTAGGTCATGTTATCTATGGATTCTATTTCAGCAAAGTAAGGGAATTTAGCTTTTTAAATAAAAGGGAAATTTCAATAAAACACTTACTGTAATGCCTAAAAATAAATAGACTGACAATTCCAAAGCTGGTGAGAATGTGGAACAAATAGAACTTTCTCACACTAATGCTGGGGTTTAAAATGGAACTATTACTTCTGAATATTGGAAGTTTCTCATTAAGTAAGCCATACATGTACTTGATGACCCAGTACTTTTCAGTTCTAGGTATTTTATGCAAGATACACAAATGTATGTCAAAAAAACTTGTATGAGAATATTTAGAACAGCTTTATTCATAATTATTTCAAATTGCAAACCACCTAAATGATCATTGTCATGGTCCGTGCATTTGGGTTAGAAAAAGAATTTTCCTGATTCATAGCAGGGTGAAAAGAAAGATGAGTTTACTGAGATAAGAAATGCTGCTAGCATAGTGGGATGACTTCCTGATGATCAGAGAGAGCTGAATCTGAGCGTGTGATCATGTCTGTTTTATAGTCTAGGGGGAGGAAAGGTCTTAGTGTACACTTGCTGATAGGCTGACTGGTTAGGGAAAGAGGGTCTTACGATACACTTGCTGGTTTGTTGGGGGCATATAAGGTCCTTATAGAGGTGGGGGAAGAGTGGGCCTTTCATAGTAGGGGTCAGGAAGGACTAGGACAGTTGCTCAAGTTGGGAGGGGGCACTACAATGAGATGGATGGGGCAATGATAAGGATCTAGTAATTCTTTTTGGGGGGTCTAGTAAATCTTTAATTTTTTTTTTAACTTTTTTTACTTTTTAGGGCTGCACCCACTGCATATGGAAGTTCTCAGGGTGAAATCAGAGCTGCAGCTGCCAGCCCACACCACAGTAACAGCAACTCAGGATCTGAGCCATGTCTGCAACATACACCACAGCTCACAGCAATGCTGGATCCTTAACCCACTGAGCAAGGCCAGGGATCAAACCTGCATCCTCTGGAGTTCCCATTGTGGCACTGCAGAAATGAATCTGACTAGGAACCATAAAGTCCCACAACCATCAACAGGTAAATGGACAAACTGTTATATCTATTCAATGTATTAATATATTGTATTATATCCATTCAATAGAATGCTACTCAGCAATAAAAAGGAATGAACTATTGGTACACATTCAAACATAAATGAATCTCAACAATATTATATTTAGCAAAAGTTAATTGATAGTTATTATATGAAGTTCAGTTTTTTTTATGAAGTTTTAGAGCAAGGAAATCTAATCCATGTTGATTAAGAAAATCAAAATAATAGTTGACTCTGAGATTTACTAGAAAAGGTTATTTGGGAACTTTCTGGACTGAAGGGAATGTATATGATACACAAACTATACACAACATTTATGATTTATACACTTAACAACTATACACTTAACATTTATTAATTTCATAGGATATAAATTATACAATTCAAATGTATTATGGGGGAAAAAAAGAAAAAAGAACAGTAAAAACCAACAACAAAAACATGGAAGTATATTAGAGTTGAGAGCTGATTTGTTAGGAGATAGAGAATTTCCACCAAGCTCTTAAAAAGCAGGAAGAAGTGATTATAGAATCTACTATCAAAGGAGACCTGGATTAGGGGGATAAGAGGCTCCCCAGTAGGAGTAACTTGAGACCTGAAGCAAAGCAAAGTCCATGGTCACCAGCAGTGTCTGCCAGTTTCATGACTGGAGGCCTAAGTGGAAGGAGATACAACTCCCTGGAGGTGTGCAGAGCCCAAGAAGACAGAACACAGCCCAGACTAGAAAAGTCTCCCTTTACCATTATGCAGACATGAAGCTTCTTTGGGGAAGGAAGTATTAGAAGTAAAATATATTAGAAGAGAGAAAGAAGCCTGACAAGAAGTTTAAATCATCTTAATTAAATTTACCTCAAGTCAATGTTTAACACTAGAGGAAATAGGGGATCTTTAATCCATAGGTTTTCTTTACTTCTTTATTTATTTACTTACTATATATTAGTGGAATGGGGATTTGAGAATAAGATGAATTGGTATAGTAAACTGAAAATAATCTTTTTTTTTTTCCACGCACTGCTGATCATGGAGTCTAAACGTAATCTATTTACTTGTTTGCAGGGGAATTAAATGAAATAATGTAATTAAAGTCTTGTTTTAAATTTGAATCAGTCTTGAGAGGTGCCTTCCGGGGGCATGACCCTGTGCTAATGAGTAAACAAAGTATCTATTAAAAATCCCTGTGAATATAGATATCAGGCAGGTCCTGCTGTTTGTATTGAAAGAATATTAATGTTAGCTAATTCAGGGGACAGCAGTGCTTGTGTAAGAGCAAGTGAAATGAGTCTTCTTTTATTGTTTATAATTTTTATAATGAAAAAGGAAACAAAATTAAGCACATGCCCAAGCTTATCTGCCACATAAATAGCAGAAATATGATGTACATGAATTTTATTCAGAATTGCCATATGATGCAAATGCATTTTTACTATTTCATAAAAAAATTTTTGTTCAAAAGAGAGTTCCTTTTATTAACCACAAACTGTATTCCTGACTGTATTGCTGGTTCTAGTGAATATGTAAACTATGTTAAATTTGAATACCTCTTTTGCTAAAGGAAAGGACATCATTGCCACCTATCAACCAAATCAAGTAAATAGTCTTGACAATGCTAGGCTTGAAAGCGCCATCTGGTGCTTAAAGAATCTATCGTGTTTTTAGCTGCCAGCACTGTTGTGCAGCTGAAGGGGCATAGAGGAAAAATTAAAAACAAAGAAAGAAAATCAGAAAAATTTATTCCCATCCTGTCTACTTCTTCACGATTTACCTCTACTCCACAAAATGCCTGTCTTTGTTTACTCTTTGGCATCCTCAGCTAGTTGTAATTTTTTTCCTTGCCAAGGTTTTATAGACATTTAAAAGAAGGGGTTTAGAGTTCCCATGGTGGCGCAGTAGTTAACGAATCTGACTAGGAACCATGAGGTTGTAGGTTCGATCCCTGGTCTTGCTCAGTGGGTTAAAGATACAGCCTTGCCCTGAGCTGTGGTGTAGATCGCAGCCGCAGCTCAGATCCCACGTTGCTGTGGCTCTGGTGTAGGCCGGTGGCTACACTTCCGATTGGACCCCTAGCCTGGGAACCTCCATATGCCGTGGAAGCAGCCCTAGAAAAGGCAAAAATACAAAAAAAAAAAAAAAAGAAGAAGGGGTTTAGGTCACAATCCTGGGACCAGAACTTGGGTGAAAGGTAGTGATTCTAGGATGGACTTTGAGCTCCTGAGACCAGAATGGTGTCTGACAAAATCTTGACTCCCAGTTAGGATTTTCTTCCCTTTGGGATAAGTAGTATTTTTTTTGTCCAGATAAAATAGTCACCTGAAGTTGTTTCTTGGACTGTCTTAGGGTCCCTGTCTAACTTTTTGTGCATGTCTGCTATTTCAAGGTAATAACAGTACTCCACTTAAACATTAACTCTGTTTCCATTTACTCAAAATTCCAGAGAGAAGAGATTTCTTATTTTCAATCTCAAGATCATACTCATGGATATGAGAAAACCAGGGAGTGACATCAGCATCTTGATGGCCTAATTTGTTTCTTTTTCCCCCTCTCCATTGATTTAGACTAATTGGATGCCCATAACCAAAACAAAACAAAACAAAACAAAAACCCAGCACAACCAGATCATCTGAGAAATCCATCCATCACTGCAACCAGAAGAGAGTGGATCGGACCTTATCAGTGCCTACAAGAGTCAAGGTAGTCACAGTGGTAACAATGGCAGTAGAGGCAGCTGGTGGACGATCCAGCAGAGGTGACTGAAAATGAAATTCTCTCTGGCTGCTCTGGTGCAGCTGGAGGGACATGTTCCTCTTCATCAGCACCTGGGTTTCTGTAAAGGGACCTCTATGGCTGGGCAGAGGGAAGAAAAATGAAGAAGGCAGAGAAAGGAATGTAAACAAACACATTTGTCTGCCCTGGGATTTCAGGGCAAGGTTCACCCACCTCTGGGACTCCTCAACTTGAGGATGTCCCCACTGGTTTGTGTATACACCCAAAACCCCAATGTGCCAAGCCCACACCTTCCCTAATTCTGTCACCAGCCGGTTTTTGTTTTGTTTTGTTTTTGCTTTTTATTCCTGGATTATAGGTACACACCTAACTATAGCAGCTAGTCAACTGTGGTAAGAGAAACCAATGATTGTGCTATAGTGCCACCTTTTTGAAAACAAAGAAAAATTTTGAATTGCCAATATATTGACATACTAAATTCAAACTAAACAAAGCTTTCCCTAAATAAGAAAAGTGTGTGCTGCTTCAGATGAGATCAACAAAGCACATTTTATAAAATGCTTTGCAAAGTCATGGTAATATGACATCACAAAAAGAAAATGAGTTTTCCAGCAATTGATCTCAAAGCCATGGAATATTGTAATCTAATTATTAAAGAATTCAAAATAGCTCTTATTAAGTAAGTCAACAAGGTGCAGGAAAATTCAGAGGTATTTCAAAGAACTCAGGAATAAAATTAGTAAAAAGAAGGAGTACTTTACCAAGAATTGAAATTATGACAAAGAACCAAACAGAAATGTTGAAGCTGAGAAACTCCATAAATGAAGTAAAGAAGACATTGCAAATAGAGAAGAATAGATGAAAGCGACTAATCAATTGGTGGATAGAAACTAGAAATAATTCAAGTCAAAGAGGACAGAGAGCTAGTATTTTAAAAGCAAAGAAACTCTATGAGAATTATCACAATCTATTAGAAAAGCCAATAAAATAATAATGGGCAGACCAGAAGGAGAAGGGAGGAGGGGTACAGAGAATTTATTTAAAGAGTAATAGCTCAGAGTTCCCACTGTAGCTCAGTGGCAATGGACCTGATTAGTATCCATAAGGATGCAGGTTTGATACCTGGCCTCGCTCAGTAGGTTAAGGATCCAGTGTTGCCATGAGCTGTGGTGTAGGTGATAGCTACAGGTCAGAACCTGCATTGCTGTGGCTCAGATCCTGCATTGCTCTGGCTGTGGCATAGGTTGGCAGCTACAGCTCTGATTTGACCCCTAGCCTGGGAACTTCCATATGCTGCATGTGAGGCACTAAAAAAAATATAATAATAGCAGATTGTTTACCACAACTGGGAAATGACCTGGGCATACTTGTACCCAAAGCTAATAGAACACTTTATTATCTCCAGGGAAGAAGATGTTCTTCAGGACACATTCTAAAGAAGCTGTCAAAAATCCATGATAAAGAAACAATTTTGAAGTCAGCCAGGGAATTAAAAAAAATAACCTATAAAGGGATCAATATGGCAGAGTAAGAGCACATGGAGCTCAGCTGCCCCCAAGAACACATCAAAGCTACACCTGCACGATTTCAGTTCTCATTGAAAACTAACTGGAAACTGGCAGAAGGACTCCTGTACAATCAAGACTATGAGAATGATACACATATGATTGGATAGGAAGGGGAGAAAAGCAATAGGCATGGACCTGTGCCCCTGGAAGGGGACACAGAGGAAAAGGAAGATTACATGGGTGGACACCCACCATCAGGACTGAGCAGGTTGAGCTACAGGCTGGGAACCCCTGTCCTGGAGAGTCCCATGTGAAGGAGACAAGCCCTCTTGGCTATTTGGAGGATCTCTGGGAGAAATAAAAGGGTTGGGGGAAAACTGGATTCCACTTGTGAAGACAGTACATACTGACTAGTCACTGAGGCAGGACAGAAACATGAGCTCTTTATCAAGACAAGCAAATGATCCAGCTCTGCTGACTACATGCCACAGCCTGGCACTTGATCTGTAGCAGCAGCAGCTGGGGAAAAGACTCAACTATGGGACCCAGAGCTAGCTTGTTCCCAGGGAGAAGCCCAGGTGGGGAAGCTTTAGTCATTGCTGTGTTTACTCAAGCAACACAACATAAGCTACCCATATCTCTGACAGTGGCACTCCACCACAGATAGCCCCCCAGTACATGCAGACAAACCTCACAGGCCCCACCTGTCCTACAGAGCATTTCCTTAATAGGGCGGGATTGGTGGAGGCTGGGGATAGTGATCAGTTGTGAGAAACAAAGAGGATCCCCCTCACCCAGCAAGCAGGTCAGAGCGAGGTCTACTCTAGAAACTGCCAGGTTTCCCACAACTAGGTCATTGTGCACTGCATTCTGAGCCAAACAAGTACTCCCATCCAATTCACTCTAAACCACAATGTGGCACTGGATCTAGGCTTCCCATGACCAGGCAAAATATTTGACCTCAGGATATAGAGGCAACCCAGTTTTGGGGAAGAAGTTGTGTGGAGTGGTGGAAACCACTGTTGGCACTCGCATAAGCAGTGTCTCAAAAAGGAACTCAAACATATCACACCATCATATTATATATTTAAAATCCAAAAGTTAAAAAGATAATTCTAAAGGCAGCAGGAGAAAAACAACATGCTATACACAAAAGGAATCCTCATAAGGCTATCAGCTGATTTCTCCACAGAAATGTTGCAGGCCATAAGGTAGTGGCGTGATGTATTCAAAGTGCTGAAAGAGAAAATCCTGCAAAGTAGGATTCTCTGCCCAATTATAACCACAAGCTAAAAACCTATAATAGATTCATAAAAACTGAAAATAAAAAAGACAAACACTCTACTAAAGAAACCCATCACTATAAGACAAGAAACTAAAAGAAGAAATGATCAGGGAATAAAAATTTTTAAAAAAGTAAAATGGCAATACAAACAAAACTATCAACAATTGCTTTAAATGTTAATGTACTAAATGCTTGGGTCAAAAAGGTGGCTGATATGGATAAAAAATCAGGACCCTTCAATATTCTGCCTACAAGAAGACTCACTTCAGAACTAAAGATACATGGACTGAAAATGAGGGTGTGGAAAAATATAATCCATGCAAATACCGAAGATAAGAAAACTGGGGGAGCAATATGCATGTCAGAAAAAATATACTTTTTTTCTTTTTTTACATTTCTTAAAATTTTATTGAAATATAGTTGTTACAATGTTGTGATAATTTCTGCTGTGCAACAATGTGATTCAGTTATACACATACACACATCCATTCTCTTTCAGATTCTCTTCCAAGTAGATTATCACAGAATATTCGGTAGAGTTCTTTACTATTGTGACAATAAGTTTTTCAAACCATAAGTTTTTCAAAGTCTGTGAGTCTGTTCTTGTTCTGCAAATAAATTCATTTGTATCCTTTTTTAGAGTCCACATATAAGTGATATCATATGTCTTTCACTGTTTGACTAACTTTACTTTAGTATGATCATTTCTAGGTCTATTGATATTGTTGCAAATGGCATTATTTCATTCTTTTTTATGACAAATATTCCACTGTATATATGTGCTACATCCTTTTTATCCATTCCTCTGTCGGTGGACACTCAGGTTTTTTCCATGTCTTGGGTATTTCGTATAGTGCTGCAATGAACATTGGGGGTATATGTTTCTTTTTTTTTTTTTTTTTCTTTTTGCCATTTCTTGGGCCACTCCTGTGGTATATGGAGGTTCTCAGGCTAGTGGTCGAATTGGAGCCACCCGCCGGCCTACGCCACAGCCACAGCAACACAGGATCCGAGCTGCATCTGTGACCTACACCACAGCTCACAGCAATGCCGGATCCTTAACCCACTGAGCAAGGCCAGGGATCGAACCCTCAACCTCATGGTTCCTAGTCGAATTTGTTAACCGCTGAGCCACGATGGGAACTCTGGGTATATGTATCTTTTTGAGTCATGGTTTTCTCTGGATAGATGCCCAAAAATGGGATTGCTGGATGATATGGTAGTTCTATTTTCAGTTTTTTTTGGGAGACTCAATACTGTTTTTCATAGTGGAAACAAAGCCTATAACAAAAGACAAAGAAGGGCCTGATAGAATGATAAAGGGATCAATACCCAAAAAGGATGTTACATTCTTTAACATAGTTGCAGTCACATCTAAATATATAAAGGAAATAGTAACAGAAGTAAGGGAGAACTTGACAATAACAGTAGAAGACTTTAAGACTCTACTTACATCAATGGACATGTCATCCCGACAGATAATCAAGAAAACTCTGGTCTTAAATGACTCAATAGACCAATTGGACTTAATAGATATCTAAGGACATTACATCACACAACAGCAGAATACATATTCTTTTCAAGGGCATACGGAACGTTCTCTAGGATGTATCATGTTCCATGCCACAAAACAAGCCTCAAAAAATTTAAAAGGATGGAAATTATACCAAGCCTTTTTTTTTTGGCAATCATTATGAAACTAGAACTCAATCACAGAAAGAAAAATGAGAACAAAACACATTGAAACTAAACAACATGCTACTAAAAACCCAATGTGTCAATGAAAAAAAAATCAAACAGTAAGTCAGAAAATTCCTTGACACAAATGAAAATAGAAACACATAACTCCAAAATTAACGGGATGCAGTAAAAGCACTTTTAAGAGGGATGCTTACAGTGATCCAGGCCTTCCTTAATAAATAAGAAAAATCTCAAATAAGCAACCTAACCTACACCTTAAAGGACTTGGAAAAAGAACAAAGCTCAAATTTAGCTAAAAGAAAGTTATAATAATGATCAGAGAGGAAAAAAATAAAATAGAGGTTGAAAAACAAGAGAAAAGAGCAATGAAACCAAAATCTGTTTTTTGAAAAGATAAACAAAACTGATAAAATTTTAGCTAGGCTCACCAAGAAGAAAAGAATGAAGATCCAAAAATCAAATAAGAAATGAAAGAGAAGAAAAACAACCAATACTACAAAATACAAAAAATCAGAAGAGTAAAGAATGAATAGTTATATGCCAAGAAATCAGACGTCCTAGTACGTATGAACAAATATACAGCAAAAAACAAACAAAAAACCCTCTACAACTAAACCAAGAAACAATTTGAACAGTCTAATCATTTAG
Organism: Sus scrofa; assembly: GCF_054392235.1. Taxonomy (NCBI): domain Eukaryota; kingdom Metazoa; phylum Chordata; class Mammalia; order Artiodactyla; family Suidae; genus Sus; species Sus scrofa. Next base: position 45,047,322 of record NC_139383.1, on the reverse strand, counting down.
TAGTGAAATTAAACTTTCATTTATTTTCATTTTTTATTTTTCAGAGCTGCATTTGCAGCATATTAAAGCCCCCAGGCCAGGGGTCAAATCGGAACTGCAGCTGCTGGCCTACACCACAGGCTCAGCAACACCAGATCTGAGCCACATCTGTGACCCACTCTGTAGCTTGTGGCAATGCCAGATCCTTTAGCCCACTGAGCAAGGCCAGGGATTGAACCCACATCTTCACAGACACTATGTTAGGTTCTCAACCCACTAAGCCCAAATGGGAACTCCCTAATTAAACTTTTAATAAAAACTCTCAACAAACAAAAATCAAGGACCAAGCAACTTCACAATGGAATTCTACCAAACATATAAACAAGAATGAATTCCTATTCTTCTCAAACTATTCCAAAAACTTGAAGTGGACAAAACATTCCTGTTTCCATTCTACAAAACAATCATTACCCTGATATCAAAACCAGATAAAGATTCTACCAAAAAAAATTACAGGCCAATATCTCTGATGAATATAGGTGCAAAAATTCTAAAAAAAAATTAGCAAACAAAATTCAACAATATTATAAAATGATTATACCACATGATCAAGTTAGATTTACTCCAGGGACTCAAAGATGGTTCATCATTCCCAAATAAATCAATGAGATGAACTTTATTCACAAAACAAAGGATCAAAACCACATGATAACCTTAATAGACATACATACACACAAAAAAACTTTTGACAAAATTCATATCCATTTATTAAAAAAAAAAACCTCTCATCCAAGTGGATGTAGAGAGAACATACCTCAACATAATAAAAGCCAGTTATGATAAACCCACAGCTAACATCACATGGGAGGGTGAAAAGCTGAAAGACATTCCTAAATTTAGTAACGAAATGAGGATGCCCACTCTCGGCACTTCCATTTCACATGAATGTCCTAGATACAGCAATCAAACAAGAAAATGAATTAAGTCACCCAAATTGAAAGAGAAGAATTAAACTGTTGCTGCAGATGACATGATACTTTGTATAGAAAACCTTAAAGTCTTCACACCAAAATTATTACAACTACTAAGTGAATTCATCAAAGTTGCAGGATACAAGATTAATGCACTGAAATCTTTTGCTTCTCTATAAAATAATAATGACCTCTTAGAAAGTTAAAAAAGCAATCCCACTTAAAATCATATCACAAAGAAAATAAGTAGGAATAAACTGAACGAGAAGGGAAAAACCTATACTCTGAAAACAATAAGACATTGATAAAGGATATTGAAGAAGATAAATTAAAATCAAAAGATATCCATGCTTTTAGACGGGAAGAATTAACTAAAGTTCAGATTCTGGGTCCATTCAGAGACAGTTTTTATTAACTGATTTTTCCCCCCCCCACATGTGTATCACACTGTCATATTTCTTGGCATATGGTTAAAAACTGGACATTTTAGGTATTGTATATATAGCTTATCTGGATTCTGATCTCCTGAAGAGGTTGTTGTTTCTGGTTTTTTGCTTTGTTTCATGTTTGTCTGTTTTAGTGATTTACCAGAACCAATTCTATGGAGTCTGTCCTCAGCAATACACAGGTTTTGATATTTCCATTCAGATGTTTTTAGATTTCTTTTATTATATTTATATCTGGGCCACCATAGCTTAATGCTCAGTGAAAGGTAACAGCTTATATTTAAACACCTTAAACTGGTAAGTTTTTTACCTTATAAGATTTGCAAAATGTTAACATTTCACCTACATAAGTTTCATTTTACTTTCCTCAGGTTATTCATTTTGGGAGGTCTGACGATTATTCTTTTCTAATCATTAACATACTTGGTCTCTAGAAATCGATTTTTTTTTTTTAATTTAGAAATCCCAATGGGAAAGAGGCAGTCTGAATAATTACAAGGTCAGATTTCTGTCACCTTAAACTGTATGTCTTTCCCTTTCCTTCCTTCCTTCTTTTCTCTTTCTTTCTTCCTTTCTCTTTCTTTCTTTCTTCCTTTCTCTCTTTCTCTTTCTTTCTTTCTTTCCTTCTTTCTTTCTTTCTTTCTCTCTCTCTCCCTGCGTCTCTCTCTTTTTATCTTTTTCTTTCTTCCTTTCTTTCTTTCTTTCTTTCTTTCTTTCTTTCTTTCTTTCTCTCTCTTTTTCTTTCTTTCTCTCTCTTTCTCTCTCTCTCTTTCTTTCTTTCTTTCTCTCTCTCTCTGTATGTGTCTCTCTCTTTCTTTCTTTTTCTTTTTAAAGGGCCGTAAGTGCAGCATATGGAAGTTCCTGGGCTAGGGGTGGAATCATAGATATAGCTGGTGACCTATGCCACAGCCACAGCAATGCCGGAGCTGAGCGAGTCTGTGGCCTACACTGCAGCTCACACCAACACTGTATCCTTAATCCACTGAGCAGGGCCATGGGATGGAACCTGCAGTCTCATGGATACTAGTTGGGTTTGGTTCCACTGAGCCATGATGGGAATTCCTAAGCTGTATTTCATTAGCAGTAAATGTTTCTCCAATAAAAGGGATTGAGGTTTTCATTTGAATCAAATTTTTAGACAAAAGGTGATGGAGTTCCTGCTGTGGCAAAACAGGATCAGTGGTGTCTCTGTAGCACCAGGATGCAGGTTCCATCCCTGGCCTGGCACAGTGGCTTAAGGATCTGGTGTTGCCAGTCACTGCAGGCATAGGATTAAACTGTGGCTCGAAACTGATCTGTAGCCCAAGAATACCATATGCCTTTGGGTGGCCAAAAAAAGAACAAAAGGAAAAAAAATAATAATAATAAAAAAAAGTATAAAATAGAATAAAAAATAAAAATAAAAAATGAAAGGTGACAATATAAAAGATGAACTCATAAACTCCACAGCTACTAAGATTAGTCCTAAGTAAGAATACAATAAGATTTTACCTGGTATATAGGGTTTGCAAAAGAGGAATGAGGAAAACTTTACTAAGAGGAGCTTGAGTTTTGTTCCAAATCGAATAGTTTGCCCAGCGTAAAATCAACAGACACAAAGGGGTATACGGAAGTAAGTATCTATTTATCCAAAAACACAAATCATAGAAGAGAAGCATCAGTTAATGTCGATAACCCAAGTGAATTTACAGGGAATTTGAATAGACTCTAGAATTTTTATCCTTATGACCATTCCACATAGGAGAAAAATTACCGGGACAAAGTGTTACAACCCATCAAAAAGATGACACAAACACTTCTGAAAATCCAACTCCAGACATATCTCTTCCTTTGTGATTTAGTAGCATGAAGACCTTGCCTACGTTTGCCCAGATAAATGGTTATTGGTCCTTAGATGGATATTACATTTGTGTCAAGCATATTGAAGAATTTGGAAAAATACCCAATCTTTCAAGGCAGATCTATTCACTACTAGTATATATGGTATTCTTCCCTCTTTTTCCCAGTTCTACATAGCACCTATTCCCATTTCTTTTCATAGGAAAATTACCAAGATTTAAAGGCCTCAATAATAGTCATTGAAATAGAAGGGACTCAATTGATTGTCCTTTTTTTTTTTAAGCCACCTGAGCCACAGCAGTGACAACATCGGATTCTTAACCTGCTGCACCACCTGGGAATTCCAATCTAGTGTACTTATGATGTATAGATAAAAGAGAGTCATAAGTGAGACATCAAACAATAGCATGCTTACCTCTGGAGTTATTCTAAAGCACAGACTTTGAATCTTCTCCAGCTAACCTGAGTAGTTTTGAGCTCTCTGAACCATTTACTGTGCATTATTTGAGGTCAGTGGATCAGACTTTCTCACCTGATCTACATATTCAGATCTACATTTCAGCTTCAGCCTATTCACACCTCTTGAGGAAATTATTGATTCTTAAACACTGATAATTCGTCAGTCCTTAAATCTCTTTGTCCAATATTGGGTTTTCATATGTATTTTTCTCCAGTGGAAGCAACACAATTATTCTTCCCTTTTGCATTTGTATCACATGATAACTCTTCATTTCAGCTAACTCCTTTGTTGAGTAGTTGCATTTCTGTGTAGGGATGAAAAAAATATTCCTTTTTTTCCTCCAAGATTCTTTAACTGGTATAATGATTAAGTGGACTTAAAACAGATTAACTGATCAAAGACAAATTTATTAACATACCTAGAGATACCTGAAAAGTCATGAAGACTTAAAGACACTCTGGCAGTTGAGGTTTCTATAGCATCCTGAGCTATGGAGAAGGGGTCAGAAGTCTGGGGCTTCAAAGGAGAGGAAGAGAAGTCACAGGGAGATGAGCAGAGCAAATGTTTGGTTAAAAAGATGTTGGTCCTGTTGTAGGCTTCAAGTCCCCTACAAAGAGATTAAACCCAAAAGCCTCTGGCCAAGTCTCTCATTCTCCCTTCCCCCAGCATGAGCAACCTGCCTCTGCTCACTCCCTAGTAGGGAAGGAATGTCGCCCATTCCTCATGCTGCCTCTGTATAACCCGCTCCCCAAACAAATAAAGTATCCAGCATGGGGATATAAAAACTATTGCAAAATTTTTCTCTCTCTGAAAATGTTATTTTTGCTTTAATAAATTTATAAATTGCCCACTGTTTCAGTGCTTTGCTCCGGAGGAGGGGGGGTCAAGGAAATTGACATTCTATAGTTCTGGAACAAATTCTATCAGTCCTGCCATGCAGACAAGACTTTCTGACATAAAAAGTTATCTCTGGTGGTATCTCCTTTTCGGTAGAGTGTTTATCAAAATTCTTTCAGGTATTCAAGGGAGAGGTAAACAATTCTTTCCTGGTCTTTTGGTTCTTAATTGCCTTTAGCTCAAAACAATCTATATGCCAAATTGACATATTTTGAAGTGATGTATTCCACTCTCCCTCATTTGTCTTACTATGCTAATTATATAGTTTCTGTTGTTTGATACTTTTTCTAAACCCCAGGCTATGTATACGTACCTGTTTATGTAAGTGGGGAAAATAATCTGTAACAGTTTTGTTTGATTGTCCACACTCCTAGCCACGATATAGTTCCAAAATATTTATTTAATGATTTAGGAGCATATTATACTAAAACAAAAGTATGCTTTACCATGATGGTATTATTTAGAGTGGGTTCTAATATAAATAGCTTGTAAACTGTAAAACTATGTTATGTGTGGTAGTAGAATGAATTTCTGGGTTGGTCGTTTTCTATCCCATTCCCCTTATGATCATACTCAATATTCCCATACCTTGCTAAACATTTTCTCTCTCCAAGGAAAAGAGTCCATTTAGTCATGATAGGCCTCTTTTTGTCACCTGATTTTGTTTCATTCTTCCCTTTTAGTATGATAATATATAAGAAGAAAATCATGTTTATTCTTCTTATAATGTTCACACAATTCCACACAAGCTCCCAGTAGCCCCAATCTCTTCTTCATCACATCCCTTTCTTAACTGGGCTCAATTGTTGCTCTCAGAAGCAATACCTTTTGGCTACCAGAAATATTTTTGTTTATTTTTGCCCCACTTTTTAAGGTGCGTTCACATTCTTCCTGCCACTTTCCAACGTATTTTAAATTGCTATATCACTTCCTTTAGATATGAATGTTTTTGCTGCTTGGCCACCTGGTGCTAAAGATGAATTCCCTTATTTTCAATTCATTTCAAAGTACACTTGAACATCCAGAATTAGACAACAATAGACTGTTAAAAAATAGCTCGAATGGGCCATCTGTGCAGACTGAGACTTTCTGACTGTCTAATTATAATTCTACATGTGTTGCATGTCAGGCCTCTACTTTTATACTGTTTAATTTTATGTATATCACATGCACAGAGTTTCTTAAAATCCAATTTACAATCAGGTAGAAGCTCTGATGTGGGCACATGCAATCCCCCAAAGCCTGCTCTATATTCTTCTCTATGCCAAGAGGCATATAAATCATTTGATTTATGGAACCAATGCGACATCAAGATTGTGACCAATATCTGTCCCAGATGCATGTCTTATAATATTTCAGCCCGGGTACACAAAATATAAACAACTGTTATTATACTATTGTATATTGTATGCAAGTGACAAAGAATACTCCCCCAAATACTGTACTTTTTACGTGAATTATCTCACCATTAGAACTTACATTGTATTTTCATACTCTATTTTTATAAATTAATTTTTTGTAGAATTACAGTTCATTTATAATACAACATTTGTTTTAGAAAATTATAGTGATTCAATATTTGTACAGATTATATTTCATTTAAAGCTATTATAAATTATTGGCTATATCCTATATGTTGTACAATTCATCCTTGTATCTTGTTTTTATACCTCTTTGTAATTTGTAATTTCTAGCTCTTTTCTTATTTTATTTTTAAATTGCTTAATGAATTTTATTACATTTATATGTGTACAACAATCATCACAACTAAATTTATAGCATTTCTATCCCAAACCCTCAGTGCTTCCACCCAACCCCCAACCTGTCTCCTTTGGAAACCATAAGTTTTTCAAAGTTTGTGAGTCAGTATCTGTTTTGCAAAGAAGTTCATCGCCTCCTTTTTTTAGATTCCACATGTAAGTGATAGCATTTGATGTTGGTGTCTCATTGTCTGACTGACTTCACCTAGCATGATAATTTCTAAGTCCATCCACATTGCTAAAATGCCAGTATTTCTTTCCTTTTAATGGCTGAGTAATATTCCCTTGTGTATGTGTATCACCTCTTCTTGATCCACTCCTCTGTTGTTGGACATTTAGGTTGTTTCCTTGTCTTGGCTTTGAATATAGTGCTGCAGTGAACATTGGAGTACATGTGTCTTTTCAAGTCATGGTTTTCTCTGGATAGATGCCCAGGAGTGGGATTGCTGGATCAAATGGTAGTTCTATGTTTAGTTTTCTGAGGAATCTCCATCCTGTTTTCCACAGTGGTTGCACCAATTTACAATCCCACCAACAGTGTACTAGGGATCCTTTTTCTCTACACCCTCTCCATCACTTGTTGTTTGTAGACTTTTGGATGATGGCCATTCTGGCTGGTGTAAGGTGGTACCTCATAATGGTTTTGATTTGCCTTTCTTTCTTTCTTTCTCTCTCTCTCTCTCTCTCTCTCTCCTTTCTTTCTTTCTTTCGTCTTTTTTTGCCTTTTCTAGGGCTGCACCTGTGGCATATGGAGGTTCCCAGGCTAGGAGTCTAATCGGAGTTGTAGCCACTAGCCTATGCCTGAGCCACAGCAACTCAGAATCCGAGCCGTGTCTGCACCCTACACCACTGCTTACGGCAAAGCTGGATCCTTAACCCTCTGAGCAAGGTCAGGGATGGAACCCACAACCTCATGGTTCCTAGTCAGATTCGTTAACCACTGAAATGCGATGGGAACTCCTGATTTGCATTTTCTCTAATTTGCATTTCATCTTTTCATGTCTGTCCATCCAGATGTCTTCTTTAGAATTGTCTGTTTAGATATTCTACCCATTTTTTGATGAGTTTTTTTTTTTTTGATATTGAGCAGTAGGAGGTGTTTCTAAATTTTGGAGATTGTCAGTTGATTCATTTGCAAATAGTTTCTCCCATTCTGTGGGTTGTCTTTTCATTTTGTTTAGGGTTTCCTTTGCTGTGCAGAAATGTTTAAGTTTAATTAAGTCCCTTTTGTTTATTTTTGTTTTTACTCTCATTACTCTAAGAGGTGGATCTGAGAAGATGTTGCTGTCCTTTACGTCAGAGGGTGTTTGGCCTTTGTTTTCCTCTAAGAGTTTTATAGTATCTGGGCTTCTATCTAGGCCTTTAATCCATTTTGAGTTTATTTTTGTGTATGGTGTTAGGGAGTGTTCTTATTTCATTCTTTTCCATGTGGCTGTCCAGTTTTCCCAGCACCACTTATTGAACAGGTGGTCTTTCTCCATTGTATATTCTTGCCTCCTTTGTCATAGATGAGTTGACTGTGGGTGTGTGGGTTTAATTCTGGGCTTTCTATCTGGTTCCACTGATCTATATTTCTGTCTTGTGCCAGTACCATATGGTTTTGATGACTGTAGCTTTGTCATATAGTCTGAAGTCCTGGAGACTGATTCCTCCAGCTCCATTTTTCTTTTCCAGGATGTCTTTGGCTCTTCTGGGTCTTTTGTGCTTCCAAACAAACTTTAAAATTCTTTGTTTGAGTTCTGAGACAAATGTCCTTGGTAATTTGATAGGGATTGCATTGAATCTGTAGATTGCCTTGGGTAGTAGAGTCATTTTGTAAATACTGACTCCACTGATCCAAGAGCATAGTATGTTTTTCCATCTGTTTGTGTCATCTTTGATTTCTTTCATCAGTGTCTTATAGTTTTCAGAGTACAGGTCTTTTGTCTCTTTAGGTAGGTTTATTCCTAAGTATGTTATTCTTTTTCATGCAATGGTAAAATGGGATTGCTTCCCTAGTATCTCTTTGTGATCTTTCATTGTTAGTATATAGAAATGCCATCAATTTCTGTGTATTAATTTTGTATCCTGCAACTTTACTAAATTCATTGATGAGCTCTGAGTTTTCTGGTAGAGTCTTTAGGATTCCCTAGGTATGGTACAATGTCATCTGCAAATCGTGATAGTTTTACTTCTTCCTTTCCAATTTGGATTCCTTTTATTTCCTTTACTTCTCTAATTGCTGGGGCTAGGACTTCCAAAACCATGTTGAATAGTAGTGGTGAGGGTGGACATCCTTGTGTTTTTCCTGATCTCAGCAGGAATTCTTTCAGTTTTTCACCATTGAGAATGATGTTAGCTCTGGGTTTGTCATATATGGCCTTTACTATGTTGAGGTAGGTTCCCTCTATGCCCACTTCCTAGAGGGTTTTTATCAGAAATGCGTGTTAGTTTTTGTCAAAGGCTTTTTTTTTGCATCAACTGAGAGGATCACAGGGTTTTTATTCTTCAGTTTGTTAATGTGGTGTATCACACTGATGGATTTGCGGATATTGAAGAATCCTTGCATCCCTGGGAAGAATGTGCAATCCTTTTAATGTACTGTTGGATACGGTTTGCTAGTATTTTGTTGAGGATTTTTGCATCTATGTTCCTCAGTGAAATTGGCCTGTAGTTTTTTTTTGTTTGTTTGTTTTTTGTTTTTGTGGTATCGTTGTCTGGTTTTGGTATCAGGGTGATGGTGGCATCATAGAATGAGTATGGGAGTATCCCTTCCTCTGCGAGTTTTTGGAATAGTTTCAGAAGGATAGGTGTTAGCTCTTCTCTAAATGTTTGATGGAATTTGCCTGTGAAGCCAAATTTTGTCCTGCACTTTTGTTTGTTGGAAGTTTTAAAATCACAGTTTCAACTTCAGTACTTGTGATGGGTCCATTCATCTTTTCTAGTTCATCTTGGTTTAGTCTAGGAAGATTGTATTTTTCTAGGAATTTGTCCATTTCTTCTAAGTTTTCTGTTTAATTGGCATATAGTTGCATATAGTAGTCTCTTATGATCCTTTGTATTTCTGTGATGTTCACTGTTACTTCCCCTTTTTATTTCTAATTTATTGATTCAGGTTGTCTCTTTTTTTCTTGATGAGTCTGGGTAAGAGTTTAACAATTTTTTTTTGGTCTTTTTTGCCATTTCTTGGGCCGCTCTCGTGGCATATGGAGGTTCCCAGGCTAGGGGTCCAATCAGAGCTGTAGCCACCGGCCTACGCCAGAGCCACAGCAACGCGGGATTCGAGTCATGTCTGCAACCTACACCACAGCTCACGGCAATGCCAGATCCTTAACCCACTGAGCAAGGCCAGGGATCAAACCTGCAACCTCATGGTTCCTAGTCGGATTCATTAACCACTGAGCCACCACGGGAACTCCCAATTTTGTTGATCTTTTTAAAGAACCAGCTTTTTTCATTGATATTTTCTATGGCTTTTCTTCATTTCTATTTCACTGATTCCTGCTCTGATCTTTATGATTTCTTTCCTTCTACTAACTTTAGGTCTTGTCTGTTCTTCTCTCTCTAGCTGCTTTAGATATAAACTTATATTGCTTATTTGAGCTTTTGCTTTTTTCCTGAGGTGGGCTTTTGTTGCTATAAACTTTCTTCTTAGAATGGCTTTTGCTGCATCCCATAGGTTATGGAGTGTTGTATCTTTGTTGTCATTTGCTTCTAGGTATTTTTTAATCTCTTTGATTTCTTAAATGATCCATTTGTTTTTTAGAAGCATGTTGTTTAGTATCCATGTGTTTGTGTTTTTTGCAATTTTTTTCTTCTTCTTGGTTTTCAGTAGTATAGCGCTGTGGTTGGAAAAGATACTTGATATGATTTCAATTTTCTTAGAGTTACCAAGGCTGGATTTGTAACCCAGGATGTGATCAATCTTAGAGAATGTTTTGTGCACACTAGAGTAGAAAGTGTAATCTGTTGCTTTTGGATGGAATGTCATGTAAATATCTGTTAAGTCCATCTGGTCTAATGCTTCATTCAGGGCCTGTGTTTCCTTATTGATTTTCTGTCTGGATGATCTGTCCATTGCTGTAAGTGGGGTGTTAAAGTTCCCCACTATTATTGTGTTATTGTCAATTTCTCCTTTTAAGGTTGTTAGCAGTTGCCTTATATATTGTAGTGAACCTATACTTAGTGCATAGATATTGAAAATTGTTATATCACCTTCTTGGATTGATCCTTTGATCATTAGGTGACCTACTTGTCCCTTAAAATATTCTTCATTTTAAGGTCTATTTTGTCTGATATGAGTATTGCTACTCCAGTGTTCTTTTGATTCCCATTTGCATGGAATATCCTTTCCATCCTCTCACTTTCAATTTGTATGTGTCCCTAGAAGTGAAGTGTGTCTCCTGAAGACAGTATATCTATGGATCTTGTTTTCGTATTCATTCAGCCAGTCTATGTCTGTTGGTTGGGGTATTTACTCCATTAACCTTTAAAGTAATAATTGAAATGTATGTTCTTATTACCATTTCATTAACTATTTTAGATTTGTGTTTGTTGCTCTTTTTCTTCCCTTCTCTTGTGGCTTGATGACTATCTTTAGGGTTGTATTTGAGTTGATTTTCCTTATTTGTTTGTGTATCAATTGTAGATTTTTGGTTTGCAGTTGCCCTGAAGTTTTGATATAGAGTCTATATATATATACACGAGATTTTTTTAAGTTGTTGGTCCCTTAACTGCAAGGGCATCTCTAGTGTCCTGCATTTGTACCCACCTCTTCTCACAATTTCTGATTTTGGTGGCATAATTGTGCACAGATGATTTCATATCTTACTGTATATATGCCTTTGCTGGTAAGCCTGTCATTTGTGCTTTTTGTTTCCTGTTGCTGTCTTTTCTTTTCTGCCTAGAGAAGTTCCTTTAGTATTTGTTGTAAAGCTGGTTTAGTTTTGCTGAATTCTCTTAGCTTTTGCTTATCTGTGAAACTTCTGATTTCTCCTTCAAATCTAAGTGAGAGCCTTCCTGGGTAAAGTAATCTTGGTTGGAGGTTTTTTCCTTTCATCACGTTAAGTATATCATGCCATTCCTTTCTGGCCTGCAGAGGTTGTGCTGAAAGATCTGCTGATAACCTTATTGGGATTCCCTTGTATGTTATTTGTTTCTTTTCCCTAGCTGCTTTCAGTATTTTCTCTTTGTCTTTAATATGTGTCTCAGGGTATTCCTCCTTGGGTTTATTTTATATGGTACTCATTCGGCTTCCTTTCCCAAGTTTGGTAAGTTTTTGGCTATTATCTCTTCAAATATTTTTTCTGTCCCTTTCTCTCTCTCTTCTCCTCCTGGCACCCATATAATATGGATGTTTGTACATTTAACTATTCCCCAGTTTTCTGAGACTCTCTTCATTTGTTTTCAATCTTTTTTCTCTTTTCCACATCCGTGATTTCCACTAGTCTGTCCTCTACCTCACTTATTCATCCTTCTGCCTCCTGATTTCTGCTGTTTGCTGCTTCTAATGAATTTATTTCATTGTATTTTGTATTTTGCACCTCTGCTTGCTTAAGTTTTGAATCTTATATTTCTTTGCTCAGTGTTTGCTGTAAATTATCAATCTTTGCCCCCATTTATTGCCAATGTCTTGCATCCTCTTCAGCATCAACAGTCTAAAGTCTTTTTCCTGGGGGCTGAGGATCGCCTGATCACTTAGCTATTTTTCTGGAGTTTTTTCTTTCTCCCTTATCTGAGTTATAGTTCTCTGTCTTTTCATTTTTATAGGTTTTTGGTGTGGCATCCTTTTTGCAGACAATAGAGTTGTTGCCTATCTTACTTCTGGTGTTTGCCCCCCTGTGGCTGAAGTTGTTAAGGGAACTTGCTATAGGCTTCCTGATGGGAGGGACTGGTGCCTGCCCACTAGTAGGTGGGACTGATTCTTATCCTCTGATGGGTGGTGCTTTGTCTCTGAGTGAGATTAGAGGTGGTTGAGTGCCTAGGAGGTCTTTAGGCAGCTTATTTATTGATGGGTTGGGCTGTGATCCCACCTGGATTATTCTTTGGCCTGGGCCTTCTCAGTGCTGATGGGTGGGGCCAGATTTTTCCCAAATGACCACCTCCAGAGAAACACACATGCTAATAAATATTCCCAAGAGCTTTGCCTCCAATGTCCTTCCCCATCAGTGGGCCATAGTCACTCCCTGTTTTCCCAGGAGATCCTCCAATAACTGCAGTCAGGTCTGATTCAGATTCCTATGGAGACTTTGTTTTGCCCTGGGATCCAGTGCACATGCAAGTCTGTTTGTACCCTTCAAGAATGAGGTCTCCTTTTCCCCCAGTCCTGTGGAGCTCCTGCACACAAGCCCCACTGGCCTTCAATGCCAGATGCTCTAGAGGCTCTTTCTCCCAATGCCAGATCCCCAGGAGTGGGGATTTGATGTGGGGATCAGAACTCTCACTCCTGTAGGTGAGTCTCTGTGATACAGTTACTTTCCAGTCTGTGGGCTTCCAACCCAGGAGGAATGGGGTTGCTTATGTCATGTAATCACCCCTCCTAACTTTTGATGTGGTCTATTCTTTGTCTTCTGGAGTAGGATATCTTTTTGAAAGTTTCCAGTCCATTTGGTTGAAGGTTGCTCAGCATTTGGTTGTAATTTTGTTTTTTCATGAGAGAGGTTGAGCTCCAGTCCTTCTATTCTGCCATCTTAATCCTGTCTGTTATACATTTTTTCTTTGCTGAGCTTCATGAATGTATGTAAATTAATATTTTCATCAAATTTGAAAAGTTTCTGTCCATAAATTCTAATATTTTTGTCCTATTCTCTGCTCTCCTTATGTATATATGTTGGTATGCTGGGTGTTTCCAAGAGGACTCTGAGGCTCTGGGGTTTTTTTTCCTTCATTCTTTTATATTTCTGTTCTTCAGACTGGATAATCTCTAAGGATCTATGTTCATGTCCTGATTCTTTCCTTGGGCAAATCGAACTTTGTCTTGAGATCTGGTGACTCCTTAAATAGAACATATTTTTAATAGCTGTTGTGTTTGCTATGTCCAGAATGAAACCACTCATCATTTTATTGAACTTATCACAGCAAGTTAGTTTTCTCTTGCTGGTCTTGTGATTCTCTCTGTGTGTTTGATTTTCCAAAATTTGAATGTAACACAGTATGGGTAACAGTGTTGTTTTTCTTAGTTGGAGTTTGTTGAGCTTCTTATATTTGAAAATCCAAGTGTTTCCTCAAATGTGGGTGTTTTTTCAGTGATTATGTCTTCATGTATGGTCTCTACCTTTCTCTCAATCATCTCTCTCTGGTACTCCCATTATGTGTATCATGGTCTGTGTGATAACATCCCACAAGTCACTGAGGTGTGTTTCACTTCATCCTATTTTCTTTTGGTTCCTCAGATTCAATAATTCCAAATGATCTGCCTTGTGTCTGCATGCATGTGTGTGTGTGTGTGTGTGTGTGTGTGTGTCTTTTTATGGCCACACTTGCAGCATATGGAAGTTTCCAGGCTAGGTGTCAAATAGGAGATGTAGCTGCTGGCCTGCACCATAGCCACAGCAATGCCAGATCTGAGCTGCATCTGCAACTTACACCAGAGCAATGCCAGATCTTTAACCTACTGAGTGGGGACAGGGATTGAACACACTTCTTCATGGATATTAGTCCAGTTCATTACTGCTGAGCCACAATAGGAGCTAACCAAATGGCCTGCCATTAAGTTTTGTGATTCCTTCTTCTGCCTGTTCAAATATTCTGTTTAACCCCTCAAATAAGTTTTTCAAGTCCAAAATTTATGTTTGATTCTCTTTTATAATTCTTTTTCTTGATATCCTCATTTTGATCATAACTATTTTTCTGATTATTTTAATTTTCTCCTTTAGTTAGTTGAGCATATTTCAATCATTTTTTTAAGTTAATTTCAAATAAGACCAAAGCCAGCATTTCTTTTGGGTTTGTTTCTAGAGATTTATTTTGATCCATGAAATGCGCCATATTTCCCTGTTTCCTTGCATGACTTGTGTTTTCCTGTTTCTTTGCATGTGCTTCTGATAACTGAGTATTTGAAAAAAAAAGTCACATTTCCCAGTTTCTGTGGACTGGCTCTGTATAGGGGAGAACCTCACTAATCAGCCAAATAAGATTAGTGGCTTAAGGACTTTCTGAGCATGTCTTCTTGGGCCTGTGGGTGTGCCTTTTCTCCAAGTCCTTTGTATACATGGCTGCTTTTTTTTTTTTTTTTTTTTTTTTTTTTTAGTGAGAGCATTTGCCACATATGGAAGGTCTCAGGTCGGGGATTGAACTGGAGCTGCATCTGTGACCTATGCCACAACTGCGACATCAGATTAACTCACTGTTCCAGGCTACAGGTCAAACCTGCATTTCCTATTAACCCAATTGAATAAATTGGATCAAACCCAGATACATGTATTACATTTACTTTTCATCCTTTTCAGTCTCCAATAATATGGCATAGTTTCTTTCCTTTCTGGGTGTTAGGTGACCTTGATACTTCTGAATAGCATATACCAGAATGTTGTTCATTTTGAGTTGGCCTGATGTTTTCTCATGATGGATGCCTAGATGGGTGCTGTGGAACTCAAGGAAAAAAGTTAACATAAAACAAGACACAGAGACATTTATCTTAAGTAAAGGTGGGAACCGGGGGACTCAAGGTCTCAGGGACCAAGACCACTGCCTCAAGAAACCACACTGTTTTTATTGTGCTCTTTAGATGAGATCAAGTGAGGAGTGGCTATGGGTGGATGATATAGGGTTTGTTTACTATTATATAAGTTCTTTTACTATATTAAAAGCCACTTAGCTGGTAAAAGGTTAAGCTTTTACTCTGACCTTTAGGCATATTTCTTAAGCTTAAGTCATTTACAGCACTGTGGCTGTTTTTCCAAGCAGGAAGATTGGATAAAGTAAAGAATAAAGATGGGATAAAGTAAAGAAGATGGAGTTTTCAGAGAACGGTCTCATGACAGATGGGTCAAGGCTAAACATTTTAATAAGAATAAAATTTTGTACATTAAAAGGATTAAGAATCTCCCCTAGAATCAATTTTTGTGTCTGATGGAAATCTGAGAATCATTATGAATTGATTAGCACTTTATATAAGCAAGATGACCAAAGAATGAGTGAGATGTTAGCACAGGTCTGAGACAAATGCAATTATATAAAATACAGAAAATAAGAGCTGAATCTTCTATAATGTCTACTTTAAGAAAAATATGAACAGAAAGACATCACTTAAGATGTACAACCCTGGGCATTTTGGAAAATGAATTTCAGTGCTAAGTGATTTGATAAGGCCCTTGGTACTTTCCATTACCATAACTGTGGTTACATGAGATAGTGCAAATAAAGACATGAAGATTGAACACAGCCATCTCAGAAAGGTCTAAAACATTTTACCTAGCATTTCATGACCAATAAAGTTGTTGCTATAGGTTTCAAGTACATAGTTTTATGTGTTGTATAGTTTTCAAAGTTAAGTAAATATGACTGCTAGTTACAGGAAAATCACTTTAGTGTCTCCAACAGTTTTGATTACTTTTTGCTGTTTCTGAGAAACCTGATGTCCTTTTCCTAATATTCACAGAATCTTACTCAAATTATTTGTCATTCTAGAACATTCTGTTGACATTCTAGAACACTATTCATTAGCCAAGACAAACTCTGCAGAGAATATTGTTTTCTCAACAACACATCAATCCCTATCATCCTTAAAGTTATATCAGAGGTGGATTTTCTGTCTTCTGTTTATCTGTAACGGTGAGTAGTAAAAGGGTAGACTTAGAGTCTCTTTCAAGTTTCACCCTCTCTTTAACATGAAAATGTATTTCCTTGGTCCTCAATTTTCTGGTTTTCTTCCTTTTCTTTTGGACGTCAGGGCAAAAGT
The DNA here is from genome assembly GCF_054392235.1 of Sus scrofa. Taxonomy (NCBI): domain Eukaryota; kingdom Metazoa; phylum Chordata; class Mammalia; order Artiodactyla; family Suidae; genus Sus; species Sus scrofa. Next base: position 45,031,093 of record NC_139383.1, on the reverse strand, counting down.
AAGGAGGAGACGCAAGATGTCCTTTCCCCTTATACAGTCATCGTCCTCTCTATTCATCGTGGAGATGTAAACTATTTCTGGCTTGCCAACGCTGAGGTCCTACATGAATCCACCCCATGTCCCACTCCTTTTGTCTTGTTTCTATGACAAACAGCTCTTCTAATTCTCTCCTGAGACTGTGCAGGACACAGTAAAACAGCAAAAACTGGAGTGATGTTCAAAATGTTTCTGTGGGCTGCCTAGCACTCTCTCCTCTTTTCTCAGCATCCAGTCTCTCTGGAATTGGTGCTTTGTAAGGGAAGGTTTGTGGTGGCATTGCCAGGTGTCAGGAAGGATGTGATAGTGACTCACATTGTCGTCCTTGCTTTTCACTTCAACTATAATTTCTACTCATGAACTTCTGCATTTGTCCTGTGGATTCTCCCTCACCACACCCCATAGGCTGAGTATTCCAATGGGTTTTTCTTTTTTTTTTTTGGTCTTTTGCCTTTTAGAGGGCCACTCCTGCGGCATATGGAGGTTCCCAGGCTAGGGATCTAATTGGAGCCATAGCCACCAGCCTATGCCAGAGCCACAGCAACTCGGAATCCGAGCCGCGTCTTCGACCTACACCAGAGCTCAGGGCAACGCTGGATCCTTAACCCACTGAGCGAGGCCAGGGATCGAACCTGCAACCTCATGGTTCCTAGTCAGATTCGTTAACCACTGCGCCACGACGGGAACTCCTTACATGGTTTTTATAGGAGAATTTGTGATGCCAGTGTCAAGAGAGCTTTCCATCTACCGCTATTGAAACCATTCTTTGTGGCTCATCAGTCAGTCTAGTCTGTCTTCAATTCCCTATAGTTGAGGTTGACTGAACTTCAACTTGAGTGAGGAAACCTCCAAAAGTTTAGGAGAACATTAGCTGGGAGTCCAATTATGTCCCACAAATGCTTCTCTGTAGGTTGAGATGGAACAGCCAATGAAATCAAGACAGTGCTTTAACACTAGTTTGAGTTTCATGTTTTACTGTGAGTGGCTTTGTTGTTAAAATGTAATTTTCTAAATGACGCTCCCCAGGAATTCTGATTCTCCCAGTCTGATATCAGGCCTAGAAACATTAATGTTTGCCCAGAACCCAGGTGAGTCTAATACAAGTGATTCTCTACCACTACTCAACAAAACTCTAAACTTTGACTCCTTTATTAAACAGGTAAGTTAGATTGTTTGTAGAGGAATTAAATCTTTCTTGACATGGAATTAGGCCAAAACAATAATCAAAACATTTTCCCAAATTCATTTTCTTGGTATGTACAGAAATTTTTTTTAAGTACATACCTGAAATATATGGTGGTTCTAAATTAATGTTACTTGATCTTCTGGAATTTCCTCATTTAGATCTCAAAAACAGATTTCTCAAGCAGAGTTAATAAAGAAAGTCTTTTAGGTTCAAGTTCTGAACAGACATGACTTTAGACTCTTGGGTTCCCATTATTTTGATTTAATATATTTCAAATTTATATTTATTTATTTATTCATATTTATGTCAGAATTCCGTTTAAAAATATTCTATGGGGACATATTCTAATAACCCTACAATATCTTGCAACAGTAACGGCAATATTCCTAAATTAAATCAATTAGTATTTCTCACCTTGAACATTTTCCACCATTCATTTGAAACAGTGTATGAGATCCCAGATCTTCAGAAGCTTCTTTGAGAGATAGCAGATGACTTATGCTCCAGATAGAATGTGAATGACAAGTATATTCCTTTGAAATTTTCCAATTTTTAGAACAAAGAAAAAATACCAAGAATAAAAATATAAAACACTAACAAACTGTATGATAAAGTGAATAAAAGCATGACCTCTGAAATTAAATTGTCTGACATCACATTTGCAGCTCTGCCTGCTAGGCCACACTGAACAGCTTACTGTATGTTTTATGTCTGTTTCCTTTTTACTATGTTTGGCTTCATGATAATGCCACATAGCTGGGGTTTTAAAAAAAAATGGCTTACCTCTTAGAATCTTAGTTTTTTTTCATCTTTAACATAGTGATAATCATATTATCTCCAGAACAATTGGGTTCCTATAAAGATTAAATGATGTAATATGTGTAAGGTGGTTAGTATGGTAAATGAGTTCAGCCAGATAGCACTTTTATATGGTCCTTGGCACATATTGAACATATTGAACACTGAGGAAATGTCCATCATTATTATAAAATATTGATAACTTGTTTTCACTTGTAGGTGAAAATGATGGATGACACAGACGCATATTTATTGAACGTCAAATGCTATTATTTTTCACGTGCTTCATTAAATGTTGACTTCCTAGAAAAAAATGAATGATTTTGAGATCAGAGATGACGATGTATTCATAGTTACATATCCAAAATCTGGTAAGTTTGAGGAGTGGGACACCCATTTCAGTCCTCACTGTGGTTTGGAAAGACAAGTGCCCAAGTGTGCTCTTCTCCAATGATGACAGTAACACAACTTAAAATGAGGCAACCATTTAGGATCTGAGAAATAGTTAAATAAATCCCTAAACTGTATGAAATAAGGCCACGTGAAATCCAATTTTTGTCATTTCTGATAGCACATGTAAAAAAAAAATATTGAGCCAAAAGCAAATACTTGGTAAACACTACTGACCTGTTGGCTTGGTCTTAAGCATAGAAAATATATATGTATTTAAAAACCCAGCAGGATTTTTGTTAGCAGCAGTACTCAGTCAGAACTAATTCCTAATATGCTTTTCTATTACTCTCATGGTTTTATAATTGTCTATAACAATGCAATACTTTTAAATTAATAAATGTTTGCTCTCAATCATACATTCCAAAAAGAACTTGTTTTCTATAATGTGCTCTTTTGAAATAAGATGACCACTATCACTGAAGCAATGATGTACAGAGTGGTTAATGTGATTCCAAGATACACTGTAGTCTAAGTCAATATGAAAAACACACTTATTCCTGATTTTCGTGACAATTCTACAGTCTTTCTCTACCATCCACTCTGAAATTCACGACCTTGTTCACTTTCCCCAAATCACTAACACATTATGTAATTTCTAGATACTTCCACTCTACAAATCCTATGTGAACAACTGATACTGTTGTTTTTTCTTTCCTCCTTGATGTGGGTACAATCTTAGTTTCCTCAATTTAGATCAAGCACTGCATCAATAAACAAGTATTTCCTTTACCCTGAGTCCAGTCCAAGTGTTTGGGATGCCACACACCTGTCGTAAGTCCAGCCTACTGGGTTTTGCTCATCTTAGAGGAGAGTTTACAGAGTCTTCCCAGCAATCATTATAAATTGTATCAAAGTGATCACGTATATAAATCATTTGAGTAGTGACATTTGCAAGACTATTGACATCTCACATTCTCTTGGAGCATTGACGGCATATTCTTGAGAATAGAAGCAAAAATCCTGAAACCAACATAAACAAAGCAAATGTTGCAATGTCAAAAAAAAAAATACACTATGACAAATGTGGGTTTATTTCAGGAGTCAAGATTGGTCAAAAATTTATTAATGTAATTCATTCATATTACTAGAGTATACGAGAAAGCCTCTATTGTCTTTTCCATAGGTATCGAACAAGCATTCAATAAAAGTCAACAGCTGTTCATAAGGGAAACTATCAGCAAACTAGGGAGAAAAGGGACTTCTTTTAACCAGAAAAACAGAATCTACCCCAAACTGCCACAAACATTATATGCGATAAGGAAACATATAAATTATCACATTTAAAATCAAGAATAAGACAAGAAAGCCTGCTTTAACTACTTTTATTCAACATTGTGTGGGAAGGTCTATGCTACACAATAATAAAACAGAAAATGAAGGGAAAGGGGCCTTGAGCTCTTAATTGGTCCATGCTTCTTCTAAAAGATGAAGCTTGGATGAAGTAGGAATGGAACTGAATCACCAAGACCATGGGATCAGAACCATCACAATGCTTCAGAGTGAAAAAGGAACTAAGAGCCCTTGATTTCATCTCTACTAATTTCAATGTAAAATACAAACAAACAAAAAACTCAGACAAATTCATTGGCACCCTTGGAGTGGTTGAAAGAAACAAAAAGCTCTAAATAATTTTGAGATGGTGTTACTATTGATATTAGTTGTTATTTCTGAGTTGAAAACAGGATTATTTATTTTTACAGGTACTATCTGGACTCAGCAGATAGTAAGCTCAATTTACTTTGAGGGGCATCGAAAGAGAACTGAAATGGTGGAAACATTTGATAGAGCCCCCTTCCTGGAATACAATTTACACCAAATGGACTTTGTCAAGAGACCATCCCCTCGTCTCTTCTAGTCCCACATCCCATGTTATTTAGCACCGAAAGGTCTGAAGAACAAAAAAGCTAAAGTATGTCATGGGAATGGCTTATGAACCTTTTGCACTAACATATTCTCTTCAAATATTGCTTTCCAGCCCCGTTCATCTACATCCTTTCTAATGCGATTCATCTTTCTCACCTTGTTTTACATATTAAAGCAACACACACATAAATTGTGTCATCACATATATTGTTTGCAATGTTATTAAATAACACATAGCAAAAATTCTCTTATCTCAGCATAGAAAATTCTATTCCTTCTTGGTTTAGTAGGATCTCAGAATAGCAACACAATATGCATGTTGTATAGGTTGTGAATTCAACATATCAAATTTCAAATTTCCATAAACATTCTAATAGGTGTTTGTGCCTTATTGGCTTGGTGTAACGTTTCCTTGAAAATGGAGTTTTCAGAATAAACTGTCCAGATATTTTTTATGTTGTTAGGTATTATCCATTTGCCTTCTAAAACCTATCAATTTACCTTTCATGGAGAGCATATAAAAATACTTCTTTCCTCACATGTCACCAGAGATTTTCCAATGTCACTCTTCGCTAATATGCTCGATAAATACAACATCATTCTTGAGTAATCTGAAGACTTGGTTTTAAAAGTTTGAGCACCTTTTGTATTTCTAGGCCTTGAAATAGCCTTTACATCATTTACTCATTTTTCTTTAGCTTGTCCCTTATTTACCATTTTGTTGGAGCGTTTACATTGGGCAAATATTGTTCTAATTAAGTTTACCTTTAAAAATTATTGGTGGCTTTTAATTTTATAGACCAGTCTATTAGACTTTCCTTCGTTATTTCTAGCGCTTGAGTCTTGCTAAGAAAACCCCCTTCCACCACAAATATTATGCAAATTTTCTCTAGGATTTACTAAATAACTTTATGCTTTTCTTTTATATTTAATTATGTTATATCTGATACTGCATGTGATTTGAAATATGCTATTTGCCAAAAGAGTTGGCCAATTGACCCCGTATTATTTGTTTAAGCTTTGACTTTTTATATAATATTTTAAAGTCTACATATTGACATCCTAAGTTTCCATAGTCCTCCCTCTGATTTTGTGCTTATATTTCAAAATATTGGTAGTTCTTTTTAATATATGGTCATTTTTCACTATTTTAAATATTGTAACTGATAAGGCAAATTCTCTTGAACTTTATCTTGTAGAATGTTAATTCTCCTTGATATTAAGATATTGATTGGATTTGATTTAAAATATACTTTAATTCTGAAACTCTCACTAGCTATTTGCAATATTCCATCACTTTTTCCAGTAGCATTCTATTGCTCTGTATCACATCTATATTCATGTCCACTCTATGTTGGTACTTACACATTTTTCCCTAAATTTCCAGCTTTTTTTCCCCTTCTTCTTCTTTTTTTTTTTTTTCTTTTTATGGTCATACCTGTGGCAAATGGAAGTTTCCAGGCTAGGGGTTGAATCAGAGCTACAGCTGCTGGCCTAAGCCACAGCTACAGCACCGCGGGATCTGAGCTGCATCTATGACCTACACCACAGCTCAGGGCAACGCTGGATCCTCAACCCACTGGGTGAGTCCAAGAATTGAACCCACATCCTCATGGATACTATTTGGATTTGTTTCCACTGCACTACTCCAGGAACTACCAGTTGTTTATTTTTTAATTGATATTATAAACTGGAATTTTTTGCACTGCACTGCTGTAATTCTATCTAGTAGAAATACAATATTGTTATTTCTATTTATTACTATTATAAATAATGGCATTGATTTTGTTACACTATTTGGCTCCATTAACCTATTTTTTTAGATTTACTAATTTTTCCTATATTCTCTAGAACATACTTCATCTTAAAAGAATAATACATCCTGGAGTTCCCATCGTGGCACGGCAGAAACAAATCCGACTAGGAACCATGAGGTTGCGGGTTCGATCCCTGGCCTTGCTCAGTGGGTCAAGGATCTGGCATTTCTGTGAGCTGTGGTGTAGGTCACAGACGTGGATGGATCCTGCGTTGCCGTGTCTTTGGTGTAGGTTGGAAGTTACAGCTCCGATTGGACCCCTAGCCTGGGCACCTCCATGTGCTGCAGGTGTGGCCCTAAAAAGCAAAAACAAACAAACAAAAAAAGAATTATACATACTTTTTTGCTTTCCTTTCCTATATTTGCACTTTGATATCATCCATAACCTCATGAGAAAACAGTGTATATTCTATGTGTTGGGCACCAACACATATATAAAATACATTTTGTTATATAATATTGAAAATTCATTATTGAATCCTTTTACCTCAAGTCTAAAGATAAAATGTGCCTAAATCTCCAACAATAATTGTTGCTAAAACTAAATCTTCAGATACTTACTACAAATTGCACTATTCATACTTTTCTATTATGTTATTTAGTATACAAAGAACCTTGGCTTTCGGTCATTGCAAACAAATTATGTGCTTTCTTATTAAGCCATTTGCCTTTATATTAATTAATTAATTAATTAATTGTCTTTTTAGTGCTGCACCTGAGGCACATGGAATTTCCCAGGCTAGGGATAGAATTGGAGCTGCCAGCCTATGCCACAGCCACAGCAATGCAGGCTCCAAGTCATGTCTGTGACCTACACTACAGCTCATGGTAACACCAGACCCTTAACCCACTGAGCAAGGCTAGGGTTCAAACCCACATTCTCATAGATAATAGTCAGATTCCTTACCACTGAGCCATGACAGGAATTCCAAACCATTTGCTTTTAAATTATCTAAACTTTATGTTGTTACTTGTTTTTCCCTGGGCTATTGCCATATGCTTTTTTTTGTTGTTGATTTATAATATTATTTTCCATTGTTCTATGATTTTACAAGTTGTGTAAGTTTTTCTATCTGAACTTCACTTTCCCTCACTAATACTGAGATTCTGCTGATATTTTGTTATTATAAACTTGTGGCTATCAATATTCTTGAGCACATACACGGATGCCCATCCGAATGAGCTTCCTTAGATGTAAACACTCTAGAAGTGCAAAGGAAGAAAACCCAAAAATATTTAATTTTCTAAGAAGATGCTGTTTTATTTTCAACAAAGCAGTTGTATGAATTTATGCTGAAACCAATAATGTATGAGTTTTTGTTTCTCAACTACTAATTTTTCCTATCATACATCTTAATTTTTATCACTTTGGTAATTATAAATTAGTATCTCAAACAAATGTTAATTTGATTTCTTAATCAGTGAAACTAAGCGCTTTTATTTTTTGGTTATACTCACAGCACCTGCAGAAGTTCTCAGTCCAGGGATTGAACACAAACCACAAAAGAGACAACAGCAAATCCTTAACCACTAGGCCACCAGGGAATTCCTATGTTGATTGGCCATAGCTTTTTTTTCTTCTGTGAAATGATTAAAACTTGCACACAATGTTTTAGGTTGTTTATTTTTGGGATGTGTCATATACATTCTTTTTAAAATGTTTCTAATTTTTAAATTTTTTTTATTATTTGTTTATTTTTTTGTCTTTTTTGCCATTTCTTGGGCCGCTCCTGCAGCATATGGAGATTCCCAGGCTAGGGGTCAAATCAAAGCTGTAGCCACTGGCCTACGCCAGAGCCACAGCATCACGGGATCCGAGCCGCATCTGTGACCTACACCACAGCTCACGGCCATGTCAGATCCTTAACCCACTGAGCAAGGCGGGGGATCGAACCCACAACCTCATGGTTCCTAGTTGGATTTGTTAACCACTGAGCCATGACGGGAACACCTACATTCTTAATAATTATCAACTTTTGGTTATATATGTTGCTCCTCATATTCTCTTGAGGTTTGTAACAATATAGTATTTTTTAATGAATAGCATTCTCAATTTTAATGTAGTCCAATTGATCAATTTTTATTTTAAATTATTTTTTCCTATCTAGGAAAAACTTTCCTTATCCAAGACTGGAAATATATTCTTTATTTTTTTTAGGCATTGAAGTTTTACTTTCTTATTCAAATCCTTAATCCATTCATAAATGTGTGTTTGCGTAAGCTCTGAGGTAGAAATCTATTTTTTTTTTTTTGTATATGGAAAATTATTTGTTCCAACATCATCGGTTAAGCAGTTTTTCCTTGATTCAGCGATGTCCAATATTCCCTTAACATCATTTAATATTCATGAGGGGGAAACGGCAACAAATTCTATGCAAGATAATTTGAAATACCAAGTAAACTTACAAATAAATAATTTCACTTTTAGGGATTAGTCGTACATGCTTGTGCATGTGAAATGTCATGTGAACAAAGTTATTTATTGCAACAGTCTTTGAAAGAGCAAAAAACTGGGAACAATCTGAACTGCCATATATAGTATACTGTAGGAAATAAATTATTGTGCCTTCATAGAATAAAATATCATGTAGGCATTAAAAAGCCTAAAGAGATAACCAAGAATTATTAAAATTATTTCATTATTTACTCTGCAGATTATTTACATCTAAAGAAACCCCAAGGATATTTTAACTTCTCTTTTTCATTTTTCAAATTTGATAGTTCCATTAGAAGCTACAGATAACATGGATCATTTAATGGAACTGTTTCTAGATGGAAAAGGTAACTATGAATTGATTTATCAAATATGTTTATGAAGGAATGTTTCCATTTAGTCACTCTCCAATCCAAGGATCATATTTTAGGGAGCTAGAGACGGGTAAGCATAGAAGAGGGGATGTATGTAAGTGGTCACTATTGTTTGTCCACTAAATCTGCCACCTATTGGCTTTTCTATCCTCATCAGGACCCCTTGGGGGATTGTCAAGGTTGCAGGTGCATATGGTTTAGAAATTTTTTTTTTTTTGTCTTTTTGCCATTTCTTGGGCCACTCCCGCGGCATATGGAGGTTCCCAGGCTAGGGGTCGAATCGGAGCTGTAGCCACCAGCCTACGCCAGAGCCACAGCAATGCGGGATCCGAGCCATGTCTGCAACCTACACCACAGCTCATGGCAACGCCGGATCATTTAACCCACTGTGCAAGGGCAGGGACCGAACCCGCAACCTCATGGTTCCTAGTCGGATTCGTTAACCACTGCGCCACGACAGGAACTCCTAGAAAATATTTTGACCAGAGTAGTGAGGACCACAAAATGGTCTAACAATTCAAACTAGCTACTACATCCAAGGGTTCCAGAATAGCTAACGTTCGGGATAGGTTTTGTGCTCTGTCATGGCCATGGGGTAGGCTTTATAAGGCAGCTGTGGAATGTTCGTTCCAACACTGAGGAGGATAGATTGATGCAGAAGGCTCATGGAAAGTAGCAGTGGAACATTATATGCAGGTGCTGTCTTTTGTACCTAGGTAAAACTGCTATCCATCAACCTTAAAGTAGAGTAGAAATAAAAACATATGTTTTCAGGTGAGGGAAGTAGGAAAAAGAAGGGGGGGTACCTTAATGAAATCTTCAAAATTAGACCTTTGGAATACTTTTGTCTGCCTTGCTACTTTCCTACAGACATAGAGTAGGGTGCAAAGGCGGGTTTGTATTAAAAAGACGTAACTGTTCCCCTAAAAACCATTTTTAACTGTTGGTGTAGATGTCCAGCAGTGGGAACTTGATTTATCTTTGTGAGGAATCCAGAACAGAAAATACTCTAGCTTATTGTTTAATAAGTGTGAGAACTTTACCTTGTTATTTCTGGATTTTCCCACAGTGCTAGGAAGCCTTTGGTTTGATCACATCAGGGGCTGGTATGAGCACAGACATGACTTCAATATTCTGTTCATGTCATTTGAGGAGATGAAGAAGGTAAGAGGGGTGTTTTTCTTTTTAAAAATATTTCTTTGAAAACATTTCTTGTCTCAGTTTCCATGGACTACATTTTCCTAGTTATCTCTATATCTAACTACTCCTCAGGCTTCTGTTTTGGTTTGTAATTTCCTGCCCCTCCCTTCATCAGAACTCCCCTCTCACTGTATACAGTCATCACTTGTGATTTCATTTTCTGTAAAAATCTGCTGAAATAAAGGTAAACTCAAATGTCCAGGGCAGCCATAGCTTCAAAAAAAAAAAATTGAAAAGGGACTGCGGCGCACTGGGGGTGGGATATGGCCACTGAGATATGACTAATTAGCCAGTAGTGAATGTGTGCCCTTGGTGCAAGTTCTTCCCAATTGGAAGGAAAACCTTCAAATGCAGTTTCCTGGTGAAATCACAAACAGTTTCCTTGTGGGCATGCAATCAAAACGGTCTTAAAATATGGACATTTGAAGTCATTATTTTTTATCTTTGATTGACACGTTGATTCATTAACATGCAATTTATTCTCTCCTGGTCTCATGAATTATCGAATTCCTGCCAGGTGACGGTCACTAAATCATGATGAAAGAGCACCAAACCCCACATTCATAGGTTTTATCATCCAACACAGAAGACAGGTATACCCAAACAAGTATATATAATTTAAAACTCTGATAATTGTTATTAAGGAAAACCACAGGTACGATATCAGTGTTTGGAATAAGGAGAGCTGGTATTGTCAAAGCTGATAGGTAATGTTTCTGGAAAAAGCATCATGAAAACCACAAACTAATACATGTGAGCTAACATGGAAAGGGAGGTAAAAGAGAACTCTAACCCAGGAAGAGAGAATATGCAAATTCCCTGGAGCAGTAAAGTACACGACAAGTTTGAGGACCTAAAGAAAAAAAGTTACACAGCAAAGTGGAAGTGACAAAAGAGTCAGACAGAGAGATGCATTCAGGAACCAGACTGTGTGAGGGTGAAGACTATATATCCATGACGGTGATTTCTTTAATCTTAAAACCAGTAAGGAGCCCTTTAAGAGTTATAAGAAGATGGCAATGTGACAGGAGTAATATTTAGACTATCTTTCCCATTCATGGCTTGAAAAGTGAAAATAGCGAATAGAGACAAAGCAGTTAGTTCCAGTATGCCAATCCCCTGCCAATCAATGGCACTTTGGATTAGAATGGGATAGTTGGGATTGAAGAGAATGCAAAGTTTTAAGATCTATTTAGGAGGTCAAGAAGAATGAGATTATATAGTGGAAAGATGAGAGAGAGAGAGAGATTGGGGATGTATTAGGGATGCTTCCAATATTCCAGTTCATATATCTATGTAGATGATGGGATCATTCATGGAGGTATTTAGGGGACATTGGAGCAGAATAGGCTACAGGGAGGAGATTACAAGGTTGGCTTGGACACACAGAGTTTAGGGGGACTTAGAAACATCCAAATAAGAGGTTTGGAAATTATTGGCCAAGACAAGTCTAAAGCTCAAAAAGTGTGTTGATGGAGTTCCCATCCTGGCGCAGTGGTTAACAAATCCCACTAGGGACCATGAGGCTACAGGTTCGATCCCTGGCCTTGCTCAGTGGGTTAAGGATCCAGTGTTGCCATGAGCTGTGGTGTAGGTCGCAGATGCGGCTCGGATCGCGGGTTGCTGTGGCTCTGGTGTAGGCTGACAGCTACAGCTCCAGTTAGACCCCTAGCCTGGGAACCTCCATATGCTGCGGGAGCAGCCCTAGAAAAGGGAAATAGACCAAAAAAAAAAAAAAAAAAAGTGTACTGAGCTAAAAATATCCATGACATTAATTAAGATATCATCACTGTTTAAAATATCACTGGTATCAATGGTATTGACTTGGGCATCATCGCTGTGTAAAATACAACTAAAACTATGGTCAGGCAAAACCCTAAGAGTAGAAATGAATGTGTCCAAAGGTGAAGGGGGGCAGGAGGGAGGGAATGGAGGGACGAAGAGAGAAGCGTACTAAAATCTATTACTGAGAGACCTTAAGACACAAAGTTTGAGTGGAAAGGATTAGTCCCACCAAGGACACAGAAAAGAAACCATTCAAAGAGACAGAACAATACTGAGGAGTGTGTGGTGATAAAGAAGATAAGTGGATGTATCAAGAAAGACGTTTATGATCTTTTCAATCTCTAAGGGCTTGGAAGTCAAGTAAAAATGAACATTTAAAATGTCCATTAAATCTAGTGACATGAAGTATAGAATTAGCTACAGCAAACCAGATGGGCGTGGTTGCTGGAAGAAACTGGTCTATATAATACCAGCTCAGACACAAATATATTGTAGAAGATTTCTGTACACCGACTTTTACATCTGAGTTTTGGGATTCAAACAAACATGTAACCTCCCAGCTTCACCTGGAAAATGCATTGAATCTCAAGTGACCTAAATCAGAAACCAACCTTCAAACCGAACACCATTTTCACCATTGAATCCTCATTCAGTCAATCAATCCATCCATGAATTTGGCCTCTGAAACCTTGTCTCAATCCATATTGCCTCGTCTATAGTCCAGGTCACCATCATGTTCTGCATCTTCTCAACAGCAGCCTTCCTAATTCGTCTACCTACCTGCAATCTCAGTGTATAGCCATTTATTCTCTATTCCTCAACCGGAGGTATCATCTCAAAATGCAAATCTGATTCTTTCCTTATTTTCATACTTGAGTTTCTTCACAAGAATGTACTCACAACCCAAGTATTCCTAAATATAGCATTTACTGAAATATAAAGACTGCAGAGTAACTATGCAAAGTCTCTTGAATATCTCTCTGTCCTATCATCTCTATACTATCCCCAGGTACCACATTTACCTTCCTCCAAGTAGCCATTGCTTATGTATTTTTGGCCTAGGTTTTTGCCAGTCTTTCAAACTGTTTAACCATGTAATAGGGATTCCCTGCTGCAGCACTGGGGTTTAAGGACCTAGTGTTGCTGCAGCTGTGGCATAGGTCACAGCTCTGGCTCAGATTTGATTCCCAGTGAGGTACTTCCATATACTGCACGTGGGTCCAGAGGATAAAAGTCTTCCAATTCAGGAACACAAAATGTCACAGTTATTTGGTATTTAATTCTGTTTAGCAGTAGTTTGTAGTTTTCATACACATGTCTTTCATCACTTGGCTTAGGATTATTCCAAGTATTTCATTCTTTTTGATGCAATTGCAATTAGAATTTTCTGTTAATGTTCTCGTTGCATTGTGCATCTTCACCAGATAGAAATGCAACTGATTCTTGTGGGTTTTTTTTTTTTTTATCACACAACCATCTTCATTTGTATTTATTAATTCTAACAGATTTTGGAGAATCTTTCAGATTTTCTATGTATAAAATATTGTTGTCTGCAAGGAGAAATAATTTTACTCCTGGCATTCCAATTTAAAATCTTTTTAAAAGTTGCTTATTTACTTATTTGTCTAGTGTAATTACTCTGGCTAAAACATCCAGCACTACGTTGAATAAGTGGTGAGAATGGGCACTCTTGCCTTCTTCCTGATCTTGGCAGAAACAATGTTAGCTCTCTACCACTGACAATGAAGTTAGCAGTAGTATTTCATATATGACCTTTTAATGTTGAAGTATTTTCCTTCTATTCGTCATAGTTTTGGTGTTTTTATCAGGAAAATGTGTTGGATATTGTAAAATGCTTTTTCGGCATCAATTCAGATGACCATTTGGTTTTGTCCCCTTCATTCTATACACGTGGTGTTATAAAAATTTATTGTCATGGGCTGAACCACCTTCGCCTCCCAGGAGCATATCCCACTTCATCGTGGTGTATAATTCTTTTAATATGCTGGTGGACTTATTCTGCTACTAATTTGTTGAGCATTTTTGCATCTTATGTTTTATAAATTACGTTGGTCTTTAGTTTTCTTTCTGCAGTGTTTTTGTCTGTCTTTGGTATCATGGTCATGCTGGCCTTGTAGAATAATTTGTGAGTGTTCCCTCCTCTTCAAATTTTTGGGAGAGTTTGAGGAGGATTGATGTTAGTTCTTCCGTTAATGTTTGGTAGAAGTCATCAATGAAGCCATCTAGACCTGGGATTTTCTTTCTTTTGTTTAGGTTTGGTTTGGTTTGGATTTTTAGGGCCACCCTTGAGGCATATGGAAGTTCCCAGGTTAGGGGTCCAATCGGAGCTATAGCCACAGGCCTACCCTATAGCCACAACCATGCAGGATCTAAGCCGTGTTTGTGACCTACGCCAGAGCTCACGGCAACGCCAGATCCTTAACCCACTGAGCAAGGCCATGGATGCCATCCATGTCGTCATGGATGCTATTTGGGTTCAATAAACCTGAGCCACCATGGGATCTCCCTGGGGTTTTCTTTCCTATGCCCATTGTATTTAATTGGTTGAATTACTCTACCCTCTTGAAATGGTGACTCTTAATAAGCACAGATAGCATACTGCTGTTCTTTTTTTTTTTTTTTTTTGTCTTTTTGCCATTTCTTGGGCTGCTCTCCAAGCATATGGAGGTTCCCAGGTTAGGGCTCTAATTGGAGCTATAGCTACTGGCCTATGCCAGAGCCACAGCAATGCAGGATCCGAGCTGTGTCTGCAACCTACACCACAGCTCACGGCAATGCTGGATCCTTAACCCACTGAGCAAGGCCAGGGATCAAACCCGCAACCTCATGGTTCCTAGTTGGATTTGTTAACCACTGTGTCACAACAGGAACTCCCAGCAAACTGCTGTTCTTAAACTTCTCTGATAATTAACACTGTTTCTGAAACATATAAGGTGTCCTAAAAGTGCTGATTGAATGAATGATGGAAGGTGAGCTGTGCTTATAAAATCGAATAATAAAGCACTCAACCATAGCACTTATTTTCATAGGTGGAATAAGAAATACATCCTTGTCAAACTCTAGATATGGAATAAAACCAAGGATTTTAAGTTTTCCAAAATGTGATAAAGATGTTGGCCTGTAACTCTTGCATTCTTTATAGGCTGAGTAGTTTCTCAAACGCACATGCTTTTCAGGATCTCAGAAGTTCTGTGTTTCAAATTATCAGTTTTCTTGAGAAAGAACTGAGCGAAGAGGAGGTGGATGCTGTTGTCAACCAGGCTACATTCCAGAACATGAAGGATAATCCATAAGCCAAATATGAACAAGTTCTAAAGCAGGACATCGGGAAAAGAACAGAGGGAAATTTCCTCCGCAAAGGTGAGGCTCAGTGGTTTATAGGAGCAAAAGTATTGAGAGTTCCCTTCAGTCCTTGGCAACTACATTAATTACGAAATGCTTCCAACATGTCACTCCAAGTACTGCCATTTGGTCCCTAGAGAGAAACAACATCCTAACTGACAATGGCCTTGAAAAAATATTGCAGGAAACAGAACACTCCTTTAGGGTTAGGGTTAGGGTTAGGGTTAGGTTAATTAGTCTAACACTCGAACGTGGCTAATAACTATGAGGATCTCTCCTTTTAGTTCACATGACCCTACTTGTTAACATTTATAAGCAAGTCATACTTAAAGGCAAAGAATGTATGTAAGCAAGAGAGTTCCAACTGCAATTTTCCTTTATTTTTTTCTAGAACAAACCACATATAGGGTTAATAGGTACTTTTCTACTTGGATTATTGTTATTCTCTCATGTGTCAGATTTCTTCTTGTAAAAAAGAGAGTGCTATCTCATTAAAGCAATCTGGTATGAATTCAGTTATTCAACAACAGGCAATACATTTTTATGCTGTTCCTGTATCATGCCAGGAGTTATAAAGAATAAATATATTTTCCTCCCAGTACTTCTTAAGTTCAAAATATTTTAATTCAATTTTTTAATATATATCATTCTAAAGGATAATTTGAATATCATCACTTTATTCATAGTTCATTCTCTAATGTGCATATAACACATTATGCTGTTGAACAATGATTCATTCTTTTTTTAAGTGATGGCTCTTTGCAAAGTTTACTTCAGGTTCTCCCCTTTTTCCTTGTCTTTTTGCAAAGCATGGAGCATGTGGAAGTTCCTAGGCCAGGGATCAAGCCTGCACCACCAGCACTGACCACAAACCACAGCAGTGAGAACATAGGCACCTCAACCCGCTAGGCCATCAGAGAATTCCCTGATTTAACTATGTGAAGACTTTACTGAAAATATTATACATACTGATTTTTTTTTTAAAAATCATTGTTTCTTCTTTTGTCCCATTTATTATCAACTCTCACTGCTTCTTGCTCAACTAGATTAGATATAAAGCATTTCTCATGCCCATAATAGCTTGTGAGCACTTCCAAATGCCAATGATAATATTTACACTGAAAAATCTGATCACTAAAGATGCCAGATATTAATCTTACTTTGAAAATAGTCTTAATGGTGCTTTCAATCTTCCATCAACTAAAATGCAGAAATAGCTGTTCAAGACACCCTCTGTGATCTTGACTTCATTACTTGAAAATACCTGCATCTCATTTTTCTCAATTTTAAAAATGAAGAAATACTTACCTTGAAGGGTTTGGTGAAGAATTACATTGCACGGCAGATGTAGTTGGCCAAGTATGGAGCATGGAATTTGGTAAAATATATTTAAATATTTTAATGTCTTCATATGTTTCCAGCTTTTGCCCAAAGAAGGTTATAATTTAATAGTCATGGTTGGTGGAAGTCTAACCATGAAGGATGTGAACTGTAACTCTACTTTCAGCGTTACTGCATCCAAATTTCTTTCTTAGCTCACAAGCATAAAAGGAAAGTGAAATATCAAACCCCATGGAGATCTCACAGATACTTAGCTTGGCTTGGAGAAGAGATTAAAATGGGGTGCTGGAAATTTCTGCCGTGACTGTGTTACCTCCTCACCCAAGTGCTGTCCCTGTTGCTTGACCTACTAGGCATCGTTGGAAACTGGAAGCATCACTTGACCGTGAAGCAAAATGAACGATTCGACAGGGTATTCCAAAGGAAGATGAAAGATTTTCCCTTGAAGTTCATCTGGGATACAGATGAGGAGTAGAATCAGTGCAAAAGAATTGCATACAAATCTAAGCCCACAGCATGTTTTAATATACGTATTAAATTGAGCCTCTCATAGAAATGCTAATTATATAGCCTTATGAATCAAGAAAATGAGGAAACTGTGCTTAGATTAGTCACCTTGAGTTTTACGACCACTTTGAAACGTCAAAAATAAAATGATTTAGGAGAGAGTCTACATTGCCAACCTATACATTCAAGGGAAAGAAAGCAGGCACGCAATATAAATTGAAATGTCCTGAGAGTCTTTTCTGCACTGTGTAATTTTTCTTTATTTACAATTAAATTGAGGGTCAGACATTAATATCCTTCCACCTTTCCAAGAAACATTATTCACTGGTTCCAAAAAAGGATAAAAATGAACTTATTTGCAGAACAGAAGGAGATTCATAGACTTTGAAAACCTTCTTGTTAGAAAGGGAAACAGGTGAAGAGGCATGAAAGGGGCTTTGGGATTGGCACATGCACACTGACAATCTGAAAGAGAATGGATGTGTGTATATGTATAACTGAATTACTCTGTTGTGCAGGAGAAATCATGAAACCTTGTAAGTCGACATGACCTTGATAAAACTTTAACAATAAAATAAAATAAAATAAAAATGTGAATGTTGAAATAAATAAACAAGTCATATCTGTTTAATAATTTACCAGATCACAAAGTCAACACTAACAATCAAAGGTTCAAAGGTGGAGTAAACATCTAGTGGTTCAAATATTTAACTATCTCCATGGAAAAAAAATAGGTCTATCTATAATATATCACTCGGTAAACTAATTCCCAATGTATTCAATAAGTTAAAACATTCTAAGATAAAACCATTGCAAAGAACTAGAAAAACAGGGCAAAACTGATAATAAATCCCAAACTGGAGAAAACCTATGAAGCATGGAGGCAGTGGAAGAAACTATTTTATTTTTTATTTTTTTGTCTTTTTGCTATTTCTTTGGGCCGCTCCTGTGGCATATGGAAGTTCCCAGGCTAGGGGTCCAATCGGAGCTGTAGCCACTGGCCTACGCCAGAGCCACAGCAATGCAGGATCTGAGCTGCGTCTGCAACCTACACCACAGCTCACGGCAATGCCGGATCGTTAACCCACTGAGCAAGGGCAGGGACCGAACCCGCAACCTCATGGTTCCTAGTCAGATTCGTTAACCACTGCGCCACGATGGGAACTCCGGAAGAAACTATTTTAAAACGTCATTAACAGCTGAATGGATGAAAAACCTCTAGTGGATGCACAGTGGAATTCCACTCATGATCAAAATTGTAACTGCAAATCAAAAATCTACAGTAGATACACACACAAATAAGAAAAAGCAATCCTAACACAAAACTAAAGATATTCATAAAACCAGAAGAGAACAAGAGAAGGCAAGAAAAAAGACTAATGAAAACTATCCAAAACAATTAATAAAATGTCAATTATAACATACATATCATTCATTACCTTAAATGTAAATGGACTAAATGCCCCAACCAAAAAACACACACTGGCTGGATGGATTAAAAAAAAAAAAAAAAAAGACCCATGTATGTGCTGTCTTCAAGAGACCCACTTAGATTCTAGGGACATATACAAATTGAAAGTGAGAGGATGAAAGAAAACATTTCATGAAAAGGGCATCAAAAGAAAGCTGGAGCAGCAATACTCATATCAGACAAAATAGACCTTAACATAAAGAATATTATAAGACACAAGGAAGGGCATTACATAATGATCAAAGGACCAATCCATGAAGAAGAGATAACAATGATAAATATATATGCACCCAACATAGGATCACCTCAATATATAAGGCAACTGCTAACAACCTTAAAAGGAGACATGATAATAACACAGTAAGAGTGGGATATTTAACACCCCACTTACAGCAATAGACAGATCATCCAGACAGAAAATCAACAAGGAAACCCAGGTCCCGAATGAAGCATCAGACCAGATGGACTTGATAGATATTTAGAGTTCATTCCATTCAAAAGCAACAGACTACACATTTTTCTCAAATGCACACAGAAAATTCTCTAGGAATGGTCACATTCTGGGCCACAAATCAAGCTTCGGTAACTTTAATAAAATTGAAATCATACCAAGCATCTTTTCCAAACACAGTGCTATACCACTAGAAATCAACAAGAAGAGAAAAAACTGCAAAAAATACAAACACATGAAGACTAAACAACATACTTCTAAAAAACCAATGGATCACTGAAGAAACCAAAGAGGAAATTAAAAAAAAACCCTAAAATCAAATGACAACAAATAGAGAACAGTCCAAAACCTATGGGATTCAGCAAAGCAGTTCAAAGCGGGAAGGTCATAGCAACACAAGCCTTCCTCAGGAAAACAAGAAAAATCTTAAATAAACAACCTAAATTGACCCCTAAAGCAACTAGAGAGAGAACAAGAGACAAAAACCAAAGTTAGCAGAAGGAAAGAAATCCTAAAGATCAGAGCAGAAATCAATAAAATAGAAACACAGAAAATCATAGAAAAGATCAATGAAACTAAAAGCTGGTTGTATGAAAAGATCAACAAAATTGATAAAACCCTAGCCAGACTCAGAGAGAGAGAGAGAGAGAGAGAGAGAGAGAGAGAGAGAGAGGACTGAAACTAGTAAAATTAGAAAGGAAAAAGGAGAAGGTAAAACAGACGTCACAAAGATACAAAGGATCACACTACAAGCAACCCTATGCCAATAAAATGCACAACCAGAAGAAATGGACAAATTCTTAAAAATGCAGAATCTTCCAAGTCTAAAGTAAGAGGAAATAGAAACGATGAATAGACTGATGACAAGCAGTGAAACTGAAACTGTGATTAAAAAACATCGAACAAACCCGAGTCCAGGACGAGATGGATTCACACACAAATTCTATCAAAAATTTAGAGAAGAGTTAACACCTATCCTTTTGCAACTCTTCCAAAAAAATTGCAGATGAAGGAACACTCCCAAACTCATTCTATGAGGCCAACATCACCCTGATACCAAAACCAGACAAAGATACCCCAACAGAAGAAAATTACATGCCAATATCCCTGAGGAACATATATGTGAAAATCCTCAGAAAAATACTAGCAAATCAATTCTAGCAGTACATGAAAAGCATTGTACACCATGATCGAGTGGGATTTATCCCAGGGATGTAGGAATTTTTCAATATCCACAAATCAATCAGTGTTATACACCACATTAACAAACTGAAGAATAAAAACCCTGTGATCCTCTCAATAGATGCAAAGAAAGACTGACAAAATCCAATGCCCACTTCTGATGAAAACCCTCCAGAAAATGGGCATAGAGGGAACCTACCTCAACATAGTAAAGGCCGTTTATGACAAACCCACGACTAACATTATTCTCAATGGTGAATAGCTAAAAGAATTCCCCCTCAGATTAATAACAAGACAAGGATATCCGCTCTTTACACTTCTATTCAACATAGTTTTGGAAGTCCAAGCCACAGCAACCAGAGAAGAAAAAGAAAATTAATCCACATTGGAAAGGAAGAAGTAAAACTCTCACTGTTTGCAGACGATATGATACTAGACATAAAAAATCCTAAAGGCACTACCAGAAAACTATTAATAAGAGCTCATCAATGAATTTGGTAAAGTTGCAGAATACAAATTTAATGCACAGAAATCTATTCTATTTCTTTATACTAACAATGAAAGATCTGAAAGAGAAATTAGGGAAACAATCCCAATTACTGTCGCATCAAAATGAAGAAAATATCTAGGACTAAACCTACCTAAAGAGGCAAAGCACCTATACTCTGAAAACCCCTTTCTGGAGGGTTTTCATCAGAAATGGGCATTGGATTTTGTCAGTCTTTCTCTGCATCTATTGAGAAGATCATATGGTTTTTAGTCTTCAGTTTGTAAATGTGGCATACAACACTGATTGATTTGTGGATATTGAAAAATTCCTACATCCTAGGGATAAATCCCACTTGATCGTGGTGTACAATCCTTTTCATGTACTGCTAGAATTGGTTTGCTAGTATTTTGCTGAGGATTTTCACATATAAGACACTGATGAAAGTAATCAAAGATGACACAAACAGATGGAAAGATGTACCATGTTCTTGGATTGGAAAGAATCAATATTGTCAAAATGATTCTACTACCCAAGGCAATCTACAGAGTCAATGCAATCCCTATCAAATTACCAATGGCATTTTGCACAGAACTCGAACAAAATCTTTTAAAGTTTCTTTGGAAGCACAAAAGACCCAGAATAGTCAAAGACAGACAGCCTGAGAAAGAAAAATGGAGCTGAGGGAACCAGGCTCCTTGACTTCAGGCTATACTACAAAGCTACAGTCACCCAAACAGTATGGTACTGGCACAGAGACAGAGACATTGATCAGTGGACCAGGATAGAGAGCCCAGAATTAAACCCACAGACCTACGGTCAACTAATCTACAATAAAATAGGTAAGAATATGCAACAGCAAAAAGATAGTCCCTTCAATAATGTGTGCTAGGAAAACTGGACAGCTAAATGTAAAGGAATAAAATAAGAAGACCCCTAATGCCATACACAAAAATAAACTCAAAATGGATTAAAACTTAACTATAAGGCTAGACACCATAACACTGAGAGGAAAACACAGGCCAAACCTTCTCTGACATAAACCACAGAAACATCCTTTCAGATCCACCTCCTACAGTATTAAAAATAAAAACAAAAATAAACAAATGGGACCTAATTAAACTTAAAAGTTTGTCCACAGCAAAGGAAACCCTAAACAAGAAAAAAAGATAACCAGTGAAAAGGGAGAACATATTTGCAAATGAAGCGACTGACAAGGGATTAATCTCCAAAATATATAAGCACTTCCTGCAGCTCAATATGAGAAAAAACAAAACAAAACAATCCCTTTAAAAAAGGGAAAAAAGAGCTAAACAGGCATTTCTCAAAAGAAGACATAGAGATGGCAAAGTAAAACAAAACAAAATAACTCATGGCAAGATGTTCAACATCACTAATCATTAGAGAAGTGCAAATCAAAACTGCTATGAGGCACTACTTTACACCAGCCAGAATGGCCATCATCAAAAAGTCTACAAACAATAAGTGCTGCAGAGGGTTTGGAGAAAAGGGAACCCTCCTATGCTATTGGTGGCAATGTAAATTTGTGCAACAACTACAGAAAGGAGGATGGAGGCTCCTCAAAAAACTAAACATAGAATTACCATTTGATCCAGCAATCCCACTCCTGGGCGTCTATCCAGAGAAAACCATGACTCTAAAGGATACATGTATCCCAACGTTCACTGCAGCACTATTTACACTAGCTAAGACAATGGAAGCAACCTAAATGTCTATCAACAGAGCAGTGGATATAGACGATTTGCTTCATATACACAATGGAATATTACTCAACCATATAAAGGAACGAAATAATGGCACTTGCAGCAATATGGATCCAGAGATTATCACAATAACTGAAGTAAATCGGACAGTGAGAGACAAGCATCACATGGTAACACTTAGATGTAGAATCTAAGAAAATGATAATTATGAACTTATTTGCAGAACAGAAATGGACTCAGAGT
This sequence comes from Sus scrofa, assembly GCF_054392235.1. Taxonomy (NCBI): domain Eukaryota; kingdom Metazoa; phylum Chordata; class Mammalia; order Artiodactyla; family Suidae; genus Sus; species Sus scrofa. Next base: position 45,008,379 of record NC_139383.1, on the reverse strand, counting down.
TAGAAAAACATAAGGTTACCAAAGGGGACAGGTGTGGGGAGAGAGGGGTGGACTGGGGGTTTGGGATGGAAATGTCGCAAAATTGGGTTGTGTTGATGGTTGTACAACTATAAATATAATAAGATTTACTGAGTTATTAAAAATTATTGGGAATGCAAACGGATCAGTGAGACCCAGGTATGAAAGCTGGGGAAGGGAAGCAATAATAATGGGCACCACAAGGAAGTTTCTTTGTGGTGAGAGAACAGTTTGTATCCTGATTGTGCTGATGATTACATGAAGCAATGCAGGATAAACTTTCACAGAAGTATAATTGCCTCCTGCCCCTCAAAACAAGTGCATGTGAAAACTGGGGACAATGAATACTTTTCTGATTTCGAGGTAACAGTATCGTACCAATGTCAACTTCCTAATTTTGATAAAGTACAATGATTGTACAAGAAGAACCTTGAAGCAGAGGCTGCAGCTCAGGTCCAAACTCTAGATGCTGAGAGAGAACCTACAGGTCTCTAATTCAACCTCTCATGAGGTAGAAGCCCATTCTGCAACACCTCCAAGGCCAGATTACATCTGGTTAACCCCTAGCATCCCAAAGGGGACAACACTCACACAGAGCAGCCAATTAAATGTTGAGACAATACAACCTGCAGGAAAGCTCTTCCCTGTAAAATTAGCCAAAATTTAGGAGTAAAATGCCTTGACATCCTTGGACATGTTTTGCCCTTGATCACCATGTCTGGATCTGAGCGCCATCAAGGGCACCCGCAATAAGCAAGGGGAGTTGGCATACTTCATTCAGTTGAATATTACAATACCCTTATGCAGTGAATGTCATGACTCCCACTTTAAAGATGGAAATAAGTTCCTGGTGTTATTACAAGTAGTCAGTAAACAATCTATGATAAGAATACAGGAGAGTTTTGTTTATACCAGACTGAGCACTCTAGCCCAGGAGATAGCCTCTCAGTTAGTTCTGAGGAACTTCTTCAGAGAAGCAGGGTTTTCAGTACAGTTTTAGTCTTGTCAGAACAAAGACCATCAAACATGAAAGGCGTACATTCCTTCAAGGTTTCAAGAAAGAAAGATTAGCACTTATCCAGTCAGTATGGTTGTGGCACCTGGGAAGGGAGCCCTAGCATCAAAGAAGTACAAGCATTGGCACCCTAGGAAAGTAAGCCTTTATCTCTATCTTCAAAATGGATATTCTTTACTCTTGGACAATGCACCCTTTTCTTTAATGGTTAGAGCAAATGCACAGTGTGTGTGTATGATAGGCCACAGGACATGCTGTTCTAGTCAGCATAAAGTTCAAACCAATTCAAGTATAAGCCAGAATAACTTTCTCATACCTAGATATATGAATATCTCTTCCATCATTAGATACGCACTAAGACCAAGACTACACAGTTAATAAGGGGCAGAGTCAGGATTTCCCCCAGATTGAAGTCCAATACTCACATGTCCCCTCATATTCCCCCTTTGAAGCTGATCAGAAGAGGTATGTGTGCTGCATGTAAGACAAATGGAAGAGAAGAGAGGCAAAAGATGGGATGTGATGATGAAAATGTAGAAAAAAATGGAAATTCTGTGAAACTAATGAAATGAAATCTAAAGAATGTGAAATAATCTGCTTAATCTAAATAGTTTTAAAGATAAAGGAAACTGAGAGTTTACTAGACCTGGCTAAAGAAAATAACCAATAGAGCCAATAAAATATTAGACTACCAATGGCAAACTTGTTTGATAAAAAGAGACATCCCATTGAAAACAGTCTCCTAGAATCAGGGGAAGCAGGTGAAGGAGAGATGCCATGACACAACCCACAGCAGTGGTCAGGCTGCCCTTGGGTGGGCACTTGGCCTTGATGCCTCCCCCCATGGTGTGGCAGCAGGCAAGCTCCCCAATCACTCTGCTCGCTCTAGTGTCCACTCCCACCAACATGGCTGCTGGGATTCCCAGACTCTTTAAGGTTTTCTATGCTTGAAATTACGGTATTTGTGCACAGAGATAATTATACCTCTTCCTTTACAGTTTGGATGATTTTATTCTTTTTCTTGCCTAATTGCTCTGCCTAGGACTATATATGTTACTATGCTGAACAGAAATGGCGAGAATGGGAATCCTTGCCTCTTCCTGATCTTAGCGGAAAATCTTTCAGTCTTTCACCACTGATTATGAGATTAGCAGTAGGTATTTCATGTACGGCCTTCCAATGCTGAGTTAGTTTCAATCTATATTTTGTTAATTCAGTTAGTGTTCTTTATCATGAAAATGTGCTGGATATTATCATATACTTTTTCTATATGCAAAATTATGATCACGTGGGTTTTTCCCTTCATTCCCCAAATGTGATAATATATTAATTCATTTTCAAATTTTGAACTACCTTTGCATATCCAGAGTAAATCCATGAGGGTCCTGTTGTATAATCCTTTTAAGATGTTTTGAATTCATTTTGCTACTAGTTAGTTGAGGAACGTTGCAACTTACATTTCATAATTGACATTAGTCTTTAGTTTTACTTCCTTGCAGTATTTTCCTTGCTTTAGCATTAAGTTAATGCTGGCCTGAGTGACTGCATTTGGAAGTCTTCCATCCTCTTCAATTTTCTGGAAGCGTATAGGGAGAATTGGCGATAATTCTTTGAATCTTTGGTAGAAGTCACTAGTGAAGCCATCAAGACACAGGCTTTGCTTTTCTGTGCACATTGCATTTAATGACTTGCTTTATTCATTCCTTTATGAATCGTGGATTCTTACCAGGCACAGATGGCACATCATTGATCTTGTCACATTCTGCAGAACTCAGTACAGTTTCTGAAATATACATGATAATCTAAAAAGTATTGTTTGAATGAGTGAATAAAGGTGAGCTAGCCTTACGAAATCACACAGTTGCAAGTTCCAATAAGCCGAAAACAAGAGCAGTCATTTTAATAGAAGGAGTAAGTAATAGATCCTTGTCAAAACTTAGAAAAAGCCCAAGCACTTTCAATTTTCTACAACAATATAAAAATATTTGGGCTTTGCCTCAGGTGTTCCTTATAGATGGGATAGTTTCTCCTACTCACATTCTTTTCAGGATCTCAGAAGTTCTGCACTTAAAATCAGCAGTTTTCTTGAAAAAGAACTGAGTGAAGAGGATCTGGATGCTCTTGTGAATCAGGCTATATTTCAGAACATGATCTGCTAGGTAATTATGATCGTGTTCTAAGATATGAAGTTGGAATAGGAATGAACAAGGGACATTTCAGGTGCAAAGGTGATCATCAGTGGGTTAAAGAGGCAAAAGTATTGAGAATTGCCTTGGGTTCTTGGCACTTAGACTGAGCAAGGAATGGCCTGTAACATGTCTCCAGGTATAAGCACTTGAGCCCTAGAGAAAACAGAACAGAACTTCGGTACACAGAGTGACATTCAAGCCTGACTAGTAAGTATCCAGATTCCTTCTTTCTGGTCCATGTGAGCCAACACTAAAATTTGTTAACAAGTCTTACTTATAGCCAAAGAATACATGGGACCAGGAGGGTTCCAATTCCTGTTTTCCTTTATTTCTCCTAGAAAACTCTAGAAGTAAAGTCAATATGTACTTTGCTATTGGGCGGGGGCAGGGGGCACGGGGGATTTTAGGTTACTATTCTTTCCTCAGGTTCAGATTTCTTCACTGTAAAACAAGTGGATTGATACCTCATTAACCCAATAAACTATGAAATCAATTATTCCACAGCATGCAGTAAGTTTCTCCTGTGCTCCAATAACTTGCCAAAGTTTGTTAAGAATAAATACATGTTCCTTCTTATGCTCCTTAAGTTCATTTTTACTTAATTTTTATAATGTATATAATTCTAAAGTATAATTTGAACTTTGCTACTTTATTCATATTTATTCCTAATATATTCATAACTTAGCATCCTGATGATAGACATTGATTAATTCTTAATTATGTCAAGATTTTATTGAAGTTACTGGAGATACTAATTTTTTTTTTGCCATTTCTTGGGCCACTCCTGTGGCATATAGAGGTTCCCAGGTTAGGGGACGAATCAGAGCTGTAGCCACCAGCCTACACCAGAGCCACAGCAATGCAGGATTTGAGCCGCATATGCAATCTACACCACAGCTCATGGCAACGCTGACTGGATCCTTAACCCACTGAGCAAGGCCAGGGATTGAACCTGCAACCTCATGTTTCCTAGTCAGATTCGTTAACCACTGAGCCACAACGGGAACTCTAACACTGATATTTAAAAAAAAAAATCATTATTTTTCATCATATTTGTCATCAATTGTCACATTTCTCAAATAGCTGACATATTACGTATTTCTCATGCTCATACAAGCTCACTAGCTCTTCTAATGCCAGTAATAATGGTACACAAGAAATCCTGATAGCTAAAGATGTCAAATTATTATTCTTCATTCAAAAAGGGTCTTAATGATGGTTTCAACCTTCCAGCAAGTAAAACTCCCAAGAGACATGGGCATCTTCTGTGAGCTTGAATTCATTCCTTGTAAAACTTTGGGTCTTTTTTTTTTTTTTCAGTTTTAAAAATGAAGAAGTACTTACTTTGAAGAGTATTATTAAGGATATTACAAGATTGATGGTTTGCTAAGTGTGGTGCATGGCATTTCATAAAATATGTTTAAATGTTATAATCTCTTCATTGATATTACTTTTGTTTATCCTTCTAAAAAAGTTTATAACTTAATGGTAGTGGATGGTGGAAGTCTAACAGAACAGGATGGTGGAAGTCTAACTCTCTTTCCTGTGTTACCACATTCGAAGTTTGTTCCTAAGTTTGTTTCTTAGCTCATCCCTGTATAAGGAAAAGTAAAGTATCAAATCCCATGGAGAACAAACAGAATTTTTGAGAAGACATCAAAGTGAGTTGGAAAGAGATTAGAGTGGGTTGGAGGAGGCTTTGGCCCAGATAGTGCCTCACCCAAGTGCTATCTACATGCCTATGCCCCAAGAGACTGGAAGTATCACTTGACTGTGGAGCAAAATGAAAGTTTTGACAGAGTGTTCCAAAGGGAGATGAAAGATTTTCCTTTGAAGTTCATCTAGGCCATATATTAGGAGTAGATTCAGTGCAAAAAATCACGTAAAAAATTGACTAACTAGAGAGTATATTTTAATATACACATTAATTTGTTTTTCATACAAATGTTAACTATAAAACTTTATTAATAAAAAGGTGAGTAAACTATACTTCACTTCATGGCCATCTGTTTAATGAAGCTTTGACATTTCAATAATAAAAATGATGTGGGAGATACTCTGCTATATTGGCCTGTATAAAGATGTGAAGGAAAGAAAACATGCAACACATATTGTAAATATCTGATGAGTGTTTTCTTTAGCATGTATTTATTATTATCTACAATTGAATTGAGGATCAATCAAATGTAAAACATCCTTTCATTCTTCTAATTTAACTGTCACTTTGTTGGATCAAAATCAACTGTGCATGTCATATAAATAGAGAAATCACACACACACATGCATCTGTTTACCAGATCACAAAGTTTACACTACAGATCAAAGGTTCAGAGGAGGATTAATCATTTAATGGCCCAAGTGCTTAACAATTTGGATGGAAAAAATAGTTGTACCATAACATATCACTCAGTTAACTAATTCAACATGCATTTAACATGCAGTTAAATTATTTTGAATAACTAGAAAAATATAGGTAAATCTGTTTATAATTCCCAAAGAGAGAAAAACTTATGAAGCATAAAAGCAGAGGAAGAAAATTAAAAGAAAAATTTAATAAATTTACACTGAAACATTTCAAGGCGCCACCTTCCACAGGGTAAACAAATATAAACAACTCATTGTCCATGAACCATGAATCACTGTCCATGAAGAGTGAAACAAATGAGCAAATTTTGAATTTCATATAAGAAACTGATTTAGGAGTTCCCACTGTGGCTCAGTGGTAATGAACCCGACTGGTATCCATGAGGATGCAGGCTCGATCCCTGGCCTGGCTCAGCGCATTAAGGATCTGGCATTGCTGTGAGCTGTGTTGTAGGTAAGAGACACAGCTCGGATCACACGTTGCCCTGCCTGTGGCATAGGCTGACTCAACCCCTAGCCTGGGAACTCACATATGCCATGGGTGTGGCCCTAAAAACCAACAACAACAACAACAACAAAAAAAAAAAAAAAAAAAAGGAAGAAAAAGAAACGAAAAAACTGACAGGCATCAATAGGAATGCATGAATTTGAACTATATGGAAAACATACATGAATCTCAGAAGCAATAGTACTCAGTGGAAAAAAGTCATCACTTATTCAGGATTCATTACATAAGATCAACAGATGATAAAGTTAATCTATTGGTTTAGAAGGAAAGTGATTATAGTACCAGTCAGGCAAGAAGACTATTCCCAGAGTTTTGGTATTATTCTGCTTACTGATTTTAGTGCTGATTCCATAGTGTGGTCACTTGGTTAGTATTCATCAGGCTGTGCATGTGTGATTTGTGAATTTTTCTGTTTTTTCATATATTAGTGAAATTAGTGAAAATAATTCATAACAGTGAAAACATCCTATTAGAACAGACAAAAAAAAAAACTTGTTTATAGAAAAGATAAGACACTGATTCATAAAAAGCAAAAGTTTAAAAATGGGAGAATGCTCAATATAAGAGAGAGTAAGGCAAAATAAATGTTCTCTTACAAATGTTGTAGAAATGGAAATCTGTTCAAATATTCTTTATAGCAATTTGAAACTGAATCAAGTCTTTAAAATCGTCATAGTCTATAAGCCTGTAACATCATTTTTGAAAATTTCTGAACTCCCATTCAATTAAGCGAATTTTCTGCACTTAAAATTTGACCTTCACTACATTTCTTCTTTCAACTAGTGTAATTTTCCTTTTCCAAGAAATTGGCATATTTTTATTGCACACATAAAATATCTGTTCCAACCTCGGTTGAGAATATGAATCTGGGGTTTTCAGGCATTTTTGAAACTCTTTCTCTTTGCATCTTGGTCCAAGCACTTTGTTACGCATGAGAATACTTTACTTCTAACCAACATAAGCAAAATAGAGCAGGTAATGAAAATGATTAATCCACGTTCCCATGCCCCAGACCTAGGCACATATTAAGAAAGTAAAAGCACATACCCTCTGCCTATATTGATTTGTCTTTTCTGGACACAGATGTTCATTCATGTTGCAACATGTATTAATATCTTGTTCATTTTTATTTCTGAATAAGATACCATTGTACGAATACAGCACATTTCATCTATTCTCCATTTGATAGCCATTTGACTTATTCCCACTTTTGACTATGGTGAATGATGATGCTATGAGCATTCATGGACAAGTCTTTGAGAGGACTCAGACTTTCATTACTTTAGGTAGATATCTAGAGGTTGTCGGGAGACATGTTTCTACAATCTTTTCTTAGCCTCTCTGCTTCTATTTTCTATGCTGAAAACTCCATCTTGTCCTGCTGTACCTTTACTCTAAATTCCTACTCGAAAAACAGTTGCAGTCCTGGTAAATAACTTAAGCTTAAGAACAAAGGCTTAAAGGCATAAGTTATGCATGTGGTCAGCTGAACAAGGACATAATTCGTCTAGGCATGCAGGACCTGTGCAGATAGGCATGCCGTTTGCACAGCATAATATGTCCTGTTAAGAATAAGAGGAAGCTGAGCCTCATGGCCCTAAGGGGTTTATGAGGGGTTGTTAGCAGGATATGCATCAGCAAGGAGAACAGGTGCAAACCTAGGCATGCCTGGTTGCTGCAGATAGGCATGCCATTTGCAGAAGCACAGTGGTGATTCTCTAGATGCTATGCATAGATAGCTAATGCCAGGCTTCCTCAATGCTAATGATTGTTAAATGCCTAAAGGTCAGAGTAAAAGCTTAACTGACTACCAGCTATGTGACTTTTAAAATAATAAAAGAACTATATCCTGCACCTACAGCACCCTCCTCACTTGACCTAATCCTAAAGAGCACAATAAAAGCAGTGTGGTGTCTTGAGGTAGTGCTCTTGGTCCCTGACCTTGAGTCCCCTTGTTCCCATCTTTGATTTAAGATAAATATCTCTCTGTCTTATTTTACGTTAACTTCTTAAGTTTTACAGTGCCCATTCTTCAGCCCTTATCTGCTGAGCTGGTCTTGGCAAGAGGTAAGAATGCCAAACTGCTTTCCAAAGAGACTGTACTATTTAAATTCCCACCAGAGGTGAGGATTCCCACTTCTCTAATCTTTGCCAATGCTTGCTAGTGTAACTTGCGGTGCTGAAGAAAGTTTAAAAATATTTTAATAGGTTCTCAAATCAAAATTTTATTTTATTTAATTTATTTTTCATTGTTTTATATGTACATACTTTTTGCTTTTTAGGGCTGCACCTGCAGCATATGGAAGTTCCCAGGCCTGGGGTCCAATGGGAACTATAGCTGCCGGCCTATGCCACAGCACAGCAATGCAGGATCCAAGCCACATCTGCAACACAAACCATAGTTCAGAGCAATGCCAGATTCCCTGACCCAATAATCAAGGCCAGGGATGGAACCCGCATCCTCAAGGATATTAGTTGTACTTGTTTCTGCTGAGCCAAGATGGGAATTCCCCTCAAAATTTTAAACCATAGTGCAATGCAGAGCCATACTGGCAGCTGAGCTAAAAGGAAAATTAGTAATTATTTTAAATTTGACCATTTAAGCAAAAAAATATCCTACACCCACAAAGAAGCTACATCAAGATGGTAGAAGGGGTTCTTTTGCAATATAAACAAACCATTTCCTACCTGGTGATCAACCTACAAATTGGAGAATATCTATTGCAGAGGCTCCCCCACAGTTGGAAAAGTTCTGAGCCCTACATCAGGTTTCCATGCTGCGAGGTCTCGCTTTTGGAGAAGCCCCTGGAGCATTGTGCATTGAAGGCCAGCAGGGCTTGTGCTCAGGAACCCCACAGGACTGGGGGAAACAAAGACTCCACTCTTGTAGGGTACCCACAGGCCTTCATGTGCACTGGGTCCCAGCACAAAGCAGAGACTCCAAGAGAATCTGGAGCAGATCTTGGAACAATATCCAGGGGGCGGCTGTGGTTTGCTGTGGGGAAAGGACACTAGAGGAAGAGTCTTGTGAATAATCATCAGTTTGAACTCCACTGGAAGAAGTCATTTTGGAAAAATATGGCACCACCTGTCAAGGGTGAGATGCCCCAGGCTAAACAACAAACAATGTGGAAACACAGCTGGCCCATCAGTAAACTTCTAAAGTCCTCTTAGGCAAACAGCCCACCTCTAATTACACTCAGAGACAAAGCTCCACCTACCAGAGGTACAAAAATCAGCTCCACTTACCAGTGCGCAGGAACCAGTCCCTCCCATCAGGAAGCCTGCAACAAAGTCCTGTACCAACTTCATTCACAAGAGGGCAGAAACCAGAAGCAAGAGAGGCTACAACCCTATAGCTTGCAAAATGGAGACCACACAAAAAAACTATACAAAATGAAAAGGCCGAGAAACTTGACCCAGATAAAGGGACAGGTGAAAAAAAAAAAAAACCCAACAGTAACACAGCTAAGTAAACTAGATTAACAACCTCCATGAAACAGACTTTAGAGTAAGGACAGAAAAGATGATCCAAGATCTTAGAAAAAAACTGGAGGTAAAGAGTGATAAATACAAGAAGCGTTGCAAAAAGAAATAGAAGATTTAAAGATCAAATGAGCAGAGGTGCAAAATCCAATAAGAAATAAAAAATTCACTAGATGTAATCAATAGCAGAATACAGGAAAGAGAAGAACAAATAAGCGAGGTGGAAGGTAGACTGGTGCAAATCACTGATGTGGATCAGAATAAAGAAAAAAGAATGAAAAGAAATGAAAACAGTGTAAGAGAACTCTGGGACAACTTTAAACACACCAATATCCACATTATGGGGTTGCCAGAGGGAGAAAGGAAGGGCTGGAGAAAATGTTTGAAGAAGTAATAGCCAAAAAGTTACCTAATATTTGAAAGGTATTCATTCAAATCCAGGAAGCACAATGAATACCATATAAAATATACCCCAGGAGCAACACCCTGAGACACATGTTAATCAAATTGACCAAAATCAAAGACAAAGAGAAAATATAGAATGCAGCTAGGGAAAACAACAAATTGCATACAAGGGAACCCTGATAAGATTCTCAGGTGATTTTTCAGAAGAAACTTGGCAGGCTGGAAGACTACCAAAGTAATGGCAGCCTTGAATGATAAAAGAGAGATTCCATCCAAAACAGTACAGTCTCTCAGAAAGACTGCTGGGGGAAGCAGATGAAGGAGAGATGCCATGGGACATCCCACCTCGTGGCCAGGTGGCCCTTGGGTGGAAGCAGGCAAGCTCCCTACCCACTCTGCTATGGTGTGGTAGCTGGCAAGCTCCCTACCTACTCTGCTGTCTCTGGTGCCCACTTACATCAATGTGGCTGCTGGGATTCCCAGCAGCTAAGTGAAATACTCAAAGCTCTCCAGCACTAAAGGTGGACACATTAACCATCAGAAGGAAAATTTATCTGCCCAAGTAAGCTTTAAGTTGAAAAGATATCCAGGTGCCTTGAGATCTCATTTATTAAAGTTTAAGAGAAGCCCTACTAAGATTCCTTATAAGGCCATTGCTTGTGCCACCCTACAATTTTTGATGGATGCTTTTCTCATTATCATGGGCTTCTTCCTTCTGGCAGGCTACATCAAGAAAGTGGAAGCCAATTGAGCCTTTCCAGTTCTGATTGTTGGCATCCTGGTATTCCTCCCTGGGTTTGCCTACCTGATCATTGCCTACAGAGCATACAGAGGCTTCCAGGGATACTCCAGCCATGATCTTCTGGACTGTGATGACTAGCTCCCACCACAGCCAGAAAAGTCACAGACCGTGCTGAGCAGAGAACAGGACATTGGGCAAAAGTTGTGGAAATCTATGCCTAAGGATTAAAGAATTCTGCTGCTTTACAAATGCTTGGTAAAAATTACAAGCAGGGAGTTCCTTTTGTGGTGTAGCAGAAATGAATCTGACTAGTATCCATGAGGATGTGGGTTTGATCCCTGCCCCACTCAATGGGTCAGGGATCTGGCATTGCCGTAAGCTGTGGTGTAGGCTGGCAGCTGTAGCTCCGATTTGACCCCTAGCCTGGAACTTCCATATGCCTCAGTTGTGGCCCTATAGAGAGAGGGAGAGAAAAAAAAAAATACAACCAGAATTTATAAATCCAGCCCCAAAATGTTAATTGAGTTTACAATTAGCCAAATAGTAAGATAAGGGAGCACAGAGCTCTATTTTTACCTTCCAGGCCTTTGCAAAAGCCCAGTGACAATTTTTTCCACTGGATATGTATAGAGGAAGAGTAGCAATGTTGATTGCATGAGGAAGTGAACAGTCACTCTGTAGAACAAAATGTTGCTGCCACCACCTATTTAGAGATGAACATTTCTTTTACTTGGTCCTCTTTGGTAATTTTATCTTGTGGTCAATGGGAAACATTTTGTCAAATTTCATATTACCAAGTAATTTATTTGAAAAGTTTGAGTATCTCATCCCTCACACTAATCTCTGTCTTTGTAGTCTATAGATGATTTGGGCAACATCAAACATCAATTTAGGAAAAATAAAAAGAGCACTACAGCTGTGTTGTGTGGAGACCCACTGAACTTTATAGTCAGAAAGAACACGTTTTAAATTCCAGATGCAAATTTTCCAGCTATATAACCTGGGCAAATTACTTTAATACTCTGAGACAGAGTTGGGGACCCTAATTCTTACTGTTTTGGGTTTCAATAGGGGTCCAATAAAGTATTCTATATCGACAACATAGCACATATCTGTTTTCAAAAGTGTTTATTACTCACTGTGAAATATAGTTCTGTAGAAGACTGAACATAAAATTAACTAAGTCACAAATGAATTGCATTCATTCCCTTCAAGCTAAGATAGGAGAGCTGGCCATCCAAGAGAATTAGACTGCTAATCTGTAAAGTTATTATCTCAGTTTAAATCAGGGCACTGGGTTATATTTTATTTGTATGAACCTTCTATACAGGAATTTCTATACAGGAATTGGGCAGATCCAGGCTTTGTGATACCTGAAGTTTATATAATTTGGAGGGGGCCTCTTAAGAAAAAATGCAAATTTATGGATTTGAAATTAAGCATAGGGCATGGCAAGGTGCCCTGATGCTTAAGTCTCATTAGCTTCATGGTAAATTTGGCTCTGTTATAGAAGGTGAAGAAAGGATCTAGAGAAAAGGACTGAATGTGGGGATAGGTCTGTGGTCAAGACTGTGGCTCCAGATTAAAGTTAACAGTTGAAAGAGCAGTAGGACTTTTTAGAGAAAAGTTTATCATCATATAAAAACCAATACTTTTTGAAGTGTTATAGATAATATAGATTTGTGAGAGATAAAGAAAAGTATATTTTCTGCACGAAAAATACTGGCAATTCATAGGAGAGAAGGAAAATACTTTCAGGTGTGTTACCCTTAATATATACAAGATGTGCTCAAGTGAAAAAAAAAGGGTTTGTTGGTCTTCCATGGGTACCCAGACATATAATGAATAGGAAAAACTGTAAAAACTTGTATATTTCTTTTTTCTTTTGGCTTGCTCTTTCTTCCTTCCTTCCTTTCTTTCCTCCCTCTTGTTCTTCTTATCTTACTTCTTTTCTTTTTAACTTTGTGAGATGCAAAGAGGTTGGAGCAAGTTTAAAAGACCGTTGTGCCGCTTTTCACTTAAAAAATGGAGAACTACTGACAATGAAGGCCGAGTCTGCCTTTCCCATCTGCCTGACTGGCTGGCAGGGAAGGAAAAGAACTTGCATGTTGGTGAAGGAGGATGCCAGGTGGGACAACAGTGAAATCTAGAGTAAAAAGCAAGCTACTAAGTCCAAGGTGTCCTAAGGGGTATAAAATGAGGTTTAATCAGAGTGCCATATATTTGTTGTTGTTGTTGTTGTTGGTGTTGTTCAAATGATTTTAATTACTGGAAATCACAATTCTTAATATGCAAATAAAAAGGTGTAAAGCTCGAGGAAAAAAACAACGAAGTGATGTATTCCGTTAAAACTGATCAGAATACACACACATTCTTACACTCCTCCCCTCTTGGGGCATGTCTGGGAAATAATTATTTCTAATAAATTTATAATAAATATTTCTAACAATATTTTTATGAGATATATACACTAAAATGTTTTTAAAATAAAAATAATTATATGACTTACCAGAATTTGGATAAGAAGCAGTAAAGATCTCACTATCTTGGACTTAAGTCTTCTAGCACACTTAGAAAATCTGGGCCAAAAAAAGTAGGTATGAAAAGTTAGAGCTTTTAAAGTGTAACAATTAAAAACAAAAACAAAAAAGAATAAAAACAGCAACAAAAAAGAAAGTAAATAAATAATAAATAAAAATAAAACAAAAAAAGTGTGACACTGATCATCAACTGCCTTTGTTTTGATCTGTTCTGCATTGTTCAGTGATATGCTACCAAAGCATAATAATACTCTAGAAAAAGTGAGAAAATTTCTTTACTATTCACTGCATAACACAGCAGCAAATGAGGAATAAAAACAGGATAGTTTGGACTCTTACTTGCCAATAAAGGTGTTTTAAAGCCTGATATTCTATCTCAACAGATACAGAAAAAGCATTTGACAAAATCTAACATCTTTTCATGATAAAAACTCTTACCAAAGTGTGTATACAGGTAACATATCTTAACATAATAAAAGCCGTTTGCAACAAACCCACAGCCAATATAATACTCAACGGAGAAAAGCTGAAAACCTTTCCACTAAAATCTGGAATACGACAAAGATGGTCACTCTCACCACTTTTATCCAACGTTGTATTGGAAGTCCTTGCCACAGCAATAAGAAAAACAAAAGAAATAAAAGGTATCCAAATTGGAAGAGAAGAGGTAAAATTGTCACTATATGCAGATGACATGATACTGCATATAGAAAACCTTAAAGACTCCACACAAAACCAAATTGAACTGATCAACAAATTCAGCATAGTAGCAGGATACAAGATTAACATTCAGAAATTTTTGTTGCATTTCTATATACTATCAATGAAATATTAGAGAAGAATATAAAAGTACAATACACTTTAAAAATCACACCCCCGAAAAATTAAATACCTAGGAATAAACCTGACCAAGGAGGTAAAAGACTTATATGCTGAGTACTATAAAACATTAATCAAGGAAATTAAAGATGATTCAAAGAAATGGAAAGATATTCCATGCTCCTGGATTGGAAGAATTAATATTGTTAAAATGGCTATACTACCCAAAGCAATCTACAGATTTAATTCAATCCCTATTAAATTACCCATGACATTTTTCACAGAACTAGAACAAATAATACAAAAATTTTTATGGATCCATAAAAGACCCAGAAATGCCAAAGCAATCCTGAGGAAAAAAAAAAAAAAAATGAAGCAGGAGGCATAACTCTCCCAGACTTCAGACAATATTACAAAGCTAGAGTAGTTAGGACAGTGCGGTACTGGTACAAAAACAGCCATAGGGACCAATGAAACAGATTAGAGAGCCCAGAAATAAACCTAGACACCTTTGGTCAATTAATCTTTGACAAAGGAGGCAAGAATATAAAATGGAAAAAGATGGTCTCTTCAACAAGTGGTGCTAGGAAAACTGGACAGCTGCGTGTAAATCAATGAAACCAGGCACACTCTCACACCATGCACAAAAATAAACTCAAAATGCTTAAAGCCTTAAACATAAGAAAAGATACCATAAAACTCCTAGAAAGAGAACATAGGCAAAACATTCTCTGATATCAACCATACAATGTTTTCTTAGGTTAATTGCCCAAGACATTAGAAATAAAAACAAAAATAAACCAATGAGACCTAGTTAAACTTAGAAGCTTTTGCACAGAAAAGGAAACCATTTAAAAAATGATTAATACAACCTATGGAATGGGTGAAAATAGTTGCAAATGATGCAATCAAAATTTTAAATGTGTATAACTGCTGACCCAGAAATTTCACATCTATAAATTTAATCACATATATAAATACATATATATACATATTATATACTTTATGAACTAAACAAACAAAATTTTTAAAAGATGTTTAGTGGCACACTTTTTTAAAAATTAAAAATTGAAAAACTGGTGTTCCCGTCATGGTGCGGTGGTTAACGAATCCCACTAGGAACCATGAGGTTGCAGGTTCGGTCCCTGCCCTTGCTCAGTGGGTTAACGATCCGAAGTTGCCATGAGCTGTGGTGTAGGTTGCAGACGCGGCTCAGATCCCGCGTTGCTGTGGCTCTGGTGTAGGCTGGCAGCAACAGCTCCAATTCGACCCCTAGCATGGGAACCTCCATATGCCGCAGGAATGGCCCAAATAGCAAAAAGACAAAAAAAAAAAAAAAAAAAAAAAAAAGATAATCTACATAGAACAAAATAATACTGAAACCCTAAAACTACAAGGATAAGTGGAGACATATATGGTGAAAATATCTGAAAAGAAAGAACAAGTGGAAATACTCACATCACAGAAAATGACATTCAAAGAAAAAAAATTTGAAAAACTAAGCCTCCATCAATAGCCATTAGGATTAAATGAATTACAGAATGTATTTAATATCAAATATATTTTACTTGTTAAATACATATATATACATGTATACACACACACACACATCTATACAAAATGTAGGATGGTGTTGAATAATTATTATATATAAAAACAGTTGTAGAATAGTCTCTAACATTATCCCATTTATTTATTTAAAATATATTCATAAATATACATATTCCCTTCCAGCTTAATGAAAAAAAATATGCTAGACAGGGGGAAAATAGTTTTTCTAAGCTGAATAAGTTTGTGTATTTTTTTATCAGTTGACTTAGAAATGTGTACAATTATAACATTCTTATTTGATTACTGGATTCTAAATTGTATGTGCATGAATTTTTTCACATTATACCTGGGCTGTTCAAATGTTTATTATGAGAACATTATTTCTGTTATAGAACTACTTTTAAGTACCCTGAATAATCAAATTGTATCCTATTTTAAAAAACTACTTGCGAAAGTTGCCTCTCTGGAACAGTGTGTTAAGAATCTAACTGCAGTGGTTCAGGTTGCTGTGGAAGCATGGGTGCAATCCCCAACCTAGTGCAGTGTGTTAAAGGATCCAGCATTGCCACAGTTGTGGCTTAGGTTGCAGCTGCTGCTTGGATTTAATCCCTCGCCCAGGAACTTCCACATGATGTAGGTACAGCAAAAAACCCCGCAACAAACAAACAAACAAACAAACAAAAAACCCCACCTACTTGTACTAGATCTGTAAAGAAAAGTGAAAATATTTTAGAGAATCTTTCCAAATACTAAATTCCAAACAAGATTAAGATTTAAATGTATTAATAATAATAACAGTAACCATAACAAATACCAGTTATTTGTCTACATGTTTTCTTGAAATTCTTACTTAGCCCTTTATAGATGTTAGTCCCACAGTTTTATGGACAAGCCCCTTTGCAAAAAAAGAAAGAAAGAGAAAGAAAGAAAGATCAATCTTGGGACAGAAAACCAAAGATGGCAGTGGAGATACAACCAAAATCACCAGATTTGTGCCAGAAAATTAAACAGAAAGCTAGACAACTCTCTGAGTTCATTGGGCTAAAAGCCTTTTTCAGATAATAGATTTAATTCATCCTGTTTTTACATAAATACTCAATAGACTTTTATCCTGTGAACAAACACAAATGCCTCTACCACTCTTCATCCTGAGAAGTGCTAGAATTATCTAAAATGACCATAATGACATGGTAGAGAAAGGTACTGAGCAGGATGAAAAAGCATATCTTTGGCTATTGCCTAGGCAGTGGCACCCATGGCTCTGATTTGGGTTTATGGCCCATTCTGAAGGCTTCTTGGCTTGGCATGGAGAACATTCCATGAAGATGAGTGTGTCCAGGAGATCTGGCGAAGATGACATGAAAATGAATGTTGAAGGGGATGGGAAAGCCACAGGGACTCTTGTTCCTATGGAAACAGCCATTGAGGCCTTAGATATTGAGCACAGCATAGGTAATCAAGTGAATCAGAGATTACCATACAGCTGTACATGTATCAACTTAATGGGTAGGAAGTGGCTCAGAATTAGAATGTGGCCAGAGATGGACAACTGTGTGAACTAGAAGGCTTTTTAAAAAAAATCTATTTTGTTGGAGTGTGGTTGGTTTGCAGTGTTGTGTTAATTTCTTCTGTACAGTGAGGTGATTTTGTTATACATACATATTTTTAAAAATCATGTCTTTAATATGAAAAAGGTTCATGACTATAACTATTATGTAAACTATATTTCCTATATTAGCAAAAACTATTTCAGGTGGTTATTCATTATAAAAATGTGAAGTGGTTCTCAACTGAAAGTTTGAGGGCCAGGAGCCTATGTACATAAGGAGCTCCCCCAAAATAACTTGGTATCAAGTTGTATATTGATTGTCTGGAAAGGTGTTTCAGGGTAACTTGGTAACTACAAAAGACTCCCTTCAAGAGTTAAAAGGTTATCTTGCCCTAATTTGGGATAAGAATTTGTAACTCATGAGCATTTCTTCAATCACAGAGTAAGATATATTACCACCAGAGAATAACAGG
The DNA here is from genome assembly GCF_054392235.1 of Sus scrofa. Lineage (NCBI taxonomy): Eukaryota > Metazoa > Chordata > Mammalia > Artiodactyla > Suidae > Sus > Sus scrofa. Next base: position 44,990,720 of record NC_139383.1, on the reverse strand, counting down.
TTCATTTCTAAAGTCTGAGATAATGTGCAGTCTGACTTAGTGAATGTGACAGACATAAAATGTCAGAGGTTATTGAGATGCAATATTAGTCCTTTTTGTCTTTTTGTACTCTTCTAGTTTTTTTATTCTGCAATGAAATTGGTCATATGACAGTAAAAATAGGAAAGCAAAGAGATTATGAGATTTATTTTATACCAAGAAAAGATGAATTGATTAAAAATCTGTTCATTTTTTCCCTTATTGATACTAATACTCAATAACATGGACAAAGACTAATAGTATTGAACTAAGCTCAAATAGGGGTGTTGGCTTCCTATATTCAGCAATGGTTTGGTATGTACAGTTGCCATATTAGTTACAATTATGAAAGATAAATAGAGCCAACTATATGTTATCTACAAGAAACCCACTTTAAATATAAAGATAGATATTATAAAGTAAGTGGATGGGCAAAAATACACCATGCTAACACTCATTAAAAGAATATAGGAGAAGCTATATTAATTTCAGACCAAGGTGATTTCAGAACAAGGAAAGCTATCAGAGACAAAGAAGTACGTTACTTAATGATAATGGATCAGTTCTCCAAGAAGACATAACAATCCTTAATAGCTACACATCTAAAAACAGAAAGTCAAAATACATGAGGCAAAAACTGATAGAGCCTCAGGGATAAATAAATGAATTCACTATTGTAGTTGGAGACTTCAACATGTCTCTAACAGAATGGACAGATCCAGCAAGGAGAAAATCAGTAAGTACATAGTTGAATTCAATAACACTATCAGTAACTGGCCAAAATTGACATCCACAGACCATTTCATCCAACAATAGCAGAATACACATTCTGCTTAAGCTCATATGGAACATTCACCAGGACAGATCACATTCTGGGCCATAACAGCACATAAAAATTACAGGATATAAGAAAACAAACATTAAAATCATACAATGTAGTCTCTCAGACCACAGTGGAATTAAACTACAAGTCAAGAACAGAAAAAATAGCTGGAAAATTTCAAAATATTTTGAAATAAATGAAAATAAAATGCTACTTATTAAAATTTGTGGAATGCGGCAAAGATTTGTACTTAGAGGAAAATTGATACAATTGAATACATATATCAGGAAAGAAGGAAGATCTAAAATTAATCATTTAAATTTCCACTGTGGGACACTACAGAAAGAACAGCAAATTAAATCCAAACTAAGCAAAAGAAGAGAAATAATATAAAATAGATAATAAGAAAAATAATATAAATTAGAGTGGGAATTAAAGAAATTGAAAAAAGAAAACTGGAGTTCCCATTGTGGCTCAGGAGTTCTCATCGTGGCTTGGCAAAAATGAATCTGACTTGTATCCTTGAGGACACAGGTTCGACCCCTGGCCTCGCTCAGTGGATTAAGGAGCTGGCATTGCCATAAGCTGTGGTGTAGGTCGCAGACACAGCTCAGATCCTGCATGGCTGTGACTGTGGTGTAAGGCCAGCAGCTACAGCTCCAATTCAACCCCTATCCCGGGAACCTCCATATGCTGCAGGTGCAGCCCTAAAAAAAGACGAGAAAAAAGAAAAAGAAAAAGAAAACAAAATCAACATAACTAAATGCTGGTTCTAACAAAAGTTCAATCAATCAATCAATAAGCCTCTCTAGCCAGGTTAGGAAAAAGGAAAAAAAAAAAAAAAAGAAGATGCAATTACTAAATTGAACATTAAAGATGTAACATCACTAAAGATTCCATTAAAACGATAATAAAAGATAATATGACCTAGTCTATGCTTATAAGCTTGATTATCTAGATAAAATGGACCAATTCCTTAAAAAACAGTCTGCCAAAGCGCGCGCGCGCGCACACACACACACACACACACACACAGATATTAGCATATATATGCGAATCAATAATTAATCTTCAAAAACAGGCCCAGATGGGTTCACAGGTGAACTCTACCAAATATTTAAGGAAGAAATTATACCAATTCTCTACAATCCCTTCTTCTAGAAAACAGAAGCTGGTAAAATACTTCCTAATTTATTCTATGAAGCCAGAATTACTCTAGTAACAAAAGCAGAGACAAAGAAACCTATACAAAGAAAACTATAGACAAATATCCCTCATGAATATAGATGAAAAAATTCTCAAGAAACTATTAGTAAATATCCATTCAGTATTATAAATTGTATTATAAATACTTCAATAAAATAAGAGAGAAAAAAATGAAGCTGGCAAGTTAAGTTGGCTAAGAGCTTTGGTCATTATGCTACAAACAATGAGAAGCAAATTTAAGATTACAAGAGTAAACATCTAGATAGAGACTTAGGGTGAAAATAAAGCAGGAATAATAATGGACATCTAATGTTCCTTTCAGATGTTCCTCTCACCTTAAGAGCAGAGATAAACGCTAAGTCTGTTTCTTGTCATTCCTTTCTTCTGTGCGCACACACACACACACACACACACACACACACACACACACACAAGCTCTGTAAATGTATTGTCCTCCCACAACTGCAGGAATCATTCTCACCACACAGCTTAAATCAAACTATTAGACCCTGAAAATCCTCTCATGGGGTGGAGGTGGAGGCTCCTTGTCTGAGTCTGACCAGTTCTCAGGTTTCCAAACATGACTGACGGACTGCAGATTGGATTGGCTGATCTAGTTAGAGGAGCAGAGGCTCTACCAAATCACACAGCTAGGATTTTCATCTTTCTTGGTTTCCTCCCCAGAGTCCTAGCAACAAGTCTGTGTTGTTTCTCTTAGGGGGAGCCCTGCCTGGGGTTGCTATGGAGACAGGACGCTGTGAGACTTGGAGAGCAGCTAGGAACTAGGAAATCATCTAACAGACCTAAACAAAGCCACAGCCCTGTGTTGTCTCCTTTCATATCTGCATGCCCCCTTCATCCAGAACTTTTTTCCTCTTGATTTCTCCCATGGAAGACTCAACCCCCTTGAAGCAAGAAAAAGAAAACCGAGAACTTAGGGAAGAAGGGCAACTGTGGGAAGAAATGCTAACAACTTTGTCCCAAGATCCTGAGCCTGGGTTATCTGAGACCCCAAAGTTGGAGCAGGGGATGGAAACTAGATTCCAGCCCAGGAGTAGCCCTTCTGGGAGCCCCCAGTCTGGAGCCAGAACGCCTATGGATGACCTTGCAGGACCACGTGCATCATCTCCACCCTCCTCATCTCAGGAGCCCTCTGCCATTCCTTCTCTCTCGGCTCTGGCCAGGCAGGACCTAATGGCAACATGGCAGTCAGACAAGACCACTAGTGTGACTTCTGAATATGGGACACCTCACATTGACCATTTGGAACAATCATCTGATAAAGAAAAATCAATTTCTTATCAAACAAGTCATTCAGAGGGAAACACCTTTCAACAATCTCAGCAAACCAAATGTCACCTGTATGGATGGAGGGATGTGAGCTATAACAACTCTAATCAGAAAGAGCTGAGATTTGACATTTTTCAGGAAGAAGACTCAAACAGTATCCATGATCTGGACCAGCCTGAGTCTGGGGCTTCTGAAGTGGCCCCTAGCATGCTTGAGATTGCCATTCAGAATGCCAAGGCTTACCTACTAAAGACCAGCAGCAAGTCAGGCCTAAATCTGTAAGTCTTAGGGAAAATGGGGGCAGGGGAGAGGGGAGAGAGAAAGAGGGAGGAAATTTTGGCAAGGGAAAGGGGATATGAGTATCTCTGTGTGAGGATGTTTTTCTGAGGGTGAATGGAAATACATCTGAAAAGTCTATATTAGATAGAGAGTGACTTATTAACTGTTTGTATCACAGGACTCAAAATAAGTCACTGGTGGGGACTTTTCCAGCTTCTTTAAAATCTCTTGGTACACCGGAGTTCCCATTGTGGCTCAGTGGAAACGAATATGACTAGTATCCATGAGGACACAGGTTCGATCCCTGGCGTCACTCAATGGGTTAAGGATCCAGCATTGCCATGAGCTGTGGTGTAGGTCACAGATGCAGCTTGGATTCCCTGTTGCTGTGGCTGTGGTGCAGGCCAGCAGCTGCAGCTCTGATTCGACCCCTAGCCTGGGAACCTCCATAAGCTGCAAGTGCAGCCCCCCACCCCCACCACCAAACAAACAAACAAACCTCTTGGTACACAGAAATAAAATCTAGGAATTATGGAATCAGGTTTGAAAGAAATCATAAAGACAGTGAAGTCCAAGCATCTCTCCAAGATGCTTATTAAAAATGACTGCCTATGAAAAATCTAAGCATTCTTGTGCTTGTATGGCATGGTTTGAATCCCCACCCAGGCCAGCATTGGAGTGATAAATTACCCAGCTTAACCTGGAACTGTCCTGATTGAACATGGCAAGTTCCATATCCTGAGAAACCTCAGTCCTAGGCAAACCAGCAGAACTGGTCACTAAGTAGGCCACCCATCACATCTCTCTTTTTTTTTTTTGGTCTTTTTGCTATTTCTTTGGGCCGCTCCCGTGGCATATGGAGGTTCCCAGGCTAGGGGTCAAATCAGAGCTGTAGCCGCCAGTCTACACCAGAGCCACAGCAACGCAGGATCCGAGCCGCATCTGCGACCTACACCACAGCTCATGGCAATGCCGGATCCTTAACCCACTGAGCAAAGGCAGGGATCGAACCCGCAACCTCATGGTTCCTAGTCGGATTCGTTAACCACTGCACCACGACTAGAACTCCCACATCTCTCTTAAAATGTGATGACCAATGGCCCAGGTATCTTCTGACCATCTCATTATAGCTAAAATTTAGATCTTAAGATTGAGCATAGATTTCTAGATTCCTGCTTTCAGTTACATAATCATATGGTTAACAAAATTTTAGGCCTAGAAGGACTTAAGAAAATATCTAATATGATCCATTTCTTTTAAATGAGGGGATTAAGTCATGGGAAAATTAATTTACTCGAGGTTTTTCTGTCTCAGAGCAGTCACTGACTGTTCCCTCTTCTTCCGTCACTGTGCTTCAGCCACACAGCTCTTCAGTTCCCATGCTACTCCCTCTGCTAGACAGGAATCTTCCCTAGGTCTTCCTAAGTCTTTGCCTGGCTAACTTCTCATCTTTTAGAAACTTCCATTGAATTCTATCATAACAGCTTATTTTTTCCTTCACAGGTATTAAGGCCATAATTACATATAGGCATATAAATAGACCTAGAATTATAGACTCATATTTAATATCTGACTCTCCCATCAGACTACAGACCCAAGTGTAGGGACTATGTGAGTTTCGTACACCACTATATACTTATAGCATGGTGCTATCAGCTACTTTTTGAATAAAGAATGTTTTTTTGTTTGTTTGTTTGTCTGTTTTTTAAGGCTGAGGTTGTGGCACATTGAAGCTCCCAGGCTAGAGGTCAAATTGGAGCTTCAGCTGAAGGCCTATGTCACAGCCACCGCAACGTGGGATCCAAGCCACCTCTGCAATCTATGCCACAGCATTTGGCAATGCATGATTCTCACTTAACCCACTGAGCAAGGCTAGGGATCGAACCCGCATGCTCAGAGAGACTATATTGGGTTCTTAGCCTGCTGAACCATACTGGGAACTCCAAGGATGAATTAATGAATGGCAGCACAGGAAAAGCAGTCCAGACCTTTTGAATCCAGTTTAGGTCTCATCATAATTTGCCAATATGCCTTCTGATTAATCAGTAAACATTAAATGAATGTCCATTAAATATATAGAATGTAGCAAATGCTTGTAGCTATTACTTGGCTTTTTAAACTATGAGGTATAATTTTAAAGTCTGAAGAAAATGAAACCAATTTATATTTAATGTGAGAAATCTCTACGAAACCCAATATTAACAACTTATAATGTTACTTATAAATTACTCTTTTAAACTATAATTTACTCAAGCTTCAGGGATGTGATTTGCTGCTCAGTAGTAGATTCTACTTGAATTACTGATATAAACTTCTTGTCACAATTCCCTGGGTTAAATAACAAGCATGAGTTTATAAACTTTGATAAAATTCTAAAAGAGCTCATTATAAATGCCTGATAGTTCACTAAAAATTTAAAACAAAACTGAATACAAAAAAATAAAACAGGAAATCTTTGTTTGCTGAATTGTTTTATAAATGACATTACTTAAATAGCCAAATTTAACTTTCAAATGTTAAGTCTCTGAAATAATAAGTGAATACCTTCCATAATATTCATTATTCTTTTCTTTTTTTGTCTTTTTGCCATTTCTAGGGCCGCTCCCACGGCATATGGAGGTTCCCAGGCTAGGGGTCTAATCAGAGCTGTAGCTGCCAGCCTACGCCACAGCCACAGCAACGCAGGATCCGAGCCGCCTCTGCAACCTACACCACAGCTCACGGCAATGCCGGATCGTTAACCCACTGAGCAAGGGCAGGGATCGAACCTGAAACCTCATGGTTCCTAGTCTGATTCATCAACCACTGCGCCACGACGGGAAATCCAACTATTATTTTCTAAGTGTTATAGAATAGTTAAAAAAACGACTCTAGAGTAGTAAAAGATGATTTTAATTCCATCTCCTTTATGCAGATCTTATTTGGCAGCCTTTAAAGCTATTTTTATGTCAATTAAAACAATATTTAACTAAAATACAAAATCCGATGTTGGTTTTCACATTGTTGAGTAAAAGTACAGAAAAGACTTACTTCTTCTCTGCCATTCATAACATTTTGTTCATTTATAAAAAAGGCAGTATTTTTGGAAAGAATAATATATTCTTTATACATAATATTTGTCAATTACTTCACATTGGTTGCCTATATAATGTACATTTCTTTATTGGGCATTCCTAAAATCCATTAGATAAATACAGGTATTAAAGAAAAAACAAAAACAAATAGCTAGAATCAATTAACAGAGAGCAGACATTTATTGAGCATCCATTTTGTTTCACTATAATAAAGGAGGAGATATATTAAAACAACAAACAAAAACCGAATTTCAGCCTTGGAAGAAATTACTGCAGTTGCTGAATGGGAAGTACGTAAGGTACACAATTACACAGCAGCCTGTCAGTGATCAGAAAGGCCCACTCTACACTGAGGAAAAAATGGTTTCAGGAATGACCTGAGTGGTGAGGTTCTGAGGATGAAGTGGGTTTTAAATCATTTCTTGAGAGAAACGACATGTATGGGACACAACAAACAAAGGCTCTTGTTCCAACTTAGCAACTAAAACATGAGAGGGGTATTTAGTAGGTATATCTTGCTGGGACAGAAGTTCTAATTGAACTAATCATTAGAAATGAAACTGGAGAGATACAGTGCTTATCCACCAGAGAGACAATTTATGCAAGTCCCCACATTGGACAGAGGAATTTATATTTAGCCTGAGAGCAATTTGACAGGCATTTTCAGCTCTTTAATAGTAAATTCACATTGTAAATCTAGTATTTAATAAAGCACATCCTGGAGTTCCCGTTGTGGCTCAGTGGTTAATGAACCTGACTAGTATCCATGTTCTATCCCTGGCCTTGCTCAGTGGGTTAAGGATCCTGCACAGCAGTGAGCTGTGGTGTAGGTCACAGACGCAGCTCAGATCCCATGTGGCTGCAGCTGTGGTGTAGGCCGGGAGCTGCAGCTCCAATCGTACCCCCAGCCTGGGAACCTCCATATGCTGCGGCTGCAGCCCTAAAAAGACAATAAATAAATAAATAAAAATTTAAAAAAGCACATCCTAAGCACTTAGGTTTAAAATATAAGGAATTAATGACAAGTTACAGGATAATTAATGCATCAATAGAGAGGTTAAAGGTAGTTTCACTAATTCAGTTATGAAATAAAAAGCTATAGAAGTGTTTTTAATAGAAGAGAACAAAAAATATTAGAGTGTATCACATTTTAATAAAGGTTAGTGACATCTGAGGACACATTTTTTTCCATTGTGTCTGTGGGTGGGGGAGAGTTACAATATGAAATGTATTTTTTATAGGTCTAAAAACACTGAAGTACGTAATTGGATTAGGAAATGGGAAGGAAAATGATAGATTTTAAAAGAGTCAACTGGATTTAGAAATCAAACAATTTAATAAGGGGAGAGGAAGGGGGATGGTAAAAAAAGGAAAAAATAAGTTTAGTCACTTTTAAATATATAAAGATTTCAATCTGAAATGTGAAAATGTACCCAATATAGAATATATAGCTTGCTGTATTATCTTTTTCTTTAATAAGTTAAATATGCATATAATATTGAAGGCATCTCTAAATCAGTTCTAAGATAAGCTCTTCCTGGCAGTGGTAGAAGTTTTTCCACTGAAAATCTCTATAGCTTCCAGTTGTTAAAAGTTTCCTAAAAACCCACTGAAAATGCATAAAATGTCTCTTCAGATGCTTTTGACAGGGATATTATCTGTAATTTTCTCTTTTGGGGTAGATATGATCATCTTTCTGCAATGCTGACCAATGTCTTAGATAAGCGTCCTGAAAATGCTGTGGACATCATTGAAAATATCAGCCAAGATGCGAAGATGGAACACTTCAGTAAAAAATTGGATACACTCCAAAATGAGAATGAGATGCTTCCAACCTATGAAATAGCAGAGAAGCAAAAAGCTCTTTTTCTCCAGGGAAATTTAGAAGGAGCTGACCAAGAACTGGAAGATGAAATAGTAAGTCAGTCCTGTGATTTGTATAGGTTAATCTTGGGGTTTTATTTGAGATGAGTGGGGTGTAGTTTTAAATTCATACCCAGTGCCTGTTATAGCTTACTAAAACTATTTGCCACTTCATTTCCCACCACTCATCCACTCATTCCCTTGTTTAGAGTTTTTTATATTTTCATGTTGTATTTTAGTCTTTCACAGGCTTAGCTGTTAATTATATGTGAGGTTAACCTCCTTGATATCAGAGAAAATGGCTTCCTCATCCTTTATATTCTCCAAAGTGCTTGGTACAGAACTGCCTGTATAGCTGTTTCTTACTAAATATTTGCTGAATGAATTGATGTGTCACATAATTAAAAATTAGGTTTTAATCAAGTTTTCCCCTTCAATTTACTGGAGAAATAAAAAGAACTTCTAATGTCATTTGCATTCTCTTCCAAGACTACTTCTTCATATTGTGTCTTGAGAGTATGTATATTATGTTAATAGGAAGAGGAAAGAAACTATTTCTTCTAATCCCCATATATAAATTGCTGAAAATATTTACAGAGAACATTGGTGACAGAGATAAAAAGCCATCATTAGAGAACAAAATCGGCTGTATTATTGAAATGTTAGCTCCAAAGACTTCAAATTAGCATCCACTATTGTTTCCTAAATGCCTGTGTATTTGCAATTTATACTATGAGGAATTTATACTATCCATCTACTGACCTTCCATGTTCTGTTACCATCAGACTATTTAAAATCTGTCTATGTACTTGCCAGTTTGATGTTAGGCATAAGATATTTTCAGAATAGGACATAGAGTTCAGTCAGGGAAAGGTAGGAGGGTAGGGAGGCAGAGATACCCCCTTTGCACAGGAGGCATCTAGAGCCTTTGTAGGGAGACCCAAATGGACACAGTGAGATACCGAATACTCAGAAGGAACAGTTGCCAAAGACATTTTCTGACATCTGACACTGGCTGACTTTTTCTGAAAAAATATCTTATTCCAAACATTTGGTTATGTAGCCACATACAGTATTGAAAAGCCTGAGGGCAAACAGCATGTAGGACTCAGATGGCAGACACTCTTACGCACGAATTCATCAAAGAAAGCTTAGACTCCAGTATGAGAATAGGGCACTGGACCATCTATAGGCACAGCATTACAAACTAGGAATCTGCATCCTTACGAGATAAGAATACAAATAAGTTGTTTTGATCCTGGAACCTGAGCCTCTTATCCAGATTCCATCAATTTTTCCTAATAAATAGTTGTATTGGCTTTAGAGCAAGAATGAACCAAATCATTAGATGCAGATGAAAAATTCTACCTCAGAGAGTAGGAAGATGAAGGAAGAGGAAGACAGGTGCCTCTTGGAATCACTGAATTATGAGTTTTGTGGAAAACTCTGTCCCAGACTTATGTTTATAGTGTTAATATTTCTACTCATGTCTTTGACCACACCAGAATTCCTGTTCTTTGTCTTCAGCATTCATGTATTCCTTCACCCATTGATTTGCAAACACTGTGACCACCTATTGCATGTGAGGCACTGAGACATACACATGAAAAGACTTTCCTAACTTTAAGTTGGTTGTAGTTCAGTGAAATAGGTAAAAAAGATCACGGCTATTTGATTACTGCAATAATACAGATATATTGGAAAAAAACAGGGTCTTTGGATATTTTTTTTTCAATATAAATTTGAATCCTATCTCAACCACTTACTCCCTGTGTGACTAAGTGGCTAAACCTTTCCAAGCCTCAGGGATAATCACATGGCAACAACCAGAGGGGTAGAGGTAAGGATGTGGCACATTCTAGGAATTTAATGCATTGGGGCAGTTATTATTATATTGTTTTGACAAGCTATGAGACAAAATGAAGCCACAAACTCTGCTATTAGGAACTGGGCAAGGCTTTGTAATGGCAGTGATCTCTCATTTGGATCATGAAGGATAAGCAGAAGTTCACTAGGTGAAGATGATAAGGAATAAAATTCTGGGCAAGAAGTACAATAAAATGTCAGGAAAGACTATTTGGCATTTGGGAAACTGACTCAGATTTGAGGCTTTAAAGGCAGACTGCTGGGAGTTCCCATCATGGTGCAGTGGAAACAAATCCAGCTAGGAACCATGAGGTTGCAGGGTTTGATCCCTGGCCTGGTTCAGTGGGTTAAGGATCCGGTGTTGCCGTGAGCTGTGGTATAGGTCACAGACGCGGCTCCGATATGGCATTGCTGTGGCTGTGGCATAAGCCAGCAGCTATAGTTTCGATTCGACCCCTAGCCTGGGAACATCCACATGCTGTGGGTGCGGCCCTAAAAAGAAAAAAAAAAAAAAAAAAAGGTAGACTTCATGGATAAGAAATTTCTCTCTTGCCTATGATGGGAAGTTAATAGAGGCTTTTAACAAAGCATGGTCTGACTTATGGTTTAGGAAGATAACTCTGGTGATAACATGGAGGAGAATGAAAAAAGAAAGGTTAGAACAGGGACTAGGAGGAGAGCATAGAAGCCTTCTGTAATAGAACAAGTAGTCAGGGTGGAGACTAGTGTGACAGAAATGAATGGGAAAGGAAGGGATGATGCCGACAGCTTGTTAGGTGGTAGAATCAATAGGACTCTAAATGTGTGGGTCCAGGGAGTCGGAGCAAGGATGACTGAACTTTCTTGTTCAGGAAACTGAGTGATGGTGATGTCTTTGGCGAAGTTAGGGTATATACAAAAAAGAAGAGTTTGAGAGGAATATGAATTAAATCTTCATTTGAAGTATATGTAGATTAGTCAGACTGAAAGGTCTCATAGTTGGCTAGGAATAAGGGTGTGAAACTTAGGAGAAAAGTCAGAGAGGTAGGCTTTAAAACCTACATTATCACTTGGGGTAGTGCAGGAAAAATCTTCCAAGCATAAAGTGCTGAGTGAGAAGATGACTGAAATTTTGAGGACACCAATATTTAGGCCTCATTTAAGGAAAAAGAATCTATTTAAAAGACTAGGAAATATTTACAAGGAGATCCTGCTGAATAGCATTGAGAACTATGTCTAGATACTCATGTTGCAACAGAAGAAAGGGTGGGGGAAAAACTGTAATTGTAATGTATACATGTAAGGATAACCTGACCCCCTTGCTGTACAGTGGGAAAATAAAAAAAATTAAAAAAAAAGACTAGGAAATAATAACAGAGGACACAGAAGGATCAAGAGCGACTGGTGCAATAGATAGCAAAGAGAGTCTTCAATCAGGTATCAAAGAGATGAGGATTGAAAAGTGTCATTATGCTTATTTTGACACCCAGTTTAATTTTCAATCCAAATTATAATATACATAAGAACAGATCATCTGTAAGAATAGCCAAGTGCTCATAATTTTTCAGTCTAAAGGCTGTTCTGCCAAGTTAGCCCTAGCTCAGTTAACGTTACTTTTACTTTCTCAAAAATGTTTTTCTAGAGTTCACTTGAGACTCTATTTTGATTTTCCTATATTTATTTTTTGGAATTGTTTCTGATTTCCTTATTTTAAATGCAAAAATTATTTAGCGTAAGTAGGAGCAAGCATCTAACTAAATCATGTCTTCAAATGTAGTCATGCCTGAGCACTTATTATATTCTTTTTATTAATTCTGTATATTATTCTATATAAAGGATATCATATTGATTTTTATTTATCCTATTACCATATCTATATTATATTATTTAGTAAATATCAATAATATAAAACATAAAAACATTATAAACGTATATGTAAAATTTTTAAAAAACATGTGGGTAGGCAGGTTTTGCTATATTTTATTATTGCAGGATAGTAAAGGGGCCATTTAAATTCTCTTATAAAGAGATGATGTTGGACTTCTACCGTTCATAGTGGTTATGAAATCATTTCTACTTAAAATACACACAAGAAGATAGCTAATATATTGAGTGTAAGACACAGTGCTGCAAGTTACATTTACAAGTAATGGGAGAAAACTGAAATTCAGAAATTAACAGAATATGATCTAAATCTTGAAAGAAATGTCAAAGAAGTGGTGGGAGGGAGTTCCGGTCTTGGTGCAGCAGAAATGAATCCGACTACAAACAATGAGGTTGAGGGTTTGATCCCTCTCTTCGCTCAGTAGGTTAAGGATCCGGCGTTGCCATGAGCTGTGGTGTAGGTCGCAGACACCGCTCAGATCTGGCATTGCTTTGGCTCTGATGTAGGCCGGTAGCAACAGCTCCCATTAGACCCCTAGCCTGGGAACCTCCATATGCCTTGGGTGCAGCCCTAAAAAGACGAAAGACAAAAAAAAAAAAAAAAAAAAAGGAAGTGGTGGGAAAAAAGTAGAGCTAATAGCAAGATGTTTAAAAAGGAAAAGAGAAGTAAGCAGTTCTGCCTTATTTTTTATTTTACTTAAAAATCTTTTCACACATCTTTTATTGAATTTTATATTTGTGGATATCACCTTTTAGAGAACTTACAGTGAACAGGATATAAAACACGATCTAACTGCCAATGGAAATTCACATGTTAAATTGTGGTAAAAGCTAGAAAATTAGAATTGATTGTAAGGTAGTCTTTTCCTTTTAACTTTAGAAAGTAAAGAACTAATTGTTGAGAAAGTGAATAAGATTCTAAAATATCACTACAGAAAGGCTTGGGGTTTTTTTTAATTGAAGGATAGTTGATTTACAATGTTATGTTAGTTTCAGGTGTAGAGCAAGGTGGTTCAGTTACATATATATATATGTATATATATATATATACACACATTTGTATATGTATTTTTCAGATCATTTTCCATGATAGTTTTATCATAAGATATTGATGTACTCCCCTGTGTTATATAGTAAATCCTTGCTACTTATCTATTTTATGTGTAATAGTTTATTTCTGTTAATCCCATATTCCTAATTTACCCCCATTTTCCCATTGGTAGCCATAAGTTTCTCTTCTGTGTCTGAGTCTGCTTTCTGTTTTTTATATCGATTCATTTGCATTATTTTTAAAATTCTACTTATAAGTGATATATATACAGTATTTGTCTTTGTGTTTGGTATGATTCTCTAGGTCAACTCATGTTGCTGCAAATAGCAATATTTCATTTTTTTTTACGGCTGAGTATTCCATTGTGTATCTGTATATGTGTATATGTATATATATACACACACCACATCTTCTTAAATTAATTGTCTGTTGATGGGGACTTGGGTTTATTTCCATGTCTTGACTAATGTAAATAGTGCTTTTATGAACATTGGGGAGCATGCATCTTTTCAAATTAGTGTTTTTGCTTCTTCAGATACACACCCAGGCATGGAATTGATGGATCATATGGTGGCACTATTTGTTTAAGGAAACTCTATACTGTTTTCAATAATGGCTGTACCCAATATATATTCATACCAACAGTGTAGGAGAGTTCTGTTTTCTCCACACCCTCTTCAGCATTTATTTGTAGATTTTTTGATGACAGCCCTTCCGACCAGGGTGAGGTGATACCTACTGAGGTTCTGATTTGCATTCTCTGATAATTAGCAATGTTGAGCATCTTTTCACGTGCCTGATGGCCGTCTGTATGCCTTAGGAGAATTGTCTGTTTAGGTCTTCTGACCATTTTTTTTTATTGAGTTTTTTTTTTTTGTTTTTTGTTTTTTTTTTTTTGTCTTTTGTGTTTTTGTTGTTGTTGTTGTTGCCATTTCTTGGGCCGCTCCCGCGGCATATGGAGGTTCCCAGGCTAGGGGTCGAATCGGAGCTGTAGCCACCAGCCTACGCCAGAGCCACAGCAATGCGGGATCCGAGCCGCGTCTGCAACCTACACCACAGCTCACGGCAACGCCGGATCGTTAACCCACTGAGCAAGGGCAGGGACCAAACCCGCAACCTCATGGTTCCTAGTCGGATTCGTTAACCACTGCGCCACGACGGGAACTCCGAGTTGTTTTTTTTTTGATATTGAATTGTATGAGTTGTTTGTATATTTTTGGAAATTAACGCCCTGTGGCAGCATCATTTGCAAATATTTTGTCCCATTTTGTAAGTTGTCTTTTTGTTTTGTTGATGATCTCCTTTGCTGCGCAAAAGCGTTCGTTTGATTAGGTCCCAGTTGTTTATTTTGCTTTTACTTCTTTTGTCTTAGGATACTGATCTAAGAAAACATCGCTACAATTGTTTCATGGTGTTGCAACTTATATTTACCTCTTTAAGACATTTTGAGTTTATTTTTGTATAAGGTGTGAGGGAATGTTCTAATTTCATTGGTTTACATGTAACTGTCCAGCTTTCTCAATACCACTTGCTAAAGAGACTGTCTTTTCTCTGCTGTATATTCTTGCCTCCTTTGACCACAGGTGTGTAAGTTTATTTCTGGGCTCTCCATTCTGTTCCATTGATCTAAATATATCTATTTCTGTTCCATGCTGTCTTTTTTTTTTTTCTTTTCCTTTTTTTTTTTTAATGGCCTCATCTATAGTGTATGGAAGTTCCTGGGCTAGGGGTCAAATTGGAGCTGCAGCTGAAGCCTACATCACAGTCACAGCAACACTGGATCCAAGCCACATCTGCGACCCACACTGCAGCTTGTGCAACGCCAGATCCTCAACTCACTGAGTGATGCCAGGGATCCTCAGAGAGACAGTGTCAGGTTCTTAATCTGCTGAGCCACAATGGGAACTCCTACCATGCTGTTTTGATTGCTGCAGCTTTGTAGTATTATCTGCAGTCTGAGAGGGTTATGCCTCCAGCTTTGTTCTCTTCCTTAGGATTGCTCTGGCAATTCTGGGTCTTTTGTATTTCCATAAAATTTTAGAATTGTTCTAGTTCTATGAAAAATATCATGGGTTTTTTGATAGGGATTGCAAACAATTCTCTTATGGATAAAATATTAACCAAGCACTTGTATTCCCAGGCAGAACACTCTCTTCCAAATGTAATGGAGTCAGCTTTTTATTTTGAACAAGCTGGAGTTGGTTTGGGCACGGATGAGACTTACCGCATATTTCTTGCCCTCAAGCAGCTTACTGACACCCACCCAATCCAAAAATGTCGTTTCTGGGGCAAGATCTTAGGTCTGGAAATGAACTATATTGTAGCTGAAGTGGAATTTCGTGAGGGAGAAGATGAAGAAGAGGTGGAAGAGGAAGATGCACCTGAAGAGAGGGACAATGGAGAGCATGAAGCTGATGAAGATGATGAAGATGAATTACCAAGGTCCTTTTACAAGGCCCCACAGGCTATTCCAAAAGAGGAAAGCAGAACAGGTGCCAACAAATATGCCTATTTTGTTTGCAATGAACCAGGAAGACCATGGGTGAAGTTACCAGCAGTTACACCTGCACAAATTGTTATTGCAAGAAAAATCAAGAAATTTTTCACTGGGCGACTGGATGCCCCCATCATAAGCTACCCACCCTTCCCAGGAAATGAGAGTAATTACTTACGAGCACAAATTGCCAGAATTTCAGCAGGGACTCATGTCAGCCCTCTAGGATTCTATCATTTTGGTGAAGAAGAAGAAGAGGAGGAAGAAATAGAAGGTGGGAGAGATAGCTATGAAGAAAACCCTGATTTTGAAGGCATCCAAGTGATTGATCTAGTGGAATCCCTCTCCAATTGGGTTCATCACATACAACATATACTCCCTCAGGTAGGGGCTTTGCAATTCTCAATCTATCAGCCAGTCTGCAAATATTGATTAAATTCTGTCTACAATGCACACAATATATATAAGACAAAGACTTTCAGACTCTAGATAAAGAAAGAGACCATTAAAAAAATCTAGTGAAAACACTGAGTACTATATAATTTCCAAGTAGTATAGACCTGGGATCTTCAAACAGGTTAATTTCCAAATGGAAACAAAATAAATATTTCTGTAGTTCCCATCTTGATGCAGTGGAAATCCAACTAGGAACCATGAGGTTATGGGTTCAGTCCCTGGCCTCACTCAGTGGGTTAAGGACCCAGCGTTGCCATGAGCTGTGGTGTAGGTCGCAGATGTGGCTTGGATCTGACGTTGCTGTGGCTCTGGTGTAGGCTGGCAGCTATAGCTTTGATTAGACCCCTAGCCTGGGAACCTCCACATGCCGTGAGTGTGGCCCTAAAAAAACAAAAAAAATAAAAAAAATAAAATAAGTATTTCTATGGAGCATTTGACAAAATTATGTAAGGATTTATACTAGGTCTGGGGGAAAATTATTTCTATATGTTAAATATAGATGAGTACATTAATTTTGGGAACAGTTCAAATATTCTATTTATATAATACAAGGAATTTTTTTTTTTTAGCAAGAAAGATTAAAGATTCTAACAAAAACAAGAAAACAGTGTTATATAGCAGCTATACAGAACCTTTTCTGCCAGTGTTCTTAACAGCACTTTATATATATTATTTCATTTAAAACTTACAACTGGGGGAGTTCCTGTCGTGGCGCAGCGGAAACAAATCTGACTAGGAACCAGGCGGTGGCGGGTTTGATCCCTGGCCTCCCTCAGTGGGTTAAGGATCTGGCATTGCCGTGAGCTGTGGTGTATGTCACAGACACAGCTTGGATCTGGCGTTGCTGTGGCTGTGGTGTAGGCTGGCAGCTGTAGCTACGATTCGACCCCAAGCCTGGGAATCTCCACATGCCACAGGTGCGGCCCTAAAAAGACAAAAAACAAAAACAAAAAACCTCACAACTGTATGAAAGACTAGTATCCTTATCTGACAGATGAGGAAATTAAGATAGAGAATTTAGGAAATATCACAAGGGGAATATAGCTAATAAGCAACAGGGTCAGATATGAATGGGCAGAATGGGTCCAGGGTCCATACTCCTAATCAGTCTGTTGTTACTGTTTTACTGTCTCATTTGCAGGTAGAGAATTTTCATTATACTTTGATACACCTTAGATATACTCCATATATCTCTAGACGAGAGTTAATTGAGAAATTATAACCCCAACTCCATACCTAATCTTATCATATTTTTGTTGTTAATGATAATAACAGTAACTTACCTCTTTCATATAAATTAGTGAAATGCATTATTACCTTTTTCACTAAGGTTCTGATAATTTTAATACATAAGTGTTCTGTAACTTCAAGAAGGTGGCAAATTCTTGAAATAAATAGTACAATCTTTTGCTTGAAATAATGTAAATCAGAACAGCATTTGGTAAATATATATTGAATGAATGAATGATCACTATCCCACACAGCGGGATGTCATGCAGATAACTACCTCAATCCAAAGGAATATTCTCATATTTTAAGGTCTTCATTAGATTGCTAAATCTTGCAATATTTATACCCAGGGTCGCTGTAATTGGTTCAACCCCATACCAAAAAGTGAGGAGGAAGAAGAAGAAGATGAAGAAGAAAAGGAAGAAAAAGGAGAAGAGCCTGACTATATAGAACAGGAAGTGGGACCTCCTCTCTTGACACCAATCTCTGAAGATTTAGGTAATTTTATATACACTATATGTGTGTATGTGTGTGTGTATACAAATATATATACACACACATATATATAGGCATACATAAGTATGTACATATGTATATATGTACATATGTATATGGAGATACTATGGGATACATTCCAGACTACTGCACTAAAGTGAATATTGCAATAAAGTGAATCATAAAAATTTTTTTGTTTCCTAGTGCATAGA